>NC_140581.1:648534987-649135227 GCF_964204655.1 Triturus cristatus
AAATTCATTCCCCGTGTACGGGACGTTTTCCAAACGAATCGTAAATTGTAACGCCGGTCCGGATCGTACTAGTACGGTCGGACTTCATTTTTACGATTTGTACGGAGAAGTGTCCGGGTCCGTCTCGTACTAATTTTCCCGCTACGATTCGTACGGATCGGGCCGATCTGTATGTACTTTTTCCCCTACGGATCGTACTTCACGGGTCGGACGTGACTTGTACGATTCGTATGGAAAAAAATACGGATGCGAGTCGTACGGGAAAACAAAATACAGGATTGGAATCGACCCCATAATGTAACATATATATGTATACAATATAATATATATACTTACTTCATAATATTTATAAATAATTATTTTAATAACTTATAAATTCTTAAAATCATTTTAAAAATTATAACATATATACACACATACACCAATAAAATAAATAAAAATATAAGAAATATATATAACAAATAATGTTTTTTACAAGTTTTAATGTCTTTTTAAAATAAATTATACACTACATTAACTAAAACAGTAAAGAAAAAATGATGGTGGAGGGGATAAAATTACTATTTTCACTCCAGAGAGTGCAACAGTAGGGAAAGTGTTGGATAGCGTTGGGTAAAAATTACTATTCCCACTCCAGTGAGTGCAACAGTAGGGAAAGTGTTGGCTAGCATAGGGGTAAAAATTACTACTCCCACTCCAGTGAGTGCAACAGTAGGGAAAGTGTTGGATAGCGTAGGGGTAAAGATTACTATTCCCACTACAGAGAGTGCAACAGTAGGGAAAGTGTTGAATAGCAAAGGGGTTAAAATGACTATTCCCACTCTAGAGAGTGCAACAGTAGGGCAAGTGTTGGATAGCATAGGCGTAAAAATTACCATTCCCACTCCAATGAGTGCAACAGTAGAGAAAGTGTTGGATAGGGTAGGGGTAAAAATTACTATTCCCACTCCAGAGAGTGTAACAGTAGGGAAAGTGTTGGATAGCGAAGGGGTTAAAATTACTATTCCCACTCTAGAGAGTGCAACATTAGCGAAAGTGTTGGATAGCGTAACGGTAAAAAATACTTTACCAACTCCAAAGAGTGCAACAGTAGGGAAAGTGTTGGTTAGCGTAGGGGGAAAAATTACTATTTCCACTCCAGAGAGTGCAACAGTAGCGAAAGTGTTGGATAGCGTAACGGTAAAAAATACTTTACCAACTCCAAAGAGTGCAACAGTAGGGAAAGTGTTGGTTAGCGTAGGGGTAAAAATTACTATTTCCACTCCAGAGAGTGCAACAGTAGGGAAAGTGTTGGATAGCGAAGGGGTTAAAATTACTATTCCCACTCCAGAGAGTGCAACAGTAGGGAAAGTGTTGGATAGCATAAGGGTTAAAATTACTATTCCCACTCCAGAGAGTGCAACAGTAGGGAAAGTGTTGGATAGCATAGGGGTAAAAATTACTATTGCCACTCCAGAGAGTGCAACAGTAGGGAAAGTGTTGGATAGAGAAAGGCTAAAAATTACTATTCCCACTCCAGAGAGTGCAACAGTAGGGAAAGTGTTGGATAGCGTAAGGGTGAAAATTACAATTCCAACTCCAAACAGTGTAACTGTAGGGAAAGTGTTGGTTAGTGTAGGGGTAAAAATTACTATTCCCACTCCCGAGAGTGCAACTGTAGGGAAAGTGTTGGATAGCGAAGGGGTTAAAATTACTATTCACACTCCAGAGAGTGCAACAGTAGGGAAAGTGTTGGATAGCGTAGGGGTAAAAATTACTGTTCCCACTCCAGAGAGTGCAACAGTAGGGAAAGTGTTGGATAGCGTAAGGGTGAAAATTACAATTCCAACTCCAAACAGTGTAACTGTAGGGAAAGTGTTGGTTAGTGTAGGGGTAAAAATTACTATTCCCACTCCCGAGAGTGCAACTGTAGGGAAAGTGTTGGATAGCGAAGGGGTTAAAATTACTATTCACACTCCAGAGAGTGCAACAGTAGGGAAAGTGTTGGATAGCGTAGGGGTAAAAATTACTATTCCCACTCCAGAGAGTGCAACAGTAGGGAAAGTGTTGGATAGTGAAGGGCTAAAAATTACTATTCCCACTCCAGAGAGTGCAACAGTAGGGAAAGTGTTGGATAGTGTAAGGGTAAACATTACAATTCCGACTCCAAACAGTGTAACTGTAGGGAAAGTGTTGGTTAGCGTAGGGGTAAAAATTACTTTTGCGACTCCCGAGAGTGCAACAGTAGGGAAGGTGTTGGCCAGCGAAGGGGTTAAAATTACTATTCCCACTCCAGAGAGTGCAACAGCAGGGAAAGTGTTGGATAGCGTAAGGGTAAAAATTACTATTCCAACTCCAAAGAGTGCAACAGTACGGAAAGTGTTGGATAGCAGTGTGTTAAAATGAACATGCTTAACAAATAAATAATTATTTAAATTAAATAACCAATTAATAATTAATTCAAAATAAATTCATTATCAATACCAATAAATACAAATTAACAATGAATATATTATAATTAAATTACTTCACACCCTATTCTCCTATAAACCCACAACTCACTCCTAAAATAAATTAACACAATTAATATAATTAACAATTAATCAATTAATACAAATTATTTACCAATTAATAATTAATTAACAATAAATTAATTATCAATACGAATAAATAAAAATTAATAATGACTTTATTAGAATTACATTACTTCCCACCCTAATCCCCTATAAACCCACAACCCGCTCCTAAAACAAATTAACCCAATTAATATATTAATCAGTTAATCAATTATTCATAATTACTTACTAATTAATAATTAATTAACAATAAATGTATTCCCAATACCAATAAATAAAAATGAGTAATTGCTATACTATAATTAAATTAAATAACCAATTAATACATAATCAACAATAAATTAATTATGAATACCAATAAATAAAAAATGTATAATTACTTTAATACACTTCAATTACTTCCCACCCTATTCCCCTATAAACCTACAAACCACTCCTAAAATAAATAAGCACAATTAATATAATTATCAATTAATAAAAAGTAATTACCAATTAATAATTAATTAACAACAAATTAATTACCAATACCAATAAATAAAAATGTATAATAACTTTACTATAATTAAATTACTTCCCACCCTATTCCCCTATAAACCCGCAACTAGCTACGGAACTAAAATGCAAAATGTAATCAAAAATATTTAATAATTAGTAAAAAGTATTATTTATTTTACTATACTTAAATTACTTCCCACCCTATTCCCCTATAAACCCACAACCCGCTACATTACTAAAACCAAAAATTACTAACTTCTAAAAACGTAATGCATATATTTAAAAATACAATACTTGACAAAAAATATAGAACACATACATATAAAATACAAACTAAAATACATAACATCATCATCATAAGTCTTTATTCGAATTAAAAATAATTCATACAAGACACAACAAATCACAAATATAAAAATCACGATCACTTATTCAATAAATACATTCCAATAAATAGATAAAAACATTTTGATAAGAAAATATTAAACATGCAGCAGACAAATGATGTGCAATACACATGAATTAAAAAGGGTAATTAAGGCAAAAATAACAGCAGTACATTTAGAAGCTTTAAGCCTGCCCAAATACATTCTCGATAGGATGAAGGGTTTTTAATCTAAGTGACCATGCCCACCCCAAGTATTTAGCTAGGCCTAATGAATGGACTGGTAAGGAGCTCGTGCATAAAATTCGAATAGCTACAACAGAGCTCCTAGTACCCAACAATTTGCATAAAGGGGAGAGCCAGTGACGTCTAGGTGCGGCATATGCAGGGCACACAAACAGGAAATGGCCAATGGTTTCTCTATTAGCTCCACAAGCAGGACAGGTACGTGTACTTCCACCAAACCACCCAGAAGTTAGAGCCCTTAGTGGAAGGGAGCCTGCTCTAAGTTGAAAGTAGAGTTTCCTATCCTTTGGTGATGTTATCAAATCCCAATAGGGTTCCAGAAGGGGTGTAGCCTTTGCCTCTAGAAAGCGGCTAGTCATAGAAGGGGAAGTAGAGGCTGCCCACACCCTGTAATTTACCTTGTCCCAATAAAGTTTTTTCAAAAGCTTTTTTGTAGGAAAGTCAGCGGCCGCTAGATCATTCCATAGGTTTTCCAATCCCAAAGCTTTTAGTGATTCTCGGAGGTTCCTTAGCCACTTAATTTTGTGAAACTTATCAACCTGGATTACGTCCATGATACCCACTGCGTAATATCGAAGCTCCGGAGTAGTCCATAATCTCCTCCAGTATAAAACTGGACGGAGATTAGCCAAATCTTGGATGGACTTCCTGCCTAGGTCATAACGCAGTGGGACCATTGGCGTACTTTGTGGCAAGCCTGTAATGGAGCGGAAGAATTTATTTTCAACTACCGTGAGGGATGTTAATGCATCAAAGCCCCATAGCTCGGCTCCATACCCCGTTGGCCCTACTCCATGCAGCCCACCTTGCCCTGGCCACCATTCATCACATCCACATGACCTCTGCATGCAGGAGATAGTTCTCCCACCTCGCAAAACAGACCTGGTACTCCCTCCCCTGGCACATCAACATGACCAATGGCCTCTACACCTTCATGTGATTCTACAAAATTTGTCTGTCAGAGCAATATAGCAAGAACCCCCTCAGCAGCTTTAGGCCATCACGGGTGAGTGTTAGGCTCCATGTCTGCATCTTGTGATACATTGTGAGCCATGTGTGTCCTCGACCGGACTCAGATTCAAGTGTATGGATGGCTGGAGTTAGTTCCACGCACAGGCATACTTTAACATATCCCCACATGTAGGTTGTGGACTCATACTAAATGACTGCAACATGAAATTTCAAAAATTTAATTTTTAATTTCGAACTCTGGGGCGTGATTTGTGCACAGAAAACGGGGAAATGCAGGGACCATAGAATCCAAAGTTCACAGGGAGAGATGGGATCCTTGGCATTTGAAGTCATCAGAGTCCAGCCCACAGTGTTTGGCATCATTGGTCAGACTGTGACCAGCAAGTCCATGTGGCAGATGATGTCAGTCAATGGGGTGATGCTGTCGCACATGAAGGCCAGGTGACCTGGGAGATGTGGATGGCCCGCTGCCTCTCACGGTCTTTTCCGTGGACGACCAACCTTCCTCCGGGGACCCTCAGGTGCAGGCCTTGACGATGTTTGGGATGCTCCGTCGGACGAATCCTTCTCCTCCTCCCTCCCTGTGGCTGGTGCTGGTCTGCGCCTGGTGTCACAGGGAGGGTTGCCCATGTTGTCGGCTATGGGGGTATGGTGCGTACATACCCGCTGGGTGTACGCACCGTACATATGCGCTGGGTGTACGGTGCGTACCCCCAGCACGTATGTACGCACCGTACCCCCATAGCGAATGTATGGTGCATACCCGCAATATCGTGTACCCGCATCATCCACCGTACATACGCGATGTTGGGGGTACGCACCGTACATTCGCTATGGGGGTACGGTGCGTACATACCCGCTGGGTGTACTCACCGTACATATGCGCTGGGCGTACGGTGCGTACCTACACGCTGGGGGTACGCACCATACATTCGCGCTGGGGGTACGGTGTGTACCTACGCGCTCGGGGTACGCACAGTACATTCGCGCTGGGGGTACGGTGCATACCTACGCACTGGGGGTACGCACTGTACATTCGCGCTGGGGATACGGTGCGTACAAACTTCGCTTCATAGCGGGCAAATTCATTCCCCGTGTACGGGACGTTTTCCAAACGAATCGTAAATTGTAACGCCGGTCCGGATCGTACTAGTACGGTCGGACTTCATTTTTACGATTTGTACGGAGAAGTGTCCGGGTCCGTCTCGTACTAATTTTCCCGCTACGATTCGTACGGATCGGGCCGATCTGTATGTACTTTTTCCCCTACGGATCGTACTTCATGGGTCGGACGTGACTTGTACGATTCGTATGGAAAAAAATACGGATACGAGTCGTACGGGAAAACAAAATACAGGATCGGAATCGACCCCATAATGTAACATATATATGTATACAATATAATATATATACTTACTTCATAATATTTATAAATAATTATTTTAATAACTTATAAATTCTTAAAATCATTTTAAAAATTATAACATATATACATACATACACCAATAAAATAAATTAAAATATAAGAAATATATATAACAAATAATGTTTTTTACAAGTTTTAATGTCTTTTTAAAATAAATTATACACTATATTAACTAAAACAGTAAAGAAAAAATGATGGTGGAGGGGATAAAATTACTATTTTCACTCCAGAGAGTGCAACAGTAGGGAAAGTGTTGGATAGCGTTGGGTAAAAATTACTATTCCCACTCCAGTGAGTGCAACAGTAGGGAAAGTGTTGGCTAGCATAGGGGTAAAAATTACTATTCCCACTCCAGAGAGTGCAACAGTAGGGAAAGTGTTGGATAGCGTAGGGGTAAAGATTACTATTCCCACTACAGAGAGTGCAACAGTAGGGAAAGTGTTGAATAGCAAAGGGGTTAAAATGACTATTCCCACTCCAGAGAGTGCAACAGTAGGGCAAGTGTTGGATAGCATAGGGGTAAAAATTACCATTCCCACTCCAATGAGTGCAACAGTAGAGAAAGTGTTGGATAGGGTAGGGGTAAAAATTACTATTCCCACTCCAGAGAGTTTAACAGTAGGGAAAGTGTTGGATAGCGAAGGGGTTAAAATTACTATTCCCACTCTAGAGAGTGCAACATTAGCGAAAGTGTTGGATAGCGTAACGGTAAAAAATACTTTACCAACTCCAAAGAGTGCAACAGTAGGGAAAGTGTTGGTTAGCGTAGGGGTAAAAATTACTATTTCCACTCCAGAGAGTGCAACAGTAGCGAAAGTGTTGGATAGCGTAACGGTAAAAAATACTTTACCAACTCCAAAGAGTGCAACAGTAGGGAAAGTGTTGGTTAGCGTAGGGGTAAAAATTACTATTTCCACTCCAGAGAGTGCAACAGTAGGGAAAGTGTTGGATAGCGAAGGGGTTAAAATTACTATTCCCACTCCAGAGAGTGCAACAGTAGGGAAAGTGTTGGATAGCATAAGGGTTAAAATTACTATTCCCACTCCAGAGAGTGCAACAGTAGGGAAAGTGTTGGATAGCATAGGGGTAAAAATTACTATTGCCACTCCAGAGAGTGCAACAGTAGGGAAAGTGTTGGATAGAGAAATGCTAAAAATTACTATTCCCACTCCAGAGAGTGCAACAGTAGGGAAAGTGTTGGATAGCGTAAGGGTGAAAATTACAATTCCAACTCCAAACAGTGTAACTGTAGGGAAAGTGTTGGTTAGTGTAGGGGTAAAAATTACTATTCCCACTCCCGAGAGTGCAACTGTAGGGAAAGTGTTGGATAGCGAAGGGGTTAAAACTACTATTCACACTCCAGAGAGTGCAACAGTAGGGAAAGTGTTGGATAGCGTAGGGGTAAAAATTACTGTTCCCAATCCAGAGAGTGCAACAGTAGGGAAAGTGTTGGATAGCGTAAGGGTGAAAATTACAATTCCAACTCCAAACAGTGTAACTGTAGGGAAAGTGTTGGTTAGTGTAGGGGTAAAAATTACTATTCCCACTCCCGAGAGTGCAACTGTAGGGAAAGTGTTGGATAGCGAAGGGGTTAAAATTACTATTCACACTCCAGAGAGTGCAACAGTAGGGAAAGTGTTGGATAGCGTAGGGGTAAAAATTACTATTCCCACTCCAGAGAGTGCAACAGTAGGGAAAGTGTTGGATAGTGAAGGGCTAAAAATTACTATTCCCACTCCAGAGAGTGCAACAGTAGGGAAAGTGTTGGATAGTGTAAGGGTAAACATTACAATTCCGACTCCAAACAGTGTAACTGTAGGGAAAGTGTTGGTTAGCGTAGGGGTAAAAATTACTTTTGCGACTCCCGAGAGTGCAACAGTAGGGAAGGTGTTGGCTAGCGAAGGGGTTAAAATTACTATTCCCACTCCAGAGAGTGCAACAGCAGGGAAAGTGTTGGATAGCGTAAGGGTAAAAATTACTATTCCAACTCCAAAGAGTGCAACAGTACGGAAAGTGTTGGATAGCAGTGTGTTAAAATGAACATGCTTATCAAATAAATAATTATTTAAATTAAATAACCAATTAATAATTAATTCAAAATAAATTCATTATCAATACCAATAAATACAAATTAACAATGACTATATTATAATTAAATTACTTCACACCCTATTCTCCTATAAACCCACAACTCACTCCTAAAATAAAGTAACACAATTAATATAATTAACAATTAATCAATTAATAAAAATTATTTACCAATTAATAATTAATTAACAATAAATTAATTATCAATACCAATAAATAAAAATTAATAATGACTATATTAGAATTACATTACTTCCCACCCTAATCCCCTATAAACCCACAACCCGCTCCTAAAACAAATTAACCCAATTAATATATTAATCAGTTGATCAATTATTCATAATTACTTACTAATTAATAATTAATTAACAATAAATGTATTCCCAATACCAATAAATAAAAATGAGTAATTGCTATACTATAATTAAATTAAATAACCAATTAATACATAATCAACAATAAATTAATTATGAATACCAATAAATAAAAAATGTATAATTACTTTAATACACTTCAATTACTTCCCACCCTATTCCCCTATAAACCTACAAACCACTCCTAAAATAAATAAGCACAATTAATATAATTATCAATTAATAAAAAGTAATTACCAATTAATAATTAATTAACAACAAATTAATTACCAATACCAATAAATAAAAATGTATAATAACTTTACTATAATTAAATTACTTCCCACCCTATTCCCCTATAAACCCGCAACCAGCTACGGAACTAAAATGCAAAATGTAATCAAAAATATTTAATAATTAGTAAAAAGTATTATTTAATTTACTATACTTAAATTACTTCCCACCCTATTCCCCTATAAACCCACAACCCGCTACATTACTAAAACCAAAAATTACTAACTTCTAAAAACGTAATGCATATATTTAAAAATACAATACTTGACAAAAAATATAGAACACATACATATAAAATACAAACTAAAATACATAACACTAATATGAACATCGATATTATTAACAACGATATTTTTGCAAACGATATTACTGACTTCGATATTAACAAAAATGATATTTCTTACCTTCTGGTCGACATTCTGGTCACCAATATTCGTGATGTCGATATTCTGTCCCTTCGATATTTCCAACTCGATATTTCTGTAGGTCAAAATAAAAAACTCAATATTATGTCTGTGCACCTTTGGGATAAGCCTGTCTGCTCGTGCCAAACTACCAAGGGGGAGCAGGGTTTATCCAGAGTGTATATCCCCTTACCCTGACTAGAAGCAAAGGTCTCTACTTGGACAAAGGTGCATAACTCTGCCAATTAGAGACCCCATGGGCTAACAGTGGCAGTCTACTGGAATGGGCTTTATTAGTGATCTTGCTGGAATGAGTGCTTAAGATAGTCTCTCAGTGCCTCCTGTGACCTGTTCTCTTAAGAGCCTTCCCATTTGAAGTGCTTTTGGAGTAAGCAGGGGGAACATAAAAATCACTAAGCAAAGTTAGGACTCAGGGCCTCTGGTAGACATTGTCAAGGGCCCAGCAAGCTTGCCAGGTCTGCTGGTGCCCACACAAGGCAGATGATGTCCCACAATATTTTAATATCCCTAACTACCCATAGAGCAATATGCCAAAAATGGTGCCATGTGTTTTGGATCCACTCATCGTACTTTTTTGTTTCACTCAAGCAAACTTCCAAAGCGGGAGTTGTTTATTAACAAACACTTGAAGCGTATGGCCATTGAATGATTACCATTCCTTGCATAGTGGCTCCCCTGCCCTAAATAGGGAATCAGAGGGGTGTGCCCACTTCCTCATACCCCCTTTTCATGTTTAAATAGGGCTTTGCTACTGCCAGATACAAAGACATTTTTGAGCTGTGCTTGCCTCAACTTTCGATTGCAAAAAGATTACTCTCTAAAAAAGCTTTTGTGGTCAAAATGTGGTCATTGCTGTCAATTGTGATACTTTGCATTGTGTGAGAGCATCTAAAGGTTTTGTATGAGATTTGTCCTCGACAAAACCCTCAAGTAGAAATTTCCACGTGTAGACAGCCTCCCATGTGTACCTCTATTACAGATTGGAAGAGTCTGATACCTATACTGTGATCTGACAATGAAAAGGGGTTCTCTGTAGAATTTTCTGGCCCACCAGCTAATAAGGACACTGACATAAAATATGAGCTACTGCCTCAAGTCCTGCATTACAAAATCTAGAAATTCTGTCTCTCCGCAATTTTTGACACTGCCGCCATAAATTCCAAAAGAGGATCAAAGCCACTTACAAATGTTAGTTTTATCCATTAAAAAAATGAAGGGAAACTTTATAAAATCCCATGAAAGCACGCAATTACTTACATGATAAAAAATATAAGTCTGATGAAATGCTTACTAATGACTTTAAAGGCAAGTCAATGTTCAATGGTGAATCTTATAAAATTATAGATGGACAATTTTAGTTTGTTCATTTTACTGTGAAACAAACTCTAGTGTGAAAGCTTCAGGACAGTGGCAGCATGCAATAATCTGCTGTAACCTTTACCCAGCAAAAGCGAATGAGATCTAAGTGCCATCTTTGTTGTATAAATCCGACACACCATGTACTTTTTCTGTGAAGTTTTGATGTGATTGGCACGCGTTTACGTGTTTTCCATCCTAATGCTAGGTGTTTCAAGAGAATGATCTTCAATCAGCGGTTTAACCCACCTTTTTGAAGGGTACTTTCCAAGTGATTCTCAGTTGTCACCGCTCAGGATCCAGGGCTTCGGCCTGATCAATCACCTTCCTTGAATATCACTTGTGATATATGTTATCTCAAGAGCTGTGAACCTCAGTCACCGCATTAAAGAGCTGACAAATGTTCTGGCGATGAGTGATTCATGAGATGCTCGAATTTCGATGTAGAGTAGAATATATTGCAAACAGTTCTGGCATTATAAATTATATTTCGCAGATCCTAACGCCAAACATTAATTCATATAATCATCGCTTTGCGCATAAACCTTTCCCTGAGGAAGATTTGGAGAATTACGTTTGATGCAGGTGGGTCATTTTGGGAGTCATTGGTGCATATCTAGACGGGTCTGTTTGAGGGTGCAACTCTGCGGCAAAGAAACAACCCAGGCGTAAAAGAGACCTCTGCCGAGTTATGCAGATGGTATTAGGTCCCAGATAGCACCGCAATCCTCTAGTAATATTTAATGTATTTGCATTCATCACAGGCGCGTGGCAGCCAGTCTCCTGCTGCTTGTCTGAGGGATGGTGACGTCAGTATAAAGTCTGCCCTACATACTTTCCGTGTGACTAGCCAAAGAATTCATGTCAACTTGGTTAAAATTCTTCTAATCTATGTTTGGAATGTCTTAGTGCAAGGGGTCGCAGTTACGTGTTCCTGGTTATTAATGACTGTAATCGTAAGTGTCTCGATAACATGAATGTTTGTTCAGTTGATTTGCGAATACCATGAGCAATTTCTTCTTCTTGACTTACATGGTCTTGAATAAACATTCCTTTTAGCGAGGGCGCAGCGTTATCTGTGGCGCGCTTTTTGTAAATGAGATATGAAACAGCCCTTCTGTGTATTCCATGTTGCTTGTAGAGCGCTGTAGGCTAAAATGTCTACTAACAGATTCCCCTGAAAGGACCGTGACAACGGTAGGAAACGTAGGTGTGCGTTGATTATTTGACAATATGGAAATAAACAGCTGACAAATGACAACAAGACTCCAGTTGGCCGAAGTTAAGTGAGGAGGATGTCTGTGGAGCCGGGGACGTTCATCAATTGGCGGGGCAGTGAAGAGCCTGTGAGGATAGACCAAATTTAAACTTAAAATGGCTTGCATGCCTTTCTTGAAGCGTGTTCCGAGACTGCTAGCGGGCTCCGTCTGTATTAACGCCAGCCGAAAGCATTCACAGCTTCACACTGTGAGAGCTGCCGGCAGGCTGCTTGGCCTCCCTCAGTGGCAGTCAGTGAGATGAGAACCAATCCTGACTGTGCGTTAGACTGCTACATGCGTCTTTTAAATCTTCATTCCAAAGCAATGTTTCACAAACTTTTCAGAAAACAAAAATCAGGGCCTCATTTATAGGTTTTTTGTCATAGGGCAGCGCAGCCACCAGTCTTCCAACCAGTATGCATGGGCTTTGAAAAACAGCAAAATCTCTGTCTTATTTCTCGTAAATATGGGGCAGTGTCAAAAAGACATGGATGTTGCTGGGAACGCCCCCAGCAACACCAATGAAATGCCCCTTTCATGAAGCTTTCTGCGTGAAAGGGACACATATTTATAAGGCCATGAAAAGCCATGTAACGTAGCTTTATGTGGCCTTATAAATATGCCAGTGACACATTGCGCCACCACAACATCACAAAAGTGCCGGTAGGCATAAATGAGGCCCTCAATTTATAGAACAACAAACATTTGCACCCACCTAGCTTTAATGGACATTAGGTGGGTGATTTTATTAACTAACTAAAGCATTGTGCAGTAGCGCACTTCCATTTACAGACAGCACATTTTCCATTGAAATGGACTCTCTATTTGAACAGATGTACGGTTTTACCGATACAACAACATTGCACACAAATCATAATGTTTGGAATTAGGGTTTCAGTGAATATTTATTGGTTGTTCATAACCAACTAAAGTGTCTTGATTTGTTTTGATCCTATTAAAATCTCTGTTTTTATCACACTTCAGCATCACACAAAAAATAAGTGCTTACATTTTGATTTCCTAACTTCTGGATGTGTAGAGTTATGTTAAGTTAAAGACATTTGGTATAGTGCATCGATTCACACCTGAATGGATATCTCAGCGCTAGGTGCAGTAATAGGTAGAGAAGATTCAGAAAAGTCAGGTCTTAAGTAGTTTTTTAAAACAGGTGAAATTAGAACAAGACCGAATTTGAAAAGGAAGTTTGTTTGAATGGTGGGGAGCAAGATAGGAAAAGAATCGTTCACCATACTTTGCCGTACAAATACGTCGAGGACATAGCAGAAGTTGGCCTTTAGATCTATCTGAGATTGCGGTTAGGTAAATATTTCCCAAGTTTCTGTTGATGATAAAGTGGACCATTACCAAACAGAAATTTATGGACCAGGCACAAGAGTTTGGACAGAGACCGTTTTGTCACGGGAAGCCAATCAAATCAGGTGTTTGTTAAGCGTGACTACTCACCCGTAAGGGTCTCAAGGTGCTGTGGGGTGTTGGGGGGGGTCGCAGGTTCCAGTCCATCAAGGAGGGGGTCTGTTGAAGAGCCAGGTTTTGAGGTTTCTTTCGAAGATGGGGAGCGATGTTATCTGTCTGAGGTGGAGAGGAAGGTCGTTCCAGGCTCTGGCCTCGCGGAAGGAGAAGGAGCGGTCTCCCGATCTGTTTTTTCTGGTGCGGGGGACCACGGCGTAGGAGAGGTGGGCTGATCGTAGGGTCCTTTTGGGTGCGAGGAATTTGAGTTGGCTATTCAGGTATGCTGGTCCGGTGTCGTGGAGGGCCTTGTGAGCATGGGTTAGCATCTTGAAGGTGACTCTAGCTTCAATGGGGAGCCAGTGGAGTGTGCGCAGGTGCTGGGAGATGTGGCAGTGTCTTGGCAGGTTGAGGACCAGTCTTGCTGCGGGGTTTTGGATGTTCTCTAGCTTGCAGGTGAGCCAATGAAGAAGCTTCAGTGCAGGATCGGAAGGGGGACAAGGAGGAAGTTTGCAAACCAGATGTGCAGCAGTATTCTGAACCACTTGTAGAAAGTAGCAACTCATTACCCACTACAAGGAAGGTATTACCGTAATCCAAATAGCCCACAATGGGTTTCAGAGTGAGAGTTCTTCTAGTATTTAGAGGGTGACACTGAAAAACATTTCTAAGGGTGCACATGATCCAGAAGCATGAAACGCACGTGGACTCATAGAAAGGTTCTCTTCAACAAGGATGCCAAGATGTTTTACCATATTTTCACGGTCAGGACCGAGCCTAGCTCGGAGGGCCACCAGTCTTCCAACTAGTATGCATGGGCTTTGAAAAACAGCAAAATCTCTGTCTTATCTCCGTTCAGTTGTAAGCAATTCAGAGTCATCTAAGAAGCAACTTTCCTCATACATTCACCAAATCTGCTTTTGGTGTTGTCTGTGTTGGGTCCCAAAATGATAATCAATTGTGTGTCATCTGCTTATGAGATTACTTCAAAACCAAATCATCTTACAACTTGGGCTAGAGGAGCTACATAGATGTTAAAAAGAGTAGTTCTCAAAGAGGAGCCCTGCTGAACCCCCTTATCCAAGGTCATGCAAAAGATTTAAATGATTTAAAACACTCTGTCTGGTTGTTGAGGAATTCTTTGAGCTACCCCAAAGCTTTTCCGCAGATACCAATCTCTGAGAGTCTCTACCAATATAGAATGAGAGACGGAATTGAATGAGGTGGATGGATCAAGTAACAGCGACATGCCTGGAAGACCACCATCAAGGTAAAGTCTGATAGAGTCCGGTACAGCCACCAACACTGTTTTTGTGCTGTAAGAGGCCCTAAAACCTGACTGCCTGGGGTTCAAAAGGGAGTGGGCTTCCAGGTAAGAGGAAAGTTGTTTATTCATTTAAGCCTCCAAGATTTTACTAAGGTAAGGGAGAAGCGATATAGGTCTGTAGTTGATGAGGTCAAGGGAATCAGATATTAGATATTTTCAAAATCGCCATGACTTGTGCTGCTTTCCAGTCCAAAGGCAGAGTTGCAAAACTAAGATAAAAATTGAGCAGTGAAATCATGACAGGAAGAAGTAGGGTAACTAAAGTCACCATAATATATGGAGGAGAAGAACCAGAAAGGGAGCCTGATTTAATGTTACTCATCATATCAGAAACGTGCGCTGGGGTGATGGGTTCAAACTCCTCAAGAGAAGCAGGAGGGTTGGTAGCAGTGGTGATGATGGAGTAGGCATCCACACATATTGTGCAGTTGGAAAGGTTCTGATTGATTATCAAATGTTTCTCCTCAAAGTGATATACGAGAGTATTGCACAGTGACTGAGAGGCCCGATTAGGGGAAGCACAGGCAGAAGGTTTGGTAAAATCATCAAGCATTTTAAGCACTTCTTTAGCAGACTTTCCTGCATTAGCTAGCCTCTTGATACTATGAGATCTACGAGCTTCTCTAATCTTTTTGTGATATGTCCCTAGTGCAATCTTATATGCAGACGTGTCAGGAAAATATTTAGGGCCTGATTATGACTTTGGTGGTCCTGGAGTGGTCCGCCATATCAGCGCACCGCGCAGGACCCCCAAAGTCTACTGCCGCCTGCCCACTGGATTCCAAGTATATTCATAATCTGGTGGGTGGATGGCATGGCGGTCCTGAGGCTGTGCAGCGTAAAGGCTCAGAAGTGAGCCTTAGAACTGCATTGCCGCAGGACCGCCAATGCATGTTCCTGCACCTCGTGGACTGATCAATACATGCAGTGCAGGAACAGAGCAGCACAGGGGCAACAGGGGGCTTTATAGGCCCCCTTTTTCCCCCACCACCAGCCTTTTCATATCAGGCTCATGTCCATGAAAAGGCTCACAATATATATGGTGGTGAGAGTTCTGAAAATCCATAAGGGCAATGTTAACATCATTGCCCTAATAACATTTTGGACCATGAAAGTTGAAGAAAAAGAAGAAACGGAGACCTTCTTCCATGGCTTTACCGTTCTGAGGTCTTCATTCTTCCTGCAAGGAAGATCTTCTTTCATAGGGAACTGAAAGCTGAGAGAATAATTGTCTGTCTAGACTAAAGGAAGAGGAAGGCCGATATGAAAATTCTGAAAGTTAGTAAAGACAAGATCCAGAGTATGGCCCAGTGGATGCGTGGGGTCGATTACTTTCTGATGTAAAATCACATCTCAAGATCAGAGAGCAGGAGTAAAGTCTCCGAGTCAGAGTCCAGTTCAGCATGGTAATTAAAATCGCCCACCAACTTAAGTTTGTCGGAGGCAAGCCCATGGGGTGCCAGTCGTTCAACCAGCCTATTGCTGAAATCTTTATCTGTCCTGGGTGACGATAAATTAAAAAACCTTCCATGAATCTCCAAGAGGGATTTCCAGTTCGAAAATACAAGATTCCACCCAGTCAGTGAGAAGGGAGTCCACCATTGTGATTTTAGCAGGGTCTCAAAAAGCAATAGTAACTCCCCCCCTCCCCATTTGGGTCTCCCTGCCAACCTAATCAGCCTGTAATTAGGAGGAAATACTATAGGAATACAAGGAAGAGCGGAAGAGTGAAGCCAAGTTTCAGGTATTTAAATGTTGTCATGTGTTACAAATAAATTACATCCTAAAGGAATTCCTTTCACACTACATTTACCCCAGAAAGAATGTCACCTAATTCACTTTGCTTTTATTTCTCTAACTGCAAAGTGGAGGAGTTTCTAAACACCAATCCCTATGCTAAAAAAAGCTGTCCTTTGTCAGAAGAAATACCCTGAGCTTTGACCTCTGAATTTGTACCACAGTAAATGTGACGAGATAAATATAGAATTTAAAGGCATCTTTGTTTATTGCTTGTGCCTTTTGTAACCCAACAAAAATCAACTTGCAGGAGTGTGTGTGGAGATGAGATGGTTGGTAAAGTGTTCCTCTAACAAAGATATCAACATTCAGACTGCATTGCACACTATTAATATTCAACACCCGGTTGCTGGAGCCAGTCCACACTGTAATAGGGGCCAGACCTCATTAAGCATATGGAAACATATAAGGGTTGATAGCAACTGCTTAAGAGTGTTCTGTGGCCAAATCATGGGAGTGTTCCACCGTGAGACAGGAAATGAGCTGGAATTACAGTTCAGACGACAATGCTGGGTGTGCACCTCCAGCTGGCACCAATCTGGAAAGTTGTAGGGACATTGATAGCTAAAAGATGCAAGAATAACTCTTTGCACATTTTTAAAGTCTGGATAAGAGAGATGGTTAATTTTGCTCAAAAGGAGAAATGCTGGGCCCTGTTCACAAACTTAAATTTACATCCACTCCTACACCTATGTGTACACCTCCCACTTTTTTGCCATTGGCCATTTCTGAGAAGAGATTTATACCTTTATGTAGACGTAAGGTTTCCACACACTCAAATGAGAAGTGGAGTCTTTTGCAACTCATTTTACGGTGGTTAAATTACTATTCATAACTTTATAGCTGCTGTACAGATCTCTGCCACATGGAGGAGGTATTCATACAGAAAAGATAGGAGAGGCAGAAGTGGAACTTAATTAGCTCAATTAAAGAAAAAGCTGTTTCCATATATGCTGCTTCTACAGACTCTCTAAACGGGGCCATAACAAGCAGAATTGCCAGCCTATACTGTATGTACCTGGTGCAGAGTTACAACTCAGCTACCCATGAGCAAACTGCCACAACAGTTCACAATTCAATGGGAAGGTTTTTTCTAATGTTCATTAACCGAATTTATTGCTGCCTAATCCGAAACAAGAGGGAAAGATTTATTGTTTTTGGTGGTCCAATACTTACGTACATTAAATTAATTTTGAACAATGTTGCACTACAAGTAATAGAAACGAACTGTGTGGTAAATGTCAGGACTGCTTTAGATGCAAGGGCAGCTCCTTCATTATGGTGGAGGAGGGTCGCTCCACCGCTCAGAGCCAGGAGATTAAAAAAAAGTAAAATGATAGTAAAACTATTTATTTTATGTTTCCGTGTCTGCGCCAAGTGGTCTGAGTCTAGGGTGGGCGGGGCCATTGTCTATGATGCCAGCAGAGAGGAGGAGCACTGTAAATCCTCATGTCGGTTTGGTCGGCCGTCTTAGGCTGGCAAAACAGACATGAGCACTTACATTTCTCCAACCCAGCTGTGCCGCACAGCTGGATGGAGGAAAGGCACAGACTTCCAGAACCTGAGCGAGCATTTGTTTAGCCTGCTCAGGCCAATCCCGATGCTGCTCTCATGCTGGGTAATAGCATGAGAGCAGCATCTGGATTGGGTGGAGAGTGTGGGAGACTGTGCAGTGCGACAGGATCAAGAAGAAGCTGGACTCCTGAGGCAGGTAAGTCAGATATTTCATTTCGTCCCCAACTGCCCCACGCCCTTGGTATGCTGCCCCATCACTTTGTCCTATTTGGCACCGCCCCTGTTTAGATGTGTTTCTGTCTGTCATATCTTTTACTTTTAAGACCTATTTTCCCAGTACAAATAATGTAGTTGCCAGCATGACCAATATGAGTCACGCCTGCATGCTTTCATGTCATAATGCATTCATCTATAAACATGACAATAACTGTGAGACAAGTCACTGCCAGTGCTTTTTCAATTGTGCCACTGAATAATAGCCCACACATTTCCTGACACGGAGAAGGGTATTGGGTAGGTTATTCATTCCAGCAGGGCATTGCTTGTGCTCTTTTTTCATTTCACTTTTAGGAATGATTTGAAGAAATGGAAGTACCGTGCAATGAGGGCTGGCAGCACAATATAATTTTCAAGAGTTCGGGGAAAGTCCAGGCAAAAGGTGGATGGTCTGAAACAAAGGCCACTTGTTATAGCTCTTAAGGAATAACACATCTTGGGCTTCATTTCGAGATCCTTTTTGTGGTTGCAAAGCCTCCGATTCACAATATGTCTGGCTTTGCACCCAATAATGGCAAGAAACAATGGACGATGGCACATTTGAGTCAGGAAAGATTTTCTGACTCACAAAATGTCCTTCTTGACTAAAGCCCTAATTATGATGCTGGTCAGACGAGTGTCCGGCCGCATTGTTGCGGTAAAGGGACTGCCCGACAGGTAGTCAGCAGTCCCGAGTGCCAAATTAAGTTCCAACCGCGCAGAGGAGCCGGAAGCATGTCCGTGTCTGACAGCCTTTAGCGGCGTTCAACCGCCATTTAAAAGCCATCGGAAAGGGCCATTGAATCCCTACGGCGGTGCCTGAGCAGGCACCACCCTCATTGTAGGATTACATCCAACTGCAGGGCCGACAGGCTCCTTGAGCCCGTTAGAACTGCAGCAGTCGGTTCCTCACACATGCTGCTTCAGATGTTGGTGGGACCGACACCGACATGCAGTCAGTGTTGGTCTCACTAAAATCTTAATGAATCCCTAAGTCTGATTCAGGAGAAGGTAGCATGGAGAGGACATCCCACTCCTCCTTCTCCTAATGGTATAAAAGGGTTTTATCATTGGTGTTGCACTTGGCCCTTTTTGCAGGGTCATCCCTGAAATATTTGCCTTCCTCCTGTATTTTCTCTGACCTTTTGTTGGCTGTTTTAAGACTCTGGGCACTTTACCACTGCTGTTCAGTGCTAAAGTGCATATGCTCTCCCTATTTAAAATGTATATGTTGGTGGGATTCCATGATTGGTTTATTTGGTTTACTGTCAGACCCCAGTAAAGTGCACCAGGAGTGCCCAGGTCTTGTAAAGACAAATGCTGCTGGTGGGCTTGCAGCACTGGTTGTGCCACCCACAGAAGCGGCCTGGTAAAATGCATCTAGGGTCTGCCATTGCAGAACCTGCGTGCAGTCTGGTACTGTCATGCTGACTGGGTAAGTGCATCCACTTCCCAGTCCCTAAACCTTCCCTTAACTTCATATTAGTCACCCCTATGGTAGGCCCAAGGGCAGGGTGCATTGTAAGCATAAGGTAGTACAAGCCCCGATGTGTGTGGCATGTCCTAATAGTGAATTACAGCCATTTTCGTTTTTCACTATTGTAAGGCTACCTGTTCTCCATAGGCCAGAATGGGCTGTTAGAATTGTTACATCCTATGATCCTAACAGACCCAGGGAACATGGTAGAAATTCGAGTTTAGTATGCCTGAACTCAGAATAATAAAATACATCTTTTAGTAAAGTTTATTTTAATATTCTGTGTTTGCAAATACCACTTTTAGAAGTTGGTATTTGCTTGCCTGACCATTTCAGCCCGCCTCTGCTATGTATGATGTGTATCTGCCTGTCTAGTTGTGTGAGTGACAGGGCTGGGGAAACCCAGAGGGGCAGGGCTAGGCAGCCTGGTGGTGAATAGGAAGATTGGCAGTCAGATGGGTGGGAGGAGTATGCCTGGGCTCTGAATAGGGTTGTGCTCTGCTACCACAATGCTGGCTCCACCTCCTGCGGAGCGGCTGATGTCTCTGCCCTGCACCCTGAATAGAAAGGCAGAGTCATGTCAACAGAGTGCTGAAGAACTGGTTTGGACTGGGCAAAGGCCCCTCTACCCCAGAGGAACAAAGGAATTAGGGGTATAAGTATTTGGACCCTGCTCCCAAGAAATTAGATCAGATCCTGCTGAAACAAGAGGAACCTCTGCCAGAAGAGAAGGAACTGGGAAAGCTGTAGGAGGAGTAACTGTCCCTGACCTGGGGGATTGGCCTGCAGTGGTTGCCTTGCTGCTGAAGGAGAGGAGAAAAGACTACAAAGACTTTTATTTCAACTTGTGCTTAAAGATCTCCAAGGGCTTGAACTGAGCTTGCCCCCTGAACTAAGTCCCAGGACCAGTGGACTTCACCCCCAGCTCCCCAGAGTCTTTTGGAGGTGCCTGCTGCTGTTGTCGGGCCTTCTGAGGGACTGCGTGTCGCAAGGAGCTGGAAGCGCGACGCAAGGAAGAGAAGCGTGCCGCCGTCGGAGCTGTTGCCGTCGCATCTCGCAGAGTGTCGCCGCTGCAGCATCGCATCGAGCGGAAGCGTCTCGCATCATTCCGGAAGTGTCTCGCAATGCCGAAGAAGCGTGTCGCCATCGCAGACATCGTAGCTGTAACATTGCACCGCATCGAGAGGAGAGTCTCGCATCGAGGAGGAAGCATGTCGCCATCGCAGCCATCATAGTTGTCGCATTGCACCGCATCCAGAAGAGCACCTCACAACCACGGAGAAGCGTGCCGCCGCCGGAGCCGCTGTCGTCGCATCTCGCAGAAGGGGTGTCGCCGCTGCAGCATCGCATCGAGCGGAAGCGTCTCGCAACGTCGGAGGAGAGTGCTGCTGCCAAGGCCGCTGTCGTCGCATCTCGTCAAAGGGGACGCCGCTGTAGCTGAAGCATCGATTCGAGCCTTCTCGCAACATCGGAGAAGCGTAATGCATCTGGAAGATCCCGTCTTTATTTCTTTTGCACCAAGAACTTCAACGTATCTGCATCGCTGCAACACTTTCGTTGCCCTGCGTGTCGCATCTAAGGTACATTGACTTAAAGTGTCGCATTTAAGAACTTAAGAGAAACTAAGCAATCTTCTACCAACTAAGCAACCGTATTGTGTATTTTTAATCGTTTAATGGTCTTGTGATAATCCTATATAAAGAATCCTTATTTTTAATACACATACCTGTGTGGTGTCCATTTGTAGTGTTGTCACTTGGTTACTGTATGTGTTCACAAATGCTTAACCTATAACGCTCTGAGATAAGCCTTGTCTGCTCGCGCCAAGCTACCTAGAGGGTGAGCAGGGTTTATTTTAGGAGTTTAACCCCTTACCCTGACTAGAGGAAAGGGTCCCTGCTTGTCACAGGTACCTACCTGTGCCAACCAGAGAACCCGGATTCTAACATTGGTGGTCAGCGGTGAGGATTCTGTATTTGCATTTTTGACTCATGTATAGTGATTGGTGAACACTACTTAGTGAGTGCAGACCTTAAACGCAACCAATACTTGTTGGTAGATTTCTTTTGGACTGTCTATTTTTGAGCACTGCCAAGCTTAACCATGGTGGAAAAAGCAGCATCCATAGTCTCTGTTGATACTGAATTTAAATAGGAAGAAGAGAAACTAGACAGCTACACGTTATCACAGCTGAAATTCTTTTGCAAGAAGTTTAATGTTTCTACAACTGGATGTAAACACAAGGCACAGTTCTACATGGCGCTGAGGGCCTGGGTAGAAGCAAGGAATGCCAGTGATGATGAGAATGCAGATGAGCAGCTGGATGAGCCAGTAGGTTCAAGAGGAAGGAGAACCCCTTCCCCTGCAGGTAGCAGTGGTTCTGGTAAAAGTTTATCTCCAGAGGAGTTGGCAGACAGAAAGGAAACCAGAGCTCATGAAAGAGAGATGGCCAAACTAAAGGGACAACTGGCAATAGAAAAGAAAAGGCTGGAAATAGAAGAGAGAAGAATGAAAATGGAAGAGAAAAGAATCCAAATGGAGCATGAGTTGATCATGAGGGAGCTTGACTTAGAGCTCGAGAGGCTTTAGACCAGGAGTGTCTCAGCCCAGCAACAAGAAATGGGTGTAGCTCAGAGATTGAGCTTTGCTGAGTGGGAGGAGGAATCCAGCTCAGATGGTGGCAGCAATATTGAATTTTCTAGTGCTGAGAGAATAATACACACACCCAGAGATGTGGCGCCTGACTTGAAGGAGGGGGTTAATATACACCAGGAGGTCCAAGGGCATGAGGTAGCTCCAGTAGTGCGCAGTATCCCTGAAGGGAATAGGGTAACTGGCGCAGGGGTTCATGGTCCTAGTAATGGGAGGGACACTCTACTGACTCTAGCTGAGAGGTGCAGGGAGAGGGGTTCCCCCAAAATTGAAGTCCTGGTGGGTGAGTGTGAAGACCGCCCAGAAGAGTGGGGGTTGTGTGACAGAGGTAGTCAGATACTGTCTTGCCAGTCTCAGGAGAGTGGTGTGGGGTACGTGTGCGAGGCACTGGATGGTGAGGTGAAGGATAGTTTGGTTAACCCTGCTAGGGGGCTGTGTGATCCAATGGTGGGAGAGCATATTGTAAGTCCCTGTTTTCCAGAGCTATGCCAACACCTGTTGGAGAGTGAGTTCTCTGACCGCAGGGAGCTCACATTGGAGGGAGACCTTTTGGTGGAGTCCAGAGTGTCTGTAAATGCATTGGGGAGTGATCCCAAGAGGAGTGGTTCAGGTATCTTCAAACCCAGTGTGGTAGAAGTGGCTCAGAGTAGCACAGCTAGGTCCTGTAGTAGTGAGAGGGGTTTAGGGCCTCACGTCCTGTCTTTAAGGGGAAGGAGTGAGAAGGGGTTATGTCCCGGTAGTGCCCAACCTCAGTCTCAGAACTTGGATGGTTCTTTAAGGGAACACCAGGTGGGGAGCCTAGTCTGTCCTGAGTGGCTGCCCGTTGTGCGGGATCCCCTAGTGTCTGGTGAATGGGGAGTGTCTGTAAACAGGCCTCCCTCAGTTCTGGTGTCTGGCAGTACCGCTCCAGTTGGGAGGGTGCAGAAGTCCAGATTGAGGGGTGAGAGGGGGAAAGAGCCCCCAGTGGAAAAACCAGTAGGTCAGGGGCCAGCCAGAAGGGCTGCGTCCCCAGTGAATGGCCATGGTGACACCACTTATGTCCTGGGGGATCTTCGCGCACTGTCAGATGGACAGGGGTGGGGAGATCTGTGCCAGGCAGACTGTCACCCGACACATGAGTTATGTGTCACCCTCAGGGGGGGCATGCGTGCTTCCCGGGAAGTCCTGGTGCGCCATGCGAGCGTTCAACCGCATGGGCTGGTCCCAGGGTTGGGAAGCCAGGTTCAGGTGTTTTCTGACCTGGAGGGAGGGACATCTGTAATCAGTGTCCTGACCCATGTTGCTTCTAGGGGTACCACTCCAGTTGGGAGTGTGCAGTACTCTGGAAGGGGGTGCAGAGGGAGAGAGTCCTCGCCTCTGACCCCGGTGCAGCCTGAGGGTTTAGACCCTAGGTTGGAGAGCCTGGTTCGGGTGTTGTCTGACCTGGAGGGAGGGACATCTGTAATCAGTGTCCCTACCAGTCTGTCTTCTTGGTGTACCACTCCAGGTGGGAGGGTACAGCCATCTGGAAGGGGGTGCAGAGGGAGGGAGTCCTCGCCTCTGACCCCCGCTCAACTGAAGGGTTTAGACCCTAGGTTGAAGGGCCAGGTTCAGGGTGTCCCCCCTGACCTGGACGCCCAGTTGCAGGATAGAACCCCTGAACTGGTGGGCGAATTGCGCAGGACACCTGCCACATGTGCCCTGGCAATTCTTGAAGGAGGTACCACTCCAAGTGGGAGGGTACAGAGCCCCAAGGAGGAGGACCCGGTGTGGGAGAGGCCACCCCAGTCTTTGGTCCAGCCGCCGGGTCCAGACCTGGGGCTGGTGGGTCAGTGCCAGGATGTTATACCTGACCTGACAGGAGGGGAAATGGACAAAGGTTGCCAAACCCCTGGGGCTACTGCCCCCCGCTCCCTGGCGCCACAGAGGTTTGAAAGCCCTGAGAGGCATACGGCCTGGGTCTCATCCCTGACTACTGTCAGTGGCCACTGTAGCATTTTGCTGTCTGTCTGTTGGGACACACCTGTGAGCCAGTCAAGGTTAGGTGCTGCACAGGTGGTGTCCACAGGTGAGGAGAAGGGTTCCCCAGGGATTGGCTTGGTGGGCCCTGAGATTATGGACAGAGGGTTTCCAATAGGTTCAGATTGG
This sequence comes from Triturus cristatus, assembly GCF_964204655.1. Taxonomy (NCBI): domain Eukaryota; kingdom Metazoa; phylum Chordata; class Amphibia; order Caudata; family Salamandridae; genus Triturus; species Triturus cristatus. The sequence goes on from NC_140581.1 coordinate 648,559,459, forward strand.
CGTAGAACTGGAGTCTGCCCCTGCAGTTGCGGGCCAGGTCCTTGTTCTATCGCCCCAAGCAGGGAAGACCATCACGGTGGTGATTGGTCTGCCCTGCGTTTTGTCTGGAAGGGGGTCGTGTTGGGCTTGGCCCTTTTTGCTGGGTCATCCTGTTGTAAATAAAATATTACGCTCTATGTATTTCAGAATATCAATAGGATCATGCATAAAGCAACAGGCTGAGTCTGCGGTATCAGGTTCAAAAAGGGCTTTATTCCAATAACTCGAGTCAAAGGGAGAATATTACCATCACCACAAGGGATCTGGAAGGGTCTCAAAAGTATTCTCAAAACATTATTCACAGAGTACAGTATATATACATCGGAAGCGAAAAGAGCAAAAGAGAGTGAGATAAGAGCATGTGGGCGTGTAAGTAGGTGTGAAGGTGGGCATCCATGTGGGCGTCCACTTGATGATAATGGGTAATTTGTCATAGGTGGGTGGATACCTGGAGGGGGTTGCGTGATCTGCTGGAATTGTACTGGAACTTTGCCTTACTGGTTCTCAACTCGAGCATGACGTGTACCTGACGTGGGGAGAGGTTGCTATGCAACCGGAAAGTCTGGAAGTGAGGCCTTCAGTGAGTGAGGCCTTCAGTGTCAGGACGACCAGCACATCTTGTTTTATCTGATATCTGATGTCTGGAGCAGGGACTGATTTGTGACATAGGTTGCTCATCACCAAGAGCCGATGTGGCATCCATTTCTTCATTTACTTCATTTACTGCAGAAGCCTTACATGGGGGCTATGGGCTTTTTACTGACGTGAGCTTTGCAATCTCACAAACAGAGACAGAAAGGCTGTGCTTTCTCCTGTGCTGATGGGCTATGTTGATCCCTCCTTCTCCAGGCAGGAATGCGGCTCCGTAGGAGTAAGCAGATAACCGTGCTCAATACTGTCTCGGCACCTTGTGACAGGGCCCCTTTGGCTGAGGCCCAAGTGTGTAAGGCCAAGGATACGCAGCTACAGCTTTCTGAACGTCTGAGGCCTGAAACCTCTGTTCGGGTCTAGCTGAGCCACAAACACGGGTTTGTATGTGGTGCAGGAAAACATGATGCAAACGTGTAGGCCTCAATACAGATTTGTCGTTTCTCTCATGGGGGTCTGGATGATGGCAGGCCACGTTATAGCATATGTTTCATGGTAGGAAAGGCCATGGAGGGGACATGCATAGGTTACATGCATGTGCACATACGCGTTGGGGGGGGCACATGGGGACATATAGGCCTCATAGATTGTTATTTTCCTCATTCCCTCCTTGTACCCTAGTGAACCCCCTATGTAACGTCTATTCTCATGAGACAGTCGATCTGTTCTTGCAGCATTATTTTTCCATTTTCAATGCTCTGTAAATGGGGATGTGAAACACATGCAGTAGCACACAGGCCACAAATGGCCGGGCCACACTGCAGACATAGGCAACAACTGAATATCATTAATAGTATCAACCCACAGACGGTCAACACTTTCCATCCCCAAGCCGATATTAACCCCCAGAGCCAACCGGACCATGTCCACGTGCCTGGGTCTTGATGTATGCTATGGGCAATCTTGTGGAGCCTTGTTATTGCTTTGTATACAGACGGTGCGTTATTAGGTATGAAAACGCAACAGCTAGAACCGATGACCCTACAAGCCCCGCCCCTATCCGCCAGGATGATGTCAAGAACAAGACGATTCTGAAGAACGACCAGTCTCATAGCAGACTGTTCCTGGGTCAGATTTCCCAGGGCCGATGCAGTCACATTAGCAACTGTTTCTAGAATCCTTGTTAGCCTTCGGATAAGTTTACTATTCTGGACGGGACCTATGAAGAAAAAGAATCCTTTATTGAAATCTGTATATTGCTCCCAAGCTGTCTCAGTCTGGTCAATGCCAGAGGCATCGAGCCCTCGTCTGTGTCTGACAAGTGTGAGCCGAAGATCTTGATGATAGCTCGATGGGGCCAAGAAAACGGGTGGTAGGAGAAATGATATGTAGCATGTCCCACCCCAGTCCAAGGGCAGCTGTACATAGGCTGTCTGACCACAAATAAAGTAGGTGTGTTGTGATGCTCTGAAATAGGACTTTCCTTTGTCTTTAAATACTATTATAGTATCACACTCACTGTGCCCCAAATGTACTGAGCCTTCTTTTCTGACACACAAGTTCCCTTTCACTGGCAGAACAGCAATTGAAGGCGGACCTGACATGTGTTGGGGATTTATGTTCAATACTATGAAATCGAGGGTCGCATTTCCTTGCAGATACTCTTCATTTTCTAGATCTGTACCTTTCATTTGGGGAAGGCCCTCTTCATCTGGGAAACATGCTTTGTTCATGACTTTATTCAAGTTACCCCATACCCACTCGCCCCTACAATCCTCCTCTTGACATTCTTTGGCATCACCATTGATGGATGTCATTAAGGCAAACCATGCTCCGCAAGAACCATTATGGGAGAACGGAAAAGGGAAAAGGCGCAACACTCCCTTCCCCTTCTGGTACGGGGGAAGTCGGCCACAGACCCAGCAGTCTGTAGCATTGCTGGTCTGATGTGAATGGTGCAGCATCTGAATAAAGGTATTGTTACGCAGAGCAAGTCGATATGATAACTCATGGGATGGTAGATCACTAAATGTGTGTATTGTGGTATCATTAGTGGAGGAGTGTAAAGGTGAAGCAATAGGAGGAAAAATAGCATGTAGTACGAAGCTGATACATATTATCGTGATACATAGGAGAGATAGAAAAATCAAAGTAACTATACATCTACCACGTAATAGTTTACAGTATTTGCTCTTCATCCTGCTCTTTCTTTCGGTCGCTTTGTTCGAGATCTCATGCAAGCCAGAATACATGTTCAACCGCTTCACCACCTAGTGGACTTAATCGATCAAACGGGTTCTGACTTATGGGATCTGAGTTTCGCTTTATATTTCTGCTGTGGAGTCTCCTCTAGCAAAGGGGGCTCAAAGTCCGAGCAGTCAGTGTTCCTTTTAAAAGTACAGTCGTTCCCGAAGTAGCGTTTGCAGTGGTGAAGGTGTATCCAACCTTTCTGTCCCTCGACTTTCACGGCGGTCCTTGTTGTTAGCAACACCAGTTTCGGCGTTTTCCACCTCGGTTCAAGAGGACTTGATCTATCAAAGTTCCGGATTAGGACATAGTCGCCAGGAGCGATTGAGTATTCTTTGACCTGGGTGTTGTCAGGGAAAGCGGTGGCAACCTGCGAACGACAAGAGAGTAGTGCAGACATCAAGGAAGCCAGGTAATCTGTCAGCATGTTACTATCAACATCAGTAATCTTTTTCGGTATTGGAGTGCCCCACATATTCGGTGGTCTACCGAAGACCACTTCATAGGGAGATAAGCCTGTTCTGGAATGGGCTACCATTCGCATGTAAAAGAGGGCAACTGGTAGGGCTACCATCCAATCCACGCCTTTGTCTGCGCAAATCTTTGCCAGTTTTATTTTTAAAGTCTGATTATGTCTTTCTACAAGGCCTGCTGCTTCAGGATGTCGCACACAATGGAACTTCCAGGTATACCCTAACAGAAGGGACACTTGTTTCATGAGTTCAGAGGAGAAAGGCTGACCGTTGTCGGAATATACGACACGCGGTAATCCATAACGTGGGAAAAACTCTCGCACCAGTTGTCTGGCGGTAGTTACAGCAGTATAATCAGGGACTGGATAGGCTTCGGTCCACCTGGATAATGAACATACTACTACCAGGACATATTTGTAACCTCTACATCTATCCATTTGGATATAATCCATTTGGAGGGCCTCAAAAGGATGGTCAGGTGGATGGAATCCACCTTGTTCCATCGGAATGCCTTTACCTGGATTGAATTGGCAACAGATCATACATGTTCTAACTTTTTGTTTCGCTGCTGCACGCAGGTGCTTGTTGAACCATATATTCTGTAAGCTGTCTAGCATTGCTTTCTCTCCTAAGTGTGCAGGACTATGTGCGGTATTTATTATTACTTGTACCATTGAATCAGGTAGAAACCATGTGGATTTGCCCTTAGTCATCCAACCCTGGTCAGTCAGTACCCCTCCTTGTTCCGACCATTTCTTTAATTCGTCTATAGTAGCATGTGTCTGTATGTCTTGTACATCCTTGGAAGGATCCCTAACTGTCATGGCTTTGGACACTGATGGTACCTGTGACTTTGTTATGTCTAGTGGGGTCTGAGCTAGCTGTTTAGCAGTTCGGTCTGCCAGATCATTGCCTCTGGAAATGGTATCTGTGGCTCTGGTATGTGCTTTGCATTTTAGGATAGCTATGGCTGTTGGTAAATGTATTGCTTCCAGTAGGGCGTGAATAAGGGGGCCATGCTGTATCTTGGCCCCATGAGAGGTCAAGAAACCTCTTTCTCGCCAGAGCACCCCGAAATCATGAACTACCCCATATGCATATTGGGAGTCGGTGTAAATGTTTACTTTCAGGTGCTCAGCTCTTATGCATGCTTGTGTTAGGGCGATGAGCTCTGCTGCTTGTGCTGACAATATGTCTATTCTTTTAGTCTCAATTATTTCAGTATCAGTAGTCACTGCATATGCTGCCACTAATTCTCCCGCCCCTGTCCTCATGCATGAGCCGTCAACATATAGTGTTAGGTCGGAGTCTGGAAGTGCAACATCTGTCAAGTCTTGTCTTGGTTTAGTCACGGTATGTATTACTTCAACACAGTCGTGTAGTGAAAGGCTTTCTGTATTGGAGGGCAATAGGGTAGCGGGATTTAGTATGTTGCATCGTCTGATCTCTATGTGTGGTTGAAATAACGTCAGCTCATAGCCTGTTAGTCTAGCTACAGTCAGGTGTTGGGTTTGTGTCCGGTTCAAGAGGACCTCTACTGCATGCGGTACTTGTACTGTCAGAGGGTGGCCCAGCACTATCGAGTCACTTTGTCTTATGGCTAAGGCCGTTGCTGCAACAGATTTTAGGCACGCAGGCAAAGCCTGTGCTACTGGGTCCAATGTACTAGAAAAATAAGCACAGGGCTTGTGATTTCCTGCATGATCTTGTGTGAGGACAGATAGTGCTGTTCCATCCCGCTCTGTCACAAAAAGCATGAACGATTTGTTGTAATCAGGGATTGCTAAAACTGGTGCTTGACATAAAGCTCTCTTTAATTCTTCAAATGCCACAGTATGTTCTTGTGTCCAAGGGAGGACTTTAGTAGAAGCTACCTCCTGTGTCGTCAACTGTATTAGGGGCTTGGCTATGTAAGCATACTGGGGAATCCACTGCCTGCAATATGAAGTGAGGCCAATGAATGCCCGTACCTTCTTTTGTGTCGTGGGCTGTGAAAGACCTGAAATTAATTGTATACGCTCAGGTGTTAGTCGCCTACCCTCCTTGGATAGCAAGTGCCCAAGGTACGCCACTTGCTGTTCACAGAATTGCAACTTCGAAGGGGACACTTTGTGCCCCTTGTCAGCCAGGAAATGTAAAACCATCAGGGAAGCATCTTCACAATCATGGTCCGATCGTGCAGTGATGAGAATGTCATCGACATACTGTATCAGTGCTGTAGAGCTAGGCATATGAATACTATCAAGTTGTCTTTTCAGAGCCTGACTATAAATGCTAGGACTTTCCGTGAAGCCCTGTGGTGCTCTTGTGAATCTGAAGCTGCGACCTTTTAAACTGAAACCGAAAAGATATTGGCTGTCCGGATGTATTGGAATACTGAAAAATGCGTTCTTCAGATCTATCACTGTAAAGAACGTAGCATTTGCATCAATGGCAGTCAATATCGAAGAGATGTCCGGGACCACAGGGTACTGTGGTACCACACATTTGTTTAATTCTCGCAGGTCCACAACTAATCTATATACAGGTGGTATATTGGGGTCAGTTCTTTTAAGAATAGGAAGGACCGGTGAATTACATATGTTCGAATCAGTCTCAATCACCACCCCTTGTGCAATCAGGTCGTCTATTATTTTTAGTAAACCCACTTCAGCCTCAGGTGGTATTTTGTATTGTCTGATCCGTGGTAGCACTACACCTTCCTTGAGGGTGACCTGGTGTGGCGTAATGTTCATGTAACCTACGTCAGTTGGGCCTCGTGCCCATAGGTGCTGTGGTACATCTCGGAGTCTGATGTCAATTTCTTTCATTACAAAATGTCCTTTGAAATCACGTAAATACAGTCGCACTCCTTCTGGTGAGCAACAGATTACTGCTCCTAGTTCTTTCAATGTCTTTATACCGAGCAAGTTTTCCGGACATGATTTAGTAAGTAGTAAGTCCGTAGTATGTATCAGTGGACCAACTCCTAAGGAGACTGGTTCTGAAACCTCATTAACGATAGGTCTACCCGAAAATCCCAGGGATACACTCTTTGAGCCCGAGAGGGGTGCCCCGGGCACCTCGGAATGACCAATGGTAGTTCTACTAGCCCCAGTGTCAATCAAAAACTTTTTACTTTGTCCCAGTAACCGTGCATGCACATAAGGACCCGCTTGGTCCACAGGAACTGGAATGAGGGGCAGGTCGAATTCCCTCTCTGGGCAGCTTCATGAATATGCCTGGTATTCTGGATAGTTGTTTTGAGCGTGCTCATACATTTGTGTTGTAGCTCGGGCTGGTGCAGGTGCATGGACAGGCGGTGGCGGCGGTGGAAACGTATCTGATGTCTGATGTGTGTTACTGTCCTTGGGAGGATATTGACGAGGCTTTGTTTTACCTAGCGCTATATTGTTTTTCAGCACTGCACACTCATTTACGAAGTGGCCTGGCTTCTTGCAATAATTACAAGTCCCACCATTTTGTTTTGTGCTATTCTTGTTCGTGTTGGTATTTGAGTTTGCCGGTGTCGATTGGGCAACCAGCATCTTCATCTTTGTGTCTTTCATGCGTCTCTTTTCTTGGTCATGTTCCTCTCTAATTCTGTTCTGGTGGTACTGTAACATCTGTAACATTTGGGAAGGGCTGTTTGCTTGCCAAGTACTCTCAACCTTCAGTACTCTATACTTTACTTCTGGTATGGAATTTTCCACTAACTTGCTCACAAATAGATGGGGATATGACTCACTACCGGGCTTAAGGCCACTGTTGATAGTAAAACATTTTTCAAACCTAGAATAAAAATCACTAGTGTCCTCGTCTGGCTTCTGTTTACAAGCTGAAATAGCATCCCAGTCTTCTTTCTTGGTAATTAATAATCTTGGCAAAACTTGTACAAGGAGTTCAGGTAATTCTTTAGCTCGGAGACCCAGACCAACCCCCGGGCTTCTTGCATTTTCTTCTCTTTGTAACACATCCCAGCTAATCTTGCTCTCTCTCACCTCCCAGTCTTTTTCTTTAAGTTTCTCGTAAATACCAGCAGGCAATAGTACTTTTAATAACTTTAGAACGTCCGCATATGTATATTCCCCTAAGCGGAGAATGTCTTTTAATTCCCTGTGAAAACCCCCCGGGTCTTTGTCATGGGAGGGCAACATTTTTTTCATTTCCAGTATCTCTAATTTGGACAGAGGGGTGTAGACATACACCCGTTGTAGTTCATTGTTTGCATCCTTTACAGGATGTACCTCACGTAGGGGGTTCAGTTTGTCGTATGTCTGTCCTTTAACCTGCGGTGGAACGAAAAGCAGGGATCTAGTTACATATACTATATATTTGTGTCGCTGATCCAAGATGACATTAATCAGTTCAGTACCCAAGTTCATCCATCTGTCTAGTATTATGTCGTCCAGCAACCTATACAATATACCAGGACCAGAGTACTGACTTTCATACAACGTTATTAAATGTTGGACCATGTAAACACCAGCTATGCGCTGTTCATTCGGTGGAAGGCTCAAAAACGTCTGTGCTACGACATCGTTATTATATAAATCGTATTGGGATACCCACAGGGTGGCTGATCGTGCTAATTCGAGTTCGGTCGGGGTTAAGGGCTGTTCATTACCTAACCAGTCATTCACCGCTTTGTCGGTGATTTGGAACAAATTTTCAAGGGAAAATCTCTTTTTTATAGCCGTACCCTGTTTACGGTAATTCAGGCCTTTGGGTTTCTCGAATCGTCGGGCATGGCCCACGTATTGTATTTTATCTTGGTCCCCTGCTTCATCATCAGACGATAGAGCAGCTTTATCGTGCGGTCCTGCTTCGTGTGATGCTATTATTGCTTTTCGGATTTTGGTCAACATGTGGTCTGTCTGTCCTGATTTATCATGCTGACCGGCATCTATGCGATCACTCCAACCAGTATAACGATGGTCTACATCCCCGTTTCCTTCGTCTTTTTCTCTGATCAGACAATTAATTAGGAAGCGAAGGATGTAATTCTTAACAACCACTTTTCTATTTTGTATAGCATCTGCTATGCTCTCAGGACCTTCCCCTGTTCTTATGAATGTGTACATTTTCTTTAAATGTTTATCCATATCCGGTAGTTTTTCCAGATCTGTTACTGCTCTTCTAAGCCGTAGTGAAAACACAAGCATCCTACCCTTTCCTGGGTCTGGATCATATATACATTCGGGGATGTCTACTTTTACTGTTGACACCCCTCCTGACGCTGTCCCGGATCCCCCCTCCTCGCCATCATCGAGCTCCTGGAGCTGTTCTGGCGTTGGTGGTGCAGGGAAAGATCCGTCCACGTAGGCTGGTGGGGATTCCTCTAGATAGGTGTCAATAAACCTGTCGGATGCTGTTTTTAATTTGCGGGGTACTGGCGGAGGCACTCTGATGGGTCTTTCTACTGGAGTCACTTTTGCTAGCTCCTCTGAAAGGACGGGGTAAATACCAGCAACAACAGTATTCATTGTTCTTTCAGTCTGCTCTCTTTTTACTCGTTCCCCTTCCTCTCGTAAGTTCTGTTCTTTGGCTTTTTCTGATTCTTGCTTACTTCTCTCTATTTTGTGGAACTCTTTTTCTGTTCTTCTATGTGACTCCTTGCGCCACAACTCAATGGCATCTTTCTGAGCAGGTCTAGATTTTCTCTTCCATATTTCTTCCTCTACTTTCATAATGCTTTCCGTATCCCACGTTCCCGTGATAGGCCATCTATATTTTGTCTCTAAATCCTTCGTGTAATCTACCCATAGTTCCAAGAACAACACGGCATCTAAACCATGCTTACAGTACATGAAATGTCCAGGTGTGTCCCTAGGAGGAATGTTAACTGGTTCCTCTAGTACACCTTTTCTGGTACATATTTTACGTAGTTTCGAAAATAACGGCATGTTGGAATGTAGCCAAAATCAAAAATCACAATAGCGCTGTAAAAACAAAACTATAATAAAACAAACTTACATAAAACCTGACACATTCAAACCTAACTGAACCTGACTAGGACAATAACATTCATACAGGTATATCGGTGCACCTTCAATATTTTGAGATCTCTATTTCCTATAACTCTGACTGCATGCACTTGATTGCAACCCCCATGAGAAAAACTCACCGGGAAGCGGAACTTGAACTTGAACTTGAACTTGAACTTGAAGTCGAAGGCCTCCGAAACTTGACGCTGCGCGGGGAATGGCGTATCCTAGGTGGATCTCCGGAAACCTCGGACACAGCTCTCTCGCAGGTGGGCTCTAGGTAGGACAATCTGCGTTCCTCACCGCCTCGTATGGATGCCTGGTCGCAGTCCGTCTCCTTCGTTGGCCTGAGGGAGTTAGCAGAAAAACCCGCGACGTGCGCACTTGAAGTCCGTCACGGCTGTGGAAGGGGGCAAAACTTGACCCTCATCTCCGGCGTGTGGGGAAAGAGAATAGTCCCTGTTCGGGCGCCAATATGTCGTAAATAAAATATTACGCTCTATGTATTTCAGAATATCAATAGGATCATGCATAAAGCAAGAGGCTGAGTCTGTGGTATCAGGTTCAAAAAGGGCTTTATTCCAATAACTCGAGTCAAAGGGAGAATATTACCATCACCACAAGGGATCTGGAAGGGTCTCAAAAGTATTCTCAAAACATTATTCACAGAGTACAGTATATATACATCGGAAGCGAAAAGAGCAAAAGAGAGTGAGATAAGAGCATGTGGGCGTGTAAGTAGGTGTGAAGGTGGGCGTCCATGTGGGCGTCCACTTGATGATAATGGGTAATTTGTCATAGGTGGGTGGATACCTGGAGGGGGTTGCGTGATCTGCTGGAATTGTACTGGAACTTTGCCTTACTGGTGCTCAACTCGAGCATGACGTGTACCTGACGTGGGGAGAGGTTGCTATGCAACCGGAAAGTCTGGAAGTGAGGCCTTCAGTGAGTGAGGCCTTCAGTGTCAGGACGACCAGCACATCTTGTTTTATCTGATATCTGATGTCTGGAGCAGGGAGTGATTTGTGACATAGGTTGCTCATCACCAAGAGCCGATGTGGCAACCATTTCTTCATTTACTTCATTTACTGCAGAAGCCTTACATGGGGGCTATGGGCTTTTTACTGACGTGAGCTTTGCAATCTCACAAACAGAGACAGAAAGGCTGTGCTTTCTCCTGTGCTGATGGGCTATGTTGATCCCTCCTTCTCCAGGCAGGAATGCGGCTCCGTAGGAGTAAGCAGATAACCGTGCTCAATACTGTCTCGGCACCTTGTGACAGGGCCCCTTTGGCTGAGGCCCAAGTGTGTAAGGCCAAGGATACGCAGCTACAGCTTTCTGAACGTCTGAGGCCTGAAACCTCTGTTCGGGTCTAGCTGAGCCACAAACACGGGTTTGTATGTGGTGCAGGAAAACATGATGCAAACGTGTAGGCCTCAATACAGATTTGTCGTTTCTCTCATGGGGGTCTGGATGATGGCAGGCCACGTTATAGCATATGTTTCATGGTAGGAAAGGCCATGGAGGGGACATGCATAGGTTACATGCATGTGCACATACGCGTTGGGGGGGGGCACATGGGGACATATAGGCCTCATAGATTTTTATTTTCCTCAATCCCTGAAATATTTGCCTTCCTCCTGTATTTTCTCTGACCTGTTGTTGGCTGTTTTATGACTCTGGGCACTTTACCACTGCTGTTCAGTGCTAAAGTGCATATGCTCTCCCTATTTAAAATGTATATGTTGGTTGGATTCCATGATTGGTTTATTTGGTTTACTTTTGATCAAAAGGAGGGACGCGGAGCCAAGTTTGTTAGGTCCTGCTCGTAGGCCCCAATGGAATAGTAGATAAGGAATGAGCAATTCCTAGGGGTGCTGTCTAAGACAGGGGGAAGGGGGGTGAAGGGGAAGCACAGGTCTTTCTTCGAAATGCCCTCATACACCCCAAGGGATGTCATGCTTCATCATATGGGCATTTGCCCCTCGTCTGGCCGGCGCTGCAATGCCTGACGGGCTCCCGAAACCGGGGCTCTTTATCGGGGATCTTTTGAAGAAGCCGTATGGGTGCGTGTGGGTGTGAGGGCGGGTTGGTGCACTAGGGGTGAGATGGATAAAAAAGGTTATAAGAGCAGTCCTACCAATTACAGTTTTAATTCATGAGGTAGCTCCAACCTTATTAAAATTGTGAAGAAGCCCTGTATAGGAAATAATGTTCCCTAAGGGCTAATCTTAAGTGAGTGTGGTCAACATGTTTCGTGCCCCATCTGCCCCAGAAGGGGTCAATGGCACTTCGTCAGGACCAATTAAGTGAGAAATAAGTGCACCGCCGTATCGCACTAGTTGCTGATTACGGCAGGAGGAAGTTGATGGAGAACTGGTACTGGGATGCACCAAGACCCCCAATGGCCTAATTCGGGCTGACGGGGAGGTACAGAGCAATATAGTTGCTCCGGAGTAGCGGTAGACAAGCAACTTTGCCGGTGTCCTACCCTCGCTCTGGGCCCAGAGCGAGGGTAGGGTAGGAAACATGTTGACCACACTCACTTAAGATTAGCCCTTAGGGAACATTATTTCCTGCTATTTCACTGTCAAACCCGCTTCCATCAATTTCCTGAACACAGTTCGCAAGGTACGATCATGCTCTACTACAGAGGCACCACATACTAAGATGTCATCTTGGAAGCAGAACGTTTTTTCTATTCCACTTAAGATTCTTTGCATGATTTTTTTTAAATACTGCTGTGGCCGATGCTAGGAGAAACGGCATTCTCTTGAACATGTAAGCCCCAAAAGGAGTGGTGAACGCAGTGAGGGGTCTAGACTGTGGGTGTAACTCCTCTTGATGGTATGCCATGGATAAGTCGATCACAGAAAATATCTTGGGATCACCCATGGTGCTTAGCATCTCGTTAATGTGTGGAGGGGGAAACCTCTCAACCCATATGTTGTTATTAAGGCTGCGCAGATCCACACACAACCGGATCCCCTCACTTTGGTCGCTAGGACGATGGGAGCCAACCATTCAGAAGCTTCTATGGTTTCTATTACTCCCAATTACTCCCAATTCGCATAGTTTGTCCCACTCCTTTTTTAGAGGCTCTCTCAGCATAAGGGGGACTGGACGGGGTTTATGCACCACTGGTTTAGCACCTTGTTTCACCTTGATCTTGTGCTGGAAATCCTTTAGTAACCCCAGTTTGTCTTAGAATATACTCGGGCAATTCTTGCAGATCTCATTAGCTCCTTCCTCCCTCTCAACAAGAAGAACTGTTCCTTATTGTTGGGATCCAGAATGATCCCAAGTTCTTTCTGATGGCACCATCCTAACAGGTTGGATCATTCTTTTGCCACATACACTTTCCCGTAGGTAGACCTGCCTGTGAAATCTATAAGCATTTTTACCATTCCTACCAAAGGTATGGGTTCCTTAGCGTACTCTTCTGGTGATGTGTCTGGTTTAGAGATGTCCACTTTGAGTACGTCAAAGGACTTGTTGAAATCCACCTAGTTAATCAGCATGAATGGTGATCATGAGTCAGCGAACATAAATATGGGTTTACTAATTAAGTAAACAATACACTTAAGATATGTGGGGGTATCCTCTCCCCCTTTATCTTTCACTTGAAAAACATTTTTTGGTACTTGGTCACCCTCGCTGTAGATAGCTTTTACTTGATTACTGTCCCCATCCTTGCATTCTCTTGCAAAGTGTACTCTTCTATTACATTTCTTACATGTAACATTACGTGCAGAACAAAAGGGACTATTTGCCAGATTGTTGTTACTGCCACATCTGAAACATTTCAGGTCGTCGGTTACCCTGTTTTGTCTGGTTACCTTCTGTTCCTTTGTTTTGACTTTCATTACTTCGCTCTCCTTATCATTACTTTGAGAATCACCATGGTTCTGGATACTTGCAACATCTTTACTAGGGGTCCTCATCTCTTTTACCTTTTACGCACTTTGCTGTATGCCCTATGGACTTGGCTATACTAATTGCCTTCTTCAGAGTAGGATTTTTAGCCAACAGTTTTTCTTGTATGCGACTATTATTTGTGCACCTTACTAATTGGTCCCTAATCAAAGAATCATTTAGTTTACCAAACTCGCACAACATAGTAAATCCTCTTAGAGATGCCACATAGTTCATGACTGATTCTTGCTACCCTTGAATGCCATTGAAAAATGTGTGTCTCTTTATTACTACATTCACTTTGTCCCCAAAATGTAATTGTCATTTTAACAATGTGACACTGAATACATCTTTCTCATCATCCTCTTCTTCTCCCTCAAGTTCCAGTAATGTCTCGTAAATTTTCCTGCCGTGGACACCTAGATTTGCAATAGTATATGTTGTTTCTGAACAGCTGAAAAACGCTCACCCCCATGGCAATCAGATAGGACTCAAATAACTTTACCCAGTCCGTCCAGTGAATTTCGGGTTCGCCAATGTCATTGAGGAAAGCAGGAGACTGGCTTAATGCTGGTACTACCATGGTAGGTGCAAGCAGGAGGTACCACTGCAAAATTAACCACCGGGGAGAACTAAGGAGTGCTTTAGATGTTTGAGGCAGAGTACTTATAACTTAATCATCAAGGAATCCTCCAGGAGTCCGCTTACTTTCTGAAATACTGATAACTTGGAGGTGTGCGTGTCACTGCGTAGGGCATGTACAAGCACAGCATCTAGATAGGCCAGATGACATGGGCATGCTTCACTGTGTGGAAAATGAATTTCAAGGTGTCACCGTGTGTACCATGTGCAGCCAATTTTGACGCCAATGAAACTACTCGTGAAGTCCCCGACTGGTTATTCAGCGAAGCGTTATCCCACCAGGCGTAGCAGGGCTGCCCACTCCCATATGAGGATAAAGAATTCCAGTACCTTGCAGGGACTCCTTGACAGTTCCGAGGCAGCGCAGAGCCCAGCTGATAGGACATTAACTTGAGGTTTCTCTGATCTTAGAGGAAAGAAGTGAGGAGACGGCAGTTCCTCAGCATGCGCAGGCTCCGAAGACACCCGCTGCTCCGGTGATGAGGCGCTCCTCTGACAGGATACTCTGGCGTCTTCACACGAAGGAGCAAAACCGTGCCGAGCACCGCTCTCATTTTCCTCCTCACCGACAGTCAGCGACAGCAGAAAAGGGGCATACAATGGATTCCTGCTTATGTGCTCACGTCGGGGCTTCGGAGCAGCACAACCAGAAGTCTCTGAGGGAAACAGATCACGCTTCCAGTTCCACCTGTCCCAGCTGCTGCTGGGGTCCGAGCTTCACAAGCACTTTTCTTGTCTTGTAGACACCGCACACCAATGCTCACCCACAGACTGTAATACGGCATCAGCTCTTTGTGACACTCCCGCTTCCTCCGGACAACACTTATACAGTTTTTTTAATTTGCAGCTGTGCCACCTGTCACCTTAGGCTGAAGGTGAATAGTCCTTATATTTAACACAGATTTCACCGCATTTCGCTGACACCTCTCTTCGACATTGTCAAGTCTGTAAGCAGGAGCCTTTTTGTATTGTAATAATAAATGTCCCCAAATTAATCCAGACACAGGACAGGTTTACCCTTCACACTCCTTACTGAAGTGAAATTCTGTCCTCTCAAAGGCACAATGGAGAGAGCACTGAAATGGGAGATGACTGTTAGGCCACCTTCGCCTGATCGTCGCCAGTGATGTAAAGAAGACGTGTGAGGCAGCAGGTAAGGAAGTTGCGTCTTTTTTGTCAGTCATCCACTCTCCGTATCAGTTGCTCACAGGCAACGTTCTAAGGCAAACTCCAGGAACGTTCTAACTGGGAGGGGAGGAGGGAATGTACCAAGGGGACAGAAGGAAGGAAGGAGAAACTAAAACAACAGTCCACATATTTTCTAATGTGTTCTGTAAGAGAATTTAGATATTATTGGTCACATAGGGGGCTCACTAAGGCTTATGTGAACCTTTGTGAGCCAAAACGAGTTGCTATTTTCGAATGTTCATTCCACAGAAACGTATATGCATCCTCACAAATTAATTTGTCCTCTTTTGTTAACCTTAGGACACTCTCAACATTTATTGCTAAATCTTTCAATTTTTCCATGTTTGATTTTTTATAGTGGCCCTCAACACCCAATAGGTTATACATCCTACTGTTGTAATCCATGATATCCAACACCACTCTGCTTCTCCTTTACCTCCAGGTTTGATAGATACATTGTTGCAACTCTCTAGGGCTTCCCTGTGTGTACTATGCAGGTTGTTCTTACTCCCGAACTTCCAGTAAATACATCTTCAACCCCTTTCTTGACTACTCTCCCAAATGTCTCTACCTCTTTCCCTACCATTTGGCTTGAGGGGGTCCATGTAGATGGAGGTTTCAACCCTGATCAATTCTCTTTCGATTCTTAATATTTTCCTGCAAAAACCTTTTTTAACCTAATTTTCCTGAATAGGTCTATTATGTCCCTTTCGACCTTTAATTTTTGGCTGGTGCTGTAGGGGCAAAGCCAAACCCTTTCTCTAGGGCTTGCTTCTCTTCTTATCTTAAACTCCTGAAGTACACATTTATAATGTGGGTCTTGTTTCCTGATATTCCTATTCTTTTTAACACCTGGTCATGGATTGTCTGTACTGGCTCCTGCCATTGCTTCCCTGTTACTTATCTCTTTTGCATCTATACTCTTATGCAGATTCATCCTCTGATTCTGTACTCTTGTGTGTGGTGTCTGAAAAAGTAACATTTTTTGGGGGCCTGGAATTTATTTTATGCCGTCTTTTATTGTTTCTCCCTTCATTTGTTCGTCTGTCATAGTAATCTTTCTGAAGATATAGGTAGACCATTCTACATTGTATCGATTAATGCCTTTTCTTAGTTGCGAGGACTTTTTATTTACTAAATATTCTTTGTAGCCCACTAAATCATCTTGTATCTCCTCTAGTTTTCATTTGGGCTCTTTTAATGCTCCATTCTCTATGTTGTAGTTTAAACATTTCAATTTCACATTTTTATAATATTAATATTGCTTGTGATGTCTCAGTTATTAAGAGCATCCTTTTCGCGGCTGCATCTATTGGCAATTAATGTCCAATGCTCTTTGAATTTCGTGTTTTTCATTAAGAGTTCTGGCTCATTTTTCACTTGCAGTCCTTTAGGTATGATACCTTTTTTACAATGCTCAATTAAAAAATCTGAGTGCAATTCTGTGCGAATAACCTTGAATGATGAATATGGAAAATGTGTGAAAGGGTTCTTAAAATACGCATATGATTCCTGTTGTTTGTACTTACTAAATACAGATATTTTTATATATATCTGCAGGAGCATAGCTTATATGGGTTTTGTGGGATACGGTTCTCTATTGCAAAACATTAGTGTATATCACTTTACTCTTGACAAGTAAACAGACAGCCCACCTAAGAAAGTTGCACAAAAAGGAACACCTTTTTTCTTTCAAGAAAGGGTACTATGTCACCATTGCAACAAAGCACTCTTTCCGTCACACTCTGAATCAGGAGCCTAGGCTTCGGTATTCTCCTCCTGTGCACTTACCAACACTGTGATACCATTCACCGACCCCTCCATGAGTTGTGTGCTTCTGTGCTTCCTTAGCAATTCACTAATTTGCAACATTTACGTTGGTACAGAAGCCTTAGAATGTCATCAAGTCTTACTTTACACTGAATTAACTGTGCAATCTAATAAGAATAAAGTGTAAAATGTCATTCTGCTCTTCAATTTATTTCAAAAGTTTTAGCTGGTGTTAATGAGCGGTGAAACTCCCAACACAATTTCCATAACTTAGATGTCTTTTTTCAGGCTGCACGTTGAAAGCAGTAAGAATTTTTTTCCTGCACTATTAGATTTCTAAACTGTGCCAGAAAGAGTACTGATGAAGTTAAGAAGATTGTTTGCAGGAAATTAGCTTTGAAAACACTATGTGCTGATAATGCCAGGTGATATTATTTATGTAGCCCTAACTGAGAAGTATTCACCTTGTGTGGGATACTCTGGGATTGAAACTCTGTCATTGCAGCTGGAGTAAAACATATGAATAATAAAAAAGCGCTATTAGAGTCATTTGCTAACATTTTGCATTGGACTTCTGTGTGGTGCAAATCGATGCGTTGCTTTGATTTATTTACACTTAAAAAAGCCAGTGTGAATAGAAGAAAATTGTGCAGCCACATTAGCACCCACACAACCCATAATGCCTCTAGGCTTAACTGTTTATATAATATTTAAAAAAGTATTCAACTCATTTCACAAAGCGATTATCTCTATACCCCTAAACCTTGGAATACCTGGTCCATGTTATACCAATGGCAAGGTGGAGTATTATGTGATGATGCTGGTTAGGCTTCACAATATAACATTGTCACAGACCCCAAGGATGGTCCTTGGATTCACAATAATAAATACTTAGCTCAGTCCTGGTAGTGTGGCAAAGGGCAGTCAGGCTTTACTAGAGGAACATGTGCTAAGCATTTCAGAGTGCCAACAGGGACAATAAGTAATTGACATGACTCAAGAGAAATCCAACACCAATTTATAAAAATAAAGTGTCTTTTTATCCTAATTTATTTTTGTGTTGCAATTCAGTTCAGTTCAGTTCAAAAGCTTTATTCGGTTTGTTAAACACAACCATATAAGCAGAACAGTAAACAATGCCTTCACAAAATTATGAAATAAAATCAATGGAAAACATATAGGGGTTGATTCCGATCCGTTAGAAATTTCCCCCGTACGAATCGTATCAGGTTTTTTTACCGTATGAATCGTACAAGTCCCGTACAAACTGGCAAGTACGAATCGTATGTTAAAAAATCCATACGAATCGCATTGGGAAAATACCCCGACACGTCCTCGGGTCGGAAAAAGTGTCCGACACTTCCCCGGACATTTTTACCTACAAATCGGGAAACTGATGTCCGAGCGCGCAAGTACGATCCGTCCCGTCCGTCCGAATGCACAACCGGATGGAAAAAACACCGTACGGTGCGAACTCCCATAGCAACTATGGAGACATCCAAATAGTTTCCCGCATACGTGCTGAACACCCCCCAGCACACCCCCCCATGTACGCACTGTACCCCAGCACCCCCCCATGTCCGCGCCGTACCCCCATCCCACCCCATAGGTACGGAGCGTACCCCCCCAGGTACGGAGCATACCCCCCCTAGGTACGGAGCGTACCCCCCTATGAATGGTGCGGACCCCCAGCGCGTAGCCCTGGGGGTCCACAGCATACCTACTGGGTGGTGGTACGCTCCGTACCTACGGGGGTGGTTCGCTTCGTACCTACGGGGGGGCTCGCTTCGTACCTACGGGGTGGGGTGGGGGTACGCACCATCCATAGGGGTGGCAGGGGGTACGGCGCATACATACGAGGGGGGGCGGGTGTACGGCGCATACATACGGAGGCTGGGGGTACTGCGCGTGCATACAGGGGGCATGTGGTGGGGGATGGTGCTTACATATGGGGGCTGGGGGTATGCACCATCCATACAGAGGTGGGGGTATGCACCGTCCATATGGGGGTGGGGGCACACACCGTACCCCCAGCACCCCGTATGTACGCGGAGTACCCCCAGCCCCACCCCCATGTACGCGTCGTACCCTGGGTTCACGTATGTACGGCATGTACCCCCAGGCCCCCACACCCTGCCTGTGCCTGTACGCACCCTACCCGAGGCCCTTACACCAGCACCCTCACCCAGCCGTGCACATGTACGAGTCGTAACAAGCCATAGCAAATGTGAGCACTGTACAACAACATGGGCGATGTACGCACCGCACAGACGCGAAAAGCACACGTACTGAACCAGGACACTGCAAAACACCACAAGGAGAGTCAATTCGAATCACACAACACCAAAAAACACGTCCAACAACCCCAAAGACACCCAATACACTGACCTGCAACAGCCAAACAGGTAAACAGAGGCCCAAAACACAACCACCACTTATAACACACCCACCCAAAGTTCAAACACAGCCACACCCACAAATGGACCAATAAAAAGGGCCCACACACACAAACCATGAGCCTTTGCAACATACCCACTGCTGCCAGACCCCACAAACAAGCCACAGCACCAGACCTGAACCTTTACTACACCTTACACTTGCACACCTTCACACAACCACCTTCACAAACACCCCCTCATCACATTCACACACACACCTTCACAACCACACACACACACACCCACAACCATCCACGCCCACACCCCACACCATGCCCACAGACAGGAATCCAAAGTTCACAACAGCGGAGCTGGAGATCCTTGTCAACGAAATCATCAGAGTAGAGCCACAGCTCTTTGGAACATTGGTCAGACAGACCAGCGTATCAGAAAAATCAGCCATGTGGCAGAGGATCATCGAGAGGGTGAATGCTGTTGCGCCCATCCGAAGAACCAGGTATGAATGCCAAGCCAGGTGGTACAATCTGCGGAGGACGGTCCGCCGCAAAATGACCGACGAACACAACCAGGCCAACATCACTGGAGGTGGGCCGGCCCGCAGACGGGTACACTACCATCCCTGGGAGGAGAAGGTGATGCGCACGCTGCCGCCGGTGGGAGTACACAGACTAGAAGGACTCGCCGAGCCTGGTGAGTACACAAACAAATCACCCCACATGGGGGGAACCCCATCCACAACCCACCTCCCGATAATGCACGCAACTACCCCAAAGTCATCACAGGGCGCAACCACATTCCAACAACACGCATATGCCACTATCAGCTCCATGCCCCATGCACCAAGCAAGGCCATGCCAAGTCATAGGCCACACAAAACACCAACACAAGACAGGATGTCCGTGATGCCGGGCGGGGGGGCCTCCAAAATCACATTGTGCACCTCAGAAGCAGACACCAATGCCCTCAGCCCATATGGCCTATGGCCTAGGGCACAGCTATACAAACAGTGTATCCCGACACTGTACTGTGTCGCCTGCAAATGGCGTCCGCGTCGCTGGATGACATGGGTATGAAGGCCCAATTCGCACATAACAGTAGCGAATGAAGAGGCAACACTGTGAAAGAGTGTCAGCACACACCACCGCTGCTGCGCAGACTCTGAGACACTCTGCCCAATGGGGTCCGGGAGATTCTATACAAAGCCACATCAACAAGCCAATGGCCTTTGAAAGACCTGCTAAGTGTGTGTGCCCAGGAAGCTGGGCTGAGGTGACAGAGGGTGACAGACAGAGGGAGGGAGAGGGAGGGAGGGCGACAGAGGGCGACAGAGGGCGACAGAGGGAGGGAGAGGGAGAGAGAGGGAGGGAGACAGAGGGCGACAGAGGAAGACAGACAGAGGGAGGGAGAGGGAGAGAGAGGGAGAGAGAGGGAGGGCGACAGAGGGCGACAGAGGGCGACATAAAGCGACAGAGGGCGACAGAGGGCGACAGAGGGCGACAGAGGGAGGGAGAGAGAGGGAGAGAGAGGGAGGGCGACAGAGGGAGACAGACAGAGGGAGGGAGAGGGAGAGAGAGGGAGGGAGACAGAGGGCGACAGAGGGAGACAGACAGATGGAGGGAGAGGGAGGGAGGGAGACAGAGGGCGACAGAGGGAGACAGACAGAGGGAGGGAGAGGGAGAGAGAGGGAGGGCGACAGAGGGCGACAGAGGGCGACAGAATGTGACAGACAGACAGAGGGAGAGGGAGAGAGAGGGAGGGAGACAGAGGGAGACAGAGGGAGACAGACAGACGGAGGGAGGAGGGTGACAGAGGGAGGGAGAGAGAGAGACAGAGGGAGACAAAATCAGCCTTGAGTGGTGTGGGCATGTCCGCTCATCCGCAGGTGGACTGTGTGCATGTTGACAAGGTCTGGCAGTGCGTGAAACACCCCTCATTCGTTTGGAAAGCACTGGCCCATGTGTCAAACTGTGCTCGAGTCGATCCTCGCTGCAGGCACAAACCTAACCTCACACCCAGTATACCCACTCACTGTGTTTGTTAGAACCCAGTCACAAATGCATACGTTTCCTACCTGCATTCTCCAATAGACATGACAAAGCTACATTTGGCCGCGTACAGTGCAACACGTAAGTCGGTTCTGCAGCGCTCGCTACGCACGCTTGCTACACTGCTCACTGCGTTCAAAACTGATGCAACAACAAAGAGTGTGTCACACATAGGAAAAGTGTTGACAGCCGTGGCCAAGGGACATACCCATGCACCATGCACAATGCACAGGGACTTGCCAAGTACAGACAAGGTAGATGACACTTGGCCCTGCTGTAGACAGCACAAGGCAAGCCTGTGACCACTGTACACTCAAATACCAACTCCACATGCCACCTACCTACCACAGGAACTCACATTCACTGTCATGCCAGCAGGCACCATGAGGGGATAGACACATCACCTGGTAGACCCAATGACAAATCACACCACACCCAACAGCATGCCCGGTCACACCCCCCCCCTTAAACAAGCACACACCCCCGGGGCAGCCAACGCAAATTGCCACTCCCACAATGGATATGTGACACAACAAGACCAATCCATAGCCAAATAAGCATCCCAACACTCATTAGACAGGCCAAATAACCAGGAGTACATATCAATCTGACCCCCGCCACATACCCATCCACAAGTGCACTGTGAGAGGAATGCTAGACACATCCAACTACCCAGAGCAACTGTGCCAACTTGCATATGTATGAAACATGGATGACGCATGTAACACCATTAACATTGTCTCTCTCTCACACACAGGGCAACGTCATCGATCTCCCCCCAACACTGGGGGGGAAGACACACTGGACCAGGCTCCGTGTGGCGATGATCCCACCGGCAGCGACGACTCTCACCACACTGTGCATGACCCCGACCAACCTGGCCCCTCTGGTGCCCAAGCACCTGCAGCACCTGCGTCAGGTACAACTGTGCCAACCACCACCCCCATTCCTGCCACATCCCAGGAGACACACAGGAGCCCTGCTCGCACACAACGCAGCCAGTCTGACCAGGAGGGACGAGGGACCCCGGGCACCCAGGAGGAGGCAGGCGACCCCGCAAATGCCATCCCTCAGGGGTCCCGGAGACCCGACGTGCCCACAAGGGCAGGCCAGGTTCAAGTGGGCAGGGGTGGTGGGAGTGGAGGACGGCGTAGGTGCGAGCCTGACCAGCCAGCTGAGGAACCGGTTATGTCACACGTCCGCAACATCCTGGACTCATACCGGCATGACACCAGAGGCATGGATCAGGTCGTGGCCAGACTTTCCGGGATGCAGGGGACCCTCGATGAGATCAAGAACCTGCAGGTCGAGCATCATGCCAGTCATCAACAACACCAAGGACGGATGGAGGCAAGACTGGCTGAGCTCCTGACGGTGCACAGGGACGTGAGCCAATCACTCCGTCAGATCGCCCAAAGCCTGGCAAACCCTCCCTGTGCCACCAGGCGTAGACCAGCACCAGACACAGGGAGGGAGGAGGAGGAGGATTCATCTGACGGAGCGTCCCCAGCATCGTCAAGGCCTGCATCTGAGGGTCCCCGGAGGAAGGTGGGTCGTCCACGCAAAAGACCGTGAGAGTCAGCGGACCATCACCATCTCCCAGGTCACCTGGCCTGGCACCTGGCCCCCTTGCGCAACAGCAGCACCTCATCCAATGACATTCTCTGCCACATGGACTTGCTGGTCACTGTCAGACCAATGTTGACAAAGACTGTGGCATGGACTCTGATGACTTTCAATGGCAAGGATACCATCTCCCCCTGTGAACTTAGGATTCTATAACCCTGGTACAGCACCTAATTGCATCCCCCCAAACACGTACCCCACCACCAATAAAAATATTAGAACTCACGAGATGATGCCGTCATTTAGCATTATTCCATTACATGTGTGTGTTGGCAAGTCAAACCATGCCTGAGTTTTGAAGTAACTCCAACCATGCATACCCTGGGGTCTGAGTCTGGCACAGGACACACATGGGTCACAATGTATCATCCAATACAGACAATGGAGCACCATACTCAGCCGTGAAGGGCCCAACCAGCTGAGGGGGTGCCTGCACAACTGTGCGGACAGACCTATTTCGAAGAGCAACAGTCATGCGCAGAGGTCAGGTATCATGTGGAGTGTCCTGGGGTGGGAGTCCCAGGTATGTGTAGCCAGGTGGGAGAACTATGTCCTGCAAGCAGGAGTCAGGTGTATGTGGAGAATGGTGGCCAGGCCAAGGTTGGATGCATGAGATGGCACAATGGGGTCTTGGATGACAGTGCCACATGGTTGTGTTGGGGGCGTGGTCATGGGCTGCATCCTGAGTGTGGACGTGGATTGTGAAGGTCATCCTGCAGATGACAGTGATCCCTTGCCGCTATCCCTGTTGGACGGTGATGTGGCTGGGTTGCCGGATGTTGAAGCAGAGCTGTGCAGATGCACCCTGGATGTGGACAAGTGTCATGGGAGTTGTAAGGTACTTCTCCCTAGAGTGCAGGGTAGGATTGGACATGGATGTCGAAGTTGACCTGGGGGATGGTCTGTCTTGCCTTGAGGTGGATCGAACAGTGGACCTTGTGCATAATGCAGAGTGTTCTGAGGTCTGAGGTACAGATGCTGGTGATCAGCATAGCACATGTGAGCAAGCATTCCATGATGCACACCAGCTCGTGTGCGTGGACACTGTGTGCCTGTGCAGGGCCCTTGCGGGTGGGACACAAGCAGTTGACCCAGCTGTAAGGGGACAATCCGCAGATGAACACCTCAGTCGTGTACAAGTACAGCATCAGGTGGCCAACGTGCTGCCATCTGCCAATGGATACCATGCATCATTCAAGATGGGAACTGGCAAGGACTGCGTGTTTGGGGAGGGTGAGGAGCACCTGCCTGTCAATGGGACACCAGATGATGATGAGATGCAGTGCACATATCATGGTGTAGAGGGGGATCCTGGACACATTGTAGACTGACACACTGAGACATGATACCTGTGCCATGTGTCCCACAATGACACCAAACTACATGCAGAGGCCTGGAGTACCACTCACATGGCGATGTTGGGGTACAGAGCCGGTGGGGAGTAGGAGGGACATGACCTGGTTGGTGTGACAGGGCCTGGAAGGCGTGCCAGCGCTGTGTAGGCAGTTGGAGTTGCACACTCATTATGCAAAGGTGTTGTGTGGGCGATGAGTGCATGCATGAGTGCATGCAACAGATGTATTGGATGGACATTGCTTGGTGGGTGGCCTCAACACCATGGTATAGCATGATGTGGCACATGCAAGGACATGAGGCACGTGCAATGTGCACGTAGCATGTGCAGACGGTCCAGCCTTTGCCACTGCAACTGTGTCACACACAAGCAGATTACACCAAAATGAATGGGTGGAGGGAGGAAGGGGGGTGCGTCTTAGAGGCATGTGTGTGAGGGCAAATCTAGAAACTCTGTGTGCCTATGCTGCAGGGCCTGCAGCAGCAGGCGCCATGTCCTGGAAACCATGTGTTGGACAGGCCTCACAGACGGCTTGCTCCCTCCCCGCTCGACAGGGCCCGAACTCCGGCCCACCTGGCATATCCCCGCAACAAGCACCTGTACCCCGTCTCCCGACGGACCCTCTGCCCTCGGACCCCTACTCATCACGGGGTCCAGCCACACCGGCTTTCCCGGCCGGGTCAAGCCGCCATCTTGGGCCCTGCACCACGCGGCCGCATGGCCTCCCCTCGACCCTAACCCCAGGCCTGGCCGGCCCCGACATCCCGGCACCACCATCCACCCGGGAGGTGAGCGGACCACTTGGCAGGTCAATGGGAGAACGAAGTGTCAAGGGCTCTCCCCCGCCAGGTGCCGATCGCCCCCAGCTCCCCCAGGCACTGGCTCCACCCCCTGCTGGGTGTCTGGACACCTTCATCCCGGACCCTCCGACCTCCAAGTGCGAGGGTCCGGACATCAAAGGGCACCAGCCCTATAACTGAGGCAGCCCCGGAGCAGGAAGGCAGTTGTATCCTGGAGTCGAGAGACACCGAGTGAACTCAACCCGGACGGTCTACTGGCGCTGCCGTAGCCCGCTCTTGTGAACCATCGTCCTGCCTGCTGGCGCTGCCGCGGCCTTCTGCAACCTTCATCTTCCTGGGACCTGCTGGCGCTGCCGCGGCCCGTTGTAACGACCATCCTCACCGGGACCTGCTGGCGCTGCCGCGGCCTTCTGCAACAGTCATCTTCCTGGGACCTGCTGGCGCTGCCGCGGCCCGTTGTAACGACCATCCTCACCGGGACCTGCTGGCGCTGCCGCGGACCGTATATCTTCCGGGGACCTGCTGGCGCTGCCGCGGCCCGTTGTATCGACCATCCACACCGGGACCTGCTGGCGCTGCCGCGGCCCATACCACCTAACCACCAAGCTCGAGGATTGTGAGCTCAACATCATCTCATCCGAACTACCTGATTGGTAAATAGACTGTCCCGCTACCCCCTTCCCTACCTTGCGAGACTCTAATCGAGGGGACCCCTGAGTCCAGACCTCCTTGTACCATTTAACCGTACCTTAAACAAGTGCTTATAAAGAACACTGAACCTTATCCGTGTGTGATATCTGTCTGTGGGGGGGAAGTTACTTGTCTGTACGATCGCTGGAGACGGCTCTCCCCGGAGACCTCTCCTCCTGACCCCGGCCGACCCTCCCGGTCCATCTACCTTTTCTAACATTGGTGGCCAGCGGCGCGATCCGAATCAACGCGTAATCGTACAGAGAGTAGCTCACCCCACGACAAAGCACGATGTCGACCAAAGATAGCAGCTCCACCGAGAAGTTCCAAATGGAGAAATTGGAAGAATACAACCACCGCGAACTGAGACAATTTTGCATAGAACTTGGCATTGCTACCACCGGCCTGAGTACCAAGGATGATCTAAAGCGCGCTCTTGAGTCATGGACAGAAACTGGGGTCGCAGGACCCTCCGACCAAAGCAGCGTCACACCAGACCAAAACAGCATCACACCAGAGGGGAACGCCACGGCTCCCGAGGAGCGGGGAACGGGCCTCTCACAGGAGGAGATACGAGAAAGAGACAGAGTCAGATTACACGAATTAGAGATGGCACGACTCAAGATGGATGGGGAACTTAAGTTAGCTGAACAGAAAATCAACCTCGAGCATATGCGGCTTCGAGAGGAACGAGAAGAAAAGCAGAGACAAAGAGAGCTGGAAGAGAAAAAAATAACGCTCGAGCACGAGCGCCGACTGGCGGAAATAGAACTGCGCAAACAGAATAAGGAACTGGGGGTGCCTGAGCGACCACCCACCCCGGGGCCTATTGAGAAAAAAGTTCACATCCCCAAGGATGTGGTCCGCGAGTATGTCCGAGAAGACGACATACAACAGTGGTTTAAAGCCTATGAGATCGCAATGACCTCCCACCGGATCGACCGGAGTGATTGGGGAGCCGGACTTTGGGGGAGATTCATCAACGAGGGTCGCGATGCCCTGCTGCAGCTCCCCGATCACCAAATGTCGTCCTACGACCACATGAAGGCTGCCCTCCTCACCCGCTACGGCCTCACGCCCGAGATGTACCGCCAGAGGTTCAGAGATTGCACCCGGATCCCAGGTACAACTTGGGTGGAATACGTGAACTATTTCAGCCGGGCCTTCGAGGGTTGGACCAAGGGAAATCAGGTCACCACCTACGAACAACTCTTCAACCTTATGGTATGGGAGCACCTGTCAAACAACTGTTTCGTCGAGCTCAGGCAGCACCTACTCGACAGTAAGCTGACTGACCCCCGGCAACTCGCCGCCGAAGCTGACTGGTGGGAAAGCACCCGAGTGGGCCGGAAAGGGCCACACGACCAGAACAGAAGCAACCAAGGCCAGCACCGTCCTCGGGGAGGAGGAGGGGGCCAGGGGCGAGGGAGAGACGCCTTACCAGCAACACCCGTGGCCAGCACCCCACCTCCGGCCGGCCGGGGCAACCCCCCGTTGCGGCCTGGGTACCGAGCCAACGTCACGTGCCACCGGTGCCAGCGACTAGGCCACTACGCCAACGATCCGAACTGCCCGCTAAACCAACCACCCAAGCCCCGCCAGGTAGCTGCCGCTGCCCTGGGGGAAGAGCAATCATCGGAGGGACCCGAGGAGTATGAGCCGGACCAGCAAGGGTGGGAACCGGCCGCCATGGTCCTGGCATGCTTAGGGGGAAGGGACATGGTTCCGCGGGCTCCCCTACCCGCCAACACCAGAAAATACGGTCAGTGGGTGACCATTAATGGACAGAGAGCCGAGGCCTTGCGTGACACCGGCGCCAGCGTGACGGCCGTCCGCTGTCACCTGGTGAAGCCCGAGCAGATCCTGCCGAATATTCTCTGCCCCGTCCGCTCGGCAGATAACTCTGAGAGCATGTGTAAGATGGCCTGCGTCCCGTTTGAATGGGGAGGGGTCTCCGGCCTACTGAAGGTGACGGTCCGGGACGATGCCCCCGTGGACTGCCTCCTGGGGAATGACCTCGAGAGTTCCCCGTGGGCCACCGTCGAGAGAAGAGAGCACTTGGGGATGCTGGGCCTCCCGGACTGGGCCTGCATAACCACCCGATCCATGGCCGCCCATGCCGCCCCCCGATCAGAAGAAACCGAATGGCCAGCACCTCCGCCCCCGGTTGCCCCCGTAGAGGACAACGGCGAGTCCGACCTCCCGGACCCGACTACCGAAGAAGACGCGCAACACCAGGACCTTCCGGATCTGGCTCAGTGGCGGCAAGAAGGGGGACCCACCCAAGAACAGTTCCGCCAGGAACAAAAGACCTGTCCCTCCCTCGAGGGACTCCGCCGACAAGCCAGCACCCAAACCGCCGGGGACACCACCGGAACCCACTGGGTCTACTGGGACAACGACCTGCTCTACAGCGAGCAAAGAATCGCCGAGCTGGGGGCCGGTCGAGTTCTGGTGGTACCGCTCCGCTTCCGAGACTTTCTGCTCAACCTAGCCCACGATGTCCCCCTGGCTGGACACCTGGGCCAGGACAAAACGTACAGTCACCTGGTGACCCACTTTTTTTGGCCGAAAATGAGGAATGACGTCCTGAACCACTGCCGATCGTGCCCCACATGCCAAGCCAGCGGGAAGAGTGGCCGGAAGCTGAAGGCCCCTCTACAACGCTTCCCGGTGGTCACCACCCCGTTCGAGAGGGTGGGGATAGACATTGTGGGACCTCTGGACCCCCGCACGGCACAAGGACACAGGTTCATCTTGGTACTAGTGGACCATGCCACCCGCTACCCCGAGGCGGTGCCTCTACGGACAGTGACCGCTCCAGTGGTTGGCCGGGCCCTGATGGGGATCTTCTCCCGGGTAGGCTTCCCCCGAGAAGTCGTCAGCGACCGAGGCACGAATTTCATATCAAAATACATGAAGTCCCTCTGGCAACAATGCGGGGTCACCTACAGATTCACGACCCCCTATCACCCCCAAGGGAACGGACTAGTGGAGCGTTTTAACCGCACTCTCAAAGGGATGATTGGGGGATTGGAAGAACCTCTCCGTCGCCAGTGGGATGTACTGCTCCCGTGCCTCCTCTTCGCCTACCGGGAAGTTCCCCAGAAGTCCCTGGGTTTTAGCCCTTTTGAACTCCTATACGGACACCCTGTGCGAGGGCCCCTCAGCCTAGTCAAGGAAGGTTGGGAGATGGCCCCCCTAACGACCCCTCCAGACGTCTTCAAATACATCCTGGCCTTACGAAACCAGACCCGGCGCTTCAGGGAGATGGCCAAGACGAACCTCGAGGCCAGCCAGGAGGACATGAAGAGGTGGTATGATCACAATGCCTCCTCCGTTGAATTCGAGCCTGGGCAGCAAGTATGGGTGATGTCCCCCACCGAACCATGTGCCCTGCAAGATAAGTGGACGGGGCCCTTCAAAGTGGTCGAGCGCAAAAGCCCCGTCACTTACCTCATCGACATGGGGTCCTCCCGGAACCCCCTTCGGGTCCTCCACACCAACCGGCTCAAACCGCACTTTGTGCGCTCCGAACTAAGCCTCTTGATGGCTACAGACAGTGGCACAGAAGAAGACTCCGAGCCCCTCCCGGATCTCCTGAAGACTCAGGAGAGGGACGGCTCCGTGGACGGGGTCCGGCTCTCTGACGCCCTCACTTCGGAGCAACGCCAGGACTGCCGGAACCTCCTGCTGCAGTTCGCTGCCCTGTTCTCCCTCACCCCCGGGGTCACCCCCTGGTGTTTGCACGACGTAGACACCGGGGACAGTCCCCCTGTCCGGCACCGGGCCTACCGCGTACCAGATCGGGTACGGGCCTGCATACAGGAGGAAGTGGCCAAGATGCTCACGATCGGGGTCATCGAGCCCTCGGACAGTCCCTGGGCCAGTCCGGTCGTATTAGTTCCCAAGGCCGCTGCCCCCGGCACCGCACCTGAACTGAGATTCTGCGTCGACTACCGGGGCTTGAACGCTGTCACCCGGACCGACGCTCATCCCATCCCCCGAGCAGACGAGCTGATCGACCGGCTGGGGGCCGCCCGCTACCTTAGTATCTTCGACCTAACGGCGGGCTACTGGCAGATCGGCCTCACACCCAGAGCTCAGGAACGGTCAGCCTTCTCTACCCCCGATGGCCACTATCAATTTAAGGTCATGCCCTTTGGCATGAAGAATGCCCCCGCCACGTTCCAACGCCTTGTGAACCAGGTCTTGGCAGGGCTTGAAGAATTCAGCGCTGCCTACCTGGACGATATCGCTGTATACAGCCGCCACTGGTCCGACCACCTCCGTCACCTCCAAGAGGTCCTACAAGCCCTCCAGCGGGCCGGCCTCACCATTAAGGCCGGCAAGTGCCAGATTGGCCAAGGGTCTGTGACCTACCTTGGGCACCAAGTGGGGAGCGGGCTGGTGGCCCCACTACAACTTAAGATTGCTGCCATCCAGTCCTGGCAGCCCCCCGTCACCCAGACCGAGGTCCGAGCCTTCTTGGGGCTCACCGGCTACTACCGGCGGTTCGTGAAGGACTACGGCAGCATCGTGGGGCCCCTCACGGGTCTCACATCCAAGAACCAGCCGAAGCGGGTCAACTGGACTCCTGATTGTCAAGCGGCCTTCGAGGAGCTGAAGGCCGCCCTGTGCACCGCCCCGGTGCTCCAGGCCCCCGATTACAGTCGGGAATTTGTGGTGCAGACCGACGCCTCCGACCACGGCATCGGAGCCGTCCTCTCTCAGTTGAACCCCGAAGGTCATGACCAGCCGGTGGCCTTCATCAGCCGACGTCTCCTGGCCCGAGAACAGCGTTGGAGCACCATCGAGAGGGAGGCATTTGCAGTAGTGTGGGCCCTCAAAAAGCTCCGACCCTATCTCTTCGGTACCCACTTCCGGGTACAAACCGACCATCGACCCCTGCAATGGCTGATGCAGATGCGGGGGGAGAACCCAAAACTCTTGCGCTGGTCCATTTCCCTGCAGGGAATGGACTTCACCGTGGAGCACCGACCAGGCCAAGACCACGCCAACGCAGATGGCCTGTCCCGCTTTTTCCGCCTCGACGAAGAGAGTCCCCAAGGAGATGGGTGACTCTCCCCGCCTTCAGCTGGGGGGGACGCATGTTGGACAGGCCTCACAGACGGCTTGCTCCCTCCCCGCTCGACAGGGCCCGAACTCCGGCCCACCTGGCATATCCCCGCAACAAGCACCTGTACCCCGTCTCCCGACGGACCCTCTGCCCTCGGACCCCTACTCATCACGGGGTCCAGCCACACCGGCTTTCCCGGCCGGGTCAAGCCGCCATCTTGGGCCCTGCACCACGCGGCCGCATGGCCTCCCCTCGACCCTAACCCCGGGCCTGGCCGGCCCCGACATCCCGGCACCACCATCCACCCGGGAGGTGAGCGGACCACTTGGCAGGTCAATGGGAGAACGAAGTGTCAAGGGCTCTCCCCCGCCAGGTGCCGATCGCCCCCAGCTCCCCCAGGCACTGGCTCCACCCCCTGCTGGGTGTCTGGACACCTTCATCCCGGACCCTCCGACCTCCAAGTGCGAGGGTCCGGACATCAAAGGGCACCAGCCCTATAACTGAGGCAGCCCCGGAGCAGGAAGGCAGTTGTATCCTGGAGTCGAGAGACACCGAGTGAACTCAACCCGGACGGTCTACTGGCGCTGCCGTAGCCCGCTCTTGTGAACCATCGTCCTGCCTGCTGGCGCTGCCGCGGCCTTCTGCAACCTTCATCTTCCTGGGACCTGCTGGCGCTGCCGCGGCCCGTTGTAACGACCATCCTCACCGGGACCTGCTGGCGCTGCCGCGGCCTTCTGCAACAGTCATCTTCCTGGGACCTGCTGGCGCTGCCGCGGCCCGTTGTAACGACCATCCTCACCGGGACCTGCTGGCGCTGCCGCGGACCGTATATCTTCCGGGGACCTGCTGGCGCTGCCGCGGCCCGTTGTATCGACCATCCACACCGGGACCTGCTGGCGCTGCCGCGGCCCATACCACCTAACCACCAAGCTCGAGGATTGTGAGCTCAACATCATCTCATCCGAACTACCTGATTGGTAAATAGACTGTCCCGCTACCCCCTTCCCTACCTTGCGAGACTCTAATCGAGGGGACCCCTGAGTCCAGACCTCCTTGTACCATTTAACCGTACCTTAAACAAGTGCTTATAAAGAACACTGAACCTTATCCGTGTGTGATATCTGTCTGTGGGGGGGAAGTTACTTGTCTGTACGATCGCTGGAGACGGCTCTCCCCGGAGACCTCTCCTCCTGACCCCGGCCGACCCTCCCGGTCCATCTACCTTTTCTAACACCATGCCACAAGTTGCACACTAACACAAGCATGTCAGAAAGGACTACTGCAAAAGGTGTATGAGAAGGGAGGAGTGTCTGGTTCAACATGGCACATACACAGACAATGGAAGCACATGCAGCAAAGTGGCCGTTGTGGGGACTGAGATGGCAAAATACCTACACAGCCATGTACATCGTGCACAATACATATCATAATCCCTGACAAACAGCTTGCATCTTGCTACTCTACACATAGACTCATATGCACAATCTGTGACAACTATGCCAGACATGCCGCATGCACAGTGGCAAGAGACCTGCATTGACAGAGAGGAGGCACCTTGGAGGCTGAGGGACACCTTTATTAGTCATGTTCGCCGGAAGGCAAATGCATCTATATTAACAGATGCACAGGTCATGTGGATGAATATGTCGAACCTACACTGGCACCCCCCTTGCACAAACAGATGCAGGAAGCCCATAGAACTGGCACACAAGTGACAGGTTTGAGGAAAACACCCCGGTCTGCTCACGGAGAGGCTGCAATTCATCATTGAACCACTAATGGGGATGTCCCACACTATGTCAACCCGGTACATCCCGTATGTTTCCGAGGGCAGTGTTACACACATTGATGCCTTCATCACAATCCACAATCACATTACAGATGACTGTCACCAAGTGTGACTATCAATTCAGGTGAATCCAGCTCCATGTCATGTGACCCATGGTGATTCTACATGTATGCGAAGTAACCAAACATGAACAGGAGCAGTGCACACACATTCCAAACACATAGCACACCCAAAAACCCGTGGTGCATCCCTTACCCTAAGGTGATTTCTCGACATGTCCGTGCATGTTACGCTGATTCAGCACACGTTGCTGTATTCATGAGGAATAGCAGGAGCACAACAATGCCACCAGCAGACAGCATGCGCAAATACCTGGGGATGAGAGACACACAAGAAGTGAGCCAAAAGAAGCACATCCGCATGCATGGGCATGTACTCGACACGTATAAGGTTGGCAACATGCTAGGTGAAAATAGTGTTTCAGGTAAGACATACTGTTATTACACCATCACTCGAGTGACACATCCAAACACACCTCCGACTCACTTGCCAGACATGCAGATGGACCCACACATTGCAACACATGCCACACAAGGCTCAATGCGTGCACACTCAGACACTGCAACTCACCACTAAGCAAAGAAGTTGCGTATGAGCCGACTCCGGATGTCCTCTTCCTCCACCTCCTCAACATCACTTGCCTCGTCACCAAGCCCCTCGTCCTCCACGGGTGGATGTTCCTGCTCATCCGGATCCAGGATGAGTGGCAGAGCTTTCTTCACTGCCATGTTGTGCAGCATGCAGCACACGAGGAAGATTTTGCAGACCTTCACCGGTGCATATGGGAGTGCGCCGCCTGTCTTGTCGAGGCACCGGAAGCGGCTCTTCAGGAGGCCAAAGGTCCTCTCTATCACTCGCCTGGTCTGCCCATGGGTGTTGTTGTACCGGTGATCGGCAGCCGTTCTGGGGTTGCGGAGAGGTGTGATCAGCCATGGCATGTTGGGATAGCCAGAGTCTCCTACATGGAAACATCATGGACAGAAGTGGGTCAGAAGAAGCAGTAAGACAGAAAGATGACGCTAAATACAGGAGTAACAGAGTATACCCACCAACAAGACATGCTCGTTCGTTGCGCAGCTGCAGCATCATTTCAGGCACCCTGCTACGCCTCATGATGTAGGCATCGTGTGCTGATCCTGGAAAACGAGCACAGACATGGGAAATCCCCATGTTAGCAAGACACACCACAAGGGCATTAATGGAGTGGTAATATTTCCTGTTCCTATAGGCTACCTCTTGTGCCTGTGGTGGTACCAAAGCCACATGTGTCCCATCAATAGACCCAATGACATGGGGCATCCCTCCCAGGGCATAGAAGTCACCCTTGACACCTGTCAACTGCTCAGGAGTTGGGAAATGTATAAACTTATCCAGGTGAAGCAACATGGCCTCTAAAAAATCATGCAGGACACGGCTGAACACGGTCTGGGACATGCCACCCACATGAGCAATGGTATGTTGGAACGTACCCGTGGCAAAGAAATGTAGGGCTGCCATCACCTTCATCTTGGGTGTCAGTGCAGTAGGATACCTGTGTAGCGGTTGGAGGTGTGAATCAACCATTGGGTGAAGCGGTAGCGGCGTATACAGTCACGTTCCCTCAGGGCAGCCAAGTCTGGGATTGGTCGGGGGAGAGGCGGAGCCCTCCAGTAATTTGGAAGGGACAACGAAGAGTGAGTACAGTACAACAACACTGTCAATGTACTGAGCACATGTTGAACAGCCAATACACATATGCTACATGCAGAGTCAGGTCTGTGCAATATATCCTGGACACGTATGCCAGGCAGGTGACACTCCTACCAAGAGCCATCTACAAACGTGGATTCACAAGCTCAACATGACATGGCATGAGATTAGCTGTGGGCCTGTGTAAGTGAACAGGCAGACGCATTACAGGAGTGACAGACATCCACATGTGTGCCGGAGAAGGATGTTTATCATACAGACAGGTTGCGGTACACTAGAGGCACAGGTCGCATGTCCCTGAAAAAAGGACAGACCACACACCTTGCCATGAAGGGGTACATGTCAAAACTGATCACACAGACATTGAAAATACGCAGATATGTCCTTGTCTCGCAAGTCCATGTTCAATGCATACATACACACGTTACGTCTGATTCCACATGTGTCCTGGTGTGCATAATAGTGTGCCATGCCAATCCACACACATGCACATGTTGGATGCAGCAACTGCTGATGCATTAGACGGTACACCAACAGCAAGATTATGGGAACACATGACACACACATGACATACTCACATTGTGCAAAGCCGGTAGTCACATGTCAGGTGTCATTAGCCATGTACCTGGCATCAGGGGACAGTTGCGGGTGTTGGCGACTGTGCCATGCCAGTGACGCAGTGCTCCACAAGTCTGTACTACATGCACACATGTCAAAAGTGTGAAGGGGATGTGTGGCACATAGTGCAGCTTGACACATGACATGTGTACACAGCTCATCACACATCTACTGGGTTCAAACATGAGGAGATTTGTGCCACATCACAGCCTGACACACCTAGGCCCGAGACATGTAGGACTGCACTGACAATGACTTGATGTCCAGCCTCGGCCAAGTATGACAGCTCAATTCCTTTCTGTGTGCCGCCTGTCACCAGTGTAAGATGTGAAATGCACCATACACACGCTCTGAGGGCATGTGTAGGGTCCTTATCACCATGGTTGTGTCGCTGTAGGCGTACGCCATGCTGATACGGTCCGTACACGCGTGTGTAGGGTCCGTACCACTATGGTTGTGTCGCCGTAGGCGTACGCCATGCTGATACGGTCCGTACACGCGTGTGTAGGGTCCGTAC
Source organism: Triturus cristatus (assembly GCF_964204655.1). Lineage (NCBI taxonomy): Eukaryota > Metazoa > Chordata > Amphibia > Caudata > Salamandridae > Triturus > Triturus cristatus. The sequence continues at coordinate 648,594,954 of NC_140581.1, forward strand.
CACTATGGTTGTGTCGCCGTAGGCGTACGCCATAGTGATACGGTCCGTACACGCGTGTGTAAGGTCCATATCACCATGGCGTACGCGTACGGCAACACTACCATAGTCATACGGACCCTACACACGCATGTACGGACCGTATCACCATAGCGTACACCTACGGCAACACCACCATAGTGGTACGGACCCTACACATGCGTGTACGGACCGTATCCCTATGGCGTACGCCTACGGCGACACAACCATAGTGGTACGGACCCTACACACGTGTGTACGGACCGTATCACTGGAGTAGTGGTGCCCTAGGGGTGTGGAACACTCCGTACCTGTGTGTGTATAGTGAAATTACATAGGGGACACATGAGGGACAATTATAAGGCCTAAATGCATGCTGGTTGTCATGGAGACTAGGCCTGGGCCAAAATTCCGTTCCGTTCGCGGAAGTTGCGATATTTTGGCATTCTCGCGTTCCGCGGAAAGCGCGAAAATGTCAAAATTTCCGCATTCCGCAGCTTAGCGATAATTTTTTTCTTGCTCGCGCTGTAAAACAATACATTCTCGCGCGCGCGCGATCGCCTTACCTGAATCCCTGCGTTCTCCGACAAGTTTTCTTGACCCGGTCGCGTTCTCCACGAGATGTTGGATTTTGGTAGCCATTTTGCGCTGTCTCGCGAGAGTTCGCGGCCGCATTCAAGTCATTTTTCACGCGATCACGTCATTTGTCGCGCGATCAGGTATTTCTTCTCGCGATCATGCACCGCGCGAGTATGAGAAGATTGAGATCTCGAACATGTCATTCTACATCGCGAGCCAGAGAATGAGGACGCGGGCACATGAAATCGAACGCGAACAGGAGAAAGAGACCGCGAACACGTCATATCCAACGCGACAGGGACAAAGAAGAGAACGCGATCATATCGTTTTCGACACGCCGGCGGAAGTAATGTGAAGCTGGAGAACTCAACAATGTAAAATTTACAATTTGGAGAGGAATATCGGCTCTAGCAGCATGAAACCATCTGCAAATACTGATTTTGGATGAAAAGAACTCCTTACATTCACATTTGGCTTTCCTTTTTTGTGCAAGGACTCCAGGATTCATTTTTTTTTTACAAAGTGGAGAGAGGGAGGAAGTGACACAGATTCTCCAACTTCCTGTTCCTGTCCAGCAGGCTCCTCCCAGTGCTTTGTCCATCTCCTGCTCATTCTGCCTTTGGATTTGGAGCTGGAAAGATCTCTCTTTTTGTCTGCTGCATCATTGCAATTGGATTTCAGGATTTTTGGAATAGGATATTTTACAAGTAAGTGGTTGTTGTGTTTGATTGTGGGCATTGCAGTTGTTGTGTAACTACAATTTATTTTTGATAATTAATTATCATCATTCCTTTTTTTTTTTTTTTATTTATTTTAATTTTGTGGGTTGTAGTAGTAGGCCCGAGCTAGCCATGGGCATGGCCTCATGGGTGTGTGTGTGCATGATGAAGCAACTGTTCCTTTTGTTTTTTGAATATATTTCATTTTCAATCACATTTAGGGCATGGATGGCATTGGATTGAGTTGGGGAAGTGTGTATTTTGGGGTGGCCTTGCTGATGTTGTTGGGGCTCTCCATGTGGCTGGTGGCCATTTTGAGGCCTAGGCCTGCAAGCTTGCCTGGCCTTGTCTGCCAGCAGGCCTGCTTTCATCCACTGCTACCAGAGCAGGTAGCCACAGCTTTAGTAATCTACTGTTTTCTGTGTGTTCTGTTGATTTTAGACATCATTTTGGGCATGGATGGCATTGGATTGAGTTGGGGAAGTGTGTATTTTGGGGTGGCCTTGCTGATGTTGTTGGGGCTCGCCATGTGGCTGGTGGCCATTTTGAGGCCTAGGCCTGCAAGCTTGCCTGGCCTTGTCTGCCAGCAGGCCTGCTTTCATCCACTGCTACCAGAGCAGGTAGCCACAGCTTTAGTAATCTACTGTTTTCTGTGTGTTCTGTTGATTTTAGACATCATTTTGGGCATGGATGCCATTGGATTGAGTTGGGGAAGTGTGTATTTTGGGGTGGCCTTGCTGATGTTGTTGGGGCTCGCCATGTGGCTGGTGGCCATTTTGAGGCCTAGGCCTGCAAGCTTGCCTGGCCTTGTCTGCCAGCAGGCCTGCTTTCATCCACTGCTACCAGAGCAGGTAGCCACAGCTTTAGTAATCTACTGTTTTCTGTGTGTTCTGTTGATTTTAGACATCATTTTGGGCATGGATGGCATTGGATTGAGTTGGGGAAGTGTGTATTTTGGGGTGGCCTTGCTGATGTTGTTGGGGCTCGCCATGTGGCTGGTGGCCATTTTGAGGCCTAGGCCTGCAAGCTTGCCTGGCCTTGTCTGCCAGCAGGCCTGCTTTCATCCACTGCTACCAGAGCAGGTAGCCACAGCTTTAGTAATCTACTGTTTTCTGTGTGTTCTGTTGATTTTAGACATCATTTTGGGCATGGATGCCATTGGATTGAGTTGGGGAAGTGTGTATTTTGGGGTGGCCTTGCTGATGTTGTTGGGGCTCTCCATGTGGCTGGTGGCCATTTTGAGGCCTAGGCCTGCAAGCTTGCCTGCCCTTGTCTGCCAGCAGGCCTGCTTTCATCCACTGCTACCAGAGCAGGTAGCCACAGCTTTAGTAATCTACTGTTTTCTGTGTGTTCTGTTGATTTTAGACATCATTTTGGGCATGGATGCCATTGGATTGAGTTGGGGAAGTGTGTATTTTGGGGTGGCCTTGCTGATGCTGTTGGGGCTCGCCATGTGGCTGGTGGCCATTTTGAGGCCTAGGCCTGCAAGCTTGCCTGGCCTTGTCTGCCAGCAGGCCTGCTTTCATCCACTACTACCAGAGCAGGTAGCCACAGCTTTAGTAATCTACTGTTTTCTGTGTGTTCTGTTGATTTTAGACATCATTTTGGGCATGGATGGCATTGGATTGAGTTGGGGAAGTGTGTATTTTGGGGTGGCCTTGCTGATGCTGTTGGGGCTCTCCATGTGGCTGGTGGCCATTTTGAGGCCTAGGCCTGCAAGCTTGCCTGGCCTTGTCTGCCAACAGGCCTGCTTTCATCCACTGCTACCAGAGCAGGTAGCCACAGCTTTAGTAATCTACTGTTTTCTGTGTGTTCTGTTGATTTTAGACATCATTTTGGGCATGGATGGCATTGGATTGAGTTGGGGAAGTGTGTTTTTTGGGGTGGCCTTGCTGATGCTGTTGGGGCTCGCCATGTGGCTGGTGGCCATTTTGAGGCCTAGGCCTGCAAGCTTGCCAGGCCTTGTCTGCCAACAGGCCTGCTTTCATCCACTGCTACCAGAGCAGGTAGCCACAGCTTTAGTAATCTACTGTTTTCTGTGTGTTCTGTTGATTTTAGACATCATTTTGGGCATGGATGGCATTGGATTGAGTTGGGGAAGTGTGTTTTTTGGGGTGGCCTTGCTGATGTTGTTGGGCCTGGACATGTGGCTGGTGGCCATTTTGAGGCCTAGGCCTGCAAGCTTGCCTGGCCTTGTCTGCCAGCAGGCCTGCTTTCATCCACTGCTACCAGAGCAGGTAGCCACAGCTTTATTGATCAAGTGTTTTCTATGTGATCTGTTGAATTTTTAGACATCACCTTCCTGAGAGTGTAGTGTGGCTGTACACAGTACTAGTAGTATAACATAGCTCTAGTTAAAAAAAATTCATAAATGGCTAGACTATCTTTTGTTTGCACTAGTACAGTACTAAGTAACTGAACCACAAAAACAAATGCAACATTTCACTGATGTTCTTCTCCTGTCTTCTTTGCTTTTAGGTGCACAAAAGACAGAGTAGGAGGTGTCATCGGCATCACCTGGCTACCCGTTGTACTGCCAGCCAGACAGAAGTCCTGCTGCGCATCACGCCCACGTGTGACCAGAACTTGTTGTGCATCTGCCTCCTGCCTGACGTCGGAATAAGATGGCCCCAAAGAAAGGTACCAGGTCCAGTACCAAGAAAGTTGCTGGTGAGAAGAAGGAACAGAAAAAGGAAGTGCCATTAACCACGACTGGTGGTGTGCCGGCCAAGGTTTTTTTTGGCACCAAAGCGTTGTCCGGGAACCAAGCTGGGAGCAGCACAGCGGTCCAGCAACCCCACCAACCTAGGCCCAAGGGCTTTACTGTCGCAGAGGTAGCCAGTCTACTAACGGGCAGCGGTGTTGAAGAAATGTCATTACCGCAAAGTAGTACACAATCAAGTTCAACGCAGGCGCAAACTCAGCAGATCAGTGTGCAGCCGGCGCAACCAGAACAGCAGCAGCAGCCGGCGCAACCAGAACAGCAGCAGCAGCCGGCGCAACCAGAACAGCAGCAGCAGCCGGCGCAACCAGAACAGCAGCAGCAGCCGGCGCAACCAGAACAGCAGCAGCAGCCGGCGCAACCAGAACAGCAGCAGCAGCCGCCGCAACCAGAACAGCAGCAGCAGCCGCCGCAACCAGACCAGCAGCAGCAGCCGCCGCAACCAGACCAGCAGCAGCAGCCGCCGCAACCAGACCAGCAGCAGCAGCCGCCGCAACCAGAACAGCAGCAGCCGCCACAACAGCCCACCATAGTAGTTGTTGCTCCTGACGTAGGGGCATTTCAGGAAATCGAGCTTCCTGCAGACAAAGCGGAGCGAAGTCAAACCACTGTTCCAGAACATCTATTGTCTTCCAGACCACCAGCAAGGAAAAGGAGGCTTAGTCCATCATCTTCTTCTTCAAGCCCCGCTTCTGATGATCGTGATGACACTTGGGTCCCACCAGCTCGGTCTGAGAGTGAAGTACGCCACAAGACATTGCTTCTGAAAAGGAAGGTCCCAGAAAAACTTAGAGTTATGGAGGTAGATGTAGAAGAGGGGGGTGATGATGTTGATGAAGACGAGCCAGTCATCACGCACATTACTCCCGCCCCAAAGGGATTGGAGACCGACATTCTAACCCTATCCAGAAAGGCTGCTACTGAGCGGGATGCAGCACGGATCTCACCAACACAGGTTACACCACCACTACCTCCAGCTGCCATATTTTCCAAGGCCCGGCAGGGACCTACATCCAGCTCAACCACCTCAGTAGGAAGTGGTAGTAAAAGTCACAGTGTAGGTGGACAGGGTCACATATTTTCAAGGACCCCCTCAAGTTCATCTGGTGTTGAAAGTGGCACATCCAGCAGTGCCAGAAAGTTCTCCTCCCCAGTTTGGGACTTCTTTTCTGTTAGCGCCAAGGAGGAGAACGTTGCTATATGCGCAATTTGTCGGCAAGGTGTTCGGCGTGGTAAGCTTGGTACAAACTATGGTACCGGAGGACAAGCAAGTCATCTCAGAACACACCACACTATTGTGTGGGAGGATCACCTACTTAAGTTAAAAGAAAGTAGGAAAACTAAACCCTTTGAAGTTGGTCAGGAATCAGGGAGCGATATTATTGTGGTGGCAGGTGAAGAACAGGGAGGCATTTCTAGCCCTGTCTCCAGTAGTGCAGTCACTGCAGTGGTAACGCCCACATCCTCCTCAGTAACATCAGAGTGGCACCGCAGTAAGAGCCATACTCAGAGTGTGGGTGAGACACCAAGGCGACCGGCGGCGAGTACCTCAATGAGACAATCTGTGTCGTTGAGCCTTAGTGGGTTAATGGCACCACTAAGGAAAGTAAGCCAGCCTACCATTGACAGCATGTTTAGGTTGGAGGGGCAGTTCCAACGCAACCACCCAACGGCACGATTGTACAATGCGAAGCTGGCTAAAATGTTAGCGCTGGACCTTCTTCCTTTTTCATTTGTGGAAGGGGTGGGTTTCCTTGAATTTGTGTCTGCCATCTGCCCGAAATGGAAAGTTCCAAGCCGGTCCTATTTCGCAAGAATTGCTGTTCCGGCACTACATCATGATGTGCTGGAATTGGTTGGACAAGCTTTGCAGAAGAGTGCTGTGCACAATATCCACCTGACAACAGACATGTGGACCAGTTGCCAAGCCACAGATTACATGTGTATCACTGCACACTGGATCTCTTTTGTGGGGGTTAAAGATCTACTATCTGCACGAGGTGTTGTTGACACAGCTGCGATTTTTGAAGGTACTCGGAAACATGCAACTGTAGCCATGTTCGCCATGGAGAAATCTCATACGGCTGAAAACATTTTAGAAGAGTTTCGCACCAAGGTTTTGGAATGGCTGCAGCCCAGAGGGCTTGGTATTGGTTTTGTTGCCACAGACAATGGCAGTAATGTACTTAAGGCCATGGAACTTGGTTCCTATTTCAGGGTTCCGTGTTTGGCACACTGCATAAACATTATAGTGCAAGACTTTCTGAAAAAAGAACCCATAGTAAGCAATTTACTGTCCATCTGCCGAAGAATATGCACTCATTTCAGCCATTCTTTTAAAGCTCGGAAGCAGCTGAGGATCTTCCAACGTGAGCGTAGGGTGCCAGTCAAGGCACTCATCCAGGAGGTGGCAACACGTTGGAACTCAACGTATTACATGCTTGATCGTCTGTACGAACAGCACAGGTCACTCAATGATTATGTCTGGTACAAAGGCAGTGATGCTAGTGTTAAAGGCATGACCCTTCAGAGGGAGCAATGGACCCTAATTCAATGCCTGACTGAGATGCTGTCTCCTTTTGAGGTCTTCACACGTGAAGTCAGCAAGGAGGACTGTACAATGGGCCAAGCGATCCCATTGTTGCAAATGCTAGAGCATGAGCTGAATAATGTGTCTGAATCCTACAAAGGTGTAGAGGACAGAAGGCAAGCCCATGACTTGGTGGAGAGCTTATCCAGGCGCTTATCAGAAAATGTAAGGATACAAAATAAAATTTTGTCACAAGACCATTACATTTGTGCCACAATTCTGGATCCACGTGCAAAATTAGGACTATTCCGTTCTTTTTCCGACACTGATGTTGCCCGCTACAAAAGTTGTATAGCTGAAGCAGCCATCAAGTTTGAAAACGAAGGGCTGCTAATTAAAAGCCCGCCACATCAACCCACAACAAGTACTGATACTGAAGCAGGCCATGCAGAATCAAGTGCAACTTCGTCGGCTGAGGGCAGTGCGGTTGGCTCACAATCGCAACACTCACCATCACCATCGACTACAAAAACAATAACTGGATCATTCGGCCGAGTACAATCATTATCAGATTGGTATGTAAAGATGGGCCGTAAGCACAGTGCTGATGCACAGAAAAAACAGCACAAAAGCTTACCAGCAGCAACCCTGAACATTGAGCGGATGGTCCAGGCCTATCTGGACGATCCAACAGAGGTGTACGTTGATCAAAACCCAGTGCAGTATTGGTATAGGAAAAGGTCTGAATGGCCACAGCTCAGCAGGCTGGCGATAAGCTATCTGGCTTGCCCTGTCGCAAGTGTCTCTTCCGAACGTGTTTTCAGTGCTGCTGGTTCCATTGTAACCTTGAGAAGGACCAGTCTATCTCCCAAAAACGTGGAGAGGTTAACAATGATCAAAATGAATCAGCACTTCATACCACCGAATTACACAATGCATGAATCAACAGAGGAAGATGAGGACAGCGGCTCAGGTGACGGTAGTATTGTGTCAGATGATTACCTACTACTGGAAGATCCCCCAGAGTTTGAGGACGAGCTATACTTCCCTGACAATTAGGCTCGCACTTACTGTCTTCCTCCCTTTTTTCCCCCTTTGTTTGTGTCTGTTGTTCCGGTTATAAACTTGTGAATCGCAACCAATGCATTATCACCGTCTTCTAATCTTCTAATTTAAGATACAAGTTTCAGGTGTCTGCCATTTGACACTACAGTCCTCAGAATCCAGCTCCTCCGCTCGATCATACTGCATCTCCTGGTCAATTCCATTTCCCTCATGAATGATGATTGGATGATGGTAACAACAAATTCAAACTTTCCTCGTCCTTCCAAAACAAGTGGACCATGAATCTGATGACTTCTATAGCTATCCTCCTTCAGAGCCGAGAGAGACTGGCCATTAACTGAAAATAAGATGCAACAGGTAATGATTGATGCCATGCATTGTCCGCAGAAAAGCAGACTGAGTGATGTAGATTTTGTTGTGTGTGTTGCGCATGAATGAATTGATGTAATTGTGCACTGCCACTAATCAACTTTCTACAGAACACACTAGTAATTACTAATTTTCCTCTTCTGGCAAACAAGAAATGTGTACTTCTCTCCTGCATCTTGGTGATACATTGCTTTTAATTCAATACAGGAAGGGCACTCACTCAATCTGCTGCGCAATGCAAATGACTGTGACTTAACAGCACCGTCCATCATGATGATGGCGAAAGAGACGGCCTGCAGCGTTAACGAGATGAGATGCAACAGGTAATGATTGATGCCATGCATTGGCCGCAGAATAGCAGACTGAATGATGTAGATTTTGTGGTGTGTTTCGCATGAATTGATGTAATTGTGCACTGCCACTAATCAACTTTCTACAGAACACACTAGTAATTACTAATTTTCCTCTTCTGGCAAACAAGAAATGTGTACTTCTCTCCTGCATCTTGGTGATACATTGCTTTTAATTCAATACAGGAAGGGCACTCACTCAATCTGCTGCGCAATGCAAATGACTGTGACTTAACAGCACCGTCCATCATGATGATGGCGAAAGAGACGGCCTGCAGCGTTAACGAGATGAGATGCAACAGGTAATGATTGATGCCATGCATTGGCCGCAGAATAGCAGACTGAATGATGTAGATTTTGTGGTGTGTTTCGCATGAATTGATGTAATTGTGCACTGCCACTAATCAACTTTCTACAGAACACACTAGTAATTACTAATTTTCCTCTTCTGGCAAACAAGAAATGTGTACTTCTCTCCTGCATCTTGGTGATACATTGCTTTTAATTCAATACAGGAAGGGCACTCACTCAATCTGCTGCGCAATGCAAATGACTGTGACTTAAACAGCACCGTCCGTCATGATGATGGCGAAAGAGACGGCCCGTTAACTTAAGATGAGAAGTAACAGGTAATAAATGATGATAATTAATGGCATGCATTGGACACCTGACTCTGAGCTATTGATCTTTGTGTTGGCGTTGTTTGTTGTGCACAAAGTGAATGATGTCAAAGTGTACTAGTGTTAATCTATCTTTCTGTACACAATAAAGAATGACTCAAGTCAGTAATATTTATATTTCTACTCTTGTTGTGTTCTAAAAATTACACTTGTACTGCAGGCCGATCTTCAGTCAGTAGAAGTATCAGAGCTGATGATGAAGTCAGGAGGATGTTTCATGAGTGGCATAAAACGGAAAAGCCTAAAGGTAAACACGTGAACCACAACCACAGCACACCCAAATGTCTGTGTAGAAGTTGAATAGAGTGTAGCGGTGGGATGACTGCAGTGCATTGATTTTACTAACTTTAACTGTAAAATGCTATGTCTGGAATGGATAATGTGCTTTGCGTTTGTCCAACTCTTTGAGAGAAAAAAAAAAGGACTCTAAAGTGGTAACGTAGGATGTGCTAATGGTAAGCACTGTGGGCCTGATCTCTCCTGTTACTGTTGAAGGTCTATGCTGGAAACAGACTACAGTAGAGATGATGCATATGCATACATGCCACCTCGGAAAGTGTTCTTGTTGCACTACACCATCACTTGTGCATTTGTTTTCACTTTCTTTCTGAATATCCCCTTTGGTTTTCAATCTAAAATTACAGGCCGGGCCTTGTCCAAAACTTTGTAAAACATTACAATGCATATTAATTACCTTACCAATCAATCACCTTTTTATTCCAGCCGGGCAGTGGCGAGTGGTGAGGCGACACACCCTAGATTGATGGACGAGAGGAGCAAGAGGAATGCCGAGATGCAAAAAACCAGTCCACATTTTTGACCAGGATAAGACAGTAACAGTATCCACTTTTCACTTCTTTTAAAAAATTTGATTAATATCTTGTATACATTCTTTACAACAGTGTGTTCTTGGAGTTGTTATTATCAATCATCATTACGTTTTCTCTGTGTTTACGATTCTTCACTACCAATATTTAAAATTTCTATTTGCTATCTGTTAAAGTTTTAAGGCCGGAACAGAACAAGAAATAGAAGTGTATGTAATCCGGGTCTCATCATGCATGCATTTCCTTTTTTATACCTTAACATATGGAATGGATATGGTATGGTAGTCTTCAATGATTGTCGTTTGTTTGTCTATGTATGCATACTGTTTTTCTATGTCAAACCTTTCCCAAAATCCCCCTTCCCATCCAATCAACGGACCCTAACCCTCTTCCCCCGGGCTGTGTGACTTATTGTCGAGGTGTAACTAAATTAAAAGTACACCAATACTTAATCACACACTTGCTGGGGCGGATGTGGTGAAAGCAACACTACTTCAATTTCAATGCAGAGCGATGATCTTCTTCTGCTTGCCCACCCATGAGTAGGATATTTCACAGGTTATTTTATTTAACAAAGGAACATATACCTCAGCATGAATTGCCGGCATTGATTTGATTTGTTTGTTGTCATTCCTCATATACAGCACTAACTGTTAGACTGTAGGCATAGCCAAGTCGACAAAACTATAGTTTGTAACTCTGTCTAGTAGGCTATCCTCATAATATCCAGCATTCATTTTTTTTGTCAAATATTTGAACATATAATTGTTGCTCGGTAAATTCTGTGATGTACTTCATTCAACTACTCCTCTAACAGTCTCTCAAAGGCGATTGACTATCTCCTTTTCTTTTTTTGGAAATGCTGCTACCCTGCCAGTGTATACTACTACTATACTACCACCACCACCCCAATCATGGCATGTATGAAAAAGGAAACCATCTTCACCATGCAGCCAGTGCTGTGCCACAGTTGGACATAAACATCAAGCACCGGTAAGAGAGAAGTTTGGGGGAGGCAGAATCAATAATGGACATGTCAATGATGTCAGTTTCAAACACCACTCCAAAGAATGCATAGTAGGACCAGTCAATGAGTGAGGTGTGTCGCATCTATCTGTTTGTGTCTTATACAGTCAGCAAATTATTGAAATCAAACACACGCTATGGGCGGCCATGCACCAGCAAAGAAACAGTGTGATGTAAAACAGTTACCCCACCTACAAAACATTAACAACATTGCATGTAACATAGAAAAATATATTTAATTGACCCTAACAAATAAACTAAACCCACAAAAGCTGACCCACCCCCCTCCCTAACCCCAACGACTGTCCATAGAAATAGAGAACGCCCAAACGAGTGAGGAAACAAACAGGAATTAAAAAAGGGGCAGTGACAGGGACTAACTGGTGGGGCGGGACTGGAGGAGGACACGAATCTGGTCCTCTAAATGGGCGACGCGGCGTCTAAGGCCGCGGCAGTTGCAACCACAGTGGGGGGGGGCACCGGAGATGGCACGGTGGCGGCGGGCAGCCGCCAGACGGTGGCGCCGTACCGCTGGAGGGCGGTGGCTGGGGCCCGGGGCACTGGAGGAGGCTTCAATTGCTGCTGCACTCTCCTCCTCCTCCTCGGCTAGGACCACCAGCCGCCGGTATTCCTGCTGGATTGCCTCCAGCTTCCGGCGCCGTGCCTTGGCGGCCAACTCCTTGCGGTTGATTTTCGGAGTAGCTGTGTATCAAAAAGAAAAAAACACGACAATTGTAAAATATAGTCTTAATAAAACAGTAGGACAAGGTAATTATTTATACACATAGTGGCATGGTAGAGTAGCACTATAAAATAAAGCACAGTAGTACATAACATTTTAAATGTCGCCCGTCCTTCTTCCTTCCACCTGTCTTACACTTTTTAGTTGAACAGTGCACCAGGTGCTCTTCTCCATAAAACTTTCAAAGCGGAGTTGAAATCAGATAGATGAGGCCATTGGTTACTCAATACTCTGGCTCCTAGTCCTATACCAATTAAAGGGAATTCTAGTCTTCTAGTTCACTCTTCAAACGTCCCCAAGAACTCATACTTACTTACGACATCGGATAGCGGGCGGACTTTGTCCGCCCGCCATCCGACTGCTAAAAAGGGTGGGGGTCCCGTGGGGACAATTAATTAGGATGATGCGCCCGGCACAGTGGCGGGCGCACCCTGTTATTTTAATTTTAAATTCTGGTTGGCTTTGCTGAAAGCAATGCTAAAATGTTGTGCTGCTTTTCCAAGCACAACATGACGGGCCTCGCACGGAGCCTGTCACGTTTTGCTTTGAAAGTCGGGGGGTACCATAGCATCGGTAGGTACCCTCCATGGGGGCCCCCAAGCATACTCTGCAATGTGTGCATGCCTTTCCGTGGCGGACGGTAATGCCGCCACGCAAAGGCATTCCAAAATGCAGATTATATGGCTGCCGGTGTGGTGAGAGAGACACCACCGCCATATTGAACCCTTTTCCGCCTAGACATGTCTGAATATTTTCTACAGGGATGGCGGGAGGTTTGCCCCTGCTGTGACGGCAGTGAATTCCAGCCAGCCCGGCGGGGGCAATACGCCCACCATCCTAATGGGGCCCTAATTCACAACTTTACAGTATACATAGACATACAGTACACCTTTGCAGTGAGTGTGCTGTCAAGTTCAACAATAGTTAAAGATTATGAATCTAACTTACCACCGCCTGCCACTGGTGCTGCCACTCCCCCTCCGTTGCTATCTGCAACTGCCGCATCCTCGCCCTCGGCGTCGCCTTCGCTGGCCCCAGCAATGGTGGTCGGTAGTGCGCCTAGAAAACATTACACATTTATTAGGCAACATATACACCTCCCCCCTATTGATCAGTAGCAAGGTTGAAAAATGAGTTAATACTAACATAAATCACTAGTACAAATCAGGTAGTAGTAGAGTAGACACTAAGTTATATGATCATTGTAGCATTTGCTTGATTAGCCCTAGCCATGCACATGTGACGTTACCTTTACCTTGCAGCTTCTTAAGACACCTTTGAGCCCACATGACCTGCCTCACACTGCTACTGTCTAGTCTACGCGCTGCGTACAGGCGGTCAACAAACATTAACCAGCCACTTTTTTAGGAAGAACTGGTGTACTACTGTTACTGTTAGTCCATATTGCTTATCCATAGATGCTACACTTTTTGGCACGGCTGAGAAATGCTTGCAAGTTGCAATATACTAACGCACACCATTTCTTTTTTCGCATTACAGACGCAAGATTCGCTTCTACGAACCAGAGCTTCTGAACGATGCACCAACTACCAGTACTAGGTTCTTCTGAGGTGAGGGGTCCCTTCACTCACATCTTCATTTATAAATGTATATAAACTAAATTGCTATGGGATGGTGGTGCTGCCTTCCACCACTTCAGTTATCATGATTTAATTCCCAACTGTATTAGTGTAACAATGTATTTTGTTTTAATGTTATTGATTTGCCGGTTGGTGCTGCTAAGATAACAGTGTACAGACCTTCTCAAATTGAAATAAAAATTTTAAACTTACATAGACTTCGTGGTATTTGGTGTGGAGTGGACTAACTTACACGATTGAGCAAATTAAAGTAAGGGTGTGCATGTGAATTGCTTCCACGACAGAGGTTGGGTGTGTTAATGTTCTGGGTTGTCTACTTGTTGGTTGTCTTGGGGGGAGGGTTCCGAGACCTAATAGGTATGACAAGACAGTACTATAGTCAAGCAGTGGAATTGTGGTGGGTGCGGAATTTCTGATTGAGGTGTGCAAGGAAGGTCCAACCTACCATCACCAACATCCTATTTTCTGGTGCAAATGTATGTGCAAGATCCCTACAACAGTTGTATGTCCTATAGGGTATCATATCAAAATATTAAGAAATCTGGTAGGGCTGTTGCTGTGAATTTTCAAAGCCTAAACATCAACAAGAGTAAAAAGTAGTACAAGACAACGACCCAACGGATTGTACGAGCTACTGGTGAATATGAGTTTTATATTACAACCTTTCACAAAGAGTGCCACTGGGCAAGACTAGCTACTACAGTACAGACAGACAGACTGATAGTATGTAGTAGTACTCAGTCATCGTAGCGGAGGCAGGGATAAGCTTTTTGAAACCGTACAGATCGAAGGATAATTGGTGGTAAAAAAATAGCATTTGGAAACACACTATAGTTCGGGAGAAATGGGGCAGTAAAAGTTATGGAATAAGAAATATTATTAAAAACAAGAAGACTTACTGGGGCCAGCAGAGGAGCCCTCAGCGGTGTCCTCCTCGTGGTGTTCCTGTCCCGCCGACTGCCCAGTCCCTGCCCGTCTGCCCCTGGGTGCTGATGAACAGGAAAGATATAAGAAAGACAAACATTGATGGATGGTGTCAACTTAAGCAAATACAATTTTTTTCAACAACGGTCAAAAAACACTTATCTAAACAATTGCAATAACTACATTGACCGATCTCATCTGGTCAACATGTAATATCGGGGGATTCGCAGTTCGACTACTTAAGTTACTATTTATCAACAGTAATCCATTCTTCCATTCTGATTCCAGAAAACTAAGTTACAAGTAAGCCTAAGTATTAGTACAACCTACCACCCAACCTAGCCCACCTATTCCAGGCATGCCAATTGTACATTAAGTATGCATTTCGACTGTATTCCTCAACAATGTGTATGATCCAATCATGGAGGACACATTAACATGACTACATTTTTTGTATATACACAATTTTGGTTTGATTGATGCTCATCTGCTACTGCTAAGTAACTGCAAAGCCTACCTCCACTCATTGAACAAACTAGAAAGGTTCTAAAGACTGGCGTACTAGCAGCACGTCACGTAACTGAGTGAGGGGGCATCACGCATACCACTAACCAATTAGAAGCTCATACAAAGTACCTAAACCTATGTATCAATCCGCCCCTATCTATTAGTGACAGGACAAAGTAAGGAGTGGACATGAGTCACTGTAGCATTACGTAACTTAATTTCTCTAAAATAAACTCGTAAAGAATCACGCTAAGCAAGCGCAAACGCAAAGCTGCAAACAAGTAAGATTAGTAGTAGCGCAGAAGAGCACCTGTGTCATAATCACAGAAGACTTTTAAACATTATTAACCTGGAATGTATTGCAAGCAGCAACATTCTATCTGGTTGGAAGGAAAAAAAGATATTCGCAATATATAACATAGAGCAGAAGAACAGACACAAAGTTGTAATAATTAAATAGGTACTCACCAAGCCCCGGGACCTCCACTCCTAGCAGGTCCAGCAGGTCCTGCTCACGGTCCAGGATGTCGGACCACCGGTGCGTCAGCTGTGCCTGGGTGCGCCGGACCCCAGAGATGCGAGACACTGCCCGGCGCACCTTCCCCCACCGCTGCCGACGCTCCCGGAGGCCGTACCCGGACCCAGGCCTGCCACCTGCTGCCAGGGTTGAGGGGAGGTGGCGCTGCACAAAGAAAATTAGTGCAGCCAACTCCGCCTCCCCAAATAAGGCCCGTGCATGCACCCCTTGTGGGCGCCGCCTTCCGCAAGGAAGGCGGTCGCGGCTCTGGCTGCGCCGGCGAACAGCCCTGCCCTTGGACATGGTTCTGGGGACGGGGCGGGAAAGAAAAGGTAAAATAAATAAAGGAGTAAAGGAAATAAATAGCAGGCAATACAAAGAGAAAAAGTAGCTAAAAAACAAAAAAAAAGGTACACAAAAACCAAAAATATAGAGGCAGGAAAATAGTTAGAGAAATAATAAGTAATAAAGATCCGAAAAAAGTGGCTATAAACAAAGGATTGAAAAGATTTAGGGAGGATTGAAAATCAGGCCCCAGAACCATGCAATAGAGTGGAAAACAAGATGGCCGCGCCCGTTGCGACCACGTGGGCAAGTTCGCGCGATATTTTCTCCCTGAGCAAGCAAAAAGCAACGCGATCAAGTAAAAGCGATCGCGAACAGGAAATATCGACCGCGAACATGCATTGCGCGACCCGGAACAGGAAGTAAACAACGCCAGAGGGCGGGACAAGTGAAAACAAGATGGCCGCGCCCATGAGCGACCGCATGGGTAAGTTGGCGACCCGCGAACACGCAAAAAATACCGCGAACAGGCGGCAAAAAACTTCCGCATCTTCGCGATATTTCCGGCGTGTTTGCGGAGATTTTCTGCAATCTCGCGATAATTTGCGGAGGTTAATTCCGCAAATTCCGCCCACCCCTAATGGAGACCCAGTTTCAAGTTCAAGTTTTTTCTTCAGGTGGCCAGCAGAAGTCGGTTGGAGACAATATACAAAGTTGCAAAGTGGTTGTTGACTTGACATCATGCTCATTTTTTATAAAATGCAAAGGCACCCACTGGGGTAGGTTTAAAGGGATTGGAGGAAACGTAGTAAGCAAATGAGATTGACCAATCACTCTGTACTCCTGTAAATGAAACAGGCCAGCAAGGCAAATATAAGGCAGCCAGGCCCCATGAGAGAGCACTTGCCTGCACAACCTTTCATTCCACACCACTGCTGCTGCTCGTGATTCCTCTGGCACCATGTCCAGGTCTGTGGAGAGGGCCCAGCCATTCACACAGGAAGAGAACCAGGCCCTGCTGGATGTGATCCTCCCACAGTACCCTTGCCTGGATGGGAGACCAGGGAAGCAGGTGAGTGCTGACTCCATTAGCTTAGACTGTGCCCCTTTTTTGTGACTGTCACTTCTGGCATTGTGTCCAGGTGTGACAGACATGCAATGTTCTTTAGAGTGGGTCCCGGGGGGGGGAATGCCTCATGTCTCCCATGCAGAGCATGCTGTAGTGCATGTCTGCACTCCTCACTTGCATAGTGATCACTGTGACAAGCACTGCATGGTGCATGCCACATTCAGCCTGGCTAATCCTCTTGGGAATGTTGTTTCTACAGTCCTGATGTGATTCGGTGTTCCACCCAGGGAGACAGGTGACTGTACCCACAGATGTGTGTGAGTTGAGTGTACCTGTGGTGAGAGTGTCCAAATGATGTGTTTGTCCCCTGGACATTGGTGTGTGTGTAAGTCCCCTGTCATGTGGGTGAGTGTCTATGTGGAGTGTTGCACCCCAGCTGCATGAGGGATGCATATACCATACCCATCTGATGTGAGCAGGGAGCACTGCTGTGTGGCTGACGTGCTGAGCCTGCCCCACACCTGTGACACCCCCCCGGTCTAGTGCCACATGTGCAGAGTGATGTTTGTACCCGCATTTGCCAATGGCAGGTGATCGTCCTGTGCCTGTTTGTGTCTGTGTACCTTGCTGAGGTTGCGCCAGTGGCCTGGGGCATGTGACTGCTTTGAGGTGCTGTACATAATCATGGTGTAGCTTGTGATGGATCAGTGATTGTGTTGCACCCCTCATTCCACCAGTGTACTTTCAATGCCTCGTCGTGCATTTGGCCTTCCCCAGAGGATAATGTCCCTATGATGAAGGTGCAATGATTTTGCTGCATACTATGCCCTGTTCAAACCAGCCGAATTGTTCACATGTGTGTCTCTGTGACATGTAGCAGGTGTATTGATGTTGTCTCACTTTGTCATCCTCACAGGTAAGCGTCGATGCCAAGGGGGAGATCTGGAGGAGAGCCGTCAGTGCTGTGAGGTTGGTGGAGGGTCGGAGGCGGCGCCTGCCCCAGGTGAGGAAACGCTGGCAGGATATCTGGTGCTGGACGAGGAGGATCGCCCGGGTCCTGCTGGGGGACTCACCTGAGAGCCACAAGAACCATGGGTGCCGGCGCCTGACCCACCAGATGAAGCGTGTGCTGGCGGTGGTCTTCCCTGACTTGGATAGGCGCCTAGCGGAGAAGCAGCAGCAGGAAGGGGGTAGGTACATGTGTGTTTGTTGTGTGTCACCAGCTTTTGGAAGTGCGTAGTTGCATGGATACATTGCCAGTGTTCATATGTGCAGTACATATCCTGTTCCCCAAAGTAAACCGGTGCTGTTCTTCCTCCCTTCCACTCCTTGACACGTGTTCCCTGGTCTGTGTGTATTCACTCTTGCACAAGGTCATCTAGGCTGCCAGTTAATCCAAGTGCCCAATGCTTGTAGCATCATGTGTGGGGGTGGTGTGTAACATGTGTTGGGACCTTGCCTGTACCCTGGCCAGTTCAGTCAATGTGGGGTCCATGTTAGTTGGCACTGATGCTGAGTCCCGACATAGGAGTGTGTCTGAAAAGTGTACTGCCTTACAGCATGCATGACCAATGTTGTGGCCTCAGACATGATGTGCATGAGTGTGAGATATGCATAGTGCAGGGACGTTTGCCTCTGTTGCAGTCATATCCATCCCGGACCATGGAGGAGTGTGCCCACTACAGTCCCCTGGGGCACCTTTTCCTAGGTATCATGTGTGTTATCCAACAATGTGGACATTCACTGTGTCTTCAGCATAGGTTGGGCTCTGTGGCATTGTACCCTGGCCTAATGTGTATATACGTAAAGTGTGTTACATGTGTCCACTGTACAGGGTGACCCAATGTGGCTTGTGCATACTCACAGTGGCCGGTGCCAGTGTGTTTTGGTACAACTATCTGATGATGGTTGTTTGTCAATTTTATGTGTGGACAGGCGCACAAGGGTTAGTTTGTGTACATTCATGATTTATTGAAGGGCATTTTAGTAATCCCTGATTAAGAGGTGTAAGTACATCCCCTGTGTCACTCACATTGTCTCAGATAGGGGGGTTTTGTGCGGGCAAGGCCTACATGTCTAAACCGTATTTGTCCTTGCCAGGTCTGGCCTGTGTGTGATGATTGTCTGGACACACACTCAACATGCAGTGACCCAGTCATGTTGGGCAGGGTTTAATGTATTTGCTAAGCAGCATGTGCCAAAAGTTACAAGACATGGTTCCTGTTCATCCCTTTTTTGACTACGGTGTGTTGTCCAGATGCTGTACTCAACTGTCCCCAGAGACTTGCTCCTCTGTCTAATTTGATATCAAGTTATTTGCTGTTGTGTCATGCTCTCCATTGTTTCTCAGTGGCATGGTGGGTCAACCAACTGTGTGGTGCAGGGCCTACACATGTGTGTAGTATTGTAGATGTTGCTCATGTTGCTTTTCATGCTATGCACTGTGACCTATGTAGTTTTGAATCATGTGTCATATGTATACAGGTGTCTGATTATTTCCTGTCTCTTCACCTTGCCCACAGCATCGTCGGGGGAAACCGAGGGACACACTGGCACGGAAATTGAGGAGGGATCCAGCAGCGGTGCCACCAGTGCTGGCGAGTCTGTCTCAGCGAGTGGCGCGGAAGGGAGTGCAGCGGAGGACCTGTCCAGTCCCACCACCGACTATGACGCTGACGGGTCCAAGGCTGAGCTCCCTGAGAGGGCGGACGCTGCTCCCAGAGCTGAGAGCAGCACTCCATCTGTCGCCGCCCCCTCCATTCCCATCACCCGACTCCCACCTGCTCGGGTCCCTTCCCACCATGCTAGGCGCCAACAGGACTCTTTCGTGCCAGGCACCGCACCCCCTGCCCCTGTCTCCCCTGCTGCCGTCAATGCCGAGTCTGTGGACATTCAGCGGCAGTTGCAGGTTGGTCAGGCATCGATGCTTACTGTCCTCCATGAACACACCAGACTGCTGACACAGATGGTGTCATACTTGGAGGGCATGTCAGCAGCGATGTCTGATCAACGGATGTTACTGAAGTCCATAGACTCCTCACTGACTGCAGCAGTGGATCTCCAGCAGCGCTCCATCCCCCCCTACCCCTGCACCATCCACACTTCCTACTCCCATGCCTGTCCCACACACACCCAGACATCCCCATGCACGCACCCCACCAGACACAGGCAGCACACCACCAGGGAAGGCCAAGCGCACTCCTCCAGTCATGCACACACAGGGGGAAGTAGGCACACCCACTGGGTTTGGGGGCAAACGGCAGCCACGCAGCCAGAGTGGGAGTCCACATTCCTCAAGACCCACTTCCTCCAAAACCGCTCCCCTTAGCTCTCCTGGCCAACTGTCACCGAATGAGTCCTTGGTGGCCATTGTGTCCCTCAGCCCCAGTGTGGCACCACCCCGCAAGCGGTGGAGGCAGTGCCCAGCCACAGGAGTGGAGTCCCCCCCTGTCCACACTCCCCCCCGGGAGCGCTGCAACCCATCCCTCTAACCCCCCCCCCCTCCTTGGGGCCTGTGGTTCTTTCGGGTGCAGGGGAGGTGCTGGGCGACCTGGCAGTAGTGTGTAGCGCCGTGCTGGAATCCACCTTTGGCGCTGCCCCACCCCCTGTGGTGGAGTCGTCCATCCCTGCACCCCCAACACCTACCCTTGCCCCTCCTGTCCCTGCGGTGCCTGGTCCTTCCCCCCACATGATGCCCCCCCTTCTGTGGATGAAATGGACATGTGAACTGTGCAGGCAAGCTAGGGGACACACGTCCCGATGTGTACCCCCCCAGGACTTTGCTGATGGCCTGGCCCATGGGCCTTGTAAATAGTGGACATTTAAAACAATTTATTTTGAATGCTGAATAAAGCATTTTGTTTTTCTTTTGCACACTTATGCTTTCCTGGACTTGCTGTTGGTGGTGCTGCTCCATGATTTGGGGTGGTGATAATGTGTTAGGTGTCTGGGAAATGTTGTAGTGTGCTGCTCATGGGGTGGACCCTGGTATCTGTGTGCCATCACATGGGCTCTGCAAATAATATTTGATCACGTGTGCTCTTACTGTATGGTGATATTGTCCCAAGGTGTGTTCCTTCATCTGTGGACCCTGACATCTTCCCTGCAGGCTGTTTCCCAATTGTTGTGCTGAGGTGTGTCTACATATCCTGGATGTTTTGACGGATCCCATCAACTTTGGCCATGCCTGCTCAGCAATGTCTCCAGCTGCATCATTTGTGGCATCCTTGGTGGTCACTGTACTAGTGTATGGAGTATATTGACATGACTTCATGTGGACATGTCCCATTTTACGCCCTATGCATGTGTGTACTCCCAGCCTCGCACACATGTGTTACGTGTTCTGCAGGGTCTTTGGTCACCTGACTGACAATTGTGGGCATTGTATCTGTGGGTACTCCACCCTTTTCCTTCCATGGGAGGCACCAACTTATGGCTGCCCCAGCACCTGTACATTCCTATCAGTCCTGGAATGTGCGTGACAGTATGTGTTCCCTTTGGGTCTCTTAGTTTAGTAGGGTGGCACATGAGTATACAGTCTTGTTGCATGCTCTCATTGTGTGTATTGTGCTGCCAGCACCAGGGGTGGGTATGCATGTGTCATATGTCTGGGCACTGCTGGGAGGACTCTGCACCCACCCCTCCTATGTCTGGGCACTGCTGGGGGGACTCTGCACCCACCCCTCCTATGTCTGGGCACTGCTGGGAGGACTCTGCACCCACCCCTCCTGTGTCTGGGCACTGCTGGGAGTGATAGGCACACACCCCTCCTGTGTCTGGGCACTGCTGGGAGTGATAGACACACACCCCTCCTGTGTCTGGGCACTGCTGGGAGGACTCTGCACCCACCCCTCCTATGTCTGGGCACTGCTGGGGGGACTCTGCACCCACCCCTCCTATGTCTGGGCACTGCTGGGAGGACTCTGCACCCACCCCTCCTATGTCTGGGCACTGCTGGGAGGACTCTGCACCCACCCCTCCTATGTCTGGGCACTGCTGGGGGGACTCTGCACCCACCCCTCCTATGTCTGGGCACTGCTGAGAGGACTCTGCACCCACCCTCCTGTGTCTGGGCACTGCTGGGAGTGATAGGCACACACCCCTCCTGTGTCTGGGCACTGCTGGGAGGACTCTGCACCCACCCCTCCTATGTCTGGTCACTGCTGGGGGGACTCTGCACCCACCCCTCCTATGTCTGGGCACTGCTGGGAGTACTCTACACCCACCCCTCCTATGTCTGAGCACTGCTGGGGGGACTCTGCACCCACCCCTCCTATGTCTGGGCACTGCTGGGAGGACTCTGCACACACCCCTCCTATGTCTGGGCACTGCTGGGAGTGATAGGCACCCACCCCTCCTATGTCTGGGCACTGCTGGGGGGACTCTGCACCCACCCCTCCTATGTATGGGCATTGCTGGGAGTGATAGGCACACACCCCTATGTGTCTGACCACTGGCGTGGTATGACCCGTACCCACGTCCTGCGGCCTGGGTACGGTCCATACCACCATTGCAGTGGCTATGTAGGGGTACGCTTGGTACGGGCCGTACCCACGTCCCACAGGCATGGGTACGGCCCGTACCACCATTGCAGTGGCAATGTAGGGGTACGCTTGGTACAGGCTGTACCCACGTCCTTGAGGCATGGGTATGGGTCGTACCCCCATTGTTGGGGTGCAGTAGGGGTACGTACCGTACCCATGCCTTTAGGACATGGGTACGGCCCGTACCAAGCGTATCCCTCCATCGCCACTGCAATGGTGGTATGGGCAAAACCCATACCTGTGGGACGTGGGTACGGCCCGTACCAAGCGTACCCCTACATCGCCACTGCAATGGTGGTACGGGCCATACCCATGCCTGTGGGACGCGTGTACGGCCCGTACCAAGCGTACCCCTACATCGCCACTGCAATGGTGGTACAGGCCGTACCCATGCCTGTGGGACGTGGGTACAGCCTGTCGTACTTTAATATTCGGGACCGCGTAGGGAACAGGGCCCTACCTCTGTCTATCTTGGTATTAGCGAACCGCAAATGGTAAATGCGGCACGTACGAGTGCTTTATATATCGTTCTAGCTATGAATGCACTGCGTACACGTTATTTTGCTTCGCTACGCGGGTTCCATTTTGGAAGCAGTGGCCATCTTGTCATTGCCCTCACATAGGCTATAATGGAGCAAATACGGGCCTCACAGTACATGGGCTTCTTCTCTGACTTCTCTGTGACCTGGGCAGCTGGCTCTGCTGCCCCGGGTCAAACTGGTCTCACGAGCTCCCCTTCCTCTCTCCACCTGTGATTCGTATCAGGGCTTGACCCGTCATAAAACCCTTTTCATCCTACACAAGCCCCTGGCTAATCTCTTTCGCACCTGGCTGTTCCTGCTTTATGACTTGCTTCCCAAAACAGGAGATGCTCATGTTTATTGGGGGAATCTGTAAATCTAATGTGGGATCTGAACCTTGTTGTGTAAATCATTGTGGGCTGGCCGAACTGGAATGTGGGATGGTCATCATGACTCTGCCTTTTCTTTGTAACATATCCTTGTATATTGCCGTTTCATAAAACTCAGGAATGTATGCTTGGGGCCAGAAAAGGCCTATTTAAGATGTAGCCTGTTCCTATGATTTTCAGCAGTCTCCTGAGAACATACACGCTGGTGTACTTCTAGGATACCTGTAATTGGTCTGCAGCCAATAAACGATTCTTTGACTTCACCCAGAAGACTCTGTGTTTCTGTAGGTCCGGAACAGGGTGAAACCCAGAAGTCATAGGGTGTGTGCCCCTGCACCGCTGGGACTAAAATACCCAGTACTTCAAGCCCGTACCACCATTGTGGCGGTGACGTAGGGGTACGTGTGGTACGTGCCATACCCACGCTCTGGGGGCGTGGGTAAGGGCCATACCACCATTGTTGGGGTGCCGTAGGGGTACGCACCATACCCATGCCTTAATAGCGTGGGTAAGGGTCGTACCATGACCACCCCTACGTTACCCCAAGAATAGCGGTACAGCTCGTACCCATGCCTTTGGGATGTGGGTAGGGGCCGTACCGCCATTGTTGGGGTGACATAGGGGTGGGCGTGGTACGACCCGTACCCACGCTCTTACGACGTGGGTACGGTGCGTACCACAATTGTTGTGTTGCCGGTTCGCGTCCATGTTGACTTCCGTTGTGGCGGACGCAGGCCTTGATGGAGACGCCCCCACCCCCGAAGTGACCAGGCCCTGGGGGTCAGGTATGTACAGGGCATGTTTGATTTATGACTTGGGTGGGGGTTATGTTTCCTGCCCCTGCCCCCCCCTTAGGTTTGGGTCCATGGCTGTCCGTCGCGTACAGGTGCTTCTTGTGCGCGTCGTCCTGATTTCCCGACAGTTTTTGGCTCCCGTAAAATATTGTCCGTGCGGAGTGACGTCGATACGAATCGTACTTGCTGGTTCGTGAAACGCTGCCTGACTCCGTCCGGATGTCACGTCCACGGTGTCCCGGATCGGAATTGTGGGTATTTTTTGTTTGGTCGGTGTTTTTTACGATTCGTACGCAGATGGTGTCTGCGTACGAATTGTACTTGCATGTTTGTAAGGTATTTGGACCGGGTACAAGTCGGACGGAGAAAACGCTCTGTCCGACGGTTCGTACCCGGTTTATTCAGGATCGGAATCGACCCCATAATGTATAATACAACTTACTACAGTACTATACATATATTCCAGCAATATCAATATTAAAAATTATTCTGTAATTCTAAATGATATATTATGTGCAATTTTCGCAAAAGTGTCGCGTAATATTAATAAAGTGCATGCACAGGCTTCGTTTTAGAAGATATGTGCAAATTGAGCAATAAAGAATTGTATGCTACAAAGAAAGAATAATTGATTTCCTTACAGCAATACATTTCAATATATACGATGCAACATAAAAAGAAATTTCGGCATCTCCTGTAGATGATAAAAACTGCATTGCCATTTTAGTGGAGCGCACATTATATTTTTAAAAAATGGGTTTCAAATAAAATTTCCTATGGAAGTAATAAAATTTACAAAACATAAAAAAGTGGCAACAACTTTGTCTAGAGGTATTATCACATGGGCATATGGAATTAGATCTAGTTTTCATGTGCAGAAATGACACTAGGTGGTGAACGATTCCCAACCTAAGGCGTGTCAAAACGAATCAATGGGAGTTGCGTGTCACTATAGTTAAATATGCCTGAAAACCTTTATTTAGGTTTAAGTCATAATAAAAAACAGAGGGCGGTAAATTCCTAAACAACCTCTCTCTAGCCTCCCTTTTATATAATAGAAACCTTGTTTTTAACTCTTCCCTTGGGATTGATGCTGCAAACTCAGGGTCCAAAAAAATATTGCATTCAAAGAAAAGGTTATACCAGTAATAGATATATTTAAACCATGGTATACGCAAAAAATGATCAAGCCTCAAGCAATCTTTAATAATAGTTTGTGTGAATAAAGTTTCAGTTTTAGACCAAATAGAACGCCAGAGTGTCAAAGGACGTAATGCAGCTAAATTCGAAATATATTAGATTCCTACTTCCTCATGAATTAGTTGTGTTGATGCTGAGGGGGGAACACACAATAAACGTTTGAGAAACTTATTTTCGTAATGCTGGAGCGTTTTGGCACATTGATGGTCCCATACTCCTGCCCCATATAATGCAGATGATACACACCTTGCATTATAAATGGCCATAATTTCTTTTATTCTTCTGTCCCCCAGTTTAGCTGAAAATCTAAAAATACTATTAGTATTCCTACTCATCTTAAGGCTCACATTATCACGTTCGTTTGTCCACTTACCATCCCCTGCAAATGTTATTCCAAGGTAACAAAACGTTTTGACAGATTGCATCTTGGCCTTTTCAATGTAGAAGGTACTAGCTGGCTTAACTTTCCTTCCACAAGTCATCACAAAGGTCTTAGATTTATTAATTACAAGTTTCCTGCTCTCTATAAATTTTACGAACTTTTCAATAAGACGCTGCAATCCAATCTGTGTGCGGGATAACACGACAGCGTCATCCGCAAATAACAAAATTGGAACTGCCCTCCCATCTATAAGAGGGGCATCCGATGAAATCTCACTTAGGGAAGAGTCGACTTGATAGATAAATAATGAAAATAAAAAAGGCGCCAAAACACAACCCTGACGGATGCCTCTCGCAACCTTAAAAAAAGGGGTGCATTCGCCAGACAGTCCATAGCGAACTTTGCATGACAACATCGAATAGAGTCTTGCTATAAAATGTACAATTTCCTTAGGTGCACCTAGATCAAGTAAAATTTGCCACAAAATAGTGTGATCTACAAGATCAAAGGCACTACTCAGGTCCGCGAAACAGAGGAACAGGTTGCCCTCCCTGACAGTTGTGTATTTATTAATAAGGAGGTCAAGGTTGACACACTGCTCCAGAGTCCCCAGGCCTTTTCTAAAACCGTACTGTGCCTTTGATAAAATTGCATTCTCTTTAGCCCATGCTTCCAACCTTTTTAGCATGATTCTACTCACTATTTTAATCGAGGAATCTAGTAGAGAAATGGGGCGGTAATTGCATGCCTCGGATTTAGATCCTTTTTTAAAAAGGGGGATAATTAAAGATTGGCCCCATGATGTCGTTAGCTGTCCTTCTGCAGTCGCATTAAAAAATCTCGCTAAAATGGGGACCCAGAGGTTTATTTCAGTTTTATATAAGTCCACCGGAACCCCATCCGGGCCAGGGGCTTTACCTCCTTTGCTGTTATTAGACCCTCATATACCTCATCTAGACTTATTTGCAGTGGTAGTGGTAGCCATAAGGAGTCATTACTCAAAATTGAATCTAAAACTAACCTTTCCGGATTAAAAATATTTAAAAAATGTTCTGTCCATGAATTACAATCTATAAACAAAGTCATTTCAGGCACACTATCATTCTTTAAAAAGGGACTATTTATAGTCTCCCAATACAGTTTGCAATTATTTGTAGCTGCAGCTAGATTAAGATTATTCCAAGCCTCTTCTTTGAGGTCTCTTTTCCTAATGGCAAGTGTTGTTTTATAATTTCCACGTAGGGTTTTAATAAGGATGTTATTCCGGGGTTTGATGCTCAGGGCTTGTTTTCGTTCATGTAGGGCCCGAGTAAAACTTTTATCAAACCAACCTATGCTTGCTATCTTTTCCCCGCTGCTTCTTTTGGTAAATAAGCCTTCTATTATTTCACTGATCCTGAGAAAGCTAGTAAAAAGGGTGTTAAGATTAACTTCTTCTCTAAAACAGTAATCTATCTCCGTACTGCATTTCCTTACCCCCTCCTTATGCATTTTCTGCGGGTCGATCCCAGCCCATTTGATTCTCATGCCGTTTGATCTCAAGGCTTCGATATTATTAATGCAGTCGGTTTCCACTATATGTTTGTTTCCCCAATGCAATAGCGAGATAGATATGCTATTGTGATCGCTTGACACTTGCTCATTAACCCTTAGGTTCGAATAGTCAGTATTGCTGGAAATCAAAATATGGTCAATATATGTATTGGCGTTCCTCCCTGTAAAAGTTGGGCAGTTTATATTGTCCTTATTCTTAGTGCAGCTAAGTAATTCCAAATCTAGCTTTACTATCATTTTGTTCAAAGCTGTACCTTAGCTGCAATGAGGGAAATGTAAATGATCAACAACTTCATCATTACCAATCTCCCTTCTAAAGCCACATGAATTACTCATAGCCAATGGACATAAACTAATATTAAAATCACCTGCCCAGAGAATGATGGTCTGCTTACGTGATAACGCCAAAATCCTTTCAATTTCATTTATAAGTGGGACTAAAATTTTCCCTCTGTTGTTATTAAAAACATTATTATAATAGTTGACCAGTATTAAATCTTTACCTTTAGTAAATTCTAGTCGCAGCACCTGACTATAAATATCCACTGGGGTACAACTTTTGATTTTACAATTTGCCAATTTATTTGATATTAACAATAGAAGGCCACCCTTAGCCCTGCCGGCTGCGGAATTAACGGCATTTAGCCAATGAGAAGTATAGCCCTCTATAAAATTGGGCTCCTTACACCAAGTTTCCTGGAGGCAGATGATGTCATATCCTGCACTGATGAATCCCCCCCAGAAAGGTGTATCCAGTTTTCTATTAAGGCCTGCTATATTCCAGGTCACTACGCTGTATCCCGTAACAGTACCTGTGTTAACAACTACAGGTTCGTTATGGGGAAGTGTTGGTGTTTCTACATGAAAGATCATATGCTGAGTTTCTAGATTAATTAATAATGATTTCGCTCCCACTCTCTTTGTTACAGTGACTCTATCATCCTCAGAGATATTAAATATGGTAGGTTTAAGTAATCCAGTCACTACCTTAGGTGAAACATGGGGTCGCTGGGTGTCAAGTCCCAATTGCTCTTTACATACTTCAGATGAGACATTCTTTGTGTCCCCTATGGTGGCATTAGCCTTATTTATACCCATTGGCAGCTTATGTCAGTCGTTATCCTCTAATAATTCAAATACCTGGAATCTATTATAAGTTGGTGTTGAAAAATAAGGACGAGGCCTCTGGAATGTTGCCAAATTATTTGTAGTATGGTTAAAGTTGCCATGGTGACCGAGTTCCAGTTGGTGCCTGTAGAAATACCCTAAAGGTAATAGGGTTGTATTAAATTCCCGTACTGATGGGGGTGGAGCATTAGTAAGAGTACTTTAAGCCCATGAGCAGGATTTAAAATTTATAATGATGCAGTCCCCCTCAAAATTATTCATGAGGGGGCCCACCCATCCCACCCTTTGTGTTAAAATAATCTGATTTGCGCCCTCCATTGGAGAGTTGTAGTTATTGGACAGCCAGTGAAGGGTTTTATTTTTAAGCATATCGTGATTTTCTACTTGGCCGTACCTTAATTTAGGGACGTTTGCGAGTACCGCAACATAGGCACTACATTCCGGGGGTAAATTAATGAAAGCCGGGATCTGCCTAGTGTTGAGTGTCGATAAATCTTTGTTTTCTTTGCTGAGTTGTTCTGAAGATGCAGGTTTCTCATTTAACTGTAAGCCCTGATTTCTAAGGATTGATGTACTTCTTCCTGTGGGTGGACGGGGATTCTTAATCTGATCTCCACATGTGTAATGTTTGTCATGTTGCTTTCATAGGGGAACACTACTAAGACTTAAAGCCATAGGATTGGTCATGACTGAGGTTCCATTATTTTCCACATTATTACCCTCTTTTACATTATTTACCTCTGTGCTTGTTCTTTTATCCTTATATGGCCAAGAACCAATTTTGTCTAAATTCCCACTTAATTTATGAACCTCCCTAGCCAGATTGTCCACTTTTTCATGTAAGGGCCTAATCAGCTCAATTAATTTATCAAAAACCGCTTCTATACTGAGCGATATATCAGAATTTTGTTTAGCCCTTGTTCGAGTGGTGACCATATTCCCTACTGTAGTAATTCTTTTATCCCGTTTCGCCTTCACATTACCCTGCCCTGTTGTTTTCTTTCGTAGACTTTTTGTTTTGGCCGGAGGGGATGATAAGGGAATGGGACTACTCTCCGTGTCAAACAGTCTAGGTGTAATCGAAATGTAAGAATGATTAGTATCATTATTGTTAGTACCCTCTAATACAATTTGGGCCGCAACCGCTTCACTAGTGGGGCTCAATGGTCTATTTGGATTGTCCTGGTCTACCTGTAGTACACATGATCCCATAGACAGTCGCCTTTCAGTGCGATCAATTTCTTGCGTAAGGGCGCTAACTGCTTTTACCAGATAAGTGTCGATCGTATTACACGCATTTCCATCTAATACTTTGGCACGGCGTCTTGCCATGGCCAGGTAATAACCTGAAACTCCCTCTGCCACAAATTACCCAATGTCACTGTTGGTACACAACTGCTAGAATGATGGAAGGAATGTAGGTTCTGAAATGTCACACATACAATCTTCTGACCTTGTTAAGGGGGTGCCCCGCCCAGCCTCCTCCGGCCTCTGATGGCCTAGGACGGTCCCGCCCTTGTCCCGGGCTTCTCCCGGCGCTGCCCGTGACACAGCCCGTGACGCGGGAGATTGATGTCACTTTTAAGCGCCACCAGGCGCGAGGATGTCGTGCGCGGCGTTCTGGGCTCAAAGGTCTCTGGGGAATGTAGTCTCCCCGCTCTGCGGCCGTGCCTTCCGGTGTTCAGGCAGCGGTGGCGGGGGAGGCAACAAGCAGGCAGCCCCAAGCAAGCTCCAACAAAGACACGGCCCCAAATAATGACCAGCGGGCAGAAACAAAGGGACAGGGGTCAACAGACGCTCCACGTCTCGCAGCAGCAATTGTGTTGCAATTCTTTATTAAAGTTTCACAAGGTAAACACTTTGGAGATGGGTACATGTCAGTAGGTAACATCTGTCATCAATACAACATATTCAATATACATCAGTGAGAAGGGATCATGGAGGACTGGCATTTGCATTGTATTAGCAAAAAACAATATTTGCTGAATAGTGTGGGTCGGAGGGAGTTGGGGAGGAGTGGGGAGCAAGGGAAGGGAACCCGGTTTGTGGGGGCGTGCGAATATATAAGGAACGAGTGGGTAGGGTATGTTTGTAGGCTCTGGGCAGCGTAGTGTCTCTTCTGTGTCCGTGGGGTTGGTCTCTGTAGATGGGGGGTTGCGTATTGTAAGAGGTGTGGTCCCCTAGTGGCCGGGCTGTCCCACCGAGTGCAGAAATCACGGGGGCTGGTCCCCTTGCAGGGTCTGGGAGGAAGTGGAAAATGACCTGAGATGGGTGAGTGTGTAAGTGGGTGGACATGGGTGTGGTGTTGTGTGAGCAGCGATAGTGCTGCTGGGAGCTGGACATGGGTGGGGGAGAGTGTCCCCCTTCACCTTCACCCCACCCCCCAACCATAGTGGACACATGTATCTGCCAGAATGTGTACAGGATATGATGATGAGGGGCAAGAAAGGTAGGTGCTGGGGGGGAGGTTTCACAGGTGCTATACTATTCTCTCAGACTCTCAGCATTATTTCATATTGATGGATGTGAACAGGTGGGCCGTCATATGGAGTTCCATGGCATGGGGACCCCATGGTGCCCTGTCAGAGTTTATCTTAATTGAGATCCCAAAATGAACATGATCAGATACCTATAATCAGAGTTATGAATTTTTAAAGAAAATATAAATCACAACAATACAATCCTGCGAACCTTTGCATTGCGGTCAAGGTGAAAAAGTAATAGTGACAATCAGTCACTTGCAGGTTGAGTTGCGTGGAACCCAAGGAGGGTAAAGGTGATTCAGGTCCACGAGGAGAAGTTTTTTACTGCTCACATGGTCCTGTGGGGAATAAGATGCAAAAGTATAACAATGAGGCCACTTCTAGCATCAGACAAAAGTCTAATGAAGTTTCCTCTCGGTACAGCATCGAGTGCAGGTGTCAGATGCAAGACTGGCGACCAAGAAGACTTGACAACAATAAGCACAGCAGATGGTTACTTCGACATCCGATGGTCCCTGGAGAACACAGTACCTGCCTGTAACTTTGTGGAAGGCAGGACTAGAGTTTCCCACAATTCACCAGGCCATCTGGATTTGGGTGACACCTCAGAGGGCCAGAAGGCCAGCGATTCATTGAATCCCGAGCGTTGTTTTACCTGCAATTTGCAGGGGACAAGTGCCACTAGTCCAGGGGAGTCTGAGGGTGCTTCATGCTCTCACAGGGGTCCCTCTGTCTGGTGGAACTGCGATTTAGCCTATGACGAGTCTCAATCAGAGAGTTCTAGGAGCCTTGCCACCGGTGCAGAGTATCCCTCTTTTGGGTTGTGTAAGTCATGTTGTAGTTTAACAATTCTTTATTCGGTTGTTACAGCCATCAAAGTGTACATCCAAAACATAAAGCACCATCAGTTAAAAATAATAAATACACAGAACATACATCAAGATAGTTATATAAACAGCATTCCATAGCCCCCCAGTAGGTAACTGCAGAACGGGCAATATAATACAGTACAGCTCGTAACTTTGGGAACCTTTCTGCAGCACAGCAATTAGATATTAAGATCATATCCCAAATCGATTATCTGTGAAAATGTAAGGTGCATAACAGCAAGATATTTAAGTAACATAATTAAAAGAGTAAAAATTCAGAATAAAAAAGACATGTGACATACATGTAATATTTGCAGTAATACTTGATTACAACCCTCGTTATAAAATCATACCGAGGAATAAATTGACCAGTGCTTCAATATCTGTGCAACAAGCGGTACGAGCAATAATACATGCTAGACTGTAGGACTACCCTATTGATGGAATCACGTCAAGAACTAAAGTGATCTGTGCTTTAGTATCAGTGCAAAATAAAAGCAGCAACAAACGTACACAATATACACACAAAAAGAGTACCATAAAAGTCCTAACACCAAGATGTCATTCCAAGATAGATAAAATGCTTATTCACAGTTGGGGGGTGTAAAGAAAGAGAAAGTCCCTAATTTATTTACACATCACTTTTTAAGATTACTCTGCATTTGTACCAAGCTGCCTCTAGAAATCTATTAACAGCTAAAACAGATCTAAAGGATGTATCAGTTTTTAAAATCCTAAGTGCTACCTGGCATCGAGAGACCCCCCAGTTCACGACATATGGGAATAATTCACTTGCGGCGAGAGGTAGAGTACTCTGAACAAAAAAGAGTAGATGTGATTCGTTTTCATTGCCCTGGTTACACATATGGCAAACCATGGATTCCTGTTCTTTGCTCCATCTATGGGTAAATGATCTTAAGGGAAGTGTCCCAAAGCGGAATTGTAAGAACAGGTTCTTAGGGAAGGAGGAGGGCAGAAAATCTAAATATTGTTCAAAAAATTGTAAACGCTTATGTTCGAGAAACACATTAGTCAGGTATCCCACAGGGCTTCTATTTACAAGTTCATCATTAATGTATGCCCAGTAAGCAGCTTTCATTACGTTTTCATCCGCTTTATTTAATTTGATTTGATCAGCTCAAAAGCTATGTAGTACTAGCTTCCCCATCCAAGTGTACATAAGTTTAATCCAGGGGAGTGACCGTGCACCTGGTAGCTTAAGTACTTCAGTAAGCGAGCCCCTACAATCAGCTAACTCTGGGGGACTCCAGAGGTGGACCCAATAAACTAATATTTTTAATACGGCAACATTAGTTACTCTTTTTACCCCCAATTCAAGGTACAATGGGATAAGGGGTGAGCTGGATGGGATAGAAATTAGTTTCCTAGCAAAGTTGTTTTCCGCCGTTGCCAGGGCCTAGACATACTCATAACCCCATGTTTCAGCCCCATAGAGTGCAGCCCCTTGTGCCTTGGCACAATATATTTCCAGGACTGGCGATACTACGTGCGATACCATTCTCTTTTGTGTCCTAATGATAGCATTAGTCCTGTGCTTGATTAACAGTCTACTCTTAGTAATCTGACCCAGCCACATAAAGCTCTCCATAAATCGCACCCCTAAATAGTCTAAGTTATCTACCTTTTCAAGTACCTCATTCTCCACCCGGATGACTGCCTTTTTTTTTCCTCACCCCCTTACCCAGTACCATGAATTTGGTCTTGTTGACATTTAATTCAAGACCCATAGACTTGCAAAAGTCGAAGAATTAATTAACCAAGGTCTGCAGGCCCATGTGTGTCTTCATGACGAGGAGGGAGTCATCAGCCAATAGTAAAATCGGCACCTTCCTATTGTTTAGGGCGGTGGAATCGTTTACACAATTTTCTAAAACTTTGACTACATTGTTTAAGTGCAGGGAGAACATCATGGGTGCAAGAACGCAGCCTTGGCAAACTTCACGTTCAATCGGGATATGTTCACCATTTGGACCCCAGCGGACCTGGGCAAAGTTGTTCTCATGCAATTTGCTTAAACGTTGTACAACGTTACAGGGAACTCCTAGGTTTAATAGTACTTGCCATCGCTTTACATGGGGAATAAGATCAAATGCAGCTCTAAGATCTATGAAAGCTACATAAAGCTTTTGTTGCTTTAAAATAATTTTTTTCACTGTAAAATCGAGAACCTAAAAATCTGATCAATAGTGCTGACCTTTGGCCTAAAACCAGCTTGGAAAGGTGACACTATTTTATTAGCCTTCACCCGCTCGATCAATTTATTCAAAATTTGTCTAGTAAAAATGTTCTGGCCATTATCAATCAGGCTTACAGGCCTGTAGTTGGCTGGGTTGCTTGTATCTCCCTTTTTAAATATAGTTATAATCTCAGCCCCCCCCTTCAGGATTCGGATACTTCCTCCCCCTGAAATAGCGTTTGCAAGCAGATTTAAATAAATTGACCTCATTTGCGGCTCTGTCTTGTAGAGGGCTCCTGGAATCTTGTCTGGGTCTGGTGCCTTGGCCGATTTGAGTGAATCTATTGCACTTCCAGTCTCTTTGAGACTAAAGGAAACTGGAGTAGTATCTAACTCTTGATCTGCAGGTTCAATCAATCAATCAACCATTTGTAAAGTGCCCGTGAGAGTCTCAAGGCGCTGGGGGGGGGGCAGCTACAGATCAAACAGCCAGGTCTTGAGGAGTCTCCTGAAGGTCAGCAGCTCCTGGGTTTGTCGCAGGTGGATGGGGAGGGTGTTCCATGTCTTGGTGGCGAGGTGGGAGAAGGATCTGCCGCCGGTGGTTGTTCAGTGGATTCGTGGAACGGTGGCGAGGGCGAGGTTGGCGGGAGTGGAGCTGGCGGTTCGGGGTGTAGAAGGTGAGTCACTTGTTGAGGTATGCTGGTCCGGCGTCGTGGAGTGCTTTGTGAGCATGGGTGAGGAGCTTGAAGGTGATCTTCTTGTTAATGGGAAGTCACTGCAGGTCCTTCAGGTGGGCAGTGATGTGGCTGTGGTGGGGGATGTCGAGGATGAGGCGTGCGGAAGCATTTTGTATGCGTTGGAGTCTCTTCTGGAGTTTGGCCGTGGTTCCTACAGAGAGGGTGTTGCCGTATTCCAGCCTGCTGGTGATGAGGGCCTGGGTGACCATCTTTCTGGTTTCGGTGGGGATCCATCTGTAGATCTTGCAAAGCATGCGGAGGGTGTTGAAGCAGGTGGAGGAGACGGCGTTGACTTGTTGGGTCATTGAGAGAGAAGAGTCCAGGATGTTGTGGAGCAGAACAAATCTTACTATTGGCTCTGCCAGGATCATTATTGTCTTTTGTGGTGTAAAGGGCAGAAGAGCGTGCCACCCATTTTTCAGGGGAAATATTGTAGCAGGGGGGCTTCACACTTTCAAGTTTTTTTGACGGTACTAATTTCCAAAAGGTTCGATTGTTCCTAATTCTACTAGCAATGAGCAGAACCTGCAAATAGTCATCCTCCCAGTCTTGTTTGCCCTGCCTCAATCGAGCTTTATAAATGCTTCTGGCCATACACATTTAGATCTGTCCTCCTCTATAATAGCAAACCTCAGCAAGCTCTTTGCTATTTAACATGCTGGGTCGAACCATGCATTTTATTGGAGTGTTTGGTATTTGTGGCAATCACCTCTTTGTAAAAAAACATTTGCAGTTTTGTAAACAGCTGGTTGTGCACGATTAAGATAGGAATATCAACTGCTTCTATCCCCTTCCATTGAGCCGGGGAAGCAACAAACTGCTTGTATAACTCCGAATATAACTTTTGATTTGCAAGGACTTTTGACGATTTGACAGAGTGACGATTATTAGTTACAGTTGAGGCAGGAACAACCGTAAACAAAACGTCACACCCGTGTTTCAAGGGCTCACCAAAAAAGTCACCTCAAGAGACTTGTGGTCGCTATCAGACCTTACATTAACTTCCATATCAGGCAACAGTGGCCACAATCTCACATTGATCAATACATAATCAATCACACTGGTGCATGTTCCCCTTTTAAATGATGGTACGTTCGGATTGGAGATGGTACGTCCATTTAAAGCTCTAAGTCCTCTGCTAATTATCAGTGAGGCTAAATGTAATGCCCTAGAAGAAAGATATTTCCTCAATGGTACTGCCAATGTTGGAATAAACGAATGCTCATCCTCCTCGGTGGAAATATCTTTTAGAAAAGTGCAGGGTTCAAAGGAGGTGTTAAAATCCCCCGCCACTATTATTTTTGTATCGGGATGTACGGTATCCAGTGTAATATCTAACTCTGTTATAATAGGGGATTTATCATTTGGCTATGCCGTTTTAACGTACATATTAAATAGGGATAAAGAAAGTTCAAAGGGGAAGGTAACTAGAATCCTCATTAGATCTGGGCAATCAATTGCCAAGGGAGTTAGGATATTAAAACGACCGTTCTTAAATAAAGTTAAAAGCCCTCCACTTGCTCTACCAAAGTGCTCAGCAGGTTTAGCTTCTATACTGAGGGAGGTAAACCCATCTATGAAAGCTTTCTCTATGGCCCATGTTTATTGGAATAAGCACACATCATACTTCATAATGTACAGTAACCAGTCAGGATCACATAATTTTGCATTTAAGCAGGCTAAGTTCTAGGATAAAACATTTAGACTAGGTGGAATAGAAAAACTGCCATCGGAGTTAGGTTTAGACCCTGGACAATTATTTACATAATGAGGCTCATTGGGGAATGTCCTATAAATACTATCATCCATAGTAATTGGTTCATTATTACAACCAACCCCTTCGTGAGAATTATCCCTGTTGTCACTGGTACTTTGGAAAGGAACTGGGCAGTGCAGGAAGTACACTTTATAGTTCCCTTTGCCCAGGTTCCCTCTGATGTGCATGTTTTATTCAATTTAGGGTTACCATTTACTGGTGTGCAGGTGCAATGACCCAGATGAGTGCATGGTTCTAGGTGCGGGTTATTTCATAGTCAATCAAGTGGATTCATGGGCGATGGTAATATCCTTGGATGCTGGAACAGTCCATAAACTACGCTGGCCCCCCATGCAGACCAGCAAGGGGGAAAATGCTTTTAACCATATCCCCGATTGATTGCGCCTGAAAAGATGGCCGGTACGTAGTTCAAAAGTTATGAGGTTTTCAACCATGAGGTTAGAGCACAGGACAACATGGATATGGTTGTAAGGTGATATAATAACTGAACACCTTTAATTTTTTTTATTTCAGATCTAATGATAGATAGGCAGTTCCGCTCTTGCCTTAACCAATAAATCACCTTGTTTATTAGTGCATCAGTGTCCTCCAAGGTGCCTGCTTTCAATTTAGGGACCCGTACCATGTAAATAGACCTGTTGGTTTTCCGGTACTCGCTAGATTGGTGAAAATGGTAGTTCAAGGAGTGACAGCGCTCGGGTGTAGGAAACGTTGGTCCAGAGATACCTGAACGATGCAAGGGTTTTCTAGACGGAAGCTTCCTCTCTGTCAATGGGGTGCCAACCCGCAGAAACATTTTATTTTGAAAATTTGGGGTGATAGAATTAGGGATAGTACTAGAAGTAAGCTATTCTTTGTGCCTGTTCCCATCTATGCTCATTAAATGAGCGTTGTTATAAAGAGAACTAGCAGTAGTGGTATCAGCAGTAGTACATTTAGCCATCCTGCCAGTGGATGGAACAGGTTTCTGGGTTGCACTTCTACTCCTTCCATTGGCTGGATGATCAGCTCGAGGAACCTTTATATTATTCACCCGGACATTATTTTTTCAATTACAGCTACTCACAAGGTTCGGTTTGAGATCCATTGCAAGAGAAGTTAGCGATACTAGTTGAGTACCAAGGTCATACATAGTACTAAGCAGCAATTCATTATTCACTGGATCTGGGGAAATACTTTGTGTTTTGTGCATAGGCGGAGAGGTGGGTACTTCCTGTGAAAGGGCGATGGGCGGAGATGTCTCTACACAATGGTAGTGTGTCTGCAGTATACTTTTCACTAAAAGGACCTTCAGTCATTACATGTGTATAGGTTATTCCTGCTCTATTGATGATGTGTTGTGTACCCCATTTCCTTCTGTTGGTTTCTATCGATTAGATCACGCTGCAGCTCTGTTAGTTGCTGGAAGTTCTCCAACTGAATTAGACTGCTCTGGAGTTTACCCTTCATGTCTGCCACTTCCTTTATTGCATCCATGCAGTCTGCATAGTCTCTGTGTTCTTTTTAGTAATGCCTGCACAGTCTTCCCAGGATCAGCTTACAGTGCATAAGCCTTTGGATGGGCATCAGTAGAAATGTTTTGAGTGGCAGGTAGCAAACCTTCTGTAGTTCAAACTCCTTGTACACAGACTCCAGTTTTTTCAGTCGCTTAGTGGCCTTTCCCAGCTCCGTCAATACGCCATTGTGCATCTGCAGGTAACCAGTGAAGTCCTTCTGCACTAACCTTGTCAGTCACAACCTTAGGGAGGAAGAAGAACCAGGCATAGAAAAAGTAAGAGCACACAGAGTGGGTCCAGTACACTGTCAGGAAGAGGGTAACTCCGATTTGGAATCCAAGGAGGATTAGGTTGAGTGGTGGTGTGTGCCGCATCAAGTAGAACCACTTCTGTTTTCGCAGTCCGTATATGTGGAAGCCTGGATAGAAGAACAAGACTCCCTCGATGACATTAATCCCGTTGTCGCAGACATGGTTCCTTTCTTTGTCTTCTTCGATGATAGTTGATTCACAACTTAGGTTCAGGGGCCAGAGGTAGCCCTTAAATTCTAGTTTTAGGGGTTTGAGTGCAAGTGGCCAAAGGGCTACTTGCTCAGTGGCTAATTCACCCTTGAGGTGACCACATCTGAGGGTGTAGGCCACCTTTTCTACCCACAACCTATTATTTCTACCACTTTTTAAAATAGTCGAAGTCTTCCTTAGCTGTACAAACCAGGCAGCATACCCTAGAGGTGTGGGTAGCCTTCTGGGAGTGTACACCTCCGGCATACTTAATTTCCCATATGGCTGGGGGAAAATGTGCCTGGGGCAGTGAGAGGGCTGTTTCCTCATCTGGGGGTAGCATCGATGCATATAGCCTTTGAAGCTCACCGCTGTGATGTGCCACTTCACCGGCCATCCTGAGAGGGAGGAGGTGTGACCCCCTTCCTGCTCAGGCCTTCCTTCCTTGCTCCTGGGAGTGTTTACACTGCCTCGCAGGAGGTCAGAATCCTGTCTTGGTGGCAGCAAGCACAGGCTGTCAGTCAGAGCACAGGAAAAGCTGAGGCAACCAGGTGGGAAATCTCTAAAGTAGGCACCTGGGTGCATGCCACATCATCCGCAATACGAGATTTGTGTCAGGGGTGAAAAAGCACATTGTTTGCTACCAAACATGACATATTTTGGCAGTATTGTAATGGAGTTGCCAACCTCAGGTTTGCCTGGGTACCAGCACATGTTATCCTATGGACTGTCTATCAGTTATACTGCGCTTTAATTGTAAAGGCCACCATAGGGTCATATAGGCTTGCACTTACATGGCCACCTCTATATTATAATGCACCCTGACTCCTGGGCTTTAGGAGGCCTTCCTTATGTGTGACTGGTAGATATTAAAAATAGTGCATTGACTTTGCCACACATGGTGAGAGCAAAACAGAGTTTGAGCAGTTGACACTGTCCCTGTAGTTTACTTGCATTCACTCACGGTGGCTCAAACAGTGCTGCAAGTGCTCGGGACCCCTTTACCACCCATGCCTCGGGTACCACTGGTACCATATACTGGGGACTTATAAGGGGGGGTGGGTAAAGTAATTGTCAATTGGGGTTTGTCAATTTACTTATATTAGTTTTAGGGAGAAAGCACTAGCACTAGAGCCTGGGCAGCAGGCTCCAGTGCACCTTCAGAGTTCCATCAGCATGGGAGCAAAATGTAGGGAGATGACCACACAAAAAGGGCACTTTCCCACAGACACATTGCCCTGGTCCGCATCCGCTGAATCTCTCACTGGCTGAGCTGGACACAGTGCAGGTCAGTGCACCCTATCACAATGGATGTGCTGCCTTGTGAACTGCCCTCTGCCCTGGGGACGGACAGTATATTAGTGAAAGGTAGACAGACTGCACCCGCCTGCAAGGAAGATGCCTGGGGAGCTGAATGGACCCTGTTATTCCCCTTCCATGGTGAGGTCCCTTGGGGCCAAACAGACTATGCACCACCTCCACGTAGTGCACATTCTGTGTGCCTCTTGACAGCGTATTTGCCTCTGTGTCAGCAACTACAATATAGTGCAGTTGAAGAGGCAAAGGGCCCAATTCACAAAGAGACTCTACAGTCATGGCAGAGTCTCTGCACTTGTGGCGGAATCGCCTCAATGAGGACTGCAGTGCGGAGGTTCCGTCACAACAGCGGAGTCTCCACCACCACTGCAGAGGCTCTTTGTGAATCCGGCCCACTTGCATGGGGTTTGCCTCCGGCATGTGAGGGGTGCCCCTTAGGATTTTACAGAAAGGTTAGTGAAAGTCTTTGCTACCTCTTCTGTAATTCCAAACAGATCCAGGGAAGAAAAAAGCAGATGCACCCAGGCACTTTAGAAAATACAGTTGAAGATGTTAATGCTCAAATCAGTGACACACATGCACCTGTTCAAAATCTGTGACAGCCATGTGGGCCTGTATATTTGGCAGCCGCGGTCCGTGGAGGGAGTTCCGTGGGGCGGAAAGGCAGGGCGGGGGAGGGGCAGGGTGGGGGGTACTAAAATCCGGAATATGGATAATTGGAGGTAAGTAAACAATTAAATAAATAAAACGAATTTCATTCGTGATTTGGGAACAACAAGTAACACAAATGCACAAGGAGTGGGAGGAGGTGTGGCGCAGCTGTCATGATTGCGCAACCCTGAGCTCAGGGGCCACGGTTTCGATCCCTGGCGCCAGCGGCACTTCAGCTCCGCACCATGTGACTAATCACTTGATCTCCCTGATGGCCTCCAGAACCGTGAAACCCTTCGGCGTGAGTAGTTCACGGTTTACAAATACCAGATTTAAATTTAGTAGGCCAGCTTGTCTTCAATTTGCCATAACCTGTGCATGTAATAGGCAACAGGAGAAAGTGAAATGAACATCTTTCTTTTGCACGATTTGAAACATCACTTTTTGAATTACCACTTAATTTAATTGTATGCTATTTAATATACATTCTGAAATGTCTCTGATCTGGTCCTTTATTTCTATTTTTCATGCATACAATGGGCATAGTGTTCAGTATGAAGCCGAGATTCTAAATGACCGAAGATTAAACCGTGGAGTTTATTGAAGAAAAGAGAGTTAAAGACTCATCCCATAAATGTAACGTTAATCTGTTTTCAATCTATATGTCTACATATGGTGCCCATATTGTATATTTGACATAAAAATGTATGCCTGCGGGGAGAATTACAGCTGTGAAGAGCTTTTATTCAAGGGAGAAAATAGCAGAATTTTCTGCAGGCTTCATTGCTTTGTATACATCTCACCTTCTGTCTCGAAAAAAGTATTTCCAGATTGAAGAATACAAAAAGTGTCTGTTCAGGGCTTCATTTCTGTGGATTACAGTGTGATCTCAACTGGTGTTATTGTAATCCTGGGCCACCAACCGGACCAAATTCTCTTCAGGAAGCACGTGCTGCAAGAAGACAACATTAAATAAAGGAGGGATAGACCTGTGTGCCCAACAGTTTTGAGTAGAGTGTTTACATAAAGGTGCAGAAGGATATGCGAACCTCACGAACTTAAATTTGTTAGGAATAGGCAGATACAGATATTGGATGGCAGGGGTTAAGGGAAGTTGGGATCTCTTTTGCTTTCTTCCTGACAGTAGAGGTTTACGTACTAATGCCAGACTAACCCATATAAGAACTCAAAAATGTGCAAGCAATATCCGAATTCACACAGTCAAGATCTGGAAAAACAGTTGTGCAAAGATGTGATTTACAACTAGAACACCTGCTAATTGTGTCAAATGTGTCTTCTGTTTTGTCAGAGCTAAGGGGAAGTAGAGGGATCCATGCAGATGTGGTGAACACCCACCTAGGACTCTTTGTGGATATTCCACCAGAATTTACAAATTGTCTCCCACATTTCCACGAACTACCTAGCTCATGTATGGATGACAGAGACATTGCTAAAAATGTGTTAAAAAGCTTTGACCTAGACCATTAAAAGGTGTTTAGTGAAAGGGAAGCCTTCAAGGGTGAAAACAATGGTGACATGTTGCAATGGAAAATTACTATATCCCTGCAACCTCTTACAACATACACCTGTGCTGAGACACTCAGCTGACATCATTAGTGTCAATTAAGTTTGGTTGCTGACCAATATCACTGTTAGTAAAGGCCACCTCAAAATTGACCACCTGCTTTTCTTGCACTACCCCTCCAATGTGAACCAAGCTTCTTAAAGTCATTAAATATCATAGAAGACAAAAAATACCATAAGGAACAAAATATTCCACAGACAATTATACATTAATTCCCAGAATGATCTCTATTTCCATCTGATGATACAGGAAGATTGTGATATAGTTCTCGAGTGAAACTCTGGGCCAGTTTGACAGCAATATTAACATGCCACGAGATAAAATGGCTCCCCACTCTCGCGACGACCACCCTTTTCTCATTTCTGATCACATCTCCCCCTCATCCTCATCTCTCTATTGATCCTCCAATATGGCAAAATAATCATAGCTTCGCCTAACACTGTCTCTACCCCACAATCTGGAAACAACTTCAGTATCCTCCTTTACTCGCAGCATCCCACTTCTCTCTATCCCCATCTCACCTATTCCACCACATCTTCCCTGTTAGGAAATTGCCTTCTCTGAAGGATCACCCCAAACTCATGCCTTCCTCCTCATTTTCTGACCTTGATTTTGTTGGCCTTAGGACTCTGAGCATTTACCGCTGCTGACTAGTGCTAAAGTGCATGTGCTTCTCCCCTAAGCATGGTGATATTGGTGTATACCCAAGTGACCTATTTAGTTAACTTGTCCCTTGTAAAATGGTGTACCATATACCCAGGGCCCATAACATAAATGCTACTAGTGGGCATGCAACACCAATTGTGCCACTCACACAAGTAGTGTTTCAAACCTGTCTCAGGGCTGCCATTACAGCGCCAGTGTGTGCAGTTTACTGTCACTTTGACTTGCATTCAAAACTACTTGCCAAGTCTTAACCTCCCCTTTTATTAAATATAACTCACCTCTATGGTAGGTCCTAGGTAGCCCTATGGGTAGGGTGGTGTGTAACTAAAAGGTACAACATGTACTTTTAAGTTTTGCCAATCCTGGTAGTGACAAACAGCTAAGTTGTGTTTCACTACTGTAAGGCCTGCTCCACGTAAAGGCTAAAATTTGGAATTCCTTGAAACACTTTTACGCTATAATTCCTGATTAGAAAGGAGTAGCTGTATCATGTTTCATATCTGTGGAATGGTAATGATAAATCCTTGTTACTGGTAAAGTTTGATTTAACATTACTGTTTTAGAAATGCACTTTTAGTAAGACAACATTTCTCTGCCTTACCGCCTGTCTCCAATAAATGTCTGGGGTGGGCAACACCTACTCT
Organism: Triturus cristatus; assembly: GCF_964204655.1. Lineage (NCBI taxonomy): Eukaryota > Metazoa > Chordata > Amphibia > Caudata > Salamandridae > Triturus > Triturus cristatus. The sequence goes on from NC_140581.1 coordinate 648,637,914, forward strand.
TTGTGCATTGCTTCTAGACAGCCACAGACACAGGAAGTGTGGGTGTGAAAGAGAACTCATCTGCATTCATCTGCATTCTGACAGCAGTTTCAAGATCTTATTAGGAATTCTTGTTGCTCAAATGGGTGTAATTTCTGGCATTTATCTGTTTCCATAGACTTCATTGCTTGTTTTCGCTCATGAGAAAGGGTCACTCTAAGTGTCACACATTTGGTTGTACAATGTTGCTCATCAGTAAACTGAAATCATGAAAATGTCACACATAACCAATAAGAAAAATGTGCAGCTATGTTAAAGGACTCCACTGGACTGCTGCCCTGGAAGGCCTTCCTTTCTGTATGTTGTTCTGCTACCTGCTGCTCTCTGATTCTGCTGAAGGAAGCTGGACCTTGCCTTCACTCCAAGTGACCTCCAAGGGCTTGTTGGCTTGCCTCCTATCGCTCGAAACTCAGGGATATCAAAGTCTCTACCCCTGCACTGGAAGTGGCCCAGATACTTGCAGCACAGATTTTGATGCATCTTCTGTCTGCATGTAGTAGAACCGGCACATTGATCTGGTTGAGGGAGTAAAATCATCACAATGCCTCAGAACCGGTGCTTTGCCTCTAAAGATTGACACATCAGACAGCGTATGCCGCCACTGCAGCTTGGTGTGATCAACGCATCCCCTTGACTGAGTGACAGAATGCAGCACATCGTTCAACACCTCTTGAGAATGCAGTGCCCTGGTACTACATGGAGGATTCCAAACCATAACCCTAAGAGGACAGTGGCCTGAGAAGGAGGAAGAGGAGCAGAGAAATTACTGAGTAAAGGCTCCAGAGGAGAAAGGGAATCCCACAGAGAGGGAGTCCCCTTTTGGATCCATTGCAGGAAGCGGTGTCTCCTCCCAAATCTTGTCCCTTGAAGATCTCAAGGACAGACAGGCTGTAAGGGACCTGATGTTGCAACTGGCCCAGCTGGATGCAGAGGAGAGAAGAGCTGAGACTCAAAGAGCCTTAGCCAGAGATAAATGTGCCATTGAGGCAAATCAGGCTAAGACAGCCATGGAATAATTAAATATCTTGGTGGCTTATCAGTTGAGTCTCAGGGAGCTGGTCCTGAAGGCTAAACAACTGGCAGAGTCTAGCAGAGATAGTGTCAGAAAAACTACTGTGTATACCCAGGGACCTGGTGCCTTTACTTCAAGAAGGGGTTGATATAGACAAGTGCGTTCAAATATAAGGAGTGGCTCTAGAGGTGCACAGAATCCCTGAGGAGGATTGTGGAGCTGGCCTATGGAGTCACATTCCTAGTGATGGCAGGGACATCCCACTGGCAATAGGGAAGGTATCCCACCATGAAGGAGACCCTTGTTAAAAAGTATGAATTCACCTCAGAGGAATGAAGGTTGAGATTCAGGGGCAGTTGGAAACTGTCTCATAAGTCTTGGGAGGATTTTGTGGGATAATTCTCCAAGGCACTGGATGGTTGGGTGAGGGGAAGCATGGTAAAACAGTTTAGAGGGGCAGCACAATTTGATTACCTGAGAGCACATGTTCAGTTACTATTTTCCAGGCCAAGGCCTACACTTGCAAAGGAGTACCATAAAGTCTGAAAAGGCATTGGGGATTGATCCTAAGGGGATTGGCTTAGGTTCCCCTCAACAGAGTGAGTGAGAGTTTTGCAGTGACACAGACAGGTCCCAGTATAGTGGGGGGAAGAAAGGGTCCTATGTCCCTTCTAAGAGTAGGAGATGTGGGGGTGGGCAGAGGCACAAGGTGCCTTACTTCCAGACATAGAGCTTGGAATGTTCCCAGAGGTAGCACAAGCAGGGGAGCCTAGTCTGTACCAAGAGACCATCCACTGATGGGATGATTACCACGCAAGGCTGTTAAAGCGACTGGCAGAGGTTGGCCTCCAGGACCAAGCGCTGGGCTGGATACAGTCGTATGTGTCTCAGAGAACCCAGAAGGTGGCACTGGGGACCGTCTCTTCAGCACCTAAGGTTCTCAGTTGTGGCGTCCCTCAGGGATCCCTCAGGGATCGGCACTTAGCCCATTATTATTTAATATATACCTGGCTCTGCTTTTTACGTTGATTGCCAATTGGGGGGTCAAGGCAATATCCTATGCCGATGACACCCAACTGGTGTTTCCATATTCGGAGGTCTCAGAGGCGGCCTTGTCAAGCTTCAAGAGCTGTCTTCAAGACGTCGCGTGTTGGATGAACACCAACAAATTAAAACTTAATGCGGACAAGACGGAAGTGATTTTCTTCGGAAAAGGCTCCCCTCCCCCCTCTGAGCTTTGGTGGCCGACGGCGATAGGACCGGCCCCTTCTCCTAGCCAAACGGCAAAAAACCTGGGGGTGCGTTGGGACAATAACCTGTCGTTCGCCTTGCATATCCAACAGGTAGTTGGTTGCTGTCTAGGCAAGTTGAGGAATCTTCGGAAGATTCTGCGACTTCTACCAGAGAGTTGCCGAAAAACAGTAATCCATGCTACAGTAACATCAAGACTGGATTACGCTAACGGCCTCTATCTGGGCTTGCCAAAGTACCTAACTCAGCGATTGCAAATGGTCCAGAATGCGGCTGCGAGACTGTTAATGCGTATTCCATTCAAGCATTTAGTCTCTCCGCACCTTCTCTCACTTCACTGGCTACCTGTAGCCAGCAGGATCAAATTTAAGGCACTCAGGCTGGCCTTTAGATCATTGTGTGGCACCTGCCCAAACTACCTGAGAGTTCGGTTGCCGCGATACACCCAGGCCCGCTCCCTTCGCTCCAACTGCCGTGTTCAGTTAGCAGTTCCACGAATAAAAAGGGCTCGGCTGGGAGGAAGAACCTTCTCAGCCAATGTGGTGGCGCTATGGAATTCCCTGCCCCCAGAGCTTCAGCAGGCCCCCTCCGAATCCTGCTTTAAGCAGATGTTGAAGACTTGGCTCTTCACCCAACCACGCTAATTGCTTAAAATCGGTATCTGTATCTATGCCTGCTCCTAGCGCCGGGACACCTCCTTGTGAGGTAGCTGTCCGCGCTCTAGAAAATGCTGTATTATTATTTTTATTATGGGAGCTCCACAGTGTCAGGAGAGCTGGGGGGTGGCTGCCACAAGTACCCTACCTGTTCTGGTTTCTAGGGGAACCACTCCACAGCAGAGGGTGCAGAGGCCAGGAGGTAAAAACAGTCCACAGAGGGAGGACCAGTGGGTCAGGGGTTGTCAGCTCTGAGGTAAGAGCATCCTAAGACTGACCCTGTTGAGGCCACTTCTGGTCTGGGGGGCTACTTGCACTGTTACATGGACAGAGGTCTGTGGACCTGCATCAAGCATACTCTTGTACAACACATGCATAATGTGTTTACCTGGGGGGAGGGGGTAGCTGTACTCCCTTTGAAGTCCTGGCTAGCAAGACACATGTTCAGCCTAAGGGTAAAGACCCTGGATTGAAGATCAAATTTCCGGCTATCACCCCTGAATTGTTGGACGGGATAGAAGAAAAAGGGTGCTAGTCACCTGGGGCTACTGCCCCCAATCTGAGAAAGCACAGAGGACAGAGACTCCTGGATAGCCTGCAGGCTGGCTCTTCACACTGACTGCTGTCAGTGGCCTCTGCTGGTTGCTGTCCTTGTGGGCAAAGTTTTCCTTGGGTTTGGGAAAGAAGTCAGACCCAAGGGATGGAATGGGCCATATCACTTTGTTGGCCATGGTGAAACTATCTGCCTGCTGGGATGCATCTGTGCACAGATTAAAGCTAGGTGCTGTGCAGATGGGGCCCACAGCCGAGGAGAAGGGTTCCCCATGAGTAAGTTCAGTGGCCCCAGAGAGCATAGACAGAGGGATCCAACTGGGTTTAGAAAGGCATAGAACTGGCAAGTGATCCTGCAGTAGTGAGCCGTTGTCCATGTTCTATCGCCCTAAGCAGGGAAGACCACCAACGAATTGATTAGTCTGTCCTGGCTTTAGGCTGGAGGGGGGTTGTGTTGAAAATGGCCTTCTCAGAAGGGTCACTCCAAACGTTTGCCTTTCTTCTCTGCTTTTTCTGGCATTCTCATTGTTGGCCGTAGAATTCTGAGCACTTTACCAAGGCTGTCCAGTGCTAAAGTGCTTGTGCTTCTTCTCTAAACATAGTGACATTGGTGCATACCCAATTGACATATTTAGTTTACATGTAAGTCCTTTCTAAAGTGGTATACCATATACCCAGGGCCTGTAACCTAAATGCTACTAGTGGGCCTGCAGCACTGATTTTGCGACCCACACAAGCAGACTTTCAAATTTGACTCAGGCATGTGTGTGCAGTTTACTGTTACTTCAACTTTGCATTCAAAGCAACTTGCCAAGCCTTAAACTAACCTTTTATTACACATAAGTCACCCCTAAGGGACGCCCTAGGTCACCCTAATGGCAGGGGAATGTGTAACTAAAAGGTAGGACATCTACTTTTAAGTTTTGCATGTCCTGGTAGTGACAAACAGCTAAAGTCATTTTGCACTATTGTAAGGCCTACTCCTCTCATATGTTAACATTGAGAATTCCTTGAAACACTTTTAAACTGTAATTCCTGGTTAGAAAGGAGTGGCTGCATCGTGTTTCATATCTTAGGAATGATAATGATAAATCCTATTTACTGGTAAAGTTGGATTTAACATTACTATTTTAGAAATGCCACTTTTAGAAAGAGAACATTTCTCTGCTGTTACTATTCTGTGTGCCTTAAAGTCTGTCTCCAATCTGCATCTGGGTTTGGTGAGAGAGACACTTTGTGCATTCCCTCTAGACAGCTACAAACACCAAAAGGATGGGTGTGAAAGAGAACTCATCTGCATTCATCTGCATTCTGGCAGATCTTTCTTGGCAGGAAGAGGGGAGGGGAGCTAACAATTACACCTCAATAGGCAGTGTCCTGTTTCCCACACAAATGGTTGATTTCCCCCTACTGATAGTCTGGAGCCAGGGCTGAGAAGAAAGGGACTGTGTATTTCAAGTGTCCACTTCAAAGGCACAACTGGGTATAAATACTGGGCCTCTGACTCTACCAAGACCGTTCACTACTGGACCTATGAAGAACTGTGCCAGAAATAAAGACTGACGTGCTGCAAGGATTGCCACCCTGCTTGACTGCTGTTCTGGAAGAACTGCTGTTCTGCTTTGCTGTGCTGCCCTGCTGCCTGCTGCTTTCTGCCCTGCTGAAGACAATAACTGTACCCATATCACTTGAACCCAGATTGACTCCAAGGCCTTGCTGACGTACCCCCTGTTCTGATGTCTCAGGGCCATCAAAAACTTCCTTCAACTCTGCAACAGCACCTGGACTCTGCCATCTATGAGTCCTGCCCTGCCAAGTGGTGCCAATCCAATCCTGGGCCCTTAAAAGGGGACGCCATTACATGCCAATGCAGGAGCTGATCGACTACATAGCTTTGACAGATTGTGCGGCACTATGACGATGGACAGCATTGCTTGATGGTGACACAATGCTTGCATCGCAAAGGGGTTCATCTGTGAAGCCTTCATCGCCTGCGCGGATCAGATCCAACCCATCAAATTTTCAACAGCGATGCTTGCTACAGCCAGGGTACATTTTTAGTGGGAGCTGCGTGAGTCCTGTAGCTGACCTGCCCTCCATTGTGGTTGAGCTGAACTTCGGATTTGCCCCGGTCCAGCACGACCTCAAGTAACCCTTAATCCCTTTTTGCTTCTAAGCACTACTTTTTGATGTATTTTTAAAAAAATGTATAATTCAGTTCTGCTTATTAGAATTTTGTTGATTTGGTCTTGTTTTGCTCATAGAAATATAATCTGTTTTGCTAACCCCAAATGGAGTATGTGTGGACCTTTCATTGTGTTACTGTGTGTGTGTGTTGCACAAATACTTGACATATTGCCTTTTTAGATAAGCCTGACTGCCTAGTGTCAAAATACCAGAGGATGAGCACAGGATATCCTTTAATGAGTATCTAGCTTACCTTAACTAGAGTTGTGGTTCTTGCTTCTACAGGGTGCATGCTCTGACAACCGGAATCCCAAGTTCAAACACTCCTTATAGCTACATCCATGCTCTCTCCAATTCTCTGACATGCACAAAACACCTTATTATGACTATACTCTCTACTGCAAACTACTATCCTCCTCTCAGGCTCCTCTCCTATGATCGTAAACTTGACTGCAAACATAACCGCACAAGTAAACTCTCCTCTGTAATAAGTGCAAAAACCTCCAATCCCTTCCAGCACAACCAACTTCTAGATTCATATACATCCACTTGAGAGTTGATATCTGGACAACTTCAAGTACTTCAACTATACATCGACCTCGAAACCAAACCATCTCACCACCTACTTTTTAAATTCAAATCTACCACCTAAAACCTTCGAAGACAAAGTCAACACCCCTGCATACTGGATATCTCTCATGATCCTTAGCCGTTCTCACCTTTACAGACCATAGCATTCCTTGAAATAACTATGTTCACACTTGAGATCCTATCCCCCAACTGCTCTAGAACTCAACCCTTACACCTACCTCACAATAAGAAGGAACATCACCCTAGAAGCGACACCCACTTTTTATCTGATAAAAAGATAGAAATGTATTACTCTTCCACATCTCTACAGATCCCATTGAACATGAACATCCACATTATCATGTGAAACAGAGATTCCCAACTCAGACAACCTGATTCAAATCTCATTTGTAGCTGATACCATTATCAAAACTGCTCACTTACACTTCAAATGTTTCCTAAATAACTGTAGCGCAGCAGCCAAACACTCTCTAAATTGCTGACCAGCTCACATGTGAAAATCTTGACCTGTTCTTCCGTATGAAAAGTGGTGTAATGACTTCTCACGACCAATCCTTGATCTTCTACTACATTTATCCTACAACATAATTAAACTAGACCATAAACACAGGGTAGGCATTACCTTAAATCCACAGATCATCGATTAATTAACAGTGCCAGTCGTACAAACCTACAAATGACACATATTTAAGACCAAAGCTTCCTTCCTCAAACTTGAAATCAACATGTGAAAATCAGACCCAAGAAACTCTTCAATATCAATAAACGGCATACCAATCCCTCTTCTGTCCCATCTATCCCACCCTGAATGGAGAAGTTATCAATCTTTAACAACTGATCAGGTAAACACACAACAACATGATCTACTTTCCAAGATGTTTCAATTACTAGCATAAAGAAGACCATCACAGATCACAATCCCTCCTCTCACTACCTGACCCTGTTCCAGCCAAACTTTTGAAAGCCATGAGCAGATCAATGATCCCATTCCTCACCTGAGTGCTCGATTTCTGGGTTGATCAATTCATAGTTCCTGACCCTCTGGACATTGGCATTGTATAACAAGCGCTCTGATAACTTTAAGGACCTGATTCATGATATTCAAAGCTACAGATAAATAAGTAAATAAATATGACACTATATTGAGATTGGTTATATCCACCTACAAAAATATTTCATCTATTAAATCAACAACGATAGGTCTAAGTATTTTTCTTACCTCTAAATCTAATAATTCTATACTTAGCCGAGATATAGTATTTTTGCCAATGTTGTGGATGCAATATTTTTGGTGTCTTATGTAATGCATACGATATAGTGGGGGTGTAGAGGTTTGAAATTATTGGCCTACCCATAGTTCACAGAGGATTCTGCTTTTCCTTCGTACGGCACCGCTTTTTCTTGCAAATAATGGCTTACATGGGCAACTCACAAGCACTCTGGGGCAGATTTACAAGCCCCTTGCGCCTCATTTACGCCGCCGTTGCGTCACTTTAGTGACGCAGCGGCGGCGCAAATCCTGCTCTATGGTGCGGGGTACTTACAACGTGACGCATCTGGGAGATGCGTCACGTTGTAAAGCCCAGCGCCACAAGTAGGCGTTCCTGCGCAGCGGGGGGTGTTCCGGCGCAGGAACGCCTCCTAAAAGTGAAATCTACAAGATTTCACCTAGTCACTTTTAGGCCCATGCTGCGTCAAAACCCTGGGGCAGATTTACAAGCCCTGTGCGCCACTTTTGCGCCACCGTTGCGTCACTTTTGTGATGCAGCGGCGGCGCAAAGGTAGCGCCATGCTGCAACAGATTTACAACGTGACGCATCTAGGGAGATGCGTCACGTTGTAAAGCCCTGTGCCACATTAAACCTGCGTCAGGTTTAATGTATGCAGGGTGGGCGTTACGTCGGAAAAAGCCTTGGAAAAGTGACGCAGTGAAATCTGCGAGATTTCACGCAGTCACTTTTCCGACGCTGGTGTGTCAAATCCTTACGCCTGCTTCAAGCAGGCGTAAGGCGTGACGCACCATGTTAGGGATAGGGCAGGTTGGAACAGTGCTGGAGTTGCGTCGCGCTTGCGACACAACTTCAGCACTGTGCCAACCTTACGCCAGCAGATGCGTGACGCATCTGCTTGTCCTTGCGCCACGTTGCACCGCATTGTAAATGCGGCGCATCTGCGGTGGCGCAAGGGCAAACTTGCGTGACGCATCTTCTCTGGCGCATCCCTGCTAATTTGCAGGGATGCGCCAGGGAACGTAAATCTGCCCCCCTGTGCCTGCCTGAAGCAGGCGTAAGGATTGTCGCAGCATTAACAAGATAGGGCCCCCAAGAGCATTGCTGGAGCTGCGTCGCGCTTGCGGCGCAGCTCCAGCAATGCGCCACTTTTATGGCACAGATGTGTCACGCATCTGTGCCGTTTTTGCCCCATGGTGCGCCGCATTGTAAATGCGGCGCATCCATGGTGGTGGAGCTGTGGCGCACAATAACTGGCGCATCCCTGCTGATATGCAGGGATGCGCCAGTTATTGTAAATATGCCCCTTTGTATCTAAGTGCATACTTGGCTTAATATTTTCTTAAGAATACTCTGACGCTGTGTTTAGCTGGTAACTCGTGAGCATTTTGTATGCAGCTGCACACCTTGCTTAGCTTTCTGTCGCAAGTACTCTGAAGCCGTATCTCGCCAGCAACTTGTGAGCTTTTTGTACACTATTATACATAAACCCACATTCGCATTTTCTCGATAGTGGCTCTAATGAAAATGCGCACATTTGGAAAAGTTCTTGTTTCACACAGGTGCCCATGTGGATCGAACCATAACAACTTTTGTGATTTGTTCATAGTTTTATAATCATGCAAAGATTGCGAGAAAAGGTACTGCTTAACACAGCCCTTTTTATGTTCAGATGTGTGTTTCAATTGAAAGCCTCCGAATGCAAGATTTTTATTTTTAAAGTGCATGCACGTGACAAGGAGTCGATGCAGTTTTTTAGTGTACTCGGGCCCTCTGTAAATCAGGTCGACCCCATCAATCTGGAAGAAATACGTATAACAATTTGGACAGCTGCTTTGGAGAAAGCATGTGTAAAACAAAAGACCGAGCTCGATGGTGTAACACTATACAAGCCAACCAGGCACGCTCTGAACGGTTCATACATAAAAGTGTTGAGTAACTATAGACGAACTGACAGAACCCAGAGATTAGAAGCAGAGCCGACTTGTGAAAGACAGAATGCTCAGAAGTTTCAGCTGCTTTGCCTTGGATTTCCCTCACCTTTGGCTTCACATCCCTCCAAGATTTGGGGGCGGGAGGGGAGGGGGCACGTTTGAACTCCGTGGGATGGCACACAGCTCCCAGGAGGCATGGAGCGAAGTCCATGGGTGGAGAATGGAGTAATATGGACAATGCGCACGCTGCAGAAGGGGAGGCTGAGATCCGCGAAGGAAGCTCCAGCGCAATGATCGTGAATGAAAGAGAACGAAACAGAACAAAGGGCCGACAGAAATGGAAGGGCGGCAGAGGGGAGGCAGCTGCAAGATGGAAGAAATGAAGGTTAGCTAGAATAAAAGCATACCTATGTAGAACTGGTACAGGAAAATGCGATTCCACATAGCTCATTTTTAAATCAAGCTTGAATGCTTTCATTTTCTCTCGTTTCTCTCATCAGTTTTAATTTCTATTCAGTTGCATCATCATGTGACCGAAATTAAGCTGATATGTTTAGTGAGTCCTTTCTAGGTACTCCCAGATATCGCAGTTCCACCAAAAAATCTCCAAAACACGAACTATGTGAAATCACAGAACAAAATGGATAAAAACAAGAACATCCCTTTTGTTTTAAGAGCTGTACAATAATAATAGAAACGTGTTTTTCATTTAGCGCAATCTCCATCCTTTTATCATTTTTCTGTAAATATGATTTTTTTCAATGAAAAATATTGTATTTAGACAATCAATCCCATTAAAGGGCCAACAACATAATTTAAAAGGATATACAAATATAAGGCAATAAAATATACTATCAGATAAGGAATGTCTTTTTATACATTTCTAGCCATTTCATGGTTAAAACAGAGGTAAAAAAGGATAAGGCTTCGAAAACATACCAATTTAAAGTGCAAATAACTATTAGCAGGATCATAGATATCGTGAAACTATGGTCAACATAGATTTTTTTTTTTTGCCTGTTCAGCCATTTGGGTGAGAGGTTTCGGGGGATAAATAAAAGCATTTATTTAGACTAAAAGCATCTCTAGAATAAATGACTGGTGAAGGTGTACCCACGATTTTAAGTGGAATAGCATGTAAAGTGCTATACTCTAAGAGAGTAGAGTATTGATTCTGATACAGAGATGCCAATAAAAGATGTACTTTTAACACATGCTAAAAGAAAGAGGTTCAATGTGCGTGCCAATGTAAAATGCAAGTGACTTTTACCATGGACATGGATTTCTTGGATCAAACTTCAGCATAATTTTTATTTTTCATTGGGAGTTCAGTAGATGTCTGCGTGTATTGGCGTTTGGCTGGTGGTATGTGTACACTGGCAATTGGCTGGTGGTGTGTGTGAACTAGCGCTTGACTGACAGTGCATGTGGACTGGCACTTGGCTGGTGGTGCGTGTGGACTGGCGCTTGGCTGGTGGTGCGTGTGGACTGGCACTTGACTGGTGGTGCGTGTGGACTAGCCTGTGGCTGGTGATGCATGTGAACTAGCACTTGGCTTGCGGTGCGTGTGGACTGGCGTCTGGCTGGCGGTGTGCATAGATTGGCGCTTGGCTAGTGGTGCATGTAAGCTGTACGCTTGCTTGCAAATTCCGTACAAACCTCAAATTTAGCTACAATAATCACATTGTGTTTTGGGCCGTTTCTTGTCAGGGGCACTAGGACTACCCACACAAGTGAGGTACCATTTTTATCGGGAGACTTAGGGCAACACAGAATAGTAGAACAAGCGTTATAACCTATTGTCTTTCATTGCATTTGTGCCTTCCAAATGCAAGACAGTGTCTAAAAAATAAGTCATTTTGAAAAATGCTAATTCACATGCTACTATGGGTACCCACAAATTCAGAGATGTGCAAATAACCACTGCTTCTAATCTCCATATCTTGCTCCCATTTTGGAAATGCATAGGTTTCCTTGATACTTATTTTTGACTCTTAATATTCCACTAAATTAATTGCTGTATACTCCGTAGACAATAAAAACCATTGCAAGGTGCAGGTCAGTTATTCGCTCTGAGTAACTTGGGTTCTTTGAGAAACTACATGCCCTATATATCCCAACAACCAGAAGAGTCCAGCGGATGTAACAGTATACTGCTTTTGAAAATCTACCATACTTAGAAGAAGTTACAGATGAAAGTGTAGGTACAAATGACAGTTTTTTCCACTTAATTTCAGTATTTTTCTATTTCAATTGTTGCTTTCTATAGGACAATATTCAAGGATCTACACACATGACCCCTTGCTGAATTCAGACTTTTTTTTCTACTTTTCAGAAATGTATATACACCATTGGTTTCACACCCATTTCTACCACTAATTGAAAGTAGGTAGGAAACACACACAATAGGGAAAATGGGCTAAGTCCCAGTCAAATGGCAAAAACGTAGTTTCTGACATAAGTATGCCTGTTCCTGAAAGCTGGGAAGATGGTGATTTTAGCACCACAGCCCCTTCATTGATACAATTTTCAGGGAAAAAACACTGGCACTTTTTTCTGCAGCACTTTTTTTCCCATTTGTCCTCCAATAACCAAAATCTAGCTGTATTTTGGATAATTTCTATGTCCCCTCTAGGGCAATCCACCAACACTGGGTACCTTAACAATCCTGAGGATGTTAGAAAAAAGGACACAAATTTTGTGTGGATACTTTATCTGGACAATAGTTATGGGGGCATAGGCACAAACTACCCCAAATAAACAAAAAAAATACTTGACATGGGGGGAGGGAGGGGGCTGGCAGCGAAAGGATTAAAGCTGAGGCCTTTTGCATTAGGGTGTTGTTTCCATGGCAGAATGAACTGAGCAATCTAATATTTCATGTGTTTGAGAGTGAGATTTTCCTGTGCATGGTTGAAACATAGGCATAGCACCAGGTGGTCTGTGGTTTGGGTATTGAAGGGAAGAAGTTTGATCATTGAAGTGTTGCCTTGGTGATGATGGGAAGCCTGATGGATGAAGACTTGCTACTGAAGCATCATTTGGCAAGGAACACTTGAGTTCTGGCATAGGTTGTGCAGCCAGAATAGCGGACAAGGTTAGTTTAGATTCATTTGAATTTTAAAGGCCTGGTATTGTGACATTGGAATGTTGGCTTGGTGGTGGTGAGAAACCTAACGGATGGTAGTTTACTGCTGGGGAAGACTTAAGGTCAAATTTAGGTTGTGCACCGAACAAAACTGGAAAGAGAAGGTCAGATTCTTTAGATTTGAGTTTGTGGGGTCTACACTGGTAATACTTTGCAAAATGGGAAGAGCATTTGAATATTGCAGGGTTTTACTAAGATCCATTTCTGAATTTTCCATGCTGTGCACAACTTCCAACAATACTAAAGTTACTTTTATGGCAGTCTGAAAAACATTTTCAATCGTAATGACCTGTTAGGCGGCTCTTGAGATCTTGTCCTGCTTTTTATGAAGTTTTCTAAGTTGCTTTCTTTTATGTCTTGATGGTTGAGTGGGCGGATTGCCAGAGTTTTTTGATGAATTTGCTGTAGTGCTAGATACTAGATGCTGTAAAGCTATACAATTTAGCTTTTGTTATTTCGTTGTTGTCTAGGGGTTCAAGATTACAAGGGCTTGGATGTGTTTCCACTTTGAAAACAGCAGTGGTTTTTGGTATGAGCTCTTTTATGGAGGTCTCCACTTGAGCTATCAAAGACGGTGCCTGTTCAATGATGCACCAGGACACTGCACATGGCAAGGTGATGCGCTTTGCTGACCATTTTTACCTCCTGAACTAGATTGCCCACTATGGAAAGCAAAGCAAGCAGTTTATCCATACAAATAGTACAAACACAATCTTAGGTACTAGGAGCAGATGGCGTAGTTGGTTTATAAACATTTACCTAAAAGCTACTAATGGTGGCGTTCAGGCGTCCAAAGCGAGAATCAAAGGTCGATGTGTATTTGCAAGAGTCTCTAAAATGAAAGATTTTAATATCAAGCTTGTTAGACTGATATTCCAGGGCTGTGGAAATATGGATTTTTATGGTCAGTTATGTCCCCTATCTTGGACCCCAACGGTTTCATGTATAAATCATAAGTACATGTATGTTCCCTCCAGTTCCAGTTATGAAGACGCAAACACATGTGCGTCCACCGTCAACATGTCCTCTTTCAGATCCGCCATGAATGGGCCGGATATTCTATTCCTAAGTATGAAAGGCCACCGGCTTTATATGGTTCATTTATCCCATTTTACAGTCCAGGCGAGTAGGCCCTGATTCTACCATTAAGCCTTTTCCTGCCTTTTGCCTCTGAAAGCTCCAGTCTGAGCTCACATCTGTATCCATGAACTTTGTCCTACTCCCTGCGCGGCTAACGGTGCCTGACTCCAGCCTGTTGCCTGCCAAAAAACTGTATTTCACCTTCGAAATTATCTGCTCCGCTCCCTATCCAATGCATTCCTGTCTAGTAGTTTAAGTAAACATTCTTCCAGCTACCGAGCAAAAAGCCCGACTTCTCTGTCTTTATGCAAGTAATTCATAGCCCTGTTACTATGGAAGATTTCTGCCCTCGCATCTAGTGTAGACACTTAGACGCTTGTACACGCACTCACAGTCAGTATAGAATAGATTTTGTTCGAAAGACCTTTCCTTTTGGATAACATAGTTCTTTAAACATAGGATGTTAGATATGATTTGGGATCAGGTTGACTTGACCTCCCAGACTTCTGTCTCCACATGTAGAACTCCACATGTAGAACTAAATGTCAAGTCCCCTTCACCCCCTTCACCCCCTAGTTGCACGTCAATCACACGTCATGCTGCTGCGCGCACATCTCTGCCAAGTATTTCTGCTGACATTGCGAAATTCTTTCATGGTGCCACCCACTTGTGACATCATACCTGATGACGTTCTTTAAGTTACGCCCAGTTACACCCAGTTTAGTTACGCATGTATGTTTTATCTTTGCTATCAATTGTTACGCCTCCTGCATCTGTTTTACTGTAATGCCTATTGTATAAAAATGATTACTTGTCAATAAAGTATGGTCCTTCACTTCCTGAACCTTCGTGGTGATGGAATATGGAGTCCATCAATTCGAATTGATTTTGGAATAAAGCCCGTTCCGAACCTCTAATACCACGGATTCTGCCTCTTATTTTTCTGAGCTATTATTATTAATTTTCCGCATCAAATTAAGTTCCGGTAATTAAATTATTTACCACATATATGGCGCCCGAACAGGGACACTTTCTCATCTCACGCGCCGGCGGTGCGTTGCAGGCCCGGTCTCCTGTCACAGCTGGACGGACAACAACGCGTACCCACAGGATTTCCTGTATCTCCCTCCTGCCGAGCGGGGGTAACTGAGGCTGCGATCAACACCCAGACGAGGCGGTGAGAAGTGCGAAGTATTCCGACCAGAGCCTAGCTGAGAGAGCAAGATCCGAGGTATACAGAGGCCCACCAGTTTCCGAGGTTCCGAAGTTTCGAGTCGAGTCCAGTCCGGTTCAAGTCCAGTCCAGTTCAGTTCCGAGGCCTTCCGTTTCGAGCTACCCGGTGAGTACCATTGTCGGGGAGGCGTTCTGACGTGCACATAGTTTGTGCCGGTCAAGACGGGTTTGGGTACACAAATCCGGTCTGCACTGTTTCAGCAGTGTATCTGTACTGTTTAGCAGTATATCAAGTATGTCTAGTATATAATTCAGAATTATCTAGTTAGTACCGAGTATTATGCTTAGTGATTAGTTCCCTAAATGGCCATCATTGTTGTTCATCAAATGTTAAATGTTAAAATGTTTTAAATACGTTCTGCATATTGTGGTGTGAATGACTGTTCATTATTGTGTTTTGTTGTATTAAACGTGTTCAAAATTAGGTATCAGATCAGTTCTCAATATGCCGCTCTTTTCGAAATTAAGACAGATAAAAACTAGAAAAGGGGTACTCGAAGAAGCTGTTCCCATTCCTCCTAGGGACACTCCAGGGTACTTCATGTATCATAAACATGGCCTAGACGCCATATTATTTCTTGATTTATGGGTAGACTACACCAAGGAATTACCAGAAAGTCAGAGGTGGCCCGCAGCTGGGACCTGGGATGCAGATTGCATCATGAAAGTAGAGAAAGAATTATGGAAAAAGAAAGCTAGACAGTCACAGAAAGATGCCATTGAATTATGGCGTAAAGAATCATATAGACGTACAGAAAAAGCGCTCAGACAGGAAGAGAAAAGTAAGGAGAATTCAAATAAAGTTCGAGAAAATCTATTAATTGAAGAAGGTACTCGAGTAAAGAGAGAAAAAATAGACAGACAAAGAAATGCCCTTATGAATGGTATGTATCCTCTTCTGGCCGAAGGATTACCTAAGGCTACTCCGGAGATACCAAAAGACTTGCCACCCCCGTTGTTTCCGATAAAAGTACATCCCAAAGGGCATCCCAGAACCGCAGAAGATGTTTTTCTTTCCTCTTATTTAGACGACGCAGCTCCCGAGTATGCTAATGCTGCGCCACATAGACCGCCTGCTGAGGGGGTTCAACGCCAAGACCCTCCTCCGTCTGTACCTCCGCAACAGCAAACTCCGATACAAGTCCCGGCAAGCACATCTGTTTCTACATCTGCATCCACACCTATGGTTGCTATATCACGTTCAACGAATCCTTTCACATCCAGCACCCCAGGTGGTGCGACAGGAGGTACATCAAACATTTTTTCCACGCCACCCAGAGTAAATAAACTTTCCTTTCAAGAATTAGCCCACCAACGTACGCCCAAACTAGTAACTCCCGACACGCTCAAGGAACTTCTAATAGATTGTAGATATGACCCTGTGCCCGGAAAAGGGGATGAAATGCTGCTGGCATCATTACGTATCCGACGAGCTGCAATATATTTAGGGAGACTACCAGGAATGACTACACATTTAGAAAGTATATATCACTTTGTCCAGTCAGGACGAGATTCTGAGAGTATTAACAGAGCCATGGAATACCAGAAAGTGGAGATACAGGGGGAACTGTTACGTTTCCTCATAAACTGTGTGATCAGAAATCAAGACCGACCAGGGGTAAATCCGGAAGAAATGCAAATTCTTACCACATGGAGTCGGAATATATCAGAGGGGAGACATGATAAACGATCATGTATAGTAGCTATGTGCCGAAAGATCCGCAAAGAAATAGAACGAATACACGAAGAAAGATTAGCAGTAGACGAGCCCGAACAAACCGAGGAGGAGGAAGAATTAGAACTGCCTACAGGACAGTTAGAAACCATGGCCTATGTAGGTAGAGGAAGATCTTGCAATAATACTAGATGCTTTACTGATCCGATACGTCCGATACGTCCAGATAATAGCAGAAAATTCCAAACTCCTATAATAAATATAAGGTCCCCCGAACATTCGTTCCAAGCCGCTGACAAATTACTCCGGGAACGAAGGGGTTATCATATACTCGATTCTATGGACGAACAAGAATTAGCCAGGTCAGCCGTTCACTGGGTCGATAGTCCCGGAAAATATAGTGATGATACACTAGCGCACACGTTTTTGAACCTCGCCCCAGATGAACAGCGTTTAGCTGGTATCTATATGATTCAACAACTCCTTATATTATATAAAAGCCAACACTCCGATCCTGGCCCCTTACCTGATATATTGACTGAATTACTCACGAATAAATGGAGAGGTTCAGGTACTGAGTTAATTAGAGAAATACTAGAATCCAGAAAGCAGTACATTCTTTTTGTACGTCCCGAACATGTCTCACTGCCCATCAAGGAAAGAACGACGTATTATATGGATAGACAGAATCCCTTACGCGAAGTCCACCCGATAAAAGGTGAGGACAATCAGTTTAAACGTGTGTTTGTATACACACCCATATCTAAAATAGAACTATTAGAAATGAAGAAAGTGGTACCCAGTCATGACAAAGACCCAGCGGGTTTCCACCGTGAAATTAAAGACATGTTGCTCATGGGAGAGTATACCTATCCCGACATTATGACAATATTGAAGGTATTAATGCCTGCGGGCATTTACGAAAAACTCAAGGAAAAGGATTGGGAGGTGGGAGACCAGAAGATAGATTGGACAGCATTAGAAAACGAAGAAAAAGCTTGAGGTCCAGGTTCAGGGCTTGGGGAAAAGACCAAAACACTACCAGGTTTACTAGTACAGGTACTGCCAAGTTTATTAACTACGAAAAAGGAAGACTGGGGTGCAATATCAGCCTGTAAACAAAAACACGATGAGGACACTAGTGATTTCTATGCCCGATTCGAAAAATGTTTTGGTATAAATAGTGGAATAAAAGCAAGTAGCGAATCGTATCCACATCTGTTTGTGACAAAATTAGTTGAAAATTCCTTGCCCCAAGTTAAGAATAGAGTATTGAAATTCGAGAGTACCTGGCAAGGTAACACTCCGTCACAAATGTTACAAATGCTACAGTACCATCACAATAGAATTAGAGAGGAACAAGAACATGAACAAAGACGCATGAAAGACACGAAAATGAAAATGCTAGTTTCCCAAACAGTTCCAGCTGACGGTCATAAAAAGGGTATGACACAGTCCAGTGTTTCAGCAGGTCCTGTAAAAGGGACATGCAACTATTGTAAACAGCCAGGTCATTATGTACACGATTGTCCAGTTTTAAAACATAATATCGCCATAGGTAATACAAAGGAAAGACCACGGCCACTTAGACAGGATCAGAACCAACAAGGAGCCCCGCAGCATGCACAGTCCATGCCGGCTCCGCAACAGTCTATGCCGGCTCCACCACCGCAGCCTATTGCTGCCACACAAACAACGACACGACAGATGTATCAGACCGCACAGTATGACTATCCTGATTATCAACGATATTCATGAAACAGCCTAGAGAGGGAAGTTGGCTTACCTCTTATTGAGGTCCCTGTAGATCAAGAAGGACCTTATGTACACAGTGAACTATTAGGCCAAGATAGAAAATTTTTACTTGACACAGGGGCAAGCCGAACAACCATAAAACGTAGTGAAGTTCCAGGGGCACCCCTCTCAGGCTCACAGAATATTTCCCTTGGCTTTTCAGGAAAACCTATCATTAACGAAGTATCACAGCCTCTTCCCCTTACGATTGGTCCCTTGACACGAACTACAGATTTATTGCTTACTAAATCATGTCCAGAAAACCTGTTAGGTATAAAAACATTGAAAGCCCTAGGAGCTATAATATGTTGTTCTCCGGAAGGAGTAAGATTGTTTTTACGTGATTTCAAAGGGCACTATGTGTCCCGAGACATGGATGACCGACTGCAGACTTTACCCACACATCTATGGGCACAAGGCCCTACAGATGTTGGTTGCATGAACATTACACCATATCGAGTTACACTAAAGGCAGGAGTGGTACTACCACGAATGCGACAATACAAGTTACCCCCAGATGCTGTAGTGGCTTTACTGCAAATCATTGACGAGCTTATTACCCAAGGAGTGGTTGTGGAAACCGACTCCAATGTATGTAATTCCCCGATAATTCCGATTCTTAAACGAACTGATCCGAAAGCCCCGCCAGTATATCGATTGGTTATTGATCTGCGCGAATTAAATAAATGTATTGTGCCACAATACCCCGTAGTCCCAGACATTTCTTCATTACTGACAGCCATTGATTCCGAAGCAACATTCTTTACTGTAACTGATCTCAAGAATGCCTTTTTCAGCGTCCCAATAGATCCGGAAAGCCAATACTTGTTCGGATTTAGTTTAAATGGACGAAGCTTTAAATTCACACGCGCACCTCAAGGATTCACAGAAAGCCCCAGCATCTATAGCCAAGCACTAAAACGAGAACTTGACAGTATCCACATGCCAGTCAACACTGCCCTGCTTCAATATGTCGATGATCTGCTGATCACCGCTAGAAGCGAACCTGAATGTGAAAAAGCCTCACTGATGGTTTTACAATTTTTGGCTGAAAAGGGGCACAAGGTGTCCCCTTCTAAGCTGCAATTCTGTGTCCAGCGAGTTGTTTACCTTGGGCACTCGCTGTCCAAGGAGGGAAGGCAGCTTACACCAGATCGCATCCAGTTAATTGCTAACATGCCAACACCCAAGACACAAAAGGAGGTGCGGGCTTTTATAGGCCTCACCTCATATTGTAGGCAGTGGATCCCGCAGTATGCATTTCTAGCAAAACCACTCATCCAGTTGACAACACAGGAGGCAGCCACATCGACTGTTCTCCCTTGGACTCAGGAACATACACAAGCTTTTGAAAGCCTAAAGAAAGCTTTATGTCAAGCACCTGTTTTAGCAACACCATGTTACAATAAACAGTTTACACTCTTTGTTACAGAACGCGAAGGTACTGCCTTGTCAGTACTCACACAAGAACAAGCAGGATCACACAAACCATGTGCTTATTTTTCTAGTACATTAGATCCCGTAGCTCAGGCTCTGCCTGCGTGCCTGAAATCAGTGGCAGCGACAGCTTTAGCAATCCGACAAAGCGATGCCATAGTGTTAGGACACCAATTGACAGTACAAGTACCACATGCAGTAGAGGTTCTCTTGAACCGCACACAAACACAACACTTGACTATAGCAAGACTCACGGGTTACGAACTAACATTGTTTCAGCCACACATAGAAATCAGACGTTGTAGTACATTGAATCCTGCCACACTGTTACCAGTAAACGGAACAGACCCACTAGCACATGATTGTATTGAAGTTATTACTATCACGACGAAACCTAGACAAGACTTGACAGACGTCCCATTGTCAGACCCAGACCTGACGTTGTATGTAGATGGTTCATGTATGAGAACAAATACAGGAGAGCTAGTGGCCGCTTACGCAGTCACAACAGACACTGAAGTCATTGAAACAAATCGCATAAATACCTTGTCCGCTCAAGCAGCAGAGCTTATCGCTCTGACACAAGCCTGTATTCAAGCCACAAATAAAAAAGTCAACATATACACTGATTCACGTTATGCATTCGGAGTTGTACATGACTTCGGCGTGCTGTGGCGAGAGAGAGGTTATTTAACTTCTCACGGTGCCCACATTCAGCACGGACCCCTCATTCATGCCTTATTAGATGCAATACATCTACCCACTGCAATATCAATTATGAAATGTAAAGCTCATACGAAAGTTACTGATATCATTTCCCAAGGCAATGATCTAGCTGACAGAACAGCTAAACAGACTGCTCAAACTCACACATCTGACATGACAAAGACAATAGTCCCGACACCAACACATTGCATGACGGTTAAGGATCCCGCTCTTGACGTAATTGACAGACAGACACATGCTACACCAGATGAAATAAAGAAATGGACTGAATTAGGAGGGATCCAAACGGATCAAGGATGGATGACGAAGGAAAAATCTGTGTGGTTCCTTCCTGATTCGATGGTCCAAGTTATCATTAATACTGTACATAGTCCAGCGCACCTAGGAGAAAAAGCTATGCTAGACAGCATTCAACACATTTGGTTCAACAAACATTTACGAGCAGCAGCTAAACAAAAAGTTCGTACCTGTATGATCTGTTGTCAGTTTAACCCAGGTAAAAGCATTCCCGTAGAACAAGGTGGATTTCAGCCTCCTGATCACCCTTTTGAAGTCCTCCAGATGGATTATATCCAGATGGAACGATGTCGAGGATTCAAATATGTTCTCGTAGTTGTCTGTGCTCTTTCCCGTTGGACAGAGGCATACCCGGTTTCAGATTACACTGCCCCGACTACTGCCAAACAGTTGGTTGGAGAATTCTTCCCACGGTACGGTTTACCACGTGTTGTCTACTCAGATAACGGCCAGCCGTTCTCATCCGAACTAATGAAACACGTTTCACTTTTGTTAGGCTATCAGTGGAGATTTCACTGTGTCCGACACCCCGAGGCAGCAGGTCTCGTGGAACGACATAATCAAACCCTGAAAATTAGATTGTCCAAAATATGTAGAGAGAAAGGTGTCGACTGGGTAGTAGCCTTACCAGTTGCACTCTTTTACATGAGAATGGTAGCACACTCTCAAACAGGGCTATCCCCTTATGAGGTGATCTTCGGTAGACCACCAAATATGTGGGGGACGCCTATACCACGCAAAATAACTGATGTTGACTGTAATATGCTGACAGATTACTTGGCTTCCTTGATGTCTGCACTACAATCTTGTCGTTCACAGGTAGCTGCAGCCTTTCCCGACAACACCGAGGTGAAACCCCATGACGTAGTTCCCGGGGACTTGGTGTTAGTGAGGAACTTTGACCGGAAGTCTCAGCTGGATCCTAGGTGGAAATCGCCTCAACTCGTACTGTTAACCACGAGGACAGCCGTGAAGATCGAAGGTCGAAAAGGCTGGATACATTCAAGTCATATCAAGAAATTTCATGGACTACCGTCCGATGTAAACGACACACCTCGCGTGTCTTCACCAATTGACTCAAAGCTTCCTTTGGTTGAACTGAATGACAAGGAACAATATAAACTAAAACTAAGGTCTAACAAGTCAGACAATTTGATTGTTTAAGTCCTCTCCAAGGTGAATCGGACGAATTTGTCTCTGTCATGTATCCTCTAGACCTGAATAGAGAAAGAAACCGAAAAATGCGATTGAAACAACATGCGTACTGTAAATCACTGCGTAGTCATTGCACAGTGACGTTATTAATTTTGTTTTTCTTAAGTCTTTTAATAATAGCTGCAAGTATATTGTTACACATATATTATCCTATTTCTAAACATGTTTACAATGTTACTGCCGAACATTCCTTTAGTGAATTACCTCCGCATGAGTTGTCCTATAGATTTGCGCTGCGCAATAACACTTTTATTAGTATGTTACATCATTCCCATCAGGTTAGCAATGCTACAAATTGTTGGATATGTGGCCGACTCCCTCCCTATCAGAACTATAAAGGAATTCTGCCTCTCTTTCCATATCCGTTCACACACAATGGCTCCTGTGGAGCATGGTTTAGTTTAATTAATTCCCTAGATTCGAATTCTGCAGTTGATCAAGACAACTGGGTATGGGGAAACCTGAACTTAGTTTTACTCAAAGTCTGTTACCCTAACAAGAAGGGACTTCCCAAAAGAACAGGAACTGATCTAGAAAATGAGGTATATGGATTAGGGAATTTCACGCTCAATATAATGATCCTGAATGTTGAATCTGAAGCTGCACCAATTTTGCCCGCTATGTCAGTATTTCCAGTTAAAGGTGAATTATGTGTAAGAAAGAATGGTTCCATACATATGGGCCATAGTAGATGCACCACTGTAATAGAATTCAGTGATCAAGGCAAGTCTACATTTAGAGCTTCTCGCCATTCCTACTTCATATGTGGTCAGACTGCATATATACGTTTGCCTCTAGATTGGGATGGTACCTGCTACATCGGATTCCTTTTGCCACCTGTTTTCTTAGCTCCTCCTGATTATCACAGAAATACTCATTTAGTACACAATAGAGAACGGAGAGATCTCCCAATAGTCGACTACACTGAGACAGCATGGGAAAAATACACAGATTTCAATAAAGGTCTCTTTCCCTATATAGGTACAGTTACCAATAGTAAGCTGATACGTAGATTAACAAGAACCCTTGAAGCAGTAGTGAACGAAACTATTTCCGCCTTAGGCAATTTAACAGAAGAGCAGTCTGCTATGCGGATTGTTGTGCTTCAAAATCGTCTTGTCCTTGACGTCATCCTGGCCGATAGGGGCGGAGCTTGTAGGGTCATCGGATCAAGCTGTTGCATTTTCATACCAGAAAATTCGCCATCTGTATATAAAGCCATAACTCGCCTTCATAAGATTGTAAGCCAGATACACCAGAATCCAGGCACTTGGACTTGGTCCGGTTGGTTTTGGAGTGTATTGTCAACCTTTGGATGGAGGGTCCTATCCTTCCTAGGTATTGGCTTTCTCATACTATTCAGTTGTTGCTTATGCCTACAATGTGGACCAGCGATTTGTGGTCTGTGTGCCACATCGTGTATTCCACCACCAAGATTTCATTCATCCCGGAAGAAAAAAGAAGAACAAATGATGCTATATGAACAGATCGACGGATTGATGAAGATTGATATCTCTTAAGGGCAAGTAGGGGACAAGGAGGGAATGTGGAAATATGGATTTTTATGGTCAGTTATGTCCCCTATCTTGGACCCCAACGGTTTCATGTATAAATCATAAGTACATGTATGTTCCCTCCAGTTCCAGTTATGAAGACGCAAACACATGTGCGTCCACCGTCAACATGTCCTCTTTCAGATCCGCCATGAATGGGCCGGATATTCTATTCCTAAGTATGAAAGGCCACCGGCTTTATATGGTTCATTTATCCCATTTTACAGTCCAGGCGAGTAGGCCCTGATTCTGCCATTAAGCCTTTTCCTGCCTTTTGCCTCTGAAAGCTCCAGTCTGAGCTCGCATCTGTATCCATGAACTTTGTCCTACTCCCTGCGCGGCTAACGGTGCCTGACTCCAGCCTGTTGCCTGCCAAAAAACTGTATTTCACCTTCGAAATTATCTGCTCCGCTCCCTATCCAATGCATTCCTGTCTAGTAGTTTAAGTAAACATTCTTCCAGCTACCGAGCAAAAAGCCCGACTTCTCTGTCTTTATGCAAGTAATTCATAGCCCTGTTACTATGGAAGATTTCTGCCCTCGCATCTAGTGTAGACACTTAGACGCTTGTACACGCACTCACAGTCAGTATAGAATAGATTTTGTTCGAAAGACCTTTCCTTTTGGATAACATAGTTCTTTAAACATAGGATGTTAGATATGATTTGGGATCAGGTTGACTTGACCTCCCAGACTTCTGTCTCCACATGTAGAACTAAATGTCAAGTCCCCTTCACCCCCTAGTTGCACGTCAATCACACGTCATGCTGCTGCGCGCACATCTCTGCCAAGTATTTCTGCTGACATTGCGAAATTCTTTCATGGTGCCACCCACTTGTGACATCATACCTGATGACGTTCTTTAAGTTACGCCCAGTTACACCCAGTTTAGTTACGCATGTATGTTTTATCTTTGCTATCAATTGTTACGCCTCCTGCATCTGTTTTACTGTAATGCCTATTGTATAAAAATGATTACTTGTCAATAAAGTATGGTCCTTCACTTCCTGAACCTTCGTGGTGATGGAATATGGAGTCCATCAATTCGAATTGATTTTGGAATAAAGCCCGTTCCGAACCTCTAATACCACGGATTCTGCCTCTTATTTTTCTGAGCTATTATTATTAATTTTCCGCATCAAATTAAGTTCCGGTAATTAAATTATTTACCACAGGGCTTTGGCTGTAATTTGAATGTGTTAAGTAATTGTTGCATGTTCTTATGTCCAAAAGGGGGACTAGTCATGTGATCACAAACAGCTAGGAAATTAAAAGTGAATATTGATTCCTGTGTATCTGAATTGTTGGCCCGTATGTAAGCTGCTGGGGGGGTAGTGAGTTGCTCCACCCCATCCCAATATTTTCTGCTGCCAGCCTATTGTAGTGGAGCAAGAGATGTTTAACGGAGTTCCCTGTGAGAATGGAGGTGCTTGTTGTTGCATTAAAGCGTTGTCATTTGGTAGAGCATTGTTTATATTGCTTATTGCAGCATCCGATGGATCCAAAATAGAAGCCAAACACTGTTGGGACTGTGGAGGGGAAACAATGTTATGTTGATTGGTCACTTTTTTGTGTAGATGGAAATAATATAATTGAGTAATTTGGAAGTTCAAAAGAAGAATTTAAATTTGTATGAGTTAATAGAATTCTTTTGCTGCTCTCCCGAATCAGCAGACAGGCCCTTGACTTGAGGTGCTGTTAAAGCAGTTAATGTGACCCTCTCGGGTATGTAGCATGCTTTACAAATGCAGTGATTGATTGATTGATTGATTGACCTGTAGCATTGGTAGCACTCCATTGACCTCTTCAGGGGATGGAGTCCCCGTCCTCCGTCTTTCATTAAAGACAATTTTGATGTCTTTTTAGAAAGTCTGGGCCAAATGGCAAACATGTTAGCCGGGGTGGAATAAAGGGTGCAACTAGTGTGCCAATCCTGCTAGGTGGAAGGCTTTGCTTCGATTTTTACATTTGTAGGTCTGAACCACAGCCTTTTAGGCCCTTCCTTTTACTTTGGACTGGCAAGGGATCACCCCTGGGTTTGCCTGACCTCATTTGATTGAATAAGGCGTCGATACCTAAGGTCTTCAATGTAGTTTTGACAGTATTGTTGACTCAACACAAGTTGGCATAAGTAATAAATGGAGTCTCTGCTTGAAGACTGATGATTGATGGCTAATGACAGTCTGGACTCCACTTATTAGTAGAGAAGCTCCGATTGACTAACAGGTCGACTTGTTTATGATGGTTGCAATGATGCTGAGAGTATTTTGAGTATCATTGTAAATAGAAAAGTTTGAACTAGGAGATGAGGCCCTTTGTTGCTGGTACATAGCTGAGAATGGCTGAAGGTGACCAGAGGTTGCTGAAGATGCCTGAAGAAGGCTGAGGGCCACACCTATAAGGCCAAGTGGGTATTTTGTAAATTGACTAGGACTCGGATGTTGGAGGGAAGTAATCATAACAGTGACCTGTTGACATATAGGCTTGTTTGCTCTTACTTAAAGCAAGTTGACAGTGGCCGCTGCGGTAGCTGCTATGATTGATGTTATGGCTAAGGCGGGCGATGTTGAAGTGAGCACTATGGACATGAGGCACAGGGCTCTGAAGCAAAAAGTGTGATGCAAGCCACCCGGGGCCTGGCCTGGCCACCTCCACATCACTCTGGCGTAACTCTAGGGAAGTGGCTATAATGCCGCAACCACACTCACCTCTGGCTGATCTTGTGCCCACCGATCTACGTTGCTTGCTTGCAGCTCTTCAAAATTCTAAGGCTCCACTTGATTTTATCTGTGTGAAAGCAATCCCATTGATTCTTTTTCTAATGTTTGGAGCCTTAGAGTCTTGATATCTTGAGGCTTCTGAGAGCCTTCAAGCAATTAAAGGTCTTCGGCTGCTCCAGGAAAGATTAATTAGGCCTCAATTCTGGGTATGCTTCTTATTCCTTTTATACTTCTGTAATTTGTCTGATTCGGCCTGACCTGGCCTTATACAATTTAAAACGCAGGCCACCAAGCCTAGTCAGCACAGCCTAGCCGGCACAGGGAGACCAAATAATGACCAGATCGTGGTCACGGCATGGTGCATGCTGCATTTGGCTGCCAGGCCATGGTACTGATTGGTTGAGGGCGGACTGAAGGGACTGGCGGGACTAGCGGAAGGCTTGCAGGAGGTCGGTGCGGTGCAGAGGCCACACTGAGCACACTCCAAAGCAGCAGCAACAAGCGGTGTCACGCACCCCCTTGCCTCCGGTGATACAGGGTGATAAAAAAAATCAATGTCTCGGCTCTACAAGGCTTTAGTGTTTCAATGCTCAGCCCTCAGAGTGCACCACACACCCTGCTCCCTCTATGGCTCCATCTCTCTGACTCTACAGCAGCTCAGTGGTAGCATCTGACATCAGCAGCAAGGTACTTTTACTGAGAAGGGTGCAAAGTGATGTATGCGAAAATATGTGTTATTATCACACAGGTTAAATGCATGCAATTTACCTACCTTGGAAGGATGAAAATTTGCTTTTATTTGAAAACGCAATGGTACTTACCAATTTTTGGACCTAAGAAATCTGCAGCGCCATTTTGCTAACAATCTGCACACATGAACATATCCATATTTGAAACTATGGGCCAGATTAAAAAGCATTCTGACAAGTGCTATTTCAGATCTTTGGTGGCAAATTAAGACAGAGCCAGTGCTTAATTTGAGCACGTGGTTGCTGGTGAGCACTTATTTCTCCACCTCAGATATTTACTGAGTGTAGAAGACGGAAAAACACACATATTGGAAAGACTGAGAAAAAGAAAGATTGCAAAACCATTACAAAGGGAGAAAGCAGGAACCTTCAAGAGAAAGAAAAAGGGGCAGGGAGTGTCTGGTAGTGGGACAAAGACTACCACCCCATAGTATTTGGACTCAGACGTTTAATTGTACAGGTCACCGGTTTCTGAGCAGTGCTTTGAGCATTGACACTATTTCTTTCACAAATTAAGCACTGGGCAAAGCTTGCTCCAAAAGCCTTTTAACAGCGTATTATTTAAACTGGATTGTAGCAGAGGTAATGTGTGAAAAGAGCATCCATGTATAATTGGTGTCTAAAATGTTGCTGTAGTGTGGTGTGTTCTGTTGTTTTTATTGCTGCAATGTTTTTGTGCTATATTATGCCAATGTGATATTTTTGTTGTATAATTTGACATTATCCCATTATGTGTGGGTGTTGGCCAATGGCCAATACCCGCAGACTTTCCATGGTCCTTTACTTTTCCCACCAAGTGACAGCAAACGTTCCGCTTCCAGCAATCAAGAGGTGACAACATGCTATTGCTTGCTGGAAGCAGAGCATTTGTCTGTTTCTCTTCCCGCTATCAAACAAGCAGGGAAACAGACTGATTGCTTTCAGACACAGGTAGCTGCATGTTAAGCAGCTCCCTGTATCTGAAAGCAATGCCGGATACCGCAGGAGATGAGGAGCTGGCAGGGCCCGCGGGTGCCTTCAGTCTTGCCCCACGATCCCAATGCAAACTCGGTGCCCTGGGGCACCCAGTACAAATGGCCAGGCCTTAGGGGATGGGGTCCCTGGGGCTGAAATCGGCCCAGGGAGGGGAGCTGCTCATCCCATTCCCCAATTTCCAACTGGCTGGGGGATTTGTCACCGGGGCCAAAATCAGCCCGGGTGGGGTGCCCTGGGGAATGAGGTCCCCATGGCAGAAACTGTCCCAGGAAGGGGGGGCACACAGCTCCCCTCCCCTATTACAAATAGGCGGGTCACCAAGGCATGGGGTCCCCAGGGCTGAAATCATCCAGGGGAAGGGGGCCACCTCGCCCCTAGTAGAAAAAAAAGGCTGGGACCTGGAGTTGGGGTCCTTGCAGCAGAAATAGGCTAGTGGAGGGGAGAAGAGCAAGACCCCTCCCCATTTCAAAAAGGCCTGGCCCCAGAGGATTGGGTTCCTGGGGCCAAAATTGGCCCAGTGAAGGGGGCCACGCGGCCAGCCTCCACTAATAGAATTTAAAAAAGGCTGGCCTGGGGGAAGTTTCTGGAGCCTCTGCCCCTTTATCAACCACTCTGCAAAGGGACCTCCTGATGAACAACATGTTGGGGATAAAGTTCTCTAGGCTGGTGCTGGTCCTTGGGAGCCAGCAACCCCCCCTGTTACCTCCAGTAAGTCCGACACAGCTGGATTCCTGAGCGGTCATCGGAAGCCACGTCCCCTTTCTCCACCAGTCTACAAACTTGTCTCCTGGTGCACCACTGGTTGGGAGATGAAGTCCCCTTGGATGCTGAGAGTCCTTGGGGGCCAATAACTCTCCTGTTACATCCAGTAAGTCCCATACAGCCGGATTTCCGAGAGCTGGTCAGAGGCTCCACCCCCTTTCTCCACCACCTGCAAATGCACCACCTGGTGTGCTACAGGTGGGGGGATGAAATCCTCTTGGATGCTGAGGGTCCTTGGGAGCCAAGGACCCCTCCTGTTGCCTCCAGTAAGTCTCACACAGTGGAATTGTGAGCTGGTGGGAGGCACCATCCCCTTTCTCCACCACTCTCTAAATGTGCCTCCTGGTACACTACTAGTTGGGAGAAGAAGTCCTCTTAGATGCTGAGGATCAATAGGGGCCAAGAATCCCTCCTGCAACCTTCAGTATGTCCCACACAGTGGGATTGCTGAGAGCTGGTCTAAGGTCCCGCCCCATTTCTCCACCACTCTGCACACATGACTACTAGATAAAAAACAATATACAAATTCACTTGAAAAAACAGGTTACAGGGACATATACTTAGGAAATAGAATTTAAAAAAACCTTAGAAATTCACTGAAAAAAACAAAGGTTATAGGGATGTAGTGATCAAGTCCACTCAGTTGAGATGGTTTAAAGAGGTTTTATTGGTGATGGTACAGGATCACAGGAAGATTAGAAGTAGACCAGATAAAGACCCCACCAGGAGCAGCCAGCAGGCAGCTCAGCCCAGTCAACTGTCATTACTCACTGCAGATTCCCAACATTCTGACAGCATCATCACATTAACATTCCACTGGTGGTAGACTGGCAATGCATTAGCATTAGCAGGATATAACATATCCCCCTTTCTTATACGGGAAAACATAAAGCCAGAAACATAAGAGAAGAACTTGAGAAAGTGAAAGCAAAACAACCATCAAAAGAAGAGCAGTATGAGCACAACCATTACAAGAAGAGCAAGCAAAAGGGAAATCAAAGAACAGAGAAGAAAAGACATAGAAACCTTCCTCCCTTCTTACACAAAAGCGAAGAAGAGTCAACTTAAGAGAAAAGGACAACAAAAAGCACAAAAGACTTCCTCCAAACGCACCCACTGGCCAGAACAGGAATGAAATGGGGCTGAAAATGGAAAACAGACAGAACACAGGCAGCGACAAACGCAGAGGAAGAAAACACGACAGAAAAACCAAGGAAAGACCAGAAATCACAAGAGACACGAGAAGAAGACGTCAGAAGGAAAACTGAAAAGGAGAAAGAAACAAGGATAATGAGGAAAAATAAGGGCGATTCCCCATCAAAACACCACTAAAATAACACAAACAAAAACACAAAATTGTAATGCAAAGATATTTGTGCAAAAATAGCATTAAACATAAAATATCAACAGAACATACTTAGCAATGAAAACATGAAAAGCACCCAAATATGGTAAAAACGTAAGCTAAATATGAAACTCGAATACATGGGTGAGAACCCACGACTAATCTCTAGGGATAGAGATGAGTAGTGCACAAAACTGGAAATACTCACCATACATATAAGTGTAAGGACAAACTTTGTGTTGAAAAACTACACCGTGCACTGTACTAATGTAACTGCGATAAAACAGCACATATGAGTAGGTACTCATGACAAATTCCCAACAACGATAGGAATATTTGGGTAAGAACCCATAGTAATGCAAAAAGGACTGTAACCTTTGCATGAATTCCCTGTATAAGGGTAGAACTGACAGTGTTCAGATCGGAACCCGCACTTGTGCAATAAGACTATAACCTTTGCATGGGTCCTCTGTGAGAGGGAAACAGAATAGTGCACACTTGAAAATTGTATAAACGTAAAACAAACTTCTCCTTCTAAAACTTCAACATACGCTAAAAACACAGGTTCTCATAAGTTCAACATATCACCATCAAACTAGATCTATAATTGGAAAGTTATTCAAGACCTATACGACACAATGTAAAAAGCAGGCTTAACCAGGGTGGTGAGCGATCCCTCACCCGAGTAGTGTGAACGGAGCACACCCCAAACTGCGCATCCAGATATCAAACCTGTAAAGCAAACAGTCAAGAATAGTAACATGTAGCCCCTGTATAGCCCCACAAAAAAATGGCAAACACACCAGGTGGAGAAATGTCATTAAAGATGTGTCCCAAAACCTTCAAATTTGAAAGCGGCAGTTGACACTGCAAACATCAGGTCAAAAGAAACAAAAAAAATGACCAAAAATCAAAGTTAAAAACAATGATAAATCTCACCTGACGTTGCCCATCGTAGTACTGCAGTAGAAATGCCCTAAACAAACGCTGCCACCCAACAACAGACACCCAACCAAAATGATGGGAAATTCTTATAACTGTAGCTTGTCCTGAGACTCTGTGCTAAATCCAGAACTCTCCGTCATCCACAGCAGACAAAATGACTTTTGTGCAAGATGAGTGTGGGGTCTCTATCCCTGTAGTATGAATGGACAAAATGGACCAAATAGATGAACGTTGGTAAGAGGGTATCCCCAAACCTAGTGTTGACTAGAGGCTCTGTAGACATTCGTTGTATAGGAAGAACATCTGTACTACGTAGACAGCATTGAGACAGGCTGTTGAAACAGCATGAACAGACTATTTGGGACGCTGTAGGAAAAGCAATAACAATTCTTTTGAGATTCTATGGACCAGCAATAACAGACCTTTTGAGATTCTATAGAAACAGCAATAACAGACCTTTTTAGATTCTGTGGAGAGTACATCACAAGAAACCTAGAAAAGCATAAAATATCCATTAGAACGACGTAGATGGGTGACCCACCCACTACCAACACATGGGACTTAAACCCATAAGAAACGACGTAGATGGGACTAACACCCACTAGAAACACATGGGACTTGTACCCATAGGAACGAGGTAGGTGGAACTAACACCCACCACAAACACATGGGACTTGTACCCATAAAAACAAGGTAGGTGGGACTAACACCCACTACAAACACGTGGGACGTGTACCCATACGAACCACAAACACATGGGACTTGTACCCATAAGAACCAGGTGGAACTAACACCCACCACAAACACATGGGAATTGTACCCATAAGAACACCCACTACAACCACATGGGACTTGTACCCATTTGAACATAAGTGAAAGTACTGCACAATAAAAAAAAAATGCGTAGGAACCCATGATATAGTGTGCAAAAATCATACCCTGGAGGTGATTTCATGTGCACTGAACAGATGGGAAAGTGACCCATGTGACACCCCGTGTGGAGGTAAAAATGTTGTGCACCGTAGAGATGAGACTGAAACCCAAGAACACAAATATAAATGCAAAAGGGACTGCCACCCTTGCATATGTCCCCGAAGGAAAACAGACTAGAATTGTATACTCCATAGACACCCTATGTAGGGTAAAAACATCCCCTTTGGACAGTCACCCCAAAGGTCAAGTAATATACAATGCACAAAAAAAACTAACAACCATTAAAACATTGCAAGCACAAGATAATGTACAATAGGCTACACGCTGTTAAAAACAATAAAATAAAATAAATAAAGTAGTCACAGCATCATCACATTAACATTCCACTGGTGGTAGACTGGCAATGCATTAGCATTAGCAGGATATAACAAGGGACATTATTGTTAGGCTCAGATTTCACTTGAACAAAACCATAGAAACTCAGCAGTTATAGTTACCTAAGCTGACTATAACTTATACCTGTGCACTGCCTATGACCTCACATATTACATGACTCATGACATGGTCAGTGAGATCACTCCTGACATCACTGATGGCATCTCAAATGATATCACTGATGACATCATTGATGCCATAATCCACAGAACCACTCACACATCTACCCACACAGCCTTACACCCACTCGCACACCTATATAGTCATTCACACACCAACTCACTCACCCATACAGCTACACACACACCCACTCACGTCCCATACACATAATCACGCAGAAACTCACTCACCAATAGTCACTCACACAGCCACTCACTCACCCATACAGCTACTCATACAGCCCCTCAAACTCACATACAACCAATCACATGCCTAGTCACTCAACCATACAGCCTCTCAACAGAGCCACTCACTCACCCATACAGCAACTCAGACAATCAATCAATTAACCAAACATCCACTCAAACAGATGCTTGGTCACCAATATTGCCACTTACACACACAGGGCCCGATTCACAGAACTAACTTAAGACAAAATCCTAAACTTACTACCATTTTGGTATTCACAGAAGGCACTTACTCATTTTGGTATTCACAGAAGGCACTTACTCATTTCGGTATTCACAGAAGTTAGGAGTCCTAACTTTAGGACTCTTAAATGCTTTCTGTGAATACCGAAAGTCTTAAAATTAGGATTTTTCTCAGTTTAGTGGTAGTATAGTTAGGACTCCTAACTTTAGGACTCCTAAATGCCTTCTGTGAATACCGAAAGTCTTAAAATTAGGATTTTTCTCAATTTAGTAGTCCTAAATTTAGGACTCCTAACTTTAGGACTCCTAAATGCCTTCTGTGAATACCGAAAGCCTTAAAATTAGGATTTTTCTCAGTTTAGTAGTAGTATAGTTAGGACTCCTAACTTTAGGGCTCCTAAATGCCTTCTGTGAATACCGAAAGTCTTAAAATTAGGATTTTTCTCAATTTAGTAGTCCTAAATTTAGACTTAGGACTACTAAATTGAGAAAAATCCTAATTTTAAGAATTTCGGTATTCACAGAAGGCATTTAGGAGTCCTAAAGTTAGGAGTCCTAACTATACTACTACTAAACAGAGAAAAATCCTAATTTTAAGGCTTTCGATATTCACAGAAGGCATTTAGGAGTCCTAAAGTTAGGACTCCTAACTTCTGTGAATACCGAAATGAGTAAGTGCGTTCTGTGAATACCAAAATGAGTAAGTGCCTTCTGTGAATACCAAAATGGTAGTAAGTTTAGGATTTTGTCTTAAGTTAGTTCTGTGAATCGGGCCCGCGGTCACTGACCCATACAGTGACTCACAAAGCCATTTAGTTACTGATACAGTCACTCATATCTGATCGCAGACCCATAAAGCTACTTACACAGCCAGTTGCTCATGCATACAGCCACTCATATACTCACTCACTCACTCACCCATGCACATACACACACACCCACTCAGTCACTAATACAGCCAGTCACACAGCTACTCGTACGCCCATACAGTAAGTCACGCCCATTTATTTACCCATACAGGTACTCACACACCTACTTTTTTACCCATACAGCCACTCAGACATCCACTTGCACAATATATGTTAGAAATACTATCACTCATTAGTAGTACACAAAGTATAGTAATTTAACTTTTGCAGTTCTGGGGTATATATATTTGACACTCATAAACCTTCAGAAAACACTCACAGCCACTGGATGATCTAGTTGGTTATGTCATGAGTGATGTCATTTCAGATGTCATCTGTGATATCATCAGTGCTTTCACTGACCATGTCATGAGTTATGTAATATTTGAGGTCATTAGCAGTGCATTTGGGCGTAAGTTAAAGTTATCTCAGGTAACTATAACGGCTGAATATCAGCGGAAGCTCCCCTCCCCAGGCTGATTTTCCTCCAGGGACCCCATTCCCCAGGCCAGGCCTTGTTATGCTGGGTGCCCAGGAGCCTACCCAGGGCATCCAGTCTGCACCGTTGGGGACTGCAGGGGGAGACTGAATTCCCCGTGCAGTACTTTCCAACTCCCTTCCTCACATGGGAGCCTGCTTTACTCCCACACGTAGGGACCTGCTAAACATGCAGGTTCCTCTTTGTGAGAGTAATACATTTGTCTATTTCCCTGCTCACATGACAGTGGGCAGGCAAACAGAAGAAAACTCTTAGAGTTAGTGTTTGCTTTGACTTGGTGGGAACTGTCAAAGCTCCCGCCAAGTCACAACAAACAGCTGTTTGGACCGCAGGACAGAGGGAGCCAGCCCTGGGAGGGTGGCGATCCCTAGGGCCATTAATGGCTCCAGGAGGGGGGCCACACAGCCACCTTCTTCTGTGTTCATGGGTTGGCCCTGGGGAGGTGGTAGTTCCAAGGGCTGTGTATGGCCCTGGTGGAGGGTTGCATGGCCCCATCGCAGTTTTATATATTGCATAGCCCCAGGTAGGTGGTGGTCCCCAGTGCTAATACAAAGCACAGAAGGGGCTATTCTGAAATTTGTTTAGTTCCATAATTATAATGTCCCTGTAACATTTGTTTTTTACTGAGTTTCTAAGGTTTTTTACATTTTATTTTCTAACTATTACCTTTCAGATTGGGTGTGTGAGTGACTATTGTCAGTGAAAGGGTGTGTGAGTGGTTGTATAGGTCTGCGACTGGGTGTGCGAGTGGTTATGTGGGTGTGTGAATAGGTGCGTGAGTAGCTATGTGGGTGTGTGAGTAGGTTTGTGAGTGGCTGTATGGGTTTGTGAATTGGTGTATGAGTGACTGTATGGGTCTGTGAGTGGGTGAGTGGCTGCATGAGTTTATACAGTGGGTGGAAAAGGGGGCAGGGCCTTCTATGACCTCTCAGCAATCCCACTGTGTAGGACTTACTGATGGTCACAGGAGTGGTTGTTGGCCCCAAACAATTCTCAGCATCCGAGGGGACATCAACCTCCAACCAGCAGTGCACCAGGAGGCACGTTTACAGAGTGGTGGAGAAAGGAAGTGGGGCTTCCGTCCATTTCTTAGAAATCCAGCTGTGCGGGACTTACTAGAAGTAACAGGAGGTGTTCTGTGCCCCCAAGGGCCTTCAGCATTCAAGGGGACATCTTCCCCAAACCAGTAGTGCACCCGGAGGCATGTTTTCAGAGTCTTGGACAAAGGGGGTGGGGCCTCCAATGACCTCTCAGCAATCCTGCTGTGTAGGATGCACTGGTGCTAACAGGAGGGGTTCTTGGCCACTAAGTACCCTCAGCTTCCAAGGAGCATTCATCTCCCAACCAGTAGTGCGCCAGGAGGCGTGTTTGCAAAGTGGTGGAGAAAGGGGGAGAGCCTCCAATGAGCTCTCAGCAATCCCACTGTGTGAGACTTACTGGTGGAAATAGGAGGGGTTATTGTCCCCTGCAGCCCCTCAGCATTCAAGGGGACTTCCCCCAATGAGTAGTGCACCAAGAGGGATGTTTGCTGAGTGGTGGACAAAGGGGAGAGGGCCTCTGATGAGCTGCATCAGAATCTGTGGTTCCACACGGGAGGGGGTCGTGCTTAGCACTGGGGGGATTTGTGGATTCCTGCCTGTTGAAAAAAAAACATTTAAAGGCAATTTATTGGCCTTTCTGTTATGTTATCTTATGTTAATTTAATTTCTTAAGCACAACGGTTACCCAGGGGTGTCCTGGCACTGACTGCTATCTTCCGGTCTGCAAGGTGTGTAATGGCCTATGAATTAAACAGCCAGGTTTTCAGTCCTTTCCGAAATGCCAAGAGCTCTGTGGTGTTCCTGAGGTGTAAAGGAAGCTCATTCCAGACCCTAGTGGCATATGTGATGAAGCTTCTCCCCCCCAGTTGGCTTTATTAAATGGGGGTATGACCACTTGTTTTGCTCTGGCACAGCGGAGGGCTCTACTGGGGATGCACCAGCTGATACTCAGTTTCAGGTGGTCCGGTCTTGCTTCTTGGTGGGCCTTGAAGAACGTGCATAGGGACTTGAATTTAATCCATTGTTTGACTGGGAGCCAA
The DNA here is from genome assembly GCF_964204655.1 of Triturus cristatus. Lineage (NCBI taxonomy): Eukaryota > Metazoa > Chordata > Amphibia > Caudata > Salamandridae > Triturus > Triturus cristatus. The sequence continues at coordinate 648,674,463 of NC_140581.1, forward strand.
TGTAGCTGTTTTATTCCGTTTTTGACCGAGACAAACTTTGGTGTCCTGGTCAATAGTCTGGCTGCCGCATTTTGCACGAGTTGAAGCCTGTTTAGGTGTTTCTTTTGGATGTTTAGGTATTGACTGTTACAGTAGTCCACACGTGATAGGATTAGAGATGTTATCAGTACCTTTTGGCTGTCTGCCTGTAAGAATGACATTATCTTCCTCATCATTCTAAGAAGATGAAAACTGGCAGAAAGAACATCATTTACCTGGTCCCCAAAGATATGTTTATTGTCGACTATGACTCCCAGGTTTTTTTATTTCCTGGTTGGCTCCAGGAGAGTCCCTAGCTCCTCTAGCCACCAGTCTGGTGTCCAAAGAAAATGAGGAGCTTAATTTTGCTTGAACTCAGCTTCAAGCAGTTTAGTTGTCATCCACAACCTGACCGCTGGGCTTTAGTGGAAAAATATGATGTGTCCATGTTGTGTTTTGACCCATTTTCTGCCACAGACACTAAGTCTACCCACACAAGTGAGGTACCAGCTTTATTGGAAGACTTGTGCGTGCACAGACTAGTAGAACATTTGTTTCCTTTTTAATTTAAAATGTTGTCCTCATATTACCTCTAATAATCAAGAACCCTCCTAATCACCACTGACCCAATTACTTATATTAGGGGTCTATTCCCAACCATGGTTTACATCAAGTTACCAACCAGCACTGTACATCAAGAGCTGACCAATAGGTTGAATCATTGGACTTCATGATCTTTCCGTTAGCGGTCCAATAGATACCAAAATAACCCATGTTCAATCTTCCTTATATTCAGATTAACCTTTTGGTCTTGGTCTCTACAGTATAACAGAGTTCCACCACACCCTCCAAGTGGGGGGTGTAGCCTGACATCACCTTTTACATATCTCCCTTTTTTGCCAGGAGGATTAAATAAAATATTAACTCTTTTAGAAGCTTCAAGAAGCCCTCAGGTCGAGATCTTAACTGTATAATACCAAGCTTGATTAAAGTGGGTCTTACCTTAACTTCTATACCCAGAATGTCAGACATTGCCTTACCCACTCACTTCCAGAATTTTTCCAGGACCGGGCAGCTAGCGAACATGTGAATGTCATCTGCCTCTCGATCTCTGCACCTTTTACATTTAGCCTCCCCGCTGCCTCTTATCCTAATCAGTTTCAGCTGTGACCAATAAACTCTGTGTAGGGTGAAGATGTGATTTCTCCTTCATGCAGCAGACTTCATTACAGAATAAAGCATGCATAAAGATACTTGCCATAATTCATCCAGCTCTTCACTTGGCAGCAACCTTCCCAGACCAGATAAGTGGGTCTCATGCTTTCTTCTGCTTCTGCAACCACCAAGTATCCATACCAATAAATGACCTCCTACTTTCTCGATCTTGAATCTTAAAGGCCCTTTCCCATTGAATTTTTGCTCAGGGCAAACCACAGCGGATTCATGCACCACACAGATATTTGGTAAAACGTAAACATAGAAAGCGAACCATTCATCAAATCTTTCCATGCATCCCAAGAGCGGCATTTATCCCATTCCACAATACTCCCCCCCCGTGTGTTATTTCACAAGTTTTCAAAGGTTTCTCCAAACTGTCCAATAAGCACTCTGGAGTTCCAGGAGAATCACACACTGGTGCCCATTCAATATAGTATGGGATACCCAAAAGAGACCAACACTCATCCCATATTTTTGCTGTGGCCTTTAGGACCTTCAGCTGGACTTTTGAGAAAAACTTAGGAGCCCCAAATTTATACATGAAACCCACTTCTGTAGTATTACCAGCATTGCATTTTACATGCAACCCACAAGTGTGCTATCAGATTGTAATAGAAGCATCCTGCTATTCTTCAATTGATATGCCCAACGATATAATTGGAAATCCAGGAGCTCCAAGCTGCAACTTCCAAGTTTCCTTCTTAACTTCTTCCAGGAAAGTCTAATACCCTTTCCTGCTAAAATGAAAGGTGAAATTCTTAACTGTATTCTCAAAAGAGGCTTTTTTTAAATTAAACTCTAGTGGTATGTTATTGAGCAGGTAAGAGAACTTGAGTAAGATGGACATCTTAACCAGGTTGACCTGGCTATACAAGATGAGGGGGAGATTATGCAATTTCTTTAAAATCTTATCTATCTCCTTAAACACTTTTGCTAAATTCACCTTGGGGACCTCTTCTAAATCCTGCAATATCATTATCCTGAGATATCAGAGTTGCTTTGATAGCTTGATTTCTGGAGGAACTTGATTCCATGCCATCACCTCTGTTTTACTGTTAATCTCATAGTCAGATAACCTCCCAAACAAATTCACCTCCGCCATCAAATATCGGAAGAGCCTGACTAACGTCTGTTGTGAACCAAATCAAGTCATCAGCATGTAGAGATATCTTCCTGGAGCAACTGCCCACTGTACAAGGGGTTATTTCCCTATTCTGCCTTGAGTTTTGTGCCAGGGGTTCAATATATAGATCAAAAAGGATAGATGACAGGGGAAACCTTGTCTGGTCCCCCTTCCTATCTGTACTGGAGCCGTGAGGCTACCGTTGACTAATATTTGTGCTTGAGGCACCCTATATTTTTGGCTCAGAACATTCCAGAATACCTCACCAATACCAAACGCTTTTAATGTACCTCTCAGGTATTTCCAATTCACCTGATTGAAGGCTTTAGCTGCATCCAGAGTTACTATTGATAGGGGCTCTCCCTGAATTGAGGCAACATCTATTGAGCCTATCAAAGTCTCTATAAGATCCCTCATCTATCTTCATGTTAGGAAACCCTTCTGATCTTCATTAATTAAATAATTATTGTCCCAGCTATCTTGCATAAATGGTATGCCAGTATGCTAGTGAACATTTTGTAGTTGCAGTTCAGCAATGATATTGGTCGATACGACTGCATGGGATTCTTGCCTGATTTTAGAATAAGCGAGATAACAGCCTCATTCCAAGACTCCGGCAAATGGAGAATCTCTCCTCAACACCTCGTTAAATAGATCTAGCCAGATTGGGATTACTACCTCAGCAAAAGCGCTTCCCCAGCTCCCGAGGCTGTTTGTTTTGTTTCCCTGAAATGACGATCAGCGCGCATGTCGCGCTGACATCATTTCAGTGATTCAAAACTGAAATGAGCCAAGCGGCTCATTTCAGTTTTGCTTCCTATGTGCTCAGGGGGTTATCTCAGTTCCCTGAGTACGTACAAAGCCAGGTAAGGTATTGTTAGAAATGGTAGAATCTCCCCTTTCCAATGGTACCCCTCCCTAGTGGATCCCTGCTTGGTGATCGCCCCAGGAGGGGGATCCCCAATCAGGGATCCATGCACTAGGCACCAGGGAGAAGGGAGCTGCCCCATGGGCAAGGGCCTTTGCCCCTCCATTTTAATTTGGGTAAATTCAGTTTTTCTGCCCCCCATGGGGCAGAAAGCCCACTAGATACCAGGGAGTTTTTTCTAATCTAAATTAGGGGAGGGGGCTGACCAATATGGGCATGCCAATGTCTCCACCCCCACTGCTCAATCAACGTCTTTCTGACCCCCCTGGGGGGCAGATGGTGGCAGTAGCCCCTAATATGCCCCCGGGGGGCAGAATACCCATTAGATGCCAGTTTTGTTTTCCCTTTGAATTCAGGGGTGGTGGCTGCCCAAGACGGGCATGCAAATGCCCCCACCCCTCTCCCCACAAAATGAAAGCCCACTAGATACCAGGGATTCTTTTTTCACTGAAATTAGGGTTGGGGCTGCCCAAGATGGGCATGCCAATGCCCTCACCCACTCCCGCCAAATTACAGTATTTCTGCCTCCAATCTGCCTCCCGGGGGGGGGGATAGAAAGCCCACTAGACACCAGGGACTTTTTAAATTGAATTTAGGGGTAGGGGGCTGCCCAAAATGGGCATTCCAATGCCCCCACAAAAATTCCCTCAGTCTTTCTGGCCTGCCCCGGAAGCATATGGGGCAGAAGCCCACTAGGTCGCAGGGATTGGTTGTCTTTTTATACATAGAGGTGGGGGCTGCCCAAAATGGTCTTTCCAAGTTGCCAAAGCCTTTCTGCCTCCTCTGGGAGACAGATGGGGGCAATAGTCCCTAATCTGCCACCCGAGGGCCAGAAAGCCCACTACAAGCCAGGGATTGCGTTGTGTTATTTATGCGTAGGGGCACCTGGCTGGCAGTTTGTGTGGATGGTGCTTGGTTGGCGGTATGCGTGGATGGCGCTTGGCTGGTGGTGTGTGTGGATGGTTGTGTGCGTGTACTGACTCCTGGCTGGTGGTGTGGCTTGCATGCACCCCCCAGTGTTTTCTTACCTAGAATGCCCAGCAAACCTCAAATTTACTTACAATGTCACATTTTCCTCACATTTCTGTGTCCCGAGAAAAAGTATACATCATTTGTGTGGATGCCCAAAGTAACGTCAGCCAGAAAACGTATAAATCAATTGCCCTTTTTAGACCAGCTTTGGGCCCCTTCAATTTCTAGAAATTTTTTGCCCTTCCATGTTTTAGGCACTTGGCCCATCCACACAAGGAAGGTATCATTTTTATCAGGAGACTGATGGGAATGCTGGGTAGTAGGAAATGTGTGCCGTGTGGTGATCCCACAACTTTTCCACACAGATATTAGTGGAAAACTTGACTTTTTAGCTAAATTTGAAGTTTGCAGCACATTTTTGTAAGGAAAATCTTGGGGGATCAACACAAGCCACACCTCCCTCGACTACTACAGGTGTCTAGTTTTCAGAAATGTCTGGGTTTTTTAGGTTCCTCTAGATGTCCGCAAACCCAGAACCAAAAACACAGGTGCCCAACTATCTATCACAAATTTACCTGGTTTTTCAAGGGGGTAACCTGTGTTTTTGGTCTCGTGCTCAGCGGCCATCTCAGGAAACCTACCAAACCCACACCTTTCTGAAAACAAGACACCAAGGGGAGTCCATGAAGTTATGGCTTGCATGGACCCACCAACGTTTTCCTATACAGGGGGCCATACTCTTTCTGGCAGCGCCACTGCATCGCCTCACCTGAACTCCCTGCCATTGGGGTCTGAGCAGCCTGACAGCGACGGGGTCCCTACGCTGTTTGTCTCCCCCGCTGCCATTCAACACCATTGGCCGCCGCGGGGGGAGACTACAGCTCCCGTGATTCCTAGCGAGCCGGACTGCTCCAGCGTTCCAGCGCGCCCGGAGGCACTTAAAAGCGAGTGCTTCCCTGGTGGTGCGGGGGGCCATACTCTTTCTGGCAGCGCCACTGCATCGCCTCACCTGAACTCCCTGCCATTGGGGTCTGAGCAGCCTGACAGCGACGGGGTCCCTACGCTGTTTGTCTCCCCCGCTGCCATTCAACACCATTGGCCGCCGCGGGGGGAGACTACAGCTCCCGTGATTCCTAGCGAGCCGGACTGCTCCAGCGTTCCAGCGCGCCCGGAGGCGCTTAAAAGCGAGTGCTTCCTTCGCGTCGCGGGACGCGCGCGGGCGACGCCGGGCTGAGCCCGGGCAGAGGGCGGGCCGTCTGTGGCCGTCCGGGGCAGGAGGAGGCAGGGCTGGGCCACCCCTCGTGCTTGCCATCACGCCCACTAAGGTACTGTGCTGTTGTGACCTATCTACCCCCAGACAAACATTGTGACTATTACATACCATGCAGCATCAACCATTGTGAGAGTCTGATCCAAGTATTGTTTCTGTATACTGCTCCATTTGGCTATTCATTTTGCCTAGGTTTGAGTTATTGTTGTTATCCCTCATTCCCATTTGCGATTGTAACATGGCCAAAAGGAAATCTATGGAGGGAGGCGGGGGCAGCTCCATTAAAAAGGGAAAGAAAGCTAAAAAAGTTAACCATGCAGCAGGCAACTGCATTTTAGATAGGATTGAAGCCATTGTCGACAACTGCCAAGTCATATTAGAGGAATCTAGTTCTGCTTCCTCTATCACAGGGGACTCCGTAACAGATCTGTCCCCTAGTACTTGCACTCGCAAGATCCCAAGTATGTTTATCAAAACCAGGGAAGCCCCACCCACAACACCCACTCTCCCCATACCCATACCCCACGACCATGAGTCCTGCCAGAAAGACAAGCAGAACACTCTGGATCCTATGTCTACTACTGAATCCCCCTCTCCCATGACGCCGCTCAAGCTCTCTTGTTCCAATAGGTTTGCTATTCTGGAAGGCTTAGAGGAGGAAACATCTGCATCCCAAGTTATTGGCTCCTCGTCCTCTAAAGTAGTTAAGACTCCCAGCTCGCAGGGGGTATCGCTGGAACAGAAAATTGACCAACTATTATCCGAGATAGAATCCTTGAAGAATATAGTTACGGAATTGAGCAAGAGGGGCCTATTAATTCCTATGCAGTCTACAACCCACAGCAGCTCTGGGGTGCCAACACCACTTGTACCTCTAATTTCTGTACAGACTGGCCCTTTGCCAATCGCACTCAGGGCTAATGATTCAGCTTGTAATATGACCAATCCCATCAGAAAACCACCTCTGCCCTCTACTAGCCGCAGCATACCATCGTATAGGGACTCTGTGAACAACCAGAGAATCCACAAAGTTATCTCCTCTACTCCACATACAGCTGTAGTAACTGGACCCTTAAGACCCAGTACCCAGAGGTCTGTGATTTGTTCTGGAGGCAACACTGCAGCAAATCCTATTGCAGATGGTTTGTTGTCCAACCCAACCATAGCTTATATGGTTGGGGTACCTAGACTTACTAATAATCAATCCTACGAAAATGAGGATTCCCTTAAAAATAAAGCTATACACTGGGTCAGGCATGTCAGGGGCTGTAGGTCAATTATCCGTGAAGATATTACCAAGGCCAGAAGATTGTCACACTACACTAGCCAATTTGATTGTATTGAGCTTACATTCTCCAATAGTACCCTGGCCGAAAATCTGGTTCTCCTTGAATATCGTACCTCAGCCCCAGACCACTCCTGTATCCAGATAAGGCGCACCCCGCTTTGGATCCCAAGCGAGCCTGTACTAGAGGGTAGAAAGAGGGTTTCAAGCAACGATTCCAACTTGAACAGGGTAGATTGACTGGTCCAAAATCTTTCTCCTAAGTCTTGTTCTTTGGAGCCGGTTACTATTGCTCTCAATCATATCACCACACCACCTGAAAGTCCATCTTCCCTCTCATTGCCCTCTCTGTCTCGTGAGATGCTCCCTAACATCCAGCCCACTATTACACTCGACAATTCTATGCCTCTTCTTAATCTTGTCTCATGGAATGTCGCGGGGCTCCCCAAAAAGCTCCTGATCCCGGAATGGCACGATTTTATTGGCACATTTGACGTTTGTGTATTCCAAGAAACATGGAGCACAATCCCTCTACACAAATCAGGGTATTCTACACACTATCTACCGGCCCTAAGCTCAGGGAAAGGTCGCCCATCGGGGGGATTACATGTCTGGGTAAATATCAAGCATAATTGGCTGGTTCAGTCCCATAAGAATGTTTCCCCCGATCTTCTCCATTTGACAATAAAAGGTTCACATAGTGGTCCCACCCTAGACCTTTTTAACATCTATGCTAGAGGTTCGACGGGTGGAAAGATGTCTCAAACAGTGTCTGCCCTGGATCACGAATTGACTCTTATTGATCCGAACTCTACTGTTATCATCTGTGGAGAATTTAACTGTACTTTTGAACCTCTAGCCTCAGAAGATCTATTGGGGTCCAGTGAATCAGACCTCATTTGGGGAATCCCGCCCCTAGAGCTCACTCCGATCAAGAAATGGTCACAAAGGGCTATTCAATTGAATGCACTAACTCAAGAATTTAACCTACGTGCAGTGAATGGTAGATCTATATCTGACAAGGGCGGTGCCTTCACCTTTAACAGGTTAACTTCTCCATCACGCATCGATTATATCCTTGTCGACATCTACTCTTGGGGGCTTATCACAGATATGGTTGTTAAAAACACAATAGATAGCGACCACAACCCACTATGTTTACAAACTAAAGATCTCTGGATGACATTACCCAATGTGGACAATGAACCTCCTTTAATGGCAACTAAGGAAGTATCATTGGCAGGGTGTAGTCGACGCCTTAAATGGCATGGGATCTCACAACATGAGGAGAAGCTCGCTTCAATCAAAGAGCTCCTAGCTAGAAAACATACTGAACTTTGTGATGCTAGCACCAAAATGGATGATCCCCAACTTATAGCTTCTGTTTATCTTGACACCATCAATAAAATAGGGGATTTCTTTATTCTTGGGGAGAAAACTCGTCCCAAGGTGGATTCCACGAAAAGCGGAAACCCTTGGTACTCTAAAGATTGCAAAAGGGCCAGAGGGACCCTCTCCAAAGCCCTAAGGAAACAGGATAGAAATTTAATTAGCAAGGCCAGACAAGACTATTCGAGATCCTTGATAGTCGCCAAACGGAACTGGGAAGAAAATCACTGGCAGGAACTTAAGGAGGCGGCCCTAAACCGGAACTCAACAGCTTTTTGGGACCTTCTAAACAGAGCCAAAAGGGCTAAAACAACAAGCATCCCAAACCATATAGCGGAGCTGCAATGGTTCAACCATTTCTCTGCTATATATGCGGGTGAGACTGTCTCTGCTGCTCCGGTGGTGGATGATTTGCCCCCTACTGTTGAGTTCCCAGCGGAGACCAATTTTGGGACCCACAAAGCTATCCTGGCTATTAAAAGTATTGCCCCCGGCAAGGCGGCTGGCCCCGATGGCATACCAGGTGATCTTCTTTCACACGATCCAATTCCCTGGGCCTCTTTTATCTCTGTTGTTATGAACGCTATAGCTAAGGGTTCTATAGTACCTGAGTCCTGGAAAGCCGCGGTGGTGATTCCAATCTTTAAAAAGGGTAATAGGGAGGACCCTGCCAACTATAGACCTATTAGTCTAATTGACGTAGTACAGAAAGTGGTTGGCAGGGTTCTCCTGATGAGAGTGAGATGTTGGATTGAGAACGGGGATGTTTTATCACACTTTCAAGCAGGTTTTAGACAAAAGGTAGGCACTATGGATCAAGTTTTTAGATTTTTTATGATTTATTGGAAAACTGCAGTTTTAGGCAAGGGAACTTTATATTTAGCTTTCATTGACCTAAAGTCTGCTTTCGACTTAATTCCTCGCCAACGATTGTGGCAGGTCTTATTCCAACTAGGTGTTCCTCATGAGATTCTTGCCTTTTTAAAGCTTCTGCATGAGAACAACCATTCTAATATTAGATGGGGTGCCCAGGGCCAGCTTACAGGGAGTGTCGCGGTGAACAGGGGGGTATGCCAGGGCTGTGTGCTGGCTCCCACCCTGTTCTCTCTATACATCAACGGGTGGTGGATTTCCTTAGAGAGGTCCCAGCTGATGCTCCAGTCCTGGCTGGTGAAAAGATCCCTACTCTCCTGTTCGCCGACGACACTCTCCTGATCTCCAAATCCCCGGCTGGCCTGCAAAGAATTTTAAATAGATTAGACTCTTTTTGTAAGTCCTATGGACTTATTATAAACACAGAAAAAACCAAACTAATGGTAATAAATCCTCCGAGACGTTTTAGATATACTTTTACTCTGGATGACACACCGTTAGACATTGTGGATTCTTTCGATTACCTAGGCATACGTATTGCAAAAGGGATGAAGTGGAGTTCGCACCTGACCAAGATGCTCCTGTGCCACAAGAGGGTATCCGGTGCCATTATAAGAGAACAACACCTCTCTACTAGTCGACCTGTGGCACCGGCCCTTGTGGTATATGAGGCACAGGCACTATCTAGTTCTATGTATGGGGCGGAAATTTGGGGCTATGAAAATATTCATGACCTGGTCGTCTCGGAGAATAAATTTATGAGGAATCTCATTTCTGTCCCAACATCATCTCCACTAAAACCCTTGCTGTATGACCTAGGTACACATTCCATTCAGGACATTGCACGTTTACGACCTTTATTATTCTGGGCAAGACTGCGACGGACCCCAGAACTTGCCAAATATGCTGCAGGCTTAAATGATCTTATTTCAGCGGACACTGGGAGGAGGCTAAAATGGATTACTTATATAAAACAAACATTGAAATCCATTGGCTATGAAGATTGTTGGGAATCCCAGATACCCCCTTCGAAACAGGATCTTAAGAAGGCCTACTGGAGCTGGGTAAACTCAAGAGAGTTGAACAATCCAAAGTCGGGGAAGCTGAGCGAGGCTTTTTTCGAACATAAGCCTTTCCGCAAATTGGAAGCATATCTCGACTTTATCCAGTCCCCATTGGATAGATCCCTGTATGTACGCTTTAGATTGGGGTCCCTCCCCCTCAACTGTGTGACTGCTGGTTGGAAGGGATCTCTACCTTCATCTGTCGGTTGTCCGAGCTGTACAGCACCCAAAGAGTCTATTCCCCACTTCTTATTTGCCTGCTACCACTATCGAAGACCAAGAGCTAAGTGGCTGCGTCCGATTTGTAGAATGCTCGGATGCCGCGACTATCGTACTGTGCTACGCATTCTGCAAACCGATGCCTCGTCCCTTACTATTGTCTGCGGTATTGCTAAATATCTGGGCTGTGCTTGGCTGTTGCGAAAGAAAAAAATTGCCCTTTATTTGCACTGATTTACCTCTGCGATTTGTTCTTATTGCACTTCAACGAACCCCAGGCCACCAAGCACTTTGTATTTTTCAAATGCTGTTCTTAACTATTTTTACAATCTTTTTTAGATGTACCTATGATCAATTGATTGTTTTACTGTCTAACTTGATCCCTTTTTATTACTGTATGTTGTGCTTTTATGATATTTTTATCGAATAAAGCTTTACCTACCTACCTATACAGAATCCCCTGCAAACCTCAAATTTAGCTGAAAAATCACATTTTTCTCAAATTTCTGTGTGGGAAAGTTGTGGGATCACAGTGCTGATACACATTTCCTACCACATAGCATTTCCCCTAGTCTCCTGATGAAAATGGTATTTCACTCATGTGGGTGGGCCAAGTTACCGTGACAGGCAAGGGCATAAAATGTATTGAGGAGACATCAAAATTGCTTATCACAAAATGACCTGGTTTTGCTGGGGAGTCACCTGGGTTTTTGGCCACGGGTTCGGTGGTCATCTAGGAAAACCTACCAAACCCACACATTTCTGAAAATGAGACACCCGGGGAGTCCAGGGAGGTATGGCTTGTATGAATGCCTCAATGTTTTCCTATCCAGAATCCCCTGCAAACCTCAAATTTAGCTGAAAAATGTAAATTTTCCTCAAATTTGTGTGTGGGATCACAATGCCGGCACAAATGTCCTTCCACTCAGCGTTCCCCTCAGTCTCCCGACTAAAATGATACATCACTTGTGTGGGTGAGGCAAGGACCTGTGACTGGGAAGAGCCAAAAACATAGGGATTAAGGTGCAGATTTACAAGAAACTGTTTCCCTGCGCCTGTGTGAAAAACCCTTGCGCCTCCATTGATGCGCCGTATTTACAATACAGTGCACTATGGCGCAAGGATTGACAGATGTATCAGAAATTCTGACGCAACTGCTGGCGGAAAAGTCACGCATTGCTGGAGTCGTGTCGCCAGCACGACGCAACTCCAGCAATGCGTGTTGCAGTCTATTCCCAATGCACTGCGTCACTCCTTACGCCTGCTTCGAGCAGGCATAAGGTTTTGATGTAGTGGCGTCCAAAAGGCACGCCACTGTGTCACCTTTACGAGGCTTCCCTGCGTGGTAACACCTACCCTGCATACCTGACGCAGGTATAATGCTCACGCAGTGCTTTACAACTTGGCGCATCTCCCTAAGTGTGTCACGTTGTAAATTTGCTGCATTTTTTACACCGCCGTTATGTCACAAAACAGCAGTGTAAAAGTGTTGCAAGGGGCTTGTAAATCTGCCCCTAAGTGTATTGCAAAGCGAATTCTAAGCGCTACATAAAAAAAAAGTTTTTAGGCAATTCTGCATTAGAGACCCACACAAGTGAGGTATCATTTTACTCAGGATACTGAGGAGAACGCTGTGTGGTAGTACATTTGTGCCGGCACATTGATCCCACAGACAAATATGTGGAAAATTAGTTTTTCTCAGCAAAATTTGAGGTTTGCAGAGGATTCTGGGTAGGAAAACTTTTAGGGATCAACGCAAGCCATACCTCCCTGGACTCCCCCAGGCCTCTAGTTTTCAGAAATGTGTGGGTTTGGTAGGTTTCCTCAGGTGGCCGCAGAGCCCAGGTCCAAAAACCCATGTGCCCTCTTTCAAAACCAGGTTGTTTTGTGATGGATAATTGTGAAGTCTCCTCAATATGTTTTGGGCACTTGTCTGTCGCAGGTACTTGGACCACCCACACGAGTGAGGTGTCATTTTTATCGGGAGACCCGGAGGAACGCTGGGTGGTAGGAAGTTTGTGTCAGCACGGTGATCCCACAACTTTCCCACACAGAAATTTGAGAAAAAATAGATTTTTTTCAGCTAAATTTGAGGTTTGCAGGGGATTCTGGGTATGAAACTCTTGGGGGTCCACGCAAGCCATACCTCCCTGGACTCCCCCATGTGTCTAGTTTTCAGTGATGTGTGGGTTTGGTAGTTTCCCAGGATGGCCGCCAAGCCTGGGGCCAAACACCCAGGTGACCCCCCCTTTCCCATGAGGCACAGGGTCAGACTGATTTGCATATGGCCATGTCTGAACTGGGGTGGCAGAGTGGGCTAAAGAACGGTGATGGATCAAACCCAGATCTGTTGACTGGGTGTGAGTGTTTGATTGGTTCTGATGCTCCGTCCATCACCACCCCCTTTTGGACCCCCCCTTGCAAAGCCAGTTTGTTTTGTGATAGTTAATTTGGATGTCTTCTTAATACCCATTGGGCTCTTGCCCCTCGTGGGTACTTGGCCCACCCATGCGAGTGAGGTACCATTTTTATCGGAAGACTTTGGGGAATGCGCAGAGGGAGGAATTATGCAAATACACGTAGATTCCGGGACTTTCCATCATAGAAATGAGAGGGAATGTATTTTTTATCAAAGTATGAGGTTTGCAGGGGATTCTGGGTAACAGAACCTGGTGGGAGCCACACAAGTCACCCCCTCCTGGATTCCCCTGGGTGTCTAGTTTTCAAAAACTTATAGGTTTGCTAGGCAATTTGCCAAAAAAGGGTCAGTTTTCACTGTAAAAATGTGGCGTGTTCATGTTGCATTTTGGGCCGTTTACAGTCACGGGCACTAGACCTACTCACACAAGTGAGGTACCATTTTTATCGGAAGACTTTGGGGAATGCGGGGTGGGTGGAATTTTGTGGACCCACACAGATTCCAGAACTTTCCATCACAGAAATGTGAGGAAAAGGTGTTTTGTTTTTACAAAGATTGAGGTTTGCAAGGGATTTTGGGTAACAGAACCTGGTGAGAGCCAAAAAAGTCACTCCCTCCTGGATTGCTCTTGGTGTATAGTTTTCAAAAAAGTATAGGTTTGCTGGGTTTCCCTAGGTACTGGCAGAGCTAGGGTTCAAAATCCACAGCTAGGCACTTTGCGAAAAAAGGGTCTGTTTTCACTATAAAAATGTGGTGTGTCTGCGTTGCGTTTTGGGCTGTTTCCTATCACAGGCACTAGGCCTATTCACACAAGTTAGGTACAATTTTTATCGGAAGACTTCGGGGAATGCAGGGTCATGGAATTTTGTGGATCCACGCAGATTCCAGAACTTTTCATCACAGAAATATGAGGAAAATGTGTTATCTTCTTTTACAAAATTTGAGGTTTGCAAGGGATTCTGGGTAACAGAACCTGGTGATATCCACTCAAGTCACCCCATCCTGGATTCCTCTGGGTGTTTAGGTTTAAAAAAGGTATATCTTTACTAGGTTTCCCTAGGTGCCGACTGAGCTAGGGTTCAAAATCCACAGCTAGACACTGTGCAAAAAAGGGTCTGTTTTCATTGTAAAAATGTGGCGTGCCCACGTTGCGTTTTAGGCTGTTTCCTGTCACGGGCACTAGGCCTACCCACACAAGTGAGGGAAATTTTTTCTCGGGAGACTTAGGGGAACTCAGAATTGTAGAGCAACTGTTATTAACCATTGACTTTCTATGCAATTCTGTCTTCCTAACGTAGGACAATATGTAAAAAAGATCATAGTAATTGATCAACTGTATTTTCTTTTGCTCACCACACCACCCCAGTTTGGACCCAGCCATATGCAAATCAGTCTTGACACTGATCCTTATGGGAACAGTCCAGCCAGAACTGCCAAGCCAGGTCCTCCCTGGACCTGAAACAAGCATCATAGGATCGGTTTCAGGGCATCACCCTTCATCAGCAAGGCTAGCTTGAATCCAGTGGTGCAGTGAGCACGGGACCCACATCTGGGCATACCCGTCCCACTTAGGGCGACATATGTAAAAGAAACAATTGATGGACAGTGCAAACATTCACCCCCAGTCACAAGGATCCATCATTCTTTTGCTCACCACACCACCTCAGTTTGGACCCATCCATATGCAAATCAGTCTTGACCCTGATCCTTGTGGTAACAGACCAGCCTAATGGACTGATGGGGAAAGCCCTTTATGTGATAGGCAATTGAGCAAGTGGGTAAGCCCTCCAGTCATTTTGCAATACCGAAGTTTGATGTCATGCAAGAGAGTGACGTTTACAACAATCTTCAGCAAAAGCAAAAGTTGCTCTGCTCTATTAGCTGTTTATCAAGTTGTTTAGCTTTAATTGAACCCACTTTGACAGTGAATTTAAAGCTGTGTTGCACCATTTTTGTTGGTTGTTGCAGCTAACGGGAAATTAGGCGATCCGTGTAACAACCTTTTCTGCTAGCCATGGGAATTGAAGAGCAAAATACTTCTGAGAGATCACTGATCTATTGAGTACTTCATATTTAGGTTTTGTCTGTCAAGGGGAAAACAATTTGAAAAAAACAGTACTTACTCTTAGAAGGTGATGGTGGGTTAAATGTCTAAATCATGCTGCAATTGTATCTCTTGCAATAAATAGACTATCCAAGCAGTGTTTTCCTTATCTTTGAAATATTTGACTTTTATTATCCATAAATTAGTATGTAGAGTGCCTTTAACAAATCCTATGTCATTAGTTTATCTCTGTGTGCATTTGGTAGGTTATTCTGTCTTAATTAAATTTAGGCTTACAAACATGAACATGAGGTACATTAATGGTGATGATTTCCTTCTAATTGGGAAGCAAAATGCATGCTTGTAAACGGTTTGTGCAAATTGTAATACCTGATAGTTTGTGTAGATTGTCTTTGATGCTGGGGCAAGGAATGCATACGGACACGGCACTGTTGGGCAGCAGTCACACAATAGCTGGGGGCACCTGGTAATGTTGGTTGAAAAAGCTGAATCCAGGCTTAATGGGAGGATTTATTAAGCCGGCCATACACGGGATGAAAAATAGGAAAAAGTAGCAGCTGCAAGAGGATGGACTCTGGACCTGCACATTCCACCGTCACTTGAATAAAAGTGAATGAAAGTTGAAACACACTATCCTGGCATGGTCTTCATTTCCTTGAAGAAGTATAATGATGCAGGGTGCAGGAATGCACCCAGGCCTCTCAAAATTAGCAGGCACATATAAAGATGCAGTGATTCAGAGTTGAAGCAGAGGGACCTATCATAATGACCAAGTGCAGCGTAGAAATGGAGCAGTGCATGGTCCAGGCACATGGTCCACCCATAATCTGAACTGGTGAGATACAGACATATAGGCCTCTCGCTTAGCTGGCATTGAGGATTATTTATCAAGTAAAAAAACACAGCTTTATGATCAACAACTCTCCCATTTCCAGTGGTGCCATTCATGTCATGATTCCTGCCTGCAAGTGTGGCAGAAAGACACTGGGATGGTTTGATCACTGTGGTTTTGATGTACTATTCTTATTTTTTACTTGAGTAGGCGAAAAAAGGATTGGTTTTTAAGACCTACACCATTAGTTTTACGCTGATCCCAGTCACACTAGCAAGGACTCACCAACCTGATATTTTGATCTGTCATTTCAGCAGTGGCAGGAACAATATTTATATTCCATGGGAGAGGAAGTGATGCTGCTGAAGAGTCCTACGTTAAGGACCCTAGAGCCCTGGTTCCGAGGGCAGCTTCCTCCCTGCAGGTCTTTACCCCAATCTTCAACCCCAAGCATAAGATTCAGGGATAACGACCTTATCTTCAGAAGACTACTCAATAATTGGCTCTTCAAAAGACTACTCAATAATTGGCTCTTCCCCATATAACCACCATACTCAATCAACCATTGCACCATATCCCTGTGTATATAAACATTTATATGAACGTTTTATATGTACCAACATATGTGTATTCCTTTGTATAAACTTGTACAATAATTATGTTTATAAATATATAGATATTTGTTAGTTCTGCTTAACAAATTTACATATTACTTATGGTTATATTATTCTATGTTTCACATGCATATAGGTCACTGCATAAATAAGTAAATCTTTATCATAACTATTGATCTACAGTTGCTCCACTATTGAATGAAAAAACAAATTATAAAAACAAATACATTAACTTAAATTAAAGCAACACTTGAAAGTCTGTGTTTACAAAATACAACTTAAATCTACATATATTTCCTTCTTTATACATATATACCTTCCATGTATGTATATATCTTTATATGTATTACTTTATTTCTAATTCAGTATCTCTAATGCACTACACTATATCTCACCCTATACCTCTCTCAATATATCCTCAACCTCCACTCTGACTCATCCCAAACCTCATTGTACTACTATCCCCAATGCATTACCATATCTCTCACCCTATACTGAAGGACTGGGTTATTCTTAAGACCCAGCGGTGCCAGGGAACAACACCTGAAACCTTCGTGGGTTACCTGTTCTGGCGTACCAAACACAGAGACACGGGACACTTCCAGCGACGTCAGAGATCAGCGTTTATTACTGCAGGGATACAGAAGTCACAAGAAGTACACAACGTGTAGGTTCTCGGAGACTGCTTCAAATTCGTAGAAGTGGGTCACTCCTTTTATACACGTTTTTGCCATAGCACAGTATGGCGAACAAAGGTTACAACTCAGTTCCCACAATAAACTTCAAAAGGGTCGCATTCATGTTTTCAGGAGGCCGGAACATAATTACAACAGTCCTGCCGGTTCCCAACTGTAAAAACATATTCCCTCCGCAATAAACACATTTCCTCCCAACCATAAACGCATTAAGGAAGGACGAAAAACAGAATGCAGGGAAAGAACGAGGATGCACAACAGGTTAGAAAAGAGTGTTAGGGGCAATAAAGGAAACTCGATAGAGGGACCTCGTGTCTAATGTATGCGTGACTGTAACAATAGACCGGAGCGGCAAGATGGGCCTTGAGCGGGGCCATCTGCCTCACTCGTGTCATTCCCCTCATCGTAAAAGTCACCTCAAAGAAACACGTGTCCTTCGCGCAAGCTTGAGAGTCCCAGGGTCACAAAGCGGACAAAAAGCCCGTTCGCTGGCTACCTGAGGGCAAGAAACAAAATGGACGCTGTATCTAAAATGGAACCCGAGGGTTCGGATGAACGAACCCAAAAATGAGGCGAACCATACGTGGCTGTGTTGCGAAACTTCGTACACCCATTATACTCGTCATTTGCGGTTCATAGATACCAAACTCGTCCATATTCGTCACCACTCAAAAAGTGCCGTCCCGTCTTACACGGAACCTCAGACGCTCCTTTTGCCCTCATGTAGGCAAGCACTAGTCGAGATCAGAATCTATATCAATATTCATCAGATCGTTCAGATGCTGCTGGAACATCATTCTATTCATCAACGTCTCCTTGGTAACAGATGGCCGCCTTATACACGTCGCAGCACATAGGCCACATAAGGCAGGACCACACTGTACACAAAGACAACACGTGAACAGAAACGCTACAACAGCCCCTACGATCATTAGAATCTTCCAACCCCAGGTTGACATCAGGCCCCAAAACCATCCTAGGAGCGTCCAATTACCTTCGTCCACGTGTATGGACTCGGAAATCTTGTGCAACTTCGAGATGGCTTGGTAAACAGTTGGAGCATTGTCAGGAATAAAAATGCAACAACTTGAATGGATAATTTTACACACACCCCCTCTATCTGCAAGAACGACGTCTAGAACCATACGGTTCTGCAACGTCATGAGTCTATCCGCCTGTAGTTCAGCTGTCAGATTACCAAGGGCATTTGCAGTAATATTAGCAGTCGACTCAACCACACGGGTCAACTGTCTTAGGTTCCTACTATTAACCATAGGTCCCCAAAACGGCAAGAAACCCTTGAAGAAGTCTCCTGCTTCTTGACCAGCAGTATCCTCTTTGCTAATGACGCCTCTCACGACTCTAGTTTTGTGGTAGTCCGAAGCAACTGTGAAGGTCGGAGGTAAGAGATTCGCAATATAACAGGTACCCGAAAAGTCGCGGGGTAACCATGTATATGCGCGCTCATAACACACAAAATAGGTGCCCTTAGCAGTCAGAAAAACAGGGGAGGAGAGCATCGGTAGAACATATGTTTCACTGTTCCCAAGTTGTGCTCTCGGATTCCGACCCAAACCTTGCAAGCAGAAATTACCAAGGTGCGGTACAATCCATATAGGGGACGAGCTCTTAAGCTGTCTATCACCCACTGATGTACTATATTCAGCCTCGCTCAGATCCTTATAAGCCTGCACTTCTTCGTCTGGAATGAGTGATGCATCGAAAACATCTCTGTCCAGATCTGCTATGGCTATCGCCAAAGGCTTGTGGTACGGCCCAGGACCAAAGTTGACAGACCGTGGCTCTCGACTGGGGTAGGAATCTAGTGCACTGCGGAACATAGTTTGGAATGCTCGAGCTGAACCCTGGGAGCTGTATGGAAGGACCAAATACGGAATACCCCTATCCATAGTGTGTGGCATTAACCCACATACCCAACAATTGGTAGTATTCACCACCAACTGATGCTGATGTAGGAGTTGAACAAAGGAATTATTCATGAATTCCGCACGTCTAACCTGCTCATGTTGAGGCAAAGGATGAAAGGAATGTGGGGAGACAGTGGTGAGGGAACTTAGGTTAAGAGAAGAGGTAGGTGAAACAGAAGGCAAGAACAACGATACCCCGAAATACACTCCACCCACCAATAACATAGATACAGTTAGGAACAATAGAAACACCTGAAACAGAAAACATTTTGTTCGTACAACCCTCCATAACTCTGATCTCTGTGCCAACACCCTTTCTTCTTCCATCAGCTTAGAGAATGCCATCCTCTACAAACCGTCCGTGACGTACTTGACGCACTTCGTTCTGAGTAGCGATTATCAATCCCCAGGAGTTCCCAGAGATCGATAAAAGTAACCAACCTAGCGTCAGAAACCTGCTAAACAGAAAAAAGTACCCGCACGGCCCTACGGTAACCCGGATGGCGAGGTTTCCTCGAAACGTTCAAATTTTACTACAAGTCTCTTAGCAGTGGAAAGCACAAATACTCAAAAAGAAAGGATGTAATTGTCCATAATATGCGTAATATCAAAACCACTATATTGTCAATTTTTATTAGTCCTTGAAGTCCTTGAACGAAGAAAGTATCGATTTCTTCCAGGTCGAGTTTGCTCTACGAACAATTGTTCAGCTGGCGCAACAGTGTTCAATGAAACAGATGATGAGTCGGACCTTGGGTTCTCTGCTACTGATGACTCCACCTGTGGATCTGGCAATGACGAATCCTCCTCCACAAGTCGAGCGTCACTAAATGGCACAAAACGCGAAGGAGTCTCAGTTTCTTCGGTCGAAATCCCAGTTCTCACCCAACCGTCGGTTGGTAAGGGGATGGTACCTTCTTTGTGTGACTGGCATGGACCCAATTCTTCCGGCCCTCCAGTCGAACCGCTGTCCTCGTTGTCAACAAGACTAGGTGGGGTCCGACAAATCTTGGCTCCAAATTACGCTTCCGACCGAAGTTTCGGGTAACAACCCAGTCACCTGGCCGGAGCTGCTGTCCAGGACCCTCTGTCTGCGCTGGTAGAGCTTCAAAGACCTGTTGATGAATTAATCGTAGTTTAGTGGTCAAATCGTACAAGTAATCGATCAACATTGGATATTCAAGACTATCAAAAGCCCTAGGTCTCGGGACTCCCCAAATATTTGCAGGGCGACCGAACACAATCTCATATGGGCTGAGCCCTACTCGAGAGTGTACAGTTGCTCTGGTCGATAGGAGAGCCAAAGGCAAGGCGTCAGGCCATGACAGACCAGTCGTAGCTTGAATCTTAGCGAGTTTCAGCTTCAGGGTACCATTGTACCCTTCGACCAAACCCGCTGCCTGAGGATGGTTGGCACTGTGGAATTTCTGACGAATTCCAAGGCCCTTACACACACTCTGCATTACACTCCCCACAAACTCACTTCCATTATCCGACCATACAATCCGCGGCATTCCGTACCTAGGAAAATACTCCTTCAGCAGGATTTTTGCTGTGGACAGGGCAGTATTGTCCTTAAGAGGATAGGCCTCGATCCATCTAGAGAACGCGCAAACCACAACCAAAACATACTTCAGGTTATTGCATCTCTCCATATGGATAAAGTCTAGCTGGATAACCTCAAAGGGACAAGCAGGAGGAGCGAAATGACCAGGTGGAGTGGGGGTGCCTTTTCCGGGATTGTGCATCAAACACACCATACAATTCTTAACCACCCTTTCGGCACACTTAGCAATACCATCATTCCTCCATACAGGAGACAAGAACTTACATATTCCTTTCGCACTAATATGTGACAACCCATGAGCCATCGTCACAACAGCTAGTACATACGCGTCTGGTAACATCCACCTCTGACATTCCGTCAGGTCAACCCAACATCCATGCATATCCAATTTCCCTGTACTTTCTTTCCACTTGGTCTTTTCAGCTTCAGTAGCTTCGTTCTGAATTTCTTTCACACTTTCAACAGTATTTTCACACATACCAGTCTCCGTCGGCCACCTTACTGAACTCGTAACATACATTCGAGTCGCAAGATTCTTAGCCGTTTCCTTAGCAATCTCATCCGCAAATGCATTACCACGACCAACATCATCCGTCACTTTCCGATGTGCACTACATTTGACAATCGCCACTTGTTTAGGCAACGTAAGTGCATCCAACAGCTCATTCACGAGATGCCCGTGTTGGATCTTCGTACCATGCGATGTCATAAATCCTCTTTCTCTCCACAATCTTCCAAAATTGTGCGCAACACCAAACGCATACTGACTATCGGTAAACACATTCACACGCTTCCCTTTCGACAGAATACACGCTCTTGTCAATGCAACTAATTCTGCCGCTTGCGCGGAATTCTGGTTCAATCTCGCAGTTTCCACAATCGTGCTCAACGTCACCACAGCATACGCAGTCGTCACATCACCATTCGGCAATTTGAAGCAAGAGCCATCCACATACAAAGTACCATCGGGATCTGACAAGGGAGTGTTTTTCAGGTCCACACGACCTTTTGTTTCTTCCTCAGTCCGTAAATAACAATCATGTGGCAGCACATCATCTGATTCCATATTAATCGGCAACAATGTCGCCGGATTCAGTACATTACAACGCTTAATCTGTATATGACTTGCCAAAAGGGTCAGCTCGTACCCAGACAACCTTGCACTCGTCAAATGTTGAGTCTTTGTCCGATTCAAGAGCGTATCAACTGCATGCGGAACCATTACTATGAGCATATTGTCCATGACCAAACCTGCGGACTTCCGAATAGACGCCGCAGCTGCCGTTGTCGCCCTCAAGCAACTTGGCAACGCTCTAGCTACCGGGTCTAAGGTCGAGGAAAAATATGCACACGGACGCTGCTTATCACCAAATTGTTGCGTTAGAACACTCAACGCACAACCGTCCCTCTCATGGACGTATAATGTGAAAGGCTTACTGTAATCAGGAGTACCTAACACAGGAGCCGAACACAGCGCATCACGTAGTTCAGAAAAACTTTTCTGACATTCCTCCGTCCAAGGCAAAGGAGTTGAAACGTCCTTGCACGTGAGGGCTACCAATGGCTTCGCTAACAGTGAAAAGTTCGGGATCCACTGTCTGCAGTATGATGTGATACCTAAAAAGGCACGCACATCTCTCTGAGTTGCTGGCACAGTCATTCGAGCAATTGCTGCAATTCTTTCAGGGGTCAACCTTCTTCCCGCCTTTGACAATAAGTGACCGAGGTAGGTAACTTCTTGACAACAATATTGTAGTTTAGAAGGTGACACTTTATGATGTAAGTCGCAAAGATGCTGTAACAAAGACGCTGTGGCAGCTTTACAGAGCTGTTCAGTGTCAGCAGCAATTAACAGATCATCAACGTACTGAATCAAGGCTGCACCAGCCGGTAACACAAATGCATCAAGCTGACTCTTAAGAGCTTGGCTGTAGATTGATGGACTCTCACAGTAGCCCTGTGGAGCGCGTTTGAATCTGAAGCTGCGACCACCTAATGAGAAACCAAACAAGTCTCTGCTTCCCTCAGCAATCGGAATGCTAAAGAACGCATTCTTCAGATCGATCACCGAGAACCACGATGCAGTGGCTGGAATCAGAGTCAGTAAAGCTGTAATGTCTGGCACCACAGGAAACTGCGGGACAACGACTTTATTTACCTCCCGTAAGTCGATAACTAGACGATACACGGGAGGCTTGGAGGGATCCGTTCGTTTCAGAATAGGCAACACGGGACTATTGCACACATTACCTCGTGTCTCCTCAATAACATCTTTGCCGATCAGATCGTAAATGATCGCTAACAGTGCCCTTTCACCGTCAAGGGAAATACGATACTGAGGTATGCGTGGCAAACGCGCACCAACTTTTAGTTGGACAACATAAGGTGGTATATCCAACAGGCCCACATCATTGGGACCTGTCGCCCACAAGGAGTCTGGGAGAGATCTCAATTCCGATGGGAACTTATCGATCGATAAATACATAGGGGAAATCACGCTCTTACCTAATGTAAGCTCCACACCCATAGGAGAACAGTACAAAGTCGCATGTAACCTTTTCAACAAGTCTAAACCCAAAAGATTCTCACCACAACCAGTAGTCAAAATCAAAGGAGCTTTCAGCTCATGAGTCCCAATTGTAAGGGGCAAAGGGCTAGAGACCGGATTGCTAACGGGGGCGCCAGAAAATCCAACGGAAACATTCGTTAAGCCAGACAAAGGCGCGCCAGGGAGTTTTGAATGCATGATGGAACTTTTTGCTGCACCAGTGTCCAACAGAAAAGGCTCAACAACGCCCAAAGTGTCTACTGCAACATAAGGCCCTCTCTGATCAACCGGAACTGATACTTCTCCCTTCCTTTGTCTATGGCTGTCCTAGTAGATACCATCCGCATCACCATCACATTCAACATAACAATCATCCACATGATACTGTGTAGACCGGCCGGACGACGGTTCGCGCCGATCGAAACAATTTTGCGAATCCGACGACGTCGCAAAACGTTCGGCCTGATTCTGGGTAACTCCGCGACCTCTACCACGAGAAACCTGTTGAGGACCACTACGTCCTCCTCGAGCCAACACGCCATTAGTCCTATCACGAAGAACCGGACAATCGAACTTCAGATGGCCTTCCCCACGACAATACGCGCACTGATTATACCCCAGCACAAAACGAGGCGCAGGCAAAGCATTGCGCGACTGTGATTTAGAGAACTGTGATTGCGATCTGTTTGGCTGCTGTGTATCACTGAAATTCGAACGCGGTGGATAGGCTTGCTGCAACAAGACCTTAGTTTTGAGATCCTTAGTTTTCTTTTCTGCACGCTCATTTTCCTCTTTTTCTCTATTCTCGTAATATTGGGCCGTAGCCAATATTTGGGCAGTGGTAGAAACAGCCCACGCACTCTCTGAATTCTTCAACTTGTTGCCAAGGTCGGGCGACAAATTTGATACAAACTTATCAACGAACAGCCGCTGACCACCCTCGGAACCCATGTCCTGACCACTATGATCAATGAACGCTTCCTCAAATCTCGTAAAGAAATCAGAAACACTTTCATCCCTCTTTTGCCTGCACGCTGATAATTTGTCCCAATTGACGCGCATCGCTGGCATAAGCGTCTTCATGAGGGTAATTATCCTCTGGGGCAACGCCACAATAACCTGTTCAGGTTTAGCCCCACCAACCTGCCGGGCATCTGCCGCTGTAAGGGCAGCCCAGTCACCGCCTAACTCGGCTACATGATTCTCATGACGAATTTTCGCCCAAATCGGCCGAGGCACCACATTGCCGAACAACATATCAATATCGGCTAGGTTCATAACAGTAGCATCCACCAATTGGGACAACTCCTTATAATAACCCGCAGGATTCTTACGGGGGTCAGGTAGGGATTGCTTTACTTGCAACACTTCCGATCGTTTCCAAGGGAGGTGTATCCACACTCTCTGGAAATGGCCTGGGACAGCAGGGACAGCAGCAGGATCACCTGGCATCCATACCGGGGGAACTTCCCGCATAGGATATTGACCAGGTTGTGCCATCCATTCCGCGGTCGCGTCCTTAAACAGCGCACGTGGTTGCACCGTACATCGAAAGGATAACAAACGTTCCAAAGCCTCTCGAACTTTGTCACCAACAATTGTACCCGTGGCAAACCGAAGCTGTAGCTCGGAAACCTCAGGTGGTATATCATCAGCTACATCATCGTCCCACTCCTCTTTCAATGACTTACACAATTCTTCGAACACGAATCGTTGCGTGGGCACATTAAACTGAGAAAACGTTTCAAACACTACACGTGGGGTGTATTTAACAGGGTTACGAATCCATCTACGTGCCGTTTTCACCAACGATTCTCGTTCCCTATCATCAGGAAGCTGGCTGCGTCTTTGAGCAACATCTGAAAGAGTCGAGCCAAGTATCGGCCCAAAGAGCGGAGAATAAAGAGAAGCAACAGCAGTCAAGAGACGACTACGAACAGAAGGAGAAGAGGACGAAGATGCAGGCGTAGCCGCCATAGGGGTGGAAACAGTAGAAGTAGACGCAGCAGCAGGAGTAGCGGGAACAACAGGCTGAGGAGGGACTTGGAGAGGCGCAATAGGGAGAGAAGCCGGAACAAGAGGATGTACGATCTGTGGCCCAAGGGGATTCGGGAGTACGGGAGGAACGACGGGCTGACCAGCAGCCGCCAGAGCAGCGGGTTGAGGAAGAGGTGGATGAACGGGACCCATAACACCAGGAGCATAGGGAGGTGGCGATTTCATCAGATAAGACAAAAGCGAATCTTCCACCGATTCTTCTCCTGTCTTATCGATCGTAGAAGGTAGCGTCGGATAACATTTGTCCACTGCCATATGGTGAAGCCGAGCACTAACTTCCTGCTCTTTCTCATCTTTGTCTAACTGATATTGTTCCGCATTGCGCATCACCGCAATGACACCTTCTCGTTTATTTTTCTTATTCTGTTTGATTTCTTTCTGCTTGGCCTCTTTCCGCCATAACCGGAAGGAATCAAACATGGCCGGCCTAGCTTTCTTTTTAAATAATTTAGCTTCCAAGTTATCTAAAATGGCAGTCTCGAAACTACCATGAGGTGGCCAACTAAGGACGCCATCCCTTTTAGTATAACGAACCCAATATTCATTATATACGATAGGACCCACGCCATGGCGACTATAGAGCTCGTAAAGCGGAGTTCCAGCCGGAGGTATCGGACATGAATCCTCCAGTCGGGAATCCATGCTGCAACATTTAAGAAACCCAAACAAAGTACTACGGCCAGGCATCGTGCACACTAGCCAAGTATACAAACTTCAAGGGCTATCGAATTACGATGTCCTCGCAAAAATGCAAGACCCTCGGTTTTTGGCAATTGCAATCGTCAAATAAAACCCAACAACTAAGAACCACGAATGCTATGGAACCATGCAAACAACAAAGCAATACTGGGAGCGACCCACAAATACTTAACTGAGAGAGCAATGGCGTCACCAGGAAGGCCCGTTGATCGTCTCGCCGTACAAAGGACTACACCAGGCGCCAAAACAGGTCGACAGTCAGGGCATCGGTCCGTCGCAGCTGTCAGGAGGCGGGGATCTTCGCGGGAAAAGACGTCGGGCCACTTATTTCGACAACTGGATCGATGAAGCGGGGTGCACCTTCCCTCGGAGATTTCACACGAAGTTCCTCACGATCGTCGGGCTTGGACCGGTACCGTTGATGTCGCCCCACGTTGGGCGCCAACTGAAGGACTGGGTTATTCTTAAGACCCAGCGGTGCCAGGGAACAACACCTGAAACCTTCGTGGGTTACCTGTTCTGGCGTACCAAACACAGAGACACGGGACACTTCCAGCGACGTCAGAGATCAGCGTTTATTACTGCAGGGATACAGAAGTCACAAGAAGTACACAACGTGTAGGTTCTCGGAGACTGCTTCAAATTCGTAGAAGTGGGTCGCTCCTTTTATACACGTTTTTGCCATAGCACAGTATGGCGAACAAAGGTTACAACTCAGTTCCCACAATAAACTTCAAAAGGGTCGCATTCATGTTTTCAGGAGGCCGGAACATAATTACAACAGTCCTGCCGGTTCCCAACTGTAAAAACATATTCCCTCCGCAATAAACACATTTCCTCCCAACCATAAACGCATTAAGGAAGGACGAAAAACAGAATGCAGGGAAAGAACGAGGATGCACAACAGGTTAGAAAAGAGTGTTAGGGGCAATAAAGGAAACTCGATAGAGGGATCAAAGACCTCGTGTCTAATGTATGCGTGACTGTAACAATAGACCGGAGCGGCAAGATGGGCCTTGAGCGGGGCCATCTGCCTCACTCGTGTCATTCCCCTCATCGTAAAAGTCACCTCAAAGAAACACGTGTCCTTCGCGCAAGCTTGAGAGTCCCAGGGTCACGAAGCGGACAAAAAGCCCGTTCGCTGGCTACCTGAGGGCAAGAAACAAAATGGACGCTGTATCTAAAATGGAACCCGAGGGTTCGGATGAACGAACCCAAAAATGAGGCGAACCATACGTGGCTGTGTTGCGAAACTTCGTACACCCATTATACTCGTCATTTGCGGTTCATAGATACCAAACTCGTCCATATTCGTCACCACTCAAAAAGTGCCGTCCCGTCTTACACGGAACCTCAATACCTCTCTCAATATATCCTTTAGCTCCACTCTCATCCCAAACCCCCTTCTACTATTATGATTCCCAAAATAACTCTTTTTAGACTCTTCCCTCCCAAACCCCCCTTGCATCATCTCATACCTCTTACTATTCAGATCTCTCAAACAAGCCTTTCTAAACACTTCACTCTGACTCTTCCCCGCTCCACCTCTCCTTTACTCATCCCAAACCTTCTCCTACTTCTATAAGCTCCAAAACAACACTTTCTAGCTCCTTCCCTCCAATCCAACTTAGAGACTAACATGTTCACCGCTCGAACAATTTCAAATTTCACTATACTAATTTCCCACTAATCCTCTTTGGGTTCTGGAGTAGCGTACTAACCACGGAAAAGCACTTTAACACCTTATATGGGGTAGCACTATATAAATGCAAGCCCTTCCCTCTTCGATCCCTCCACTATCCTTTTTCAATCCAAATAACAAACTCACATGTTCACTGCTCAGACGAATTTCATATCTCCCTATGCTAATACACAATAATCCTCTTTGGGTTCCCGAGTAGCATGCTACTCACCAAAAAACACTTTGACACCTCATCAAGGGCAGTAAGCGCTATATAAATGCAATTACAATAACAATTTCCTTGTTGAGGAAAATACCCAATGATGTAACGATCAGTGGCTAAGTACACCAGCGGGAGAAATGCTTTTGGCAGAAGAACACTGTCAAGGGTCTCACAACCCTTTTAGTGTTGCCCTCCCACCCCCTTTGTCTTGACACAACTCTTCCCTTCCTTTTGATTTTACACATACAATCCAGGGCACCAACAAAATCCATTCATTATGGGCAATGGTTTTCCTCAGTTTTCCCCAGAGAATAATTCCCAATGACGGTGCTTGAGGGGGAGGAGGATTGCTTACTTGGAGCAGTCCTAGAGGTACCAGATTGTCCCAAATATTGATGGCGAAGTCAATGGACACCCTGTTTCTTTCTTGATAGATACAAGTGCTACAAGCTCTACAGTTATTTCTGTGGAGGTTCCAAACCTACCCCTCTCAGGAAGAGAAGCCCAGGTTGTTGGAATCAGTTATGAACATATTATTAAAGAGGTTATAGTAGACCACCCTGTTAAAATGGGCTCAATGGAGAATAATCATCAGTTCATATGGTGTCATTCTAGTCTAGAGACTTATTTTGCAAAATGAATGGTGTGATTTACTGTACACTGGATGTTGTGACAAATGAAACTCAAGATGAAGATAAGATCTTGTGTCTCAAAATAAATCTTGACTCAAGAGTTCAGCTGATCCCAGTTTTAACCAAAAATTGATTTGCCCCTGAATTAAAGATATATGCCCTCATTCTGATACCAAACAGACTGACCATCCGACCGCCGTGGACCAAATCCGACTGCCAAGGCCGCAAACCAATCTACGCTGCCTTACGAAGCATGCACACCTCCCCTCTGACCGCGGTGGTTGGAAAGCACTCGGTTTGGAGCTCGGTGGTCGGAAAGCAATCAGTACGGAACCCGACGGTCGGAAGGTACTTGTCATGCATTGTGGCACATTGAAAAATATGGAAATGGGTAGTAAAACACACAAATGGCTCGGCATGGTGCACGGCGGTCGCCAAATACCTGGCATGGATCGCAGCGGTCGCTAAGCTCTGCCCATGCACCACAGTGACTGCCAAGCATCTCCATTGGATTATTTAAATTCAAGCACAGTTGATCACCAAAGTGGACGCACCTACAAATCATGGTTTAAAGCACACCTCATCCCAGATCATGATCCTTTGCCCCTACATTCCACAACTGCCAGACAACATTTTTATAGATTGCTGGCTTGAACACAATTGCTGCACACATTTTTACCACATATTTCACCATTTCATTCCTTGTTTAAATCACCACTTACGTTCCTATCACTCTCAATCAAGTTTTTTTCTTTATGACCAATAGGTCATCAGCCAACAGCTCATGTTTTTCAGACACAGAGTTGTCAGTGTTGGTTGATGAAATCATCCGAGTAGAGCCATAAATCTTTGGATCCCAAGTTCAAAAAACTTCTCAAACTGGTAGAAATGCAATTTGGGACCAGATTGTCATGAAGGTGAGTTCTGTGGGGAGTATTGTTCCTACAAAGGAGGACATCAGGAAGAGGTGGCATGACCTGAAAATAAGGGTCAAGCGATTGGCATCCAGGCACCACCTTACGGCCCTCAAGACTGGTGGTGGTCCTCCTAGGCCACCTTTGCAAATCCCTGCCTGGGAGAAGAAGCTGCACACCATCATTCAGTCTGAGGGCTTGATTGGAATAACTGGGGGTTTGGAGATTGGTAAGTAACACGGAAACAACTCACAATTATTTGCACTCTGTAAATGCACACATTACAGACATTGCAATGTGTAACAACTGTACAAACTTTCAAAATGTTCTGTTGTCTGAACACCAACCAATATGTACCACTGTTGTTTGTTCCAACCCACTCATCAGTCATCTTGTAGATGAAATTCAGCTCAAATGCAGGTAGCCATTGCTCGGGTTTGGGGGGGCTTAGAGACTGAAGTCACCACATATCCCATCAGGCCCTGTGAGTGGGATGTAATGGTATTTCGATCTTATAAGGCAGTGCCACCAAGTGCTCATCACACAAGGCATACGCATACTTGTCTTCTGTCAGGTGACAAGACCTCACAGACACCCTCACTGTGATACAGTATGCTACATTCACATATATGATGGCCAGTAGTAAAACTATGGTTGTCAAAGAGATCTGTGGGGATGGGATGGCATTGTGGGTATAGTGTTCACATCATATAGAAATCAGACACCATCAATGTTATGAGAATGCCATCCACCAAGACCATAGCTTGATCACTATATATCCTCACAAGTCCTAGATGTACACAGAACTCCCCCTGTGGACCTGGAGATCTGCAGATGTAGGCAGCAACAGTGTCACAGGAACAGGATTTGGCATCAATGCACCTAGTAAAACTACATTGGGTATGGTGAATGATGATTGACACACATCTGAGACTACTGGTGATGTTACACATGGTCTCAGTGTTTGCATTTGCCTTTGCATAGGCCTTTAATTCCAAACTGCTTTGGATTTGTAATGACAATAGGTTGTACCGACAAACATAGCGGAAAATGTCCATGTAAACAATACCTTTACATCTGAGAATTCGGCTATTCTAATTTGCTGCTCAAAACAGCATCTCCACCAGTGTCGGATTGTGCAATTGTGCTGCATTCACAATGCTCTGTTGATGTTGTGCCAAATAAACCTTGCCACATATGGCATAGAGAGTAATCCTTATTCTTCAATAATGAACACACGGACACATGCAGAGCTCGTAAGAGGCTCACCCATAGGAATCTTTATATCCATTGATCCACATACATACCTTTACATGTATGTGCATGGCAGGCCTATTGTGTTCAAGCAATCCAAAAATATGGCATCTACTAAGTGCAATGTTAGTCCTGAGCTTTTGCCCATATGCGTAGGAAATCATGTTTTTACACTGTACAGGTGTCTGTCTCTAGGAGCAATACAAGTGTAGTCTGCTGTTGGTCACATTAGTGTGTGGCAATGATCAAAATTATTTTGCATGACATGTGTAGATGGCCATGGGCATGTGATAACAGGGATGTGGTGTGGTGGGTTTAGACATTGTTGAGATTGATGGTAGTACACAGAGGCATATAATTTACACAAATGTGTTGTCAGTAAGTTAGCATGCGCAAATCAAAGATGTAATGTATCCAATGTTGTCTATTGTTAATACTAGCTGTGGAGTAGCTCATCATAGATGAAGGCTTATCAAGTGGCATGTTCACTCAGTATCTACATCTGTTGCAACCATAAAGGTCAAGGCCCATCTTAAGATCAAGATATGGAAAGCTATCGCCACAGAGGGTGCCGGTCCTGGAGGTCACTTGTCGGCTCAGTGCTCACTGCAAGAAGAGGTGGGAGCACCTTAGAAGATGGACCAAGGGGCGGGAGGGGCGCTCACCGAAACCTAACCGCCCTAATTTCCTCATACTGGCGGTAGCATACCCCAACCTTGATTGCGAGGCCAACAGCAGCTAGGAGGGGGTGTGTATTTTCCTCAGAATGATGTCATACATAAACATATTTTGTTTTTCACTTACAGGCAGCTATTTAACATTCTAGGTGAAAGTATACTCATGTACCAGTCAAGGAGAACATATTTGCATGTGTATGTGTGGCATACCCTGCCAACTTAGGGTGAACAAAGCAAACACAAGGAGATGATGAAAGGAGCGCTGAAACTTTTCAGACACTCACCCCCAGTCACAGATCCGGGATGAATCCATCATCGTTATTTAGCTCACTTCGCCTCCTCAGTTCAGACCCAGCTATATGAAAATCAGTCTTGACCCTGTGCCTCATGGGAACAGTCCAGCATGAACTACCAAGCCAGGTCTTCCCTGAACCAGAAACAAGCATCCTGGGACTGGTTTCGGCGTAACACCCTTGACCTTTTCCCTGCCACACCTGCCCCACCTCCCCAACTGTCCTCGACCCAAAATGAAAAAGTCTGCATTCCCTCCCCTACAGTACCCTTCCACATCAACACCCACCAAAGCTGGCCCCTCTGGTACCCCAAACCCCCCCCCCCTCCAAAACCATGAAGAAAAAAAACAGCTGTCATGAATCTGGACCACCCCCCAACCAAGAGATCCTCTTTCCCTACCTACCCCAGTTCACCTGCCAACAAAAGTACAACTGTCCCTATTCAAATCAGTACCCTAAAGAGATACAAATCCCAAAAATGATCCAACCCAGCACTATCAATCCTGATGTGCCCTCTCCCACAGCAGTAACCACACCACCCAATCCTGATCCCATCACTTCCACCCACCTACCACACCCTGCCTACACAGAACCTAATATTCCCCAGTACCAACCCAGTCCCACCAAACCAAACACCAGCCCACCCCATTGACTCTTCAGAGGTGCCTGGACTGCCCAATGGATGCCCCTTTCCTGGAGTAAGTGTGGTGGCATTTATGTGTGCTAATGCACATGTTCATTATTGGGCTGTCCTTTGGCCTTAGAATTTTGACCTTGTATGTCATTTTTAAAAAAATAAAACAACAAATAATTACAACCTTCATCCTACTTTTGCCACTCATGATGAAAGTTGGCCAATGCACTTTTTGGGTGTGTTTCAACAAAAGGGTTGGTTTCCCTATGTTTGTTGAGCCATTTGCATTGGTGACTCTAGTTGCACCTTGTTAGCAATTATGGAGTAACCAAGGACATGGGTCTATGTAGCATGTTTTTACATTGGTACTATGTCTCAATTTTGGCAAACCTTTCTTTTTGGGTCATTTGTCATGTGTAGAAGATAAAGTTGCCTAGAGCAATGTCCACATCGTCAGGCTTCAGTATTCGGAGAGCTGTGTATTTGAAATGGTTGACATATATGATGAATACGTATAAGTTTATATATGTTTAGGCAGTGCATTATACTCTTGCATGCTTGCTACTTTTGAGGCACATGCATGTGTTTTCATATATGCTCCTTGAATATTCTTCTCATGGTTATTTGACAAATGATGGTGTTGTGGGGCTATTGGTATTGTCTACCACTTACACGTCAGCCACTTGAGGATGGACAGCATTTGAGAACAGTTGTTGATCCATTTCTAGGCCATGGCAATTATCCTATGCACATGTTGACAGAGTTGCAGGTGCTACCTGCACTGTATCGTTGACCTGTTACCTTCCAGGAGTACAACTGACTTTGATAGACGCATTTTTATTATGTCTGTACAATGTTGCCTTTACATATATGTGACTTGCATAATTGGCTGACCCATTGACCAGACTTATTGTTTTTATGTGTGTGATGATGGAAGTTTCACTACAGTGTTTTTTAAGTGTAGTACTATAATGTTTGACACAGACTTACATACAGGTATATTATCTATGTCAATCGAAGACTTGGCTTTTTTATATTGTGAGTGTATCACAACTTATTAGAGTTATGTCATTCATGAGGAGGTGTTGTATTGTGCAACTGTCTCTTGCACTGTGTTACTCATCTGTTTCTGCACTGACCACACATGTAGATTATGTGAGTGGGTGGGTGTTGATTTTCACTGTTGTATACATAAGCAACATCATGCAGATGTTTAAAGTACACACATTCAGTAATGTCACATACAGGGATCAACTACTTATATTTGGACATGGAATTCATCACCCCAGCCTTGTTCACAGTGTGTTGTGGGGGTTGTTTGTTGTGTGAAACACATTGTTGATATATAGTGTGCCTCAAAGTTGTCTGGGTATGTTGTCGGTCAGGTGAGGTACCAGCTTTATTGGAAGACTTGTGCGTGCACAGACTAGTAGAACATTTGTTTCCTTTTTAATTTAAAATGTTGTCCTCATATTACCTCTAATAATCAAGAACCCTCCTAATCACCACTGACCCAATTACTTATGTTAGGGGTCTATTCCCAACCATGGTTTACATCAAGTTACCAACCAGCACTGTACATCAAGAGCTGACCAATAGGTTGAATCATTGGACTTCATGATCTTTCCGTTAGCGGTCCAATAGATACCAAAATAACCCATGTTCAATCTTCCTTATATTCAGATTAACCTTTTGGTCTTGGTCTCTACAGTATAACAGAGTTCCACCACTCCCTCCAAGTGGGGGGTGTAGCCTGACATCACCTTTTACATATCTCCCTTTTTTGCCAGGAGGATTAAATAAAATATTAACTCTTTTAGAAGCTTCAAGAAGCCCTCAGGTCGAGATCTTAACTGTATAATACCAAGCTTGATTAAAGTGGGTCTTACCTTAACTTCTATACCCAGAATGTCAGACATTGCCTTACCCACTCACTTCCAGAATTTTTCCAGGACCGGGCAGCTAGCGAACATGTGAATGTCATCTGCCTCTCGATCTCTGCACCTTTTACATTTAGCCTCCCCGCTGCCTCTTATCCTAATCAGTTTCAGCTGTGACCAATAAACTCTGTGTAGGGTGAAGATGTGATTTCTCCTTCATGCAGCAGACTTCATTACAGAATAAAGCATGCATAAAGATACTTGCCATAATTCATCCAGCTCTTCACTTGGCAGCAACCTTCCCAGACCAGATAAGTGGGTCTCATGCTTTCTTCTGCTTCTGCAACCACCAAGTATCCATACCAATAAATGACCTCCTACTTTCTCGATCTTGAATCTTAAAGGCCCTTTCCCATTGAATTTTTGCTCAGGGCAAACCACAGCGGATTCATGCACCACACAGATATTTGGTAAAACGTAAACATAGAAAGCGAACCATTCATCAAATCTTTCCATGCATCCCAAGAGCGGCATTTATCCCATTCCACAATACTCCCCCCCCGTGTGTTATTTCACAAGTTTTCAAAGGTTTCTCCAAACTGTCCAATAAGCACTCTGGAGTTCCAGGAGAATCACACACTGGTGCCCATTCAATATAGTATGGGATACCCAAAAGAGACCAACACTCATCCCATATTTTTGCTGTGGCCTTTAGGACCTTCAGCTGGACTTTTGAGAAAAACTTAGGAGCCCCAAATTTATACATGAAACCCACTTCTGTAGTATTACCAGCATTGCATTTTACATGCAACCCACAAGTGTGCTATCAGATTGTAATAGAAGCATCCTGCTATTCTTCAATTGATATGCCCAACGATATAATTGGAAATCCAGGAGCTCCAAGCTGCAACTTCCAAGTTTCCTTCTTAACTTCTTCCAGGAAAGTCTAATACCCTTTCCTGCTAAAATGAAAGGTGAAATTCTTAACTGTATTCTCAAAAGAGGCTTTTTTTAAATTAAACTCTAGTGGTATGTTATTGAGCAGGTAAGAGAACTTGAGTAAGATGGACATCTTAACCAGGTTGACCTGGCTATACAAGATGAGGGGGAGATTATGCAATTTCTTTAAAATCTTATCTATCTCCTTAAACACTTTTGCTAAATTCACCTTGGGGACCTCTTCTAAATCCTGCAATATCATTATCCTGAGATATCAGAGTTGCTTTGATAGCTTGATTTCTGGAGGAACTTGATTCCATGCCATCACCTCTGTTTTACTGTTAATCTCATAGTCAGACAACCTCCCAAACAAATTCACCTCTGCCATCAAATATCGGAAGAGCCTGACTAACGTCTGTTGTGAACCAAATCAAGTCATCAGCATGTAGAGATATCTTCCTGGAGCAACTGCCCACTGTACAAGGGGTTATTTCCCTATTCTGCCTTGAGTTTTGTGCCAGGGGTTCAATATATAGATCAAAAAGGATAGATGACAGGGGAAACCTTGTCTGGTCCCCCTTCCTATCTGTACTGGAGCCGTGAGGCTACCGTTGACTAATATTTGTGCTTGAGGCACCCTATATTTTTGGCTCAGAACATTCCAGAATACCTCACCAATACCAAACGCTTTTAATGTACCTCTCAGGTATTTCCAATTCACCTGATTGAAGGCTTTAGCTGCATCCAGAGTTACTATTGATAGGGGCTCTCCCTGAATTGAGGCAACATCTATTGAGCCTATCAAAGTCTCTATAAGATCCCTCATCTATCTTCATGTTAGGAAACCCTTCTGATCTTCATTAATTAAATAATTATTGTCCCAGCTATCTTGCATAAATGGTATGCCAGTATGCTAGTGAACATTTTGTAGTTGCAGTTCAGCAATGATATTGGTCGATACGACTGCATGGGATTCTTGCCTGATTTTAGAATAAGCGAGATAACAGCCTCATTCCAAGACTCCGGCAAATGGAGAATCTCTCCTCAACACCTCGTTAAATAGATCTAGCCAGATTGGGATTACTACCTCAGCAAAAGCGCTTCCCCAGCTCCCGAGGCTGTTTGTTTTGTTTCCCTGAAATGACGATCAGCGCGCATGTCGCGCTGACATCATTTCAGTGATTCAAAACTGAAATGAGCCAAGCGGCTCATTTCAGTTTTGCTTCCTATGTGCTCAGGGGGTTATCTCAGTTCCCTGAGTACGTACAAAGCCAGGTAAGGTATTGTTAGAAATGGTAGAATCTCCCCTTTCCAATGGTACCCCTCCCTAGTGGATCCCTGCTTGGTGATCGCCCCAGGAGGGGGATCCCCAATCAGGGATCCATGCACTAGGCACCAGGGAGAAGGGAGCTGCCCCATGGGCAAGGGCCTTTGCCCCTCCATTTTAATTTGGGTAAATTCAGTTTTTCTGCCCCCCATGGGGCAGAAAGCCCACTAGATACCAGGGAGTTTTTTCTAATCTAAATTAGGGGAGGGGGCTGACCAATATGGGCATGCCAATGTCTCCACCCCCACTGCTCAATCAACGTCTTTCTGACCCCCCTGGGGGGCAGATGGTGGCAGTAGCCCCTAATATGCCCCCGGGGGGCAGAATTCCCATTAGATGCCAGTTTTGTTTTCCCTTTGAATTCAGGGGTGGTGGCTGCCCAAGACGGGCATGCAAATGCCCCCACCCCTCTCCCCACAAAATGAAAGCCCACTAGATACCAGGGATTCTTTTTTCACTGAAATTAGGGTTGGGGCTGCCCAAGATGGGCATGCCAATGCCCTCACCCACTCCCGCCAAATTACAGTATTTCTGCCTCCAATCTGCCTCCCGGGGGGGGGTAGAAAGCCCACTAGACACCAGGGACTTTTTTAATTGAATTTAGGGGTAGGGGGCTGCCCAAAATGGGCATTCCAATGCCCCCACAAAAATTCCCTCAGTCTTTCTGGCCTGCCCCGGAAGCATATGGGGCAGAAGCCCACTAGGTCGCAGGGATTGGTTGTCTTTTTATACATAGAGGTGGGGGCTGCCCAAAATGGTCTTTCCAAGTTGCCAAAGCCTTTCTGCCTCCTCTGGGAGACAGATGGGGGCAATAGTCCCTAATCTGCCACCCGAGGGCCAGAAAGCCCACTACAAGCCAGGGATTGCGTTGTGTTATTTATGCGTAGGGGCACCTGGCTGGCAGTTTGTGTGGATGGTGCTTGGTTGGCGGTATGCGTGGATGGCGCTTGGCTGGTGGTGTGTGTGGATGGTTGTGTGCGTGTACTGACTCCTGGCTGGTGGTGTGGCTTGCATGCACCCCCCAGTGTTTTCTTACCTAGAATGCCCAGCAAACCTCAAATTTACTTACAATGTCACATTTTCCTCACATTTCTGTGTCCCGAGAAAAAGTATACATCATTTGTGTGGATGCCCAAAGTAACGTCAGCCAGAAAACGTATAAATCAATTGCCCTTTTTAGACCAGCTTTGGGCCCCTTCAATTTCTAGAAATTTTTTGCCCTTCCATGTTTTAGGCACTTGGCCCATCCACACAAGGAAGGTATCATTTTTATCAGGAGACTGATGGGAATGCTGGGTAGTAGGAAATGTGTGCCGTTTGGTGATCCCACAACTTTCCCACACAGATATTAGTGGAAAACTTGACTTTTTAGCTAAATTTGAAGTTTGCAGCACATTTTTGTAAGGAAAATCTTGGGGGATCAACACAAGCCACACCTCCCTCGACTCCCACAGGTGTCTAGTTTTCAGAAATGTCTGGGTTTTTTAGGTTCCTCTAGATGTCCGCAAACCCAGAACCAAAAACACAGGTGCCCAACTATCTATCACAAATTTACCTGGTTTTTCAAGGGGGTAACCTGTGTTTTTGGTCTCGTGCTCAGCGGCCATCTCAGGAAACCTACCAAACCCACACCTTTCTGAAAACAAGACACCAAGGGGAGTCCATGAAGTTATGGCTTGCATGGACCCACCAACGTTTTCCTATACAGGGGGCCATACTCTTTCTGGCAGCGCCACTGCATCGCCTCACCTGAACTCCCTGCCATTGGGGTCTGAGCAGCCTGACAGCGACGGGGTCCCTATGCTGTTTGTCTCCCCCGCTGCCATTCAACACCATTGGCCGCCGCGGGGGGAGACTACAGCTCCCGTGATTCCTAGCGAGCCGGACTGCTCCAGCGTTCCAGCGCGCCCGGAGGCACTTAAAAGCGAGTGCTTCCCTGGTGGTGCGGGGGGCCATACTCTTTCTGGCAGCGCCACTGCATCGCCTCACCTGAACTCCCTGCCATTGGGGTCTGAGCAGCCTGACAGCGACGGGGTCCCTACGCTGTTTGTCTCCCCCGCTGCCATTCAACACCATTGGCCGCCGCGGGGGGAGACTACAGCTCCCGTGATTCCTAGCGAGCCGGACTGCTCCAGCGTTCCAGCGCGCCCGGAGGCGCTTAAAAGCGAGTGCTTCCTTCGCGTCGCGGGACGCGCGCGGGCGACGCCGGGCTGAGCCCGGGCAGAGGGCGGGCCGTCTGTGGCCGTCCGGGGCAGGAGGAGGCAGGGCTGGGCCACCCCTCGTGCTTGCCATCACGCCCACTAAGGTACTGTGCTGTTGTGACCTATCTACCCCCAGACAAACATTGTGACTATTACATACCATGCAGCATCAACCATTGTGAGAGTCTGATCCAAGTATTGTTTCTGTATACTGCTCCATTTGGCTATTCATTTTGCCTAGGTTTGAGTTATTGTTGTTATCCCTCATTCCCATTTGCGATTGTAACATGGCCAAAAGGAAATCTATGGAGGGAGGCGGGGGCAGCTCCATTAAAAAGGGAAAGAAAGCTAAAAAAGTTAACCATGCAGCAGGCAACTGCATTTTAGATAGGATTGAAGCCATTGTCGACAACTGCCAAGTCATATTAGAGGAATCTAGTTCTGCTTCCTCTATCACAGGGGACTCCGTAACAGATCTGTCCCCTAGTACTTGCACTCGCAAGATCCCAAGTATGTTTATCAAAACCAGGGAAGCCCCACCCACAACACCCACTCTCCCCATACCCATACCCCACGACCATGAGTCCTGCCAGAAAGACAAGCAGAACACTCTGGATCCTATGTCTACTACTGAATCACCCTCTCCCATGACGCCGCTCAAGCTCTCTTGTTCCAATAGGTTTGCTATTCTGGAAGGCTTAGAGGAGGAAACATCTGCATCCCAAGTTATTGGCTCCTCGTCCTCTAAAGTAGTTAAGACTCCCAGCTCGCAGGGGGTATCGCTGGAACAGAAAATTGACCAACTATTATCCGAGATAGAATCCTTGAAGAATATAGTTACGGAATTGAGCAAGAGGGGCCTATTAATTCCTATGCAGTCTACAACCCACAGCAGCTCTGGGGTGCCAACACCACTTGTACCTCTAATTTCTGTACAGACTGGCCCTTTGCCAATCGCACTCAGGGCTAATGATTCAGCTTGTAATATGACCAATCCCATCAGAAAACCACCTCTGCCCTCTACTAGCCGCAGCATACCATCGTATAGGGACTCTGTGAACAACCAGAGAATCCACAAAGTTATCTCCTCTACTCCACATACAGCTGTAGTTACTGGACCCTTAAGACCCAGTACCCAGAGGTCTGTGATTTGTTCTGGAGGCAACACTGCAGCAAATCCTATTGCAGATGGTTTGTTGTCCAACCCAACCATAGCTTATATGGTTGGGGTACCTAGACTTACTAATAATCAATCCTACGAAAATGAGGATTCCCTTAAAAATAAAGCTATTCACTGGGTCAGGCATGTCAGGGGCTGTAGGTCAATTATCCGTGAAGATATTACCAAGGCCAGAAGATTGTCACACTACACTAGCCAATTTGATTGTATTGAGCTTACATTCTCCAATAGTACCCTGGCCGAAAATCTGGTTCTCCTTGAATATCGTACCTCAGCCCCAGACCACTCCTGTATCCAGATAAGGCGCACCCCGCTTTGGATCCCAAGCGAGCCAGTACTAGAGGGTAGAAAGAGGGTTTCAAGCAACGATTCCAACTTGAACAGGGTAGATTGACTGGTCCAAAATCTTTCTCCTAAGTCTTGTTCTGTGGAGCCGGTTACTATTGCTCTCAATCATATCACCACACCTCCTGAAAGTCCATCTTCCCTCTCATTGCCCTCTCTGTCTCGTGAGATGCTCCCTAACATCCAGCCCACTATTACACTCGACAATTCTATGCCTCTTCTTAATCTTGTCTCATGGAATGTCGCGGGGCTCCCCAAAAAGCTCCTGATCCCGGAATGGCACGATTTTATTGGCACATTTGACGTTTGTGTATTCCAAGAAACATGGAGCACAAT
This sequence comes from Triturus cristatus, assembly GCF_964204655.1. Lineage (NCBI taxonomy): Eukaryota > Metazoa > Chordata > Amphibia > Caudata > Salamandridae > Triturus > Triturus cristatus. The sequence continues at coordinate 648,714,763 of NC_140581.1, forward strand.
CCCTCTACACAAATCAGGGTATTCTACACACTATCTACCGGCCCTAAGCTCAGGGAAAGGTCGCCCATCGGGGGGATTACATGTCTGGGTAAATATCAAGCATAATTGGCTGGTTCAGTCCCATAAGAATGTTTCCCCCGATCTTCTCCATTTGACAATAAAAGGTTCACATAGTGGTCCCACCCTAGACCTTTTTAACATCTATGCTAGAGGTTCGACGGGTGGAAAGATGTCTCAAACAGTGTCTGCCCTGGATCACGAATTGACTCTTATTGATCCGAACTCTACTGTTATCATCTGTGGAGAATTTAACTGTACTTTTGAACCTCTAGCCTCAGAAGATCTATTGGGGTCCAGTGAATCAGACCTCATTAGGGGAATCCCGCCCCTAGAGCTCACTCCGATCAAGAAATGGTCACAAAGGGCTATTCAATTGAATGCACTAACTCAAGAATTTAACCTACGTGCAGTGAATGGTAGATCTATATCTGACAAGGGCGGTGCCTTCACCTTTAACAGGTTAACTTCTCCATCACGCATCGATTATATCCTTGTCGACATCTACTCTTGGGGGCTTATCACAGATATGGTTGTTAAAAACACAATAGATAGCGACCACAACCCACTATGTTTACAAACTAAAGATCTCTGGATGACATTACCCAATGTGGACAATGAACCTCCTTTAATGGCAACTAAGGAAGTATCATTGGCAGGGTGTAGTCGACGCCTTAAATGGCATGGGATCTCACAACATGAGGAGAAGCTCGCTTCAATCAAAGAGCTCCTAGCTAGAAAACATACTGAACTTTGTGATGCTAGCACCAAAATGGATGATCCCCAACTTATAGCTTCTGTTTATCTTGACACCATCAATAAAATAGGGGATTTCTTTATTCTTGGGGAGAAAACTCGTCCCAAGGTGGATTCCACGAAAAGCGGAAACCCTTGGTACTCTAAAGATTGCAAAAGGGCCAGAGTGACCCTCTCCAAAGCCCTAAGGAAACAGGATAGAAATTTAATTAGCAAGGCCAGACAAGACTATTCGAGATCCTTGATAGTCGCCAAACGGAACTGGGAAGAAAATCACTGGCAGGAACTTAAGGAGGCGGCCCTAAACCGGAACTCAACAGCTTTTTGGGACCTTCTAAACAGAGCCAAAAGGGCTAAAACAACAAGCATCCCAAACCATATAGCGGAGCTGCAATGGTTCAACCATTTCTCTGCTATATATGCGGGTGAGACTGTCTCTGCTGCTCCGGTGGTGGATGATTTGCCCCCTACTGTTGAGTTCCCAGCGGAGACCAATTTTGGGACCCACAAAGCTATCCTGGCTATTAAAAGTATTGCCCCCGGCAAGGCGGCTGGCCCCGATGGCATACCAGGTGATCTTCTTTCACACGATCCAATTCCCTGGGCCTCTTTTATCTCTGTTGTTATGAACGCTATAGCTAAGGGTTCTATAGTACCTGAGTCCTGGAAAGCCGCGGTGGTGATTCCAATCTTTAAAAAGGGTAATAGGGAGGACCCTGCCAACTATAGACCTATTAGTCTAATTGACGTAGTACAGAAAGTGGTTGGCAGGGTTCTCCTGATGAGAGTGAGATGTTGGATTGAGAACGGGGATGTTTTATCACACTTTCAAGCAGGTTTTAGACAAAAGGTAGGCACTATGGATCAAGTTTTTAGATTTTTTATGATTTATTGGAAAACTGCAGTTTTAGGCAAGGGAACTTTATATTTAGCTTTCATTGACCTAAAGTCTGCTTTCGACTTAATTCCTCGCCAACGATTGTGGCAGGTCTTATTCCAACTAGGTGTTCCTCATGAGATTCTTGCCTTTTTAAAGCTTCTGCATGAGAACAACCATTCTAATATTAGATGGGGTGCCCAGGGCCAGCTTACAGGGAGTGTCGCGGTGAACAGGGGGGTATGCCAGGGCTGTGTGCTGGCTCCCACCCTGTTCTCTCTATACATCAACGGGTGGTGGATTTCCTTAGAGAGGTCCCAGCTGATGCTCCAGTCCTGGCTGGTGAAAAGATCCCTACTCTCCTGTTCGCCGACGACACTCTCCTGATCTCCAAATCCCCGGCTGGCCTGCAAAGAATTTTAAATAGATTAGACTCTTTTTGTAAGTCCTATGGACTTATTATAAACACAGAAAAAACCAAACTAATGGTAATAAATCCTCCGAGACGTTTTAGATATACTTTTACTCTGGATGACACACCGTTAGACATTGTGGATTCTTTCGATTACCTAGGCATACGTATTGCAAAAGGGATGAAGTGGAGTTCGCACCTGACCAAGATGCTCCTGTGCCACAAGAGGGTATCCGGTGCCATTATAAGAGAACAACACCTCTCTACTAGTCGACCTGTGGCACCGGCCCTTGTGGTATATGAGGCACAGGCACTATCTAGTTCTATGTATGGGGCGGAAATTTGGGGCTATGAAAATATTCATGACCTGGTCGTCTCGGAGAATAAATTTATGAGGAATCTCATTTCTGTCCCAACATCATCTCCACTAAAACCCTTGCTGTATGACCTAGGTACACATTCCATTCAGGACATTGCACGTTTACGACCTTTATTATTCTGGGCAAGACTGCGACGGACCCCAGAACTTGCCAAATATGCTGCAGGCTTAAATGATCTTATTTCAGCGGACACTGGGAGGAGGCTAAAATGGATTACTTATATAAAACAAACATTGAAATCCATTGGCTATGAAGATTGTTGGGAATCCCAGATACCCCCTTCGAAACAGGATCTTAAGAAGGCCTACTGGAGCTGGGTAAACTCAAGAGAGTTGAACAATCCAAAGTCGGGGAAGCTGAGCGAGGCTTTTTTCGAACATAAGCCTTTCCGCAAATTGGAAGCATATCTCGACTTTATCCAGTCCCCATTGGATAGATCCCTGTATGTACGCTTTAGATTGGGGTCCCTCCCCCTCAACTGTGTGACTGCTGGTTGGAAGGGATCTCTACCTTCATCTGTCGGTTGTCCGAGCTGTACAGCACCCAAAGAGTCTATTCCCCACTTCTTATTTGCCTGCTACCACTATCGAAGACCAAGAGCTAAGTGGCTGCGTCCGATTTGTAGAATGCTCGGATGCCGCGACTATCGTACTGTGCTACGCATTCTGCAAACCGATGCCTCGTCCCTTACTATTGTCTGCGGTATTGCTAAATATCTGGGCTGTGCTTGGCTGTTGCGAAAGAAAAAAATTGCCCTTTATTTGCACTGATTTACCTCTGCGATTTGTTCTTATTGCACTTCAACGAACCCCAGGCCACCAAGCACTTTGTATTTTTCATATGCTGTTCTTAACTATTTTTACAATCTTTTTTAGATGTACCTATGATCAATTGATTGTTTTACTGTCTAACTTGATCCCTTTTTATTACTGTATGTTGTGCTTTTATGATATTTTTATCGAATAAAGCTTTACCTACCTACCTATACAGAATCCCCTGCAAACCTCAAATTTAGCTGAAAAATCACATTTTCTCAAATTTCTGTGTGGGAAAGTTGTGGGATCACAGTGCTGATACACATTTCCTACCACATAGCATTTCCCCTAGTCTCCTGATGAAAATGGTATTTCACTCATGTGGGTGGGCCAAGTTACCGTGACAGGCAAGGGCATAAAATGTATTGAGGAGACATCAAAATTGCTTATCACAAAATGACCTGGTTTTGCAGGGGAGTCACCTGGGTTTTTGGCCACGGGTTCGGTGGTCATCTAGGAAAACCTACCAAACCCACACATTTCTGAAAATGAGACACCCGGGGAGTCCAGGGAGGTATGGCTTGTATGAATGCCTCAATGTTTTCCTATCCAGAATCCCCTGCAAACCTCAAATTTAGCTGAAAAATGTAAATTTTCCTCAAATTTGTGTGTGGGATCACAATGCCGGCACAAATGTCCTTCCACTCAGCGTTCCCCTCAGTCTCCCGACTAAAATGATACATCACTTGTGTGGGTGAGGCAAGGACCTGTGACTGGGAAGAGCCAAAAACATAGGGATTAAGGTGCAGATTTACAAGAAACTGTTTCCCTGCGCCTGTGTGAAAAACCCTTGCGCCTCCATTGATGCGCCGTATTTACAATACAGTGCACTATGGCGCAAGGATTGACAGATGTATCAGAAATTCTGACGCAACTGCTGGCGGAAAAGTCACGCATTGCTGGAGTCGTGTCGCCAGCACGACGCAACTCCAGCAATGCGTGTTGCAGTCTATTCCCAATGCACTGCGTCACTCCTTACGCCTGCTTCGAGCAGGCATAAGGTTTTGATGTAGTGGCGTCCAAAAGGCACGCCACTGTGTCACCTTTACGAGGCTTCCCTGCGTGGTAACACCTACCCTGCATACATTATACCTGACGCAGGTATAATGCTCACGCAGTGCTTTACAACTTGGCGCATCTCCCTAAGTGTGTCACGTTGTAAATTTGCTGCATTTTTTACACCGCCGTTATGTCACAAAACAGCAGTGTAAAAGTGTTGCAAGGGGCTTGTAAATCTGCCCCTAAGTGTATTGCAAAGCGAATTCTAAGCGCTACATAAAAAAAAAGTTTTTAGGCAATTCTGCATTAGAGACCCACACAAGTGAGGTATCATTTTACTCAGGATACTGAGGAGAACGCTGTGTGGTAGTACATTTGTGCCGGCACATTGATCCCACAGACAAATATGTGGAAAATTAGTTTTTCTCAGCAAAATTTGAGGTTTGCAGGGGATTCTGGGTAGGAAAACTTTTGGGGATCAATGCAAGCCATACCTCCCTGGACTCCCCCAGGCCTCTAGTTTTCAGAAATGTGTGGGTTTGGTAGGTTTCCTCAGGTGGCCGCAGAGCCCAGGTCCAAAAACCCATGTGCCCTCTTTCAAAACCAGGTTGTTTTGTGATGGATAATTGTGAAGTCTCCTCAATATGTTTTGGGCACTTGTCTGTCGCAGGTACTTGGACCACCCACACGAGTGAGGTGTCATTTTTATCGGGAGACCCGGAGAAACGCTGGGTGGTAGGAAGTTTGTGTCAGCATGGTGATCCCACAACTTTCCCACACAGAAATTTGAGAAAAAATAGATTTTTTTCAGCTAAATTTGAGGTTTGCAGGGGATTCTGGGTATGAAACTCTTGGGGGTCCACGCAAGCCATACCTCCCTGGACTCCCCCATGTGTCTAGTTTTCAGTGATGTGTGGGTTTGGTAGTTTCCCAGGATGGCCGCCAAGCCTGGGGCCAAACACCCAGGTGACCCCCCCTTTCCCATGAGGCACAGGGTCAGACTGATTTGCATATGGCCATGTCTGAACTGGGGTGGCAGAGTGGGCTAAAGAACGGTGATGGATCAAACCCAGATCTGTTGACTGGGTGTGAGTGTTTGATTGGTTCTGATGCTCCGTCCATCACCACCCCCTTTTGGACCCCCCCTTGCAAAGCCAGTTTGTTTTGTGATAGTTAATTTGGATGTCTTCTTAATACCCATTGGGCTCTTGCCCCTCGTGGGTACTTGGCCCACCCATGCGAGTGAGGTACCATTTTTATCGGAAGACTTTGGGGAATGCGCAGAGGGAGGAATTATGCAAATACACGTAGATTCCGGGACTTTCCATCATAGAAATGAGAGGGAATGTATTTTTTATCAAAGTATGAGGTTTGCAGGGGATTCTGGGTAACAGAACCTGGTGGGAGCCACACAAGTCACCCCCTCCTGGATTCCCCTGGGTGTCTAGTTTTCAAAAACTTATAGGTTTGCTAGGCAATTTGCCAAAAAAGGGTCAGTTTTCACTGTAAAAATGTGGCGTGTTCATGTTGCATTTTGGGCCGTTTACAGTCACGGGCACTAGACCTACTCACACAAGTGAGGTACCATTTTTATCGGAAGACTTTGGGGAATGCGGGGTGGGTGGAATTTTGTGGACCCACACAGATTCCAGAACTTTCCATCACAGAAATGTGAGGAAAAGGTGTTTTGTTTTTACAAAGATTGAGGTTTGCAAGGGATTTTGGGTAACAGAACCTGGTGAGAGCCAAAAAAGTCACTCCCTCCTGGATTGCTCTTGGTGTATAGTTTTCAAAAAAGTATAGGTTTGCTGGGTTTCCCTAGGTACTGGCAGAGCTAGGGTTCAAAATCCACAGCTAGGCACTTTGCGAAAAAAGGGTCTGTTTTCACTATAAAAATGTGGTGTGTCTGCGTTGCGTTTTGGGCTGTTTCCTATCACCGGCACTAGGCCTATTCACACAAGTTAGGTACCATTTTTATCGGAAGACTTCGGGGAATGCAGGGTCATGGAATTTTGTGGATCCACGCAGATTCCAGAACTTTTCATCACAGAAATATGAGGAAAATGTGTTATCTTCTTTTACAAAATTTGAGGTTTGCAAGGGATTCTGGGTAACAGAACCTGGTGATATCCACTCAAGTCACCCCATCCTGGATTCCTCTGGGTGTTTAGGTTTAAAAAAGGTATATCTTTACTAGGTTTCCCTAGGTGCCGACTGAGCTAGGGTTCAAAATCCACAGCTAGACACTGTGCAAAAAAGGGTCTGTTTTCATTGTAAAAATGTGGCGTGCCCACGTTGCGTTTTAGGCTGTTTCCTGTCACGGGCACTAGGCCTACCCACACAAGTGAGGGAAATTTTTTCTCGGGAGACTTAGGGGAACTCAGAATTGTAGAGCAACTGTTATTAACCATTGACTTTCTATGCAATTCTGTCTTCCTAACGTAGGACAATATGTAAAAAAGATCATAGTAATTGATCAACTGTATTTTCTTTTGCTCACCACACCACCCCAGTTTGGACCCAGCCATATGCAAATCAGTCTTGACACTGATCCTTATGGGAACAGTCCAGCCAGAACTGCCAAGCCAGGTCCTCCCTGGACCTGAAACAAGCATCATAGGATCGGTTTCAGGGCATCACCCTTCATCAGCAAGGCTAGCTTGAATCCAGTGGTGCAGTGAGCACGGGACCCACATCTGGGCATACCCGTCCCACTTAGGGCGACATATGTAAAAGAAACAATTGATGGACAGTGCAAACATTCACCCCCAGTCACAAGGATCCATCATTCTTTTGCTCACCACACCACCTCAGTTTGGACCCATCCATATGCAAATCAGTCTTGACCCTGATCCTTGTGGTAACAGACCAGCCTAATGGACTGATGGGGAAAGCCCTTTATGTGATAGGCAATTGAGCAAGTGGGTAAGCCCTCCAGTCATTTTGCAATACCGAAGTTTGATGTCATGCAAGAGAGTGACGTTTACAACAATCTTCAGCAAAAGCAAAAGTTGCTCTGCTCTATTAGCTGTTTATCAAGTTGTTTAGCTTTAATTGAACCCACTTTGACAGTGAATTTAAAGCTGTGTTGCACCATTTTTGTTGGTTGTTGCAGCTAACGGGAAATTAGGCGATCCGTGTAACAACCTTTTCTGCTAGCCATGGGAATTGAAGAGCAAAATACTTCTGAGAGATCACTGATCTATTGAGTACTTCATATTTAGGTTTTGTCTGTCAAGGGGAAAACAATTTGAAAAAAACAGTACTTACTCTTAGAAGGTGATGGTGGGTTAAATGTCTAAATCATGCTGCAATTGTATCTCTTGCAATAAATAGACTATCCAAGCAGTGTTTTCCTTATCTGTGAAATATTTGACTTTTATTATCCATAAATTAGTATGTAGAGTGCCTTTAACAAATCCTATGTCATTAGTTTATCTCTGTGTGCATTTGGTAGGTTATTCTGTCTTAATTAAATTTAGGCTTACAAACATGAACATGAGGTACATTAATGGTGATGATTTCCTTCTAATTGGGAAGCAAAATGCATGCTTGTAAACGGTTTGTGCAAATTGTAATACCTGATAGTTTGTGTAGATTGTCTTTGATGCTGGGGCAAGGAATGCATACGGACACGGCACTGTTGGGCAGCAGTCACACAATAGCTGGGGGCACCTGGTAATGTTGGTTGAAAAAGCTGAATCCAGGCTTAATGGGAGGATTTATTAAGCCGGCCATACACGGGATGAAAAATAGGAAAAAGTAGCAGCTGCAAGAGGATGGACTCTGGACCTGCACATTCCACCGTCACTTGAATAAAAGTGAATGAAAGTTGAAACACACTATCCTGGCATGGTCTTCATTTCCTTGAAGAAGTATAATGATGCAGGGTGCAGGAATGCACACAGGCCTCTCAAAATCAGCAGGCACATATAAAGATGCAGTGATTCAGAGTTGAAGCAGAGGGACCTATCATAATGACCAAGTGCAGCGTAGAAATGGAGCAGTGCATGGTCCAGGCACATGGTCCACCCATAATCTGAACTGGTGAGATACAGACATATAGGCCTCTCGCTTAGCTGGCATTGAGGATTATTTCTCAAGTAAAAAAACACAGCTTTATGATCAACAACTCTCCCATTTCCAGTGGTGCCATTCATGTCATGATTCCTGCCTGCAAGTGTGGCAGAAAGACACTGGGATGGTTTGATCACTGTGGTTTTGATGTACTATTCTTATTTTTTACTTGAGTAGGCGAAAAAAGGATTGGTTTTTAAGACCTACACCATTAGTTTTACGCTGATCCCAGTCACACTAGCAAGGACTCACCAACCTGATATTTTGATCTGTCATTTCAGCAGTGGCAGGAACAATATTTATATTCCATGGGAGAGGAAGTGATGCTGCTGAAGAGTCCTACGTTAAGGACCCTAGAGCCCTGGTTCCGAGGGCAGCTTCCTCCCTGCAGGTCTTTACCCCAATCTTCAACCCCAAGCATAAGATTCAGGGATAACGACCTTATCTTCAGAAGACTACTCAATAATTGGCTCTTCAAAAGACTACTCAATAATTGGCTCTTCCCCATATAACCACCATACTCAAACAACCATTACACCATATCCCTGTGTATATAAACATTTATATGAACGTTTTATATGTACCAACATATGTGTATTCCTTTGTATAAACTTGTACAATAATTATGTTTATAAATATATAGATATTTGTTAGTTCTGCTTAACAAATTTACATATTACTTATGGTTATATTATTCTATGTTTCACATGCATATAGGTCACTGCATAAATAAGTAAATCTTTATCATAACTATTGATCTACAGTTGCTCCACTATTGAATGAAAAATCAAATTATAAAAACAAATACATTAACTTAAATTAAAGCAACACTTGAAAGTCTGTGTTTACAAAATACAACTTAAATCTACATATATTTCCTTCTTTATACATATATACCTTCCATGTATGTATATATCTTTATATGTATTACTTTATTTCTAATTCAGTATCTCTAATGCACTATACTATATCTCACCCTATACCTCTCTCAATATATCCTCAACCTCCACTCTGACTCATCCCAAACCTCATTGTACTACTATCCCCAATGCATTACCATATCTCTCACCCTATACCTCTCTCAATATATCCTTTAGCTCCACTCTCATCCCAAACCCCCTTCTACTATTATGATTCCCAAAATAACTCTTTTTAGACTCTTCCCTCCCAAACCCCCCTTGCATCATCTCATACCTCTTACTATTCAGATCTCTCAAACAAGCCTTTCTAAACACTTCACTCTGACTCTTCCCCGCTCCACCTCTCCTTTACTCATCCCAAACCTTCTCCTACTTCTATAAGCTCCAAAACAACACTTTCTAGCTCCTTCCCTCCAATCCAACTTAGAGACTAACATGTTCACCGCTCGAACAATTTCAAATTTCACTATACTAATTTCCCACTAATCCTCTTTGGGTTCTGGAGTAGCGTACTAACCACGGAAAAGCACTTTAACACCTTATATGGGGTAGCACTATATAAATGCAAGCCCTTCCCTCTTCGATCCCTCCACTATCCTTTTTCAATCCAAATAACAAACTCACATGTTCACTGCTCAGACGAATTTCATATCTCCCTATGCTAATACACAATAATCCTCTTTGGGTTCCCGAGTAGCATGCTACTCACCAAAAAACACTTTGACACCTCATCAAGGGCAGTAAGCGCTATATAAATGCAATTACAATAACAATTTCCTTGTTGAGGAAAAGACCCAATGATGTAACGATCAGTGGCTAAGTACACCAGCGGGAGAAATGCTTTTGGCAGAAGAACACTGTCAAGGGTCTCACAACCCTTTTAGTGTTGCCCTCCCACCCCCTTTGTCTTGACACAACTCTTCCCTTCCTTTTGATTTTACACATACAATCCAGGGCACCAACAAAATCCATTCATTATGGGCAATGGTTTTCCTCAGTTTTCCCCAGAGAATAATTCCCAATGACGGTGCTTGAGGGGGAGGAGGATTGCTTACTTGGAGCAGTCCTAGAGGTACCAGATTGTCCCAAATATTGATGGCGAAGTCAATGGACACCCTGTTTCTTTCTTGATAGATACAAGTGCTACAAGCTCTACAGTTATTTCTGTGGAGGTTCCAAACCTACCCCTCTCAGGAAGAGAAGCCCAGGTTGTTGGAATCAGTTATGAACATATTATTAAAGAGGTTATAGTAGACCACCCTGTTAAAATGGGCTCAATGGAGAATAATCATCAGTTCATATGGTGTCATTCTAGTCTAGAGACTTATTTTGCAAAATGAATGGTGTGATTTACTGTACACTGGATGTTGTGACAAATGAAACTCAAGATGAAGATAAGATCTTGTGTCTCAAAATAAATCTTGACTCAAGAGTTCAGCTGATCCCAGTTTTAACCAAAAATTGATTTGCCCCTGAATTAAAGATATATGCCCTCATTCTGATACCAAACAGACTGACCATCCGACCGCCGTGGACCAAATCCGACTGCCAAGGCCGCAAACCAATCTACGCTGCCTTACGAAGCATGCACACCTCCCCTCTGACCGCGGTGGTTGGAAAGCACTCGGTTTGGAGCTCGGTGGTCGGAAAGCAATCAGTACGGAACCCGACGGTCGGAAGGTACTTGTCATGCATTGTGGCACATTGAAAAATATGGAAATGGGTAGTAAAACACACAAATGGCTCGGCATGGTGCACGGCGGTCGCCAAATACCTGGCATGGATCGCAGCGGTCGCTAAGCTCTGCCCATGCACCACAGTGACTGCCAAGCATCTCCATTGGATTATTTAAATTCAAGCACAGTTGATCACCAAAGTGGACGCACCTACAAATCATGGTTTAAAGCACACCTCATCCCAGATCATGATCCTTTGCCCCTACATTCCACAACTGCCAGACAACATTTTTATAGATTGCTGGCTTGAACACAATTGCTGCACACATTTTTACCACATATTTCACCATTTCATTCCTTGTTTAAATCACCACTTACGTTCCTATCACTCTCAATCAAGTTTTTTTCTTTATGACCAATAGGTCATCAGCCAACAGCTCATGTTTTTCAGACACAGAGTTGTCAGTGTTGGTTGATGAAATCATCCGAGTAGAGCCATAAATCTTTGGATCCCAAGTTCAAAAAACTTCTCAAACTGGTAGAAATGCAATTTGGGACCAGATTGTCATGAAGGTGAGTTCTGTGGGGAGTATTGTTCCTACAAAGGAGGACATCAGGAAGAGGTGGCATGACCTGAAAATAAGGGTCAAGCGATTGGCATCCAGGCACCACCTTACGGCCCTCAAGACTGGTGGTGGTCCTCCTAGGCCACCTTTGCAAATCCCTGCCTGGGAGAAGAAGCTGCACACCATCATTCAGTCTGAGGGCTTGATTGGAATAACTGGGGGTTTGGAGATTGGTAAGTAACACGGAAACAACTCACAATTATTTGCACTCTGTAAATGCACACATTACAGACATTGCAATGTGTAACAACTGTACAAACTTTCAAAATGTTCTGTTGTCTGAACACCAACCAATATGTACCACTGTTGTTTGTTCCAACCCACTCATCAGTCATCTTGTAGATGAAATTCAGCTCAAATGCAGGTAGCCATTGCTCGGGTTTGGGGGGGCTTAGAGACTGAAGTCACCACATATCCCATCAGGCCCTGTGAGTGGGATGTAATGGTATTTCGATCTTATAAGGCAGTGCCACCAAGTGCTCATCACACAAGGCATACGCATACTTGTCTTCTGTCAGGTGACAAGACCTCACAGACACCCTCACTGTGATACAGTATGCTACATTCACATATATGATGGCCAGTAGTAAAACTATGGTTGTCAAAGAGATCTGTGGGGATGGGATGGCATTGTGGGTATAGTGTTCACATCATATAGAAATCAGACACCATCAATGTTATGAGAATGCCATCCACCAAGACCATAGCTTGATCACTATATATCCTCACAAGTCCTAGATGTACACAGAACTCCCCCTGTGGACCTGGAGATCTGCAGATGTAGGCAGCAACAGTGTCACAGGAACAGGATTTGGCATCAATGCACCTAGTAAAACTACATTGGGTATGGTGAATGATGATTGACACACATCTGAGACTACTGGTGATGTTACACATGGTCTCAGTGTTTGCATTTGCCTTTGCATAGGCCTTTAATTCCAAACTGCTTTGGATTTGTAATGACAATAGGTTGTACCGACAAACATAGCGGAAAATGTCCATGTAAACAATACCTTTACATCTGAGAATTCGGCTATTCTAATTTGCTGCTCAAAACAGCATCTCCACCAGTGTCGGATTGTGCAATTGTGCTGCATTCACAATGCTCTGTTGATGTTGTGCCAAATAAACCTTGCCACATATGGCATAGAGAGTAATCCTTATTCTTCAATAATGAACACACGGACACATGCAGAGCTCGTAAGAGGCTCACCCATAGGAATCTTTATATCCATTGATCCACATACATACCTTTACATGTATGTGCATGGCAGGCCTATTGTGTTCAAGCAATCCAAAAATATGGCATCTACTAAGTGCAATGTTAGTCCTGAGCTTTTGCCCATATGCGTAGGAAATCATGTTTTTACACTGTACAGGTGTCTGTCTCTAGGAGCAATACAAGTGTAGTCTGCTGTTGGTCACATTAGTGTGTGGCAATGATCAAAATTATTTTGCATGACATGTGTAGATGGCCATGGGCATGTGATAACAGGGATGTGGTGTGGTGGGTTTAGACATTGTTGAGATTGATGGTAGTACACAGAGGCATATAATTTACACAAATGTGTTGTCAGTAAGTTAGCATGCGCAAATCAAAGATGTAATGTATCCAATGTTGTCTATTGTTAATACTAGCTGTGGAGTAGCTCATCATAGATGAAGGCTTATCAAGTGGCATGTTCACTCAGTATCTACATCTGTTGCAACCATAAAGGTCAAGGCCCATCTTAAGATCAAGATATGGAAAGCTATCGCCACAGAGGGTGCCGGTCCTGGAGGTCACTTGTCGGCTCAGTGCTCACTGCAAGAAGAGGTGGGAGCACCTTAGAAGATGGACCAAGGGGCGGGAGGGGCGCTCACCGAAACCTAACCGCCCTAATTTCCTCATACTGGCGGTAGCATACCCCAACCTTGATTGCGAGGCCAACAGCAGCTAGGAGGGGGGGTGTATTTTCCTCAGAATGATGTCATACATAAACATATTTTGTTTTTCACTTACAGGCAGCTATTTAACATTCTAGGTGAAAGTATACTCATGTACCAGTCAAGGAGAACATATTTGCATGTGTATGTGTGGCATACCCTGCCAACTTAGGGTGAACAAAGCAAACACAAGGAGATGATGAAAGGAGCGCTGAAACTTTTCAGACACTCACCCCCAGTCACAGATCCGGGATGAATCCATCATCGTTATTTAGCTCACTTCGCCTCCTCAGTTCAGACCCAGCTATATGAAAATCAGTCTTGACCCTGTGCCTCATGGGAACAGTCCAGCATGAACTACCAAGCCAGGTCTTCCCTGAACCAGAAACAAGCATCCTGGGACTGGTTTCGGCGTAACACCCTTGACCTTTTTCCTGCCACACCTGCCCCACCTCCCCAACTGTCCTCGACCCAAAATGAAAAAGTCTGCATTCCCTCCCCTACAGTACCCTTCCACATCAACACCCACCAAAGCTGGCCCCTCTGGTACCCCAAACCCCCCCCCCCTCCAAAACCATGAAGAAAAAAAACAGCTGTCATGAATCTGGACCACCCCCCAACCAAGAGATCCTCTTTCCCTACCTACCCCAGTTCACCTGCCAACAAAAGTACAACTGTCCCTATTCAAATCAGTACCCTAAAGAGATACAAATCCCAAAAATGATCCAACCCAGCACTATCAATCCTGATGTGCCCTCTCCCACAGCAGTAACCACACCACCCAATCCTGATCCCATCACTTCCACCCACCTACCACACCCTGCCTACACAGAACCTAATATTCCCCAGTACCAACCCAGTCCCACCAAACCAAACACCAGCCCACCCCATTGACTCTTCAGAGGTGCCTGGACTGCCCAATGGATGCCCCTTTCCTGGAGTAAGTGTGGTGGCATTTATGTGTGCTAATGCACATGTTCATTATTGGGCTGTCCTTTGGCCTTAGAATTTTGACCTTGTATGTCATTTTAAAAAAAATAAAACAACAAATAATTACAACCTTCATCCTACTTTTGCCACTCATGATGAAAGTTGGCCAATGCACTTTTTGGGTGTGTTTCAACAAAAGGGTTGGTTTCCCTATGTTTGTTGAGCCATTTGCATTGGTGACTCTAGTTGCACCTTGTTAGCAATTATGGAGTAACCAAGGACATGGGTCTATGTAGCATGTTTTTACATTGGTACTATGTCTCAATTTTGGCAAACCTTTCTTTTTGGGTCATTTGTCATGTGTAGAAGATAAAGTTGCCTAGAGCAATGTCCACATCGTCAGGCTTCAGTATTCGGAGAGCTGTGTATTTGAAATGGTTGACATATATGATGAATACGTATAAGTTTATATATGTTTAGGCAGTGCATTATACTCTTGTATGCTTGCTACTTTTGAGGCACATGCATGTGTTTTCATATATGCTCCTTGAATATTCTTCTCATGGTTATTTGACAAATGATGGTGTTGTGGGGCTATTGGTATTGTCTACCACTTACACGTCAGCCACTTGAGGATGGACAGCATTTGAGAACAGTTGTTGATCCATTTCTAGGCCATGGCAATTATCCTATGCACATGTTGACAGAGTTGCAGGTGCTACCTGCACTGTATCGTTGACCTGTTACCTTCCAGGAGTACAACTGACTTTGATAGACGCATTTTTATTATGTCTGTACAATGTTGCCTTTACATATATGTGACTTGCATAATTGGCTGACCCATTGACCAGACTTATTGTTTTTATGTGTGTGATGATGGAAGTTTCACTACAGTGTTTTTTAAGTGTAGTACTATAATGTTTGACACAGACTTACATACAGGTATATTATCTATGTCAATCGAAGACTTGGCTTTTTTATATTGTGAGTGTATCACAACTTATTAGAGTTATGTCATTCATGAGGAGGTGTTGTATTGTGCAACTGTCTCTTGCACTGTGTTACTCATCTGTTTCTGCACTGACCACACATGTAGATTATGTGAGTGGGTGGGTGTTGATTTTCACTGTTGTATACATAAGCAACATCATGCAGATGTTTAAAGTACACACATTCAGTAATGTCACATACAGGGATCAAATACTTATATTTGGACATGGAATTCATCACCCCAGCCTTGTTCACAGTGTGTTGTGGGGGTTGTTTGTTGTGTGAAACACATTGTTGATATATAGTGTGCCTCAAAGTTGTCTGGGTATGTTGTCGGTCAGGTGATTTGCATTGTCTGTTAGTTTTCTGAAGGGATGCATCACATACACACTGGCAAGTGCAAACAATCTGTCACCTCTGTAATGGTTGGTTTTGACTGTTTGGGGAAATGTGTGTTTGTATGTGGTTTGGTGTCCTCCACAGCAGTACTTTGAGTGTGGTGAGTGTCCTGGGGGAAAACTCTAATGTGCGTGGGTCTGGTGCTTGAGAAAGTGGCTTACAAACATGTGAGCTGGACATATGTAGTTGTGATTTTGCCACCATCAAATTACCATTTAGGTATATTGCCATTGCACAACATAAAGGTATCTGTTGACAGATTTTACATTGCATCCAGTGTTCCCTGTAAGGTGAGCGTGTGAGTGCGCGCACCTCACTGACCACAGAGCTCGCAGTGTCCAGAGGGAAGCGCGCACACATCCTGTAAGAGCTTTCGCGCCGCCGCTTTTAAAACACGAGTGGCGTGAAAACGGTAATTTTTCTGTTTGGGGGAACATTCATTGGCAAGTGGCTCCTGCACTTCTTTCCTAATAGGCTGTGGCTGCGGGCTGTTTGTGCCCTCTGTGAAAATATTTGTTAATTGCAGCACCGTCATGGCCTGCAATTAACAAACATATTTTCACAATGCTGAACCATTGTGAAAATATGTTTGTTAATTGTAGCGCATGACGGTGCTGCAATTAAGAAATACTTTCACAAATGGTTACAAACATCCCCAGCCGCGGCCCATTAAAAAAGCAATGCAGCAAGTGCAAAAGAAAAGACGTGAATAGGCGTTGTCTACCACCTCTATTTTGCCGCCACCATAATCATGTCACCAGCCCCTCACCAGCGGTACAGGTCTCTGGTGTGGCTGGTGGGGGCAGATGCATGTGTGCTCTGCTCAGCCGACAGCTAGGGTGAGACAGAGCCATAGCTGCCAAGGTTTCAGATTCCTATGAGTGCCATTTTTATAATTTCTGTGTAATCATTAGTGGCATTGCAACGAATATGAGTGACACTTTCTCGCAAGCAAAATCAAGCAATGAAGATGAGGGAAACATAAATGAGACATTACGCCCATTTGAGCTTCGAGACTATCAGAGTGGCACTCTACACACATAATCTCATTGTTATCCTTAAAGAAGCATACATTGTACCTGCTCGCTTTTCACTGTGCTACAAGAATCGATTCCACCCATTAATCACTGATTTGCAAAGCATACCAGGCACAGGAGGAAAGATGTTTGTCCAGAATCATTGAGTTTGGGTAAAGAGAAGCCAGGATTCAACTCATGATCATCTAGCTTCAAAGACTGAAACTGGCTGCAGACCGAATTGCTCAACACTGAGAAGCTGATTATCACAAAATAGTAGGAAACACAACCTGAGATGAGCATAAGGTTGAGTAAGAGACATCAATGAGGAATATTTTTTTATATAGAGTGTTTAAGAGCACAGTTTTATTGTCAATGTTGTAGAAAAAAATGCTTCTGTTGCCCAATAAAGTACTGAATTTAATAACAATGGGAGGATGAAATGGCGAGTTGGCCTTGCTGTGATTTGAACTTGTCACCGATGGGTAAACTTTAAATTATCACTCTTGCATAGTGAGCGAAAATGCCTCGAAACATGAAGTGGAACGAAACACATGGCAGTGTGCTTAGACACGAGTATCTGTGCACACAAACGCAATTATGCGCGACACAGATCCATAGTAGGGTCCAGCCGGCCACTGCCTGATACAATCCATCACTAAATAATAAAGTAGTCTATTCTATATACTGGGGCACTGACTCAGTGGACTAATGCATTCACTCCATGAATCTATGCTTGACATAAGGGTCCCTTAAATTCTTATCCTCGCAGGTCCAAGGAGCCTTTCATCCTCTCGAGGTTGATAAAATGAGTACTATTGAGTTAGGTAACCAGAAAACATCTGTTATTTTAGCGCCAAGAGCCCCAATGGTGTATGTTACAAATCCATCCACCTTATGTTATTCTCATCCTACCGGCACCCGACCCAATATGACTCTCTTGCAAACAGTATGAAACAGAATCAAATACCAGGTAACCATGCCACTTTGACTCCAGTCAACAAGTACCCCAGAACCACAGAGGGTCCCTAGATTTTAAAAGTGCTATGAGACCATACTCATTTTATTCAAGCACTATACAAATGCACATAACATACCATGAGCAGTTGTCATCATTGTAGGCTTAACTCGCTGAGCTTCTTGTCACCAATACAAGACAAAAAGATGGTGCAACAGAAGGACGTGGTTTACTCTTTCGTTCGTAGTATGAATTCATAACAGTGGTTCTGGAGACTTGAGGGCCGCTATTAAAGGGTGCTAGTAAGGGAATCTGTGGTAGAGGTGGCCATTGGGGGGCACCAACAAACATTGTCGCACAGGCCGCCACCATTGTTAAAGACGGCCCTGGCTGTGCCTAGTTGAAGTTGGCTGCCCAAAGTCCAAAAGCACGACGTGTAAAGCACACGGCATTCTTTTGGACTTGCTGCATTTCTTCTATGTAACAGGTAAGTTAGAAATCTCTCTGCTAAGCCTAGTGTGCCCCCTGGCTGGTATTTTGTTGCTTCTTTCTGTCTGTGCATCCAGATATATAATACAACAAGTAACATTACACCTACAGCAGTAAAATCTTATGATGGTACCACCATTGGAGTCTTGTGCTTTTCTAAACCCAACGGGTACTTGCCTGTGTATCCAATTCATGTCATGGCGTGTGTATCTAAATTGCAAACCTGCTTTAAGACCCTTAATTTGGCGCTGTATGTGTGAAAATGCACAGTCTTTTCACTTGTTTAAGCATAAGTTTGGAGTGATATTTGGCTCTGCACCCAGATGCGCTGTCTGGTTCCTGGCGCACATAGCCATGGCTGCAGCGCACAGAGACCCTGCACTGCCGCACACAGAGGAAAAAAATTAGAATGAACATTGATTGCATCTATAGGAATTCTGTGTTTTTATATGGCCTTGGGGTGTTTTCACTGGCGTACCGCTCCCCTGTTGTTGTAAACGTCAAATGAAGTTGTTTTCAGTAGTTTGTATTCCTGTGCTTTTCTTGTAGCCCCAGACTTCAGTGCCATATGTCGAAGCAGCCCTTGCTTTCATTTTGTAGGCCAGGATTGCTGATTTCACTGAATGTTTGCCCAATTAATTTACAAACCTCAGTACAGCTCCAGATTGCTGTGCCAGTATCATAGTACTTTTTGATTGCTGTTGGGAGCACTTAAGTTTATCATCCAGTCGAATATCAAGATAATCGTGAGTGGATACTCGTTTCAAGGGTGTTTTGTAAACCTTAAAAGTGGCTCTCAGTTTTTGCTTTTGGTTGAAGATCATATATTTAGTTTTTTTACCAACGTTAATAGACAATTTTCTTGCTGTACAAAAGGACTCGAAGCCTTCCAACAGACGATTCATTGATATCTCGCTCTGGCCAACAATACCAGGTTGTCCTCAAAAAGCAGGATTGGGATGTAGTCATTGCCTGCTTTCAGTACATCCAAAGTAAGGTTTCTCAGAGCTGTAACAATGTCATTTATGTAACAGTTAAAAAGTCTCAGAGTTAAGACACAGCCCCGTTTAATACTTTGCTTGATTGGTATTTCAGTTTTATATTCACCTCTTGTGCTGCATCTGAGTCTTGTCGTGTTGCCAGAGTGCAGAGTAATTAGGAGCTTCAAGATGTCTTCAGGTATGCTCATTCTGCTTAAGATTTGCCATAACATGGAATGATCAACGCTGTCAAAGGCTGTTTGGAGATTGACAAAGGCCAGGGAGAGTGGAGAATTTTTAAGGTGTGTATATTTAAGGCAAATTAGATTCAGTCTGAAAACCTGATCTACCGTACTCTGGCCCCTCCTGAACCCAGTTTACTATAGTGTTATCAAATCCAAATCTTCAAGTCATTGGTGTAAACAGGATACGAGTAAGTTTCCGAATATTTTGCCCACACCCTCAAGTAATGAAATTGGCTGATAGTTATTAGGAAGGTATCTCGTGCCTTTTTTATGAATAGGCATGATAATTGATTTCCACCATGAGTGTGAGATATCTCCTAGGATCCAGATGGTATTAAAGGTTTGGGTTAGAACTGGAGACGAAAGAGTTAACTGGTTAAGAAAGACACATGATGTAATTTTTCGGGCGCTGCTTTATGAGGCGTTTGCACCTTGATTGCTTGCACAACTTCCTCAATTGTGCAAAAAAGAGTGTACCCCTGTAAATAGATAGGTTCCTAAATCAGGGATTAAACAACACATGTATAAATAGGTACTTAGGCAACTGTTGAAAAAATGGGCAAACAAATGTGGAAATTCAGATAAGAAAACAAAAACTCAGATCCAAATCTATCTCAAAAACAATATAATGGTATCAAAAAGACAAATAATGCACAAAACACATGATTGATGTACATAAATAATTACATAATCCCAGATACATTTTTTCTATAGTTATGAATGTTTTTAAAAGAGCGATATATTCGTCCATCTGAAAAATAATAGAACAGACCTAAATATGCACTCACACATCCACATTCATCCTTCTAGAATGGGTACAATGGGTTTGTAAATTTGTATTATTTTGGATTATGTGAATATTTATGTACATCCATCATGTATTTTGTGTATTACTTGTCTTTTTGATACCATTAAATTGTTTTTGATATAGATTTGGATCTGGGTTTTTGTTTTCTTATCTGAATTTCCTCATTTGTTTGCCCATTCTTTCAACAGTTGCCTAAGTATCTATTTATACATTTGTTGCACAACTTCCTCTAAGGTGAAGTGTTGCATATGCCCTCTAGTCGTATGATTTACTGGAGGTATAAAAGATGTCATTAGCGGTCTTTGATATAAATCAACATTTTTAAACCTACATATTTGATGGATGTCTATTCCCACTGTGACTTTGGTTATCAACCGTTGGTAGTTGACAGTGCTGTTATGGTCTACCCAAAGTTGAGGGCTAATGTTCAACTGCAGGTTCTTTGGAGGACCCTCACAGCCACTTCTAGTGATTCCCCAGAATTTCTTAGAATTTCGTGAAGATATTGCGCCCAGCAGTTCTTGCCATAACGTATGTGAGTAATGCTTCTTTTTATATTTTAGGAGCCCCTTATATTGTCTCCTTTTCTCCAGGAAGAGCTGTTTGTTTGCTTTACCCACATATTGGTTCGTTAGGATCGGAGACCTTAATTTTTCCAGCTGTGCGCACTCCTCATCATACCAATCCCAACCATCCAGAAGACATTTCACAGAAACAAAATTAGTTTGATGCTCTCTTTCCAGAGTTGTTTGTAACAATAAATCCTCAAACTTGTGCATTTGAAACTGTTGTTGCTCTATATTATTAACAAGTGCATCTAATATCATGTTATGTGATGTTATCCATTTTGAAGTAATAGTATGGATATCTGCTTCCTCGCTATCTTGTAGCCTGATAATATTTTTCCTGTTTGAATTTAAAGTGATATGACTTTTTAAGATTCGATTAGAATTTGACTCATAGAGGCAAGGTCCTGGATGTTTCAAAAGCAAAAGTAAAAGCAATGGGTCGTGATCCCTTTCTAGCCTGCTAGTTACTTAAGTATTACTTAACTGCGCATCCATTGACCCCTACAAAACCAACAACCTACTACAACACTGTAATTTGCTATTAACAATTAAATAAATTCTACATCACTTAAAATTACATGCTATTTTGTTAAAACTTAATAACATTTATTAAACAATAATAACACCTAAAAATGATATATCAAGTAAAACACATTAAAATTATTTAGCAAAACTATATTTTCACAACTATATTACTGAAACAAAATTAAAAACATCTATATTCTTTAAAACAATATTACCGTAAAAAATTATATTCTTGTCAACGATATTAGTGCAGCACGATATTTGTAAGTAAGTCCGTTTTTATATGGCACAGCTACTCACCCTTACGGGTCTCAAGGCGCTGGGGGCCGTAGTGGAAATTAAGTGAGCTATTGCCCAGAGTCACACGGTGCTGATCTGCCGCCGGAGCCAGGGATCGAACCGGGAACCCTGTGCTCCAAAGTCAGCTGCCCTGGCCGCTGCACCACAATATTTGATTTCTGATATTTATGTCTCCCTATATTCCAGACTCGATATTTTGTCTAGACACCTGGGGGCACATTTACAAGCCCCTTGCGTCACTTTTGCACCGTCGTTGCGTCACTTTTGTGACGCAGCGGCAGCATAAAAGTTGCGGCCCATTTACAAAGTGACGCATCTAGGGAGATGCGTCACGTTGTGAAGCCCTGCGCCACATTAAACCTGCGTCAGGTTTAATGTATGCAGGGTGGGCGTTCTGTCGCAGGAAGCCCCGTAAAAGTGACGCAGTGAAATCTACAAGATTTCACTGAGTCACTTTTACGTCCATGCTGCGTCAAAACCCTGCGCCTGCTTGAAGCAGGCGTAAGAATTGACGCAGCATGTTAGGCATAGGGCGGCCCTGAACATTGCTGGAGTTGCGTCGTGCTTGCGACACGACTCCAGCAATGCGTGACTTTTCCGTCAACAGATACGTCAGAATTTCTGACGCATCTGTCAATCCTTGCGCCATGGTGCGCCATATTGTAAATACGGCGCATCCATGGTGACACAAGGATTTGGCAACTTGGCGCAGGGAAAGTGGCGCATCTCTACAGATGCGTCACTTTCTTGTAAATCTGCCTCTTAATTTACAAGCGAAGTGTGTGCATATAAATGGGCTTACACTTTTATGGGCGGGTAATGTCACTACAAAACCCAGCCTAATCCTTTCTTATCCCCTTCTTACTCTACCCTAAACCTGTCCCCCTTAGTAGTTAGTAGTCCCTGTTTTGCGGCCACTCCCCCGTCCTCCAATATTTACTACTGAAACTCATACTTATGTTTCCCGAGTGACTCCGTAGTTTGGGCACAGATTTCCAAATAGAAAAAAACAGGAGAGGTTGAGGAGGAAACTCCGCACGTTTGTAGAATATTTTTAGTACTATTATAGTGTTACAAAACCAGGGGCTTAGCACAAGCCCCCGCAGCCCCAGCAGTGTGGGGGGGCCCCGAGCTGCAGGAGGCCCCCTCAGCACAATTCTCAGGCCTGAGAGCTCCTGATTAAATCTGGAGTGAGGCCCCTCCGTGTATCCTTGCAGGGTGTCCCCGTCAACTTTCGTTACGTATTACAAAATGCAGCTAGTGAATAGGCCCCTCTGTGTTTCAATCGTAGACCATATACCTGTGCAGGCACTGACACCTCAATAATAATAGAAGCCTTTGCATTCAAATTCCTTCTTGTTCGCCTTTAACATCTTTTTGTCTTGCAGCTGGGAATGATTATTAGTCTATCTTGCAGGAGAGTAGCTTCCTTCCCTGGCATTTGCAACCCTGTGCTTTATTTACTATTTTTTAATGTTTCAACTTTCATTCAACCTTGTGCAGTATAAAAAGTTAACAACTGATTCACAGGCTAGATAGAAGGATGGGGTTAATTCCAAAGTGCTACTTTTTATCCCGGAGCGTTTAAGTTGAAAATGCCTTTTAAATCTATACATTGCTTAATAGGCACCAGTGGTTTCAGGTGGGGCCCGTTTTGGGGACCAAAACTTTTATTCAACAGCCTTTGACCCTGCCGACAGGAGCGAGAACAGCAGAAAAGAGAGAAAGAATGAGGAACAGAAAGATGGGAAAACAGCGACAGAGAATGCAGGGACGAAGCACAAACTTCAAGAGTGAAATAACGAGGCAGAGAGTGTATGGGGGAAAAGAGGCATGAGGTGGAATCTAGCCATTCTTGGTATTCGGCAGTCTCAGCCTTTGTCAGTGCCAGCTGCAAACTTGTGAGAAAACACTTTGTGCCCCAGCACCTATTATTTTACACATTAAAGCACTGCATTTAGCAACCAGTCAGGTAGCACAATCTCAACCCTGCAAGTTTGAGCCCGGCTTCTTCAGAACGTTGCTGGGTGCAATGCAATGTCCGTTCCACTTCCTGGAGAAGCTTACAGATATGTGTATTCCCACTTCACCCTCACTCTCTCTTTCGTGTGCAGTCTAAAGTATGGTAGGGTTCGAGATCAAAAGTAGAGTCTTTATTGAAATCTGTCCCATTAGTGGAGCAGCAGCAGAGAAGTTCAATTTAGTTCATAAATAGAAATATCACAGGATTCAGCATAAAATATATTTTAAACTTTGCTCGAATCCCACTGCAACAAATCCCTGAACTAAGACTGCTGCTTACGAAGGCATTTCACACGTTGTCACGTGTTTATAATGTATTGCTTGATACATGTGTTTTGAGCTATGTATCCAAACAATAACGGGAAGGAAACACAATGGTCCCAGCTCTCATTGCTGGTATTCCCAAAACTACTCTAGTTCATATCTACTCTATCAGTGGAATTAAGTGAATGACAACTTTACCTAACGTATGTTTATGTTTTTTCGTATACTGAAATGTTTTACCGTGCTTATCGCAAGGCATTGCTGTTATAATATTTGAAAAAGGCGTAAAGTACTTTTTTTTCTTGTTTGTTAAATGACTGAAGCATATTGTACAGTTGAGAGAGTCCTAGTGTGGTCCACTTTCTGGGACAGTCTAGACTGGACAGCGCCCTAATAACCAGGATTTTCTATTCAACACTTTGGAGTGAATATGAGTTTCCTGGGAAATGTGCTAGATTTTCCCAACCCCAGAGTTAACACTTCTGGGAACACCAGAAAATCTGAGATGTAGAGGTGAGAATGTCGGCCCATTGCGAGTTGGACGCCCATGGTACATAAAGAAATCAAGAATTAAAAGAAAAATCAATAATTCCAGATACGACTCCACTGGCCATTCCCCATTTTGTGCCGGATTTTACCTTTGCATTTGCCAGCTGTAATCAGCATCCCTTAACTCTGGGTGAAAGTAAATAACTCGCTATTTCGGTGGGCCAGTAACTGCTTTTTCCGACCACATTTTAATTAAAAGGCCCCTCATAATGAGGGGCTTCATGGTAAAATGACATGCACTTTACTTTCGAAGCGTCCCCTTTTGCTGCAAGTCACACTTAATGAAAGGTCAGAACATTGAAAAGTAAATCACAACTCATAACTATCATAATATATATGTTATTATTGAAAAGACTTGGGACTAGGTCCAGTCACAAACATGTTCCGTGTGGAAATAGCAGTAAAGTAAGTAAGTCGCCTCGTTATGGCTGATGTATCTTTAATTTAATTAATAGCAGGCGTACAACGTGGTCTATAGTAAAGCGATTCATATCTCAACATTTATTGCGACTTAAAAAGTAAATGTGTCAGCTTGTGACTTTACATTCAAAAGTGTAAGGTGCTCTCACATATTTTATAACAGATTTTTAACATTGCTGTTTAGTTTCTGAGCTATGACCACCTTTATAGTTCCTACTTTATTTAGTAAAGAATGAACACAATAGATTAAATATGATTCCAGGTTGAAAGGAAGGCCGATCTGCTTGTGCAAATGTGTCAAGGGCAAAGGCTCCGGTGCTGGCAGCTCAAAGATTTCCTGGAAGCAAATAGTATGCATGAGAGAATGAAAAGTATTAATGTTCAATGACCTGATCCTAGTCAAGAGAATGTCTGCTTGGGAATCTTTGTCATTAAGAAACCACGCGAAGGAGAATCAATTTCATCCATATGGACATGAGGGAAATATTTTTACTCTTAGATGGTAATATGGGGTTTGCTCTACTAAGCAATATTTGTTTTCACGGAGGGTGGGCATAACTCTCGAAATTTTCCATATAAGAGATTCCATGAAATACCACAAAAATGATTAGGCTCCGTTATCAGATGTACAAAAAAGTATGTGAAGACACATGTTGCAGTAAAAGTGTGTGATGTGCTAAGCACGCTGGTGGCTATTTTGATTAGGGTGTGGCATTCCCGAGTCCATCCTGCAACTGTCTAGATGTTCCCTCAAAAAGTCTGCCGTTCCCAATCCAGAGTGGCAATTTTCCTGCCTACACCTCCCATTTTCCTACTTCATTTTGACTTTGCTATGCCTGCTCCTGTGCTGTTATTTTTCATCTTTCCCTCATGCCAGTCCACGTTTTGTCTTGTTGCGCCCCTTCAGTCATGGTGGAATCAGACAGTGGATCCCCGGGATATCAACACCAGTTCAGTTTAAATGTATTTGCTTCCTAAATTTTCGACTTGACAAAACAAAAATTACAATAAACACACAGAATAAGAAAATTGCAAAAAAATGTAGAAGGAATTAACAACACTATACATTAGAAAAGCAGTATGCTTAAGTTATAAAATTATGAGTTGATTGAATTTCAGATTGAGGGGTCGATTATGATGTCGTTAGGAAAGCAATCGGACTGATTCGGTTCCGGAATGCTTTTCGAATGACTTGGATCACGGGAGTCCGACTGAGTGATTTTGATGCATCCAGATGCTTCTGGATACGATTTGACCAGACACCCATTGACTACAATGAGAGCCTGTGTTTCAGATGAGAACACAGGCTCCCATTGAAAAAAGGGGTTGTTGGGGAAAACCAGGCACCCTGTGATGGGCACCCCATCGTGACTGCCACACTCTGCATGGTTGGAAAGGGGGTTCCATAGGTAACCCATAGGCCAGATTCGGAAGGCCTGGGTGAAGGGGAGCCTGTTACTGGCCCCCAAAGTCAGTTTCCAACAGCCGATTCATTTCTGAACAAACCTTTCGGAAAGGGTGTCAGAATCTGACATGCCAATCGCTCGGCTGGAAACACGATCCGTGGACCGATATGATTTGGCTCTAACTGACTCAGTTAATCCCAGTACCTTTCAGAACCGAGTCAGACAGTCCGAACGCTCCCCAGCCATCGTAATCGCTCTTTGGGAACGTGTCGAGACAGTGGGAAAGGCAGGTTCCGAATCGGATTTGAACTAATCGAATGCCATTCGAAGCCTTTCCGTACAACATCGTAATCAACCCCTTAGATAAGTTATACAATACAGGAAAAAAATATAAAGATTATTCCAATTTATTGTTTTGGGACACATGGATAACATGCCTCAGGATGCTTGCTCAACTTCTACAATCTCCCTTCCACCTTTCTCACCAGTTAAGCAGAAATGGAAGAACCGAAGTTCCATAAGTACACCATGGTAATTTTGAATAAAATACAAAATACATATACTTGTAACTTAGTATCCATACAGAATTCACTTAAGCAACAAGTCGATAATTTCAGATGAAGTGCACAGCGTAATCTCTGTATAACATAATTATATTGTAACAATTAATTATATTGTTACTTCTCTATCTTCTTAACAGTCTTCATCATCCAGGCATAGGTCAATTCAGAATCCCTTAAATCTACCCTCTTAAAGGATTACAAATCTTGCAGTAGAAAACAATCCTTTATTAAAATTGCTAATTGACGAATAATAACTCCTTGTGTTCTTTAATTTTACAAATCCTTCACTCTTTTATCAAACACATCATCCTCTATCAAGTTCAGTTTTAAAGTTTAAATAGACTTTATATACAGAGGAAACAATATTTAAGAAAGAACGAATGTGCCTTGTGCAAACGCCTTAAATAGACGCACATCACCCTCCATATAGCTCAATTTAGTATATAAAAAATGATTCTGATAAAAAGCAAGACAATATGAGAAAGTACAAAGTGGCAAGTGCAAACTCTTTGAATTGAACTTATGCTTCCAACTCACTGTCTGAGACATAGCTTTCATGATATGGAGGACTTTGGATTGCAACATACTATTTTTAACTGCTTGTCCTTTGAAGTATAAAAAAATGTGCCCAGGCAGTAACAGACAATATTGTCACATCTCTGCACTTAAATCATCAGTTCCTTCACTCAATGAATCCTTAGTACTCTAAAAACTGGAAGCAAAATATTTTTCTTTACTTCATCAAATGTTGTGCAAAATATAATCAACTGTACAAGTGACAGTGTATTCAATTGGTCGAAAGGACATATACTTAGACACAATATTTCCAGTTATCGCATTCCATTCTTTTAGAAATGGGATTTGTGGTTGGCTAGGGTATGCACTTGAGCCAGGAATAACCCACCACTCTAGTCAGGACAAGTAAATTATTCACTCAAGCTAACGCCTGCTCGCCCCCTTAGTAGCTTGTCCAGGGCAGTCAGGCTTAACTCAGAGGCAATGTATAAAGCATTTGCGCAACACTCTCACACGGGTAACACAATAAGTACACAACAAAAGAGACTCCACATACGAATAAATAAAAATATAACATATATTGTATATAAATCATAGACCAAAACAACATGAATCAAAAAACCTGTGCATATATGCAGATCCTGAGACAGTAATCCTTATCCTGACAATGCATTGGAACATCAGGGCATGAAATGCAGCAGTTTTAGTTTAGGTTGAGAAACACATGACACATAATCACTTTGCCAGTTATGCAATGGTCAAGCATCACAGTGCCTGTTATTTCCAAATATCACTTGTTTTCCTGTTATGCAGACTTCCTAAAAATAAACCGAAGGTGTGCCACCCAAACCTGAACCCTTGGGCACCTACTCTCTTATAAGAAGTTATAGGGTAATGTTGACCAGCTCCTGGATCTCCACCACGGAGTCTCTGTCGAGGTTCACCCCATACTACCAACTTCAAATGAAAGAAAAAGGAGCCCTCAAAGTATATGTGAACATGAGAGGTACACACACACACACACACATACACACACTTCGTGACACTATGGGGTGACCCTGCCGGGTCCCCCATGTCAAAACAGTAGAAGGCTGCAGCCTGTGGCCACGCAGTGCAGCTGCTAATCAAGCCTTATTAAGCCACGCAGGATAAAGGCCTCCCCCCACAGCTCCCACATTACTTTGGCTCTGGGAGGTTGCGGTGCCGGGACCCGTGCCTCATGATGGTTCTGCTCTGGGGGTGGGGCTGGCTGCCGGATTCCTTTGGTGAAGCAGGGACCTCAATGCGCCTCATTTTGCTGATGGGGCCATGCTGAGGGAGGGCCCTCGAGGTGCAGTGTTGCTGCCACAGGCAGTAAAAGGGTGCCTCAGAATGGCACTGCCTCCTACCAGGTTGACTTTTGTGGTTCCCTTGCTGGGGATGCCACACTAAAACACTTGTTGGTGTTCAGAGTAAGAGGGCACTTGGTTACGCTACCGGGTTGTTTTTCACAGGGAGTATACACCCCTGAAACAGGCACTGAACAAAGCGCTCCACCACACTGTTGGGAATTTTGTGCACTGAATATGGGATGAGAACACAATAATGCACCTCAGCACGCAATGATCTCTGGTCCTGAAAGAGCAGGCACAGGGCAAAACCCAGGAGCAGACCACAGCGCTCACCACACACTGAGCGCCTCAGAGAACACTTGGGGGCACACAAGCAGGGAAGCAGGCAGCAGGCCAGCACATCAGGCAGCGCAAAGTGGCAGTCCCTCCTGCAGCCCAGCAAGCAGCAGGCCACACAACAAATAAGGCAGTCCAAACGGGGGTGCCTCCTGACAGCACAACAGTAACCTGGCATGGTGCAGCATGTAGAGCCAGTAGCATCTGGTTACAAGTCCCACGCAGTGTCTAAAATCCTGGGGTCAGAGCCGCTGTACATATACTCAAAATCTCTTTGATGTGGAGGTAACTTCAAAAGAACCTTAGTTATGCACAACTCCCCTTTCAACCCAACTCTGACACCAGATGTGAAGAAGGGGTATATGAGCCCTAAGTGTGAGGTCAGGATACAGTCTATACAAATGTAAGTATGCCCCGCCTCCCGCTCTCCCAGCCCAGGTAGACCGTTCAGTATGCAGATGTAACCCTGTTACACCCCAACCTCCCTGTGTGATGACCGTCTGAAATGTATGCACAAAGACTAGCTATCACTCTGCCCTAGATGTGGATTGGAGTCAGGTTAAGAAGCACAAAGAGTCATAAGCACACAGAAATGACCACATTCTAAATGTAGCACTTCTACGATAGTAATTAAAAATCTACATACACCAATAAGCAGGATTTTTCACCACTATTCCAAAAATTCCAAACATGACAATGCTACTCCTTTCAAATCAGAAATTACCCCTTACAAAAATATAAGGGAATTCCCAATGCTAGCCTATGGGAGGAGCAGCACTCCTAGTAGTGAAAAATTAAATAGGATGTTTGTCACTACCAGGACACGCCACACAATAAGGCACATGCCCTACCTTTTACCTGCAGAGCACCCTGTCCATAGGGATACCTAGGGCCTATCTTAGGGTTGACTTATATGTAGTAAAAAGGGAGTTTCAGGCTTGGCAAGTAACCTTTAATGTCAAGTCAATGTGGCAGTAAACTGTGCATGCAGGCCCGAAAGTGACAGGCCTGATACAGGTTTGAAAAGCTACTTCTGTGGGTGGTGCAAGCAGCGCTGCAGGTCCACTAGTAACAATTAATTTATAGGCCCTGGGTCTATGGGATACCGATGTACAAGGGGCTTACAGGTAAATTAAATATGCCAAACAGGTGTAAGTTAATCATTCAAGGTTTAAAGGAGAGAGCACATGCTCTTTAGCATGGATTAGCAGAGTCCTAAATCCAACAGAAAGAGGGTCAGAAAACTGGAGGAAGAAGGGAAAGATTTGGGAAAATCCCTGCAAAAATGGCCAGGTCCAAAACATACTATAAAAGCCGGGACTTTGCCTAGACTGAGCTTTAGCACCCATCTAATCACTGAACATTTTTGTACATTTTTCAAGTCGGGTTGAAGAGCGAATGTATAATCTATATCTAAAACGAGAGAAAGTTGAGACCTGGCTCTGCAATCCTCTAAGTCCTTTATTTTGGCCTTTAGTCTACATCATTTTTCTATAGCTCGCTTCATAACTGAAGGGGCTTCTACATCTTTTCATCCCCCCATTGTTTTACTTACAATGTTCCAAAACAATTTGGTATTCCTAAGTCTTAGAGCTGCTACCTCTTCGGTCCATACTTTCTCTTTTTCCATCCAGGCAGTCTTTCTAGGTTTCTTATAATCCTATCTATGTCGTTCAACAATATGCTCTCTCATTTTAGCTCACTTTTAAAAGCTTCCCTAATATACTTATCAAGCCGCAATTTTGCTTTCTCTTTTAAAGGCCTCTTTCTATCCTTTATGTGATATTCTTGAGACGGTGGGGATGCTATTTTTCTAAGAGTACATATTAAGGGGTCTATTATGATGTAGGGCGGATTGCCACCGCCTGCATGGCGGTTGCGATCCGCCCTACATCATACCCCACCCGCCTCCCATTTCCCCCGTCATATTATGATGGCGGAGGGACCGTGGTGGACGGAAAGACCGTCCGTTGCTTTTCCGCCCGGTCAACCCGTCGACCGGGTGGAAAAGGGTTGCATATGGTGGCGGTGTCTGCTAGACACCGCCAGCCATATTAGGATGGCAGCGGGAAGCAGCCTTTCCGTGGTGGAAACGGCATGTGGATTCCTGAGTTGGGGCCCCGTTGCGGGCCCCCTGGATGTTAGGGGGTGGGAAGGCACACCTGCATTTGCATGGACGACGTGGCAGGCACCGCGCGGTGCCTGCAACGTTGTGCATGCAAATGCACACAGTGCAACCACAGCATTGTGGCGGGCGGTGCTGTGAGCATCGCCCGCCACAATGCTGGGAATAGAGGATCCCACGGTGGCGGTGGCATCCTAATTGCTGGTGGGGGACCGCCGCAACACTGGCGTCCGGTCCCAGCACTGCTAGGGTGGCGGGCGCACTAAGTTCCGCCCGCCATCCTAATAGGCCCCTAAGTGTCCGTTTTACTCCAAGAAAGATTTTACATTCTTCTCTCTAAGAGAGATTTAGTGGTTGCCTATCAATGCAACTGTTGCCATTTTCACTGATGAGGACCATGAAGCCCTTCTATTACTCTTAAGGTATATTTGATCACTATTGTGCCATTTTTACCTCAATTCCAGTGAATAAGACTCAAGAACTTATGTTTACTTCCTAACAAGTTTCCAATCTCCAAATTGCATATAAAATGGAAATATTTAGCAGAAATTACAACATAATCTATTGAAAATGTAGTTCTTCAGTTCTGAAATGTGTGATCACTCATTGTCCATCAATTAATTATTGTGAGATTTAATGTATCAACCATGGTATTAAATCTTTTCCTTCTCTGGTCACCCATTGAATCTAATAACATCTGTCCTGGGATAAGCAAAGCCTTCTCTTTTTCTTGATGGAGTTCATTGAAAGACAGTACGCTCGATATGTTTACCTCAAAATCACCCAGCAGTAATATGGGGGTCTTTGGGTAACTCAATTTTCTCTCTTAGATACATTATATCTCTAACAAATTCCCTTGCGATTTTTTAGGGGGACAGTATGCATTCACAATTATTATCTCTATTCTACTGTTTATCATACAATAGCTATGAGAAGTCTGTGTTCCTGATCTTATTAGTGTCAGCAAATTCTTGCATTAGTCTCACACTTCTCAATGATTTTCTAACATCAATAGAAACAATTAACACACTTACTAGCACACGCATCAAAAATGCCATTTGCGATTCCATATTAGCGAAAAATAAGGATTCGCTAATAATGAATCGCAAAAGCCTATGCATGTAGAAATCACTTACAAAATAGTGATTTCTAAATATTTCTTAATTGCGAGTCGCAAATTGCGAGTCGCAATTAAGGAATACCTCCCCATCCATTCCTATGGGCCTAGAGGCCCATAGCAATGAATGGGGGGAAGTTCTCAATTTGCGATTCTCAATTAAAGAATCGCAAATTGAGAATGCAATTTCAAGGGTGCAAGGGTGTCAAAATGACACGCTGTTGCACCCCTGAAATCGATCTGTGTACAAATGTTGCAAACACACATGTCCAAAGGACATGTGTGTGTGTAACCTACCACTTTGAAAAATGCACTTTCGTGCATTTTTCAAATTTTTGCAAATTACCATGAAGTTCAACTTCATGGTAATTTGCGCCCCCTATCAGCGAAATCGCTAATTATTTTACTTTAATGCATTGCATTTAAGGAATCTCAATTTGAGATTCCTTAAATGCAATCGCAATTCGAGAACTCGCAATTAATTGCGAATTCTCAAATTGCGAGTGCCTTGACCCTTCATGCATCGGAAATGCTCTTTTTGCGGGCGCAAACGGCCGATTTTTGCGAATCGCACCGTTTGCGCACGCAAAAATGGTTGATGCATGTGCCCCTTAATGGTTTATCATACTTGCATTTTTGCTGCTTTTGAAGAATAAGTGAGATAATTGTTCATCAAAACCTTTTCTGTTTCCCATGTTTCTTTCAGTACCACAATAGTAACATCTTTCTGTGACAGTAGAGATGTTAGGGATTTCCAATTTCTTTTCAGGCCTCGGTAATGAGGGCTTTGAGACTGGGTGGTCCATCTTAATCGCTGCAGCTACTAAGGAACAATCTTCTTGATTAATTGGGGCACTTTCTTTCTCATTGGTGTAGCTATGTCTTCCAGGTGCCAGCTTTGTGATTATAATTAATTCACCAGAAGGCATATTGTTAATAACTGAAAGTTTTCACCTAATATTTGATCAATAGTATGCCTCAAACTTTGAGACCTACCCCATTTCACATCTATCAGCAGAAGAGGGCCTTGCTCTATCCACTTAACATTTGTTATACAACGTAACCTGAATGTCTCAAATCATTAACTGAGGCTAATACCTCATTGACTACAGATCTTGTGTGAAAATAAATGAGGGCATGTCGCCAGATCATAGATTGCTTGCTTAATCAAAGCTTTGGGAGTGATTAAAAAATAGACAGTATTTTTGATCTATTAAGGTATTGGTCATGATCCATTCTGCAAAGATACCCACTATTTGAAGTGCACGATGTTTTGTTAGGCAACTTATTAAATGATTCACACTTTCTTCTTCCACTGCACATTCTAATACCACTGACATAAGAACCCCCAGTAAACCCACCTTGATATTTGACTGTATAATCAGGTGTATATTTCTTTCTGGGGTAGGCTTCATTGGCAAGCTCTGATTTAAAATACTATACTCTACCTCTGTTGGTACATTTAGGGTCTTATTAAGAGTTTGGCGGTCCGTGGACCCCCCTTCCAGCGGTGGTGGTTTGACCGATGCGCGCTCAGTGGTCCGACCACTGTCTTCCGAGTAGAGCAGATTGGCTTTATGAAGTCCGTGCTCGAACCACCGACACCGCCAGCCAACTCTGAACGCGGCTGCTGCGGAATGGGCTTATGAGGCTGTGTAAGGCTTGGACCGCCAGTGAAACTACCCGCACAATTATGAGTTGCTTTACAGCCAGCATGACCGTAGCAGTTAAACCAACACACTTGAGACAGCAGAAAGGCAGGTATATCAGGATGAAACTCACCGCTACTCATCCTCTACTCATCTTCTACCATCATGGAGCACATCGGACACGTCCTACCGCTGCTCTACCTGATCGACCATATTCAAAACCCACTCTGTCATGGACAAATTCGGCGCTAAGTCATACAACTATCTGTTGCCATAGACTCCTCTGCAAAACGATGCCCTGCCATGGACCAGGCAACGGAGTTGGGGTCCCTAAGTAAATTACATCTATTCAGGGACTCTGTCTTGGATTGTTTCATAACAATCATCAAAAATGCATCTGTAGGATGCCCTCCTAAGCCAAAACAGAGGTACTGCATAGGCACACTGTACACAAATGGACATGTGTTTGCAAATAATATACAGAGATACTGACGTGTATTATTTTGTGTTCCAGATCAGCACATCCACATCAATATCACACCTGTTAATGTCTGTCACACATCTTTTTCCCTTTCTCATTTGTCTCCCATGTTACTACTGATCTTCACTAGTCATGCAGCTTGCCATTTCTCAAGCGTTGGGAAAGTGACATTAAAGTAACTACAACTGGGGAGCGTGGCTTGGCGCCCGAGCTGAATGGCGGCACGTCAGTGAGGCTCCCGACCCGCCCGGAGGATTCGACGTTTAGCGGCAGTTCTGTCGCCCGGCCGGAGGATTGCTGGGATGTATAAAGCTCCGTAGCCTGCAGAGAGATGCTTAACGAAGATGAAGCGGCACCCGGGCACGATATTTAAGAAGTGAGTCCCCGTCATGGCTGCCTTTCAATCGCGGCCGCCATTTTGTTTTGGCGCGCGTTAACGCGATTCCTCATGAGATGCTGCAATTTTGTTTTTAAATCTTCATGTTCTCTCTTGCCCTCCATGCGTATTTTGAAGACTGCCCTCTGGAATGTACCCCCTTTGATGCTTTCTCTTGGTGCAATTTGTGTGAGTGACTTCTCTCACCGGCTTCATTGTTATCACCCGGGTTGCAGCCATTTTGTGCTTACATATTTGCTTTAACTCCCTTCTCTGCTGGTGTACCTCATTTTGCCATGGATGCTATGCTCTGGGATGTGCCACTCGGGAAGCCCCTTCATCTCCTCAGTTGAAGGATTTTTTTTAGATTTTGTTTTTATTCTCTTCATACTCCCAGGTCTATGATTGTTTGCAGGCATAGAGGATGCTTGAAGATTGACTGACGTGACCACCTTTGCTTGGGAAGGCGCTTTTTTTTTTCTTTTTTTTTAACATCTTGCTGGCCTATTCCATTGCCAATAGACTGCATCGTTTTACTGCAAGCTTATTCTTTTTGTGACATTTCATACCCTTTCGCTTGCTTTTTACAAGGCTTGCATCGATATAGAGGGTAAGGAGTGGGCCTATGGGCAGAACAAAAACTCCACATTCCACAATTCCCAAGCCAAAACATATCTTTATTAAAAATTCGAAAATATTTTCTGAGTTTGCTAAGCTTGCAGATTCTTCAGACCTTTATTCTAACAACTCAGATTTCGAAATGGAGCCGTCGCCAGCAGCACAAGGGAAATCCAACACCAAGCGCCTAAAGAAGGACCCTCCGTCACCACCCAAGTCTACTTCGCCTGTCTCGATGGAGCTACTTTTAGAGGAAATACGAGCTCTTCGACCATTTATGGAGGAAACTAATGCTAAACTACAAACTTTAACAGATAACTGGTCTCAGATAGAGGCAAGGGTCTTTTCTGTTGAAGAAAGTGTCACCTCATTTAAAGAAACATCAGTCAAAGTCTCTCATCTTCAATCTCAAGTATCCTCGCTCCAAAAACAGGTCGAGGATTTGGAAAATCGCAATAGAAGGAATAATCTCTGTATTTACGGCCTGGGAGAGGGTCTTGAAGGGACAGATGCTATTTCCTTCTTCAAATCCTTTCTCCCGAAGGTGCTCCGTATGCCAGATGGGACGATCCTCAATATCCAACGGGCACACCGTCTAGGTCGTATTCCATCGAAGTTGCGTCCTCAACAAGGCCACGAGGTGTTATTTTATACTTCTTGGAATACACAGATTTGTTAAAGGTCCTTTCAGCAGTAAGAGCTTCGCAGAAGATTACTTGGTCTGGTTCATCTCTGTTCTTTGCGCAGGATTACGCCAAAGCTACTGCAGACCGTCGCAAAGCCTTCTTGAATATGCGGTCTGAGCTTCGTTCCTTAGGAGCCAGATACGGCCTTTTTCACCCTTGTCTCTTTAAGGTGACGCATAATAATAAAACAATTGCTTATGAGGATCCTTTGCGGCTGCAGAGCTATATCAACTCCTGTAAACCAGTCAACATGGATTCCTCTAGATCCGCCTCTTCTCTTCATCTTTGATGGAACAACATGTTGTATTTGTTATTTATATTGTTGTTATCTATAATGTGTTTTCTTATATTCAGGAGTAGGTCCTTTGAAGGGTCAAGATGTTCTGACTTTGCTATTATTGTTGACCTTACATCGGTCTTTTCTCTCATCCATTGCTTATTTCCCTCTAGTCTCTTTTTTACTGCTCATGCTTCAGTTCTTTATATTTTTCTAATGTTTTCCCTATGTTGCCTCCGCAGATATTCCTTTTATGTTTTATGATGTCCTCCCTGCTGTTCGTTTAGCCGATCCCTGGATGTGCCGTCCATTCCATGTGGTTCCACCCTCCCCCCGAGTTCATTTGGTCCCTTTTCATGTAAGTATGTCATCCCCCGACGATTTCTATTTCCCAAATGTCTTCATTTTCTTTCGTTTCTTTTCCCCGAATCATTTATTACCCTTTTATTTTGTGTGTTGTGTGTTGCATTTGATGTTGCAACTTTTTTCATGATTCACCTTCTTTTATTCTTAAGATGGCTTGTTTCTAACTTTTGGCGCTACGTATTTTTCTTACTCTTTGTCTGTTTTTGTCTTTTCTTACTAGATTACAGCTTTCGCTCTGTTTTCTTTCATTTTTCTCGCTTTTGCTGGGAATTTCGGACATTATCTCTTACTATTCTTCGTCTGTATTTTTTTTTCCCATTTGATTTCCTATAACTCAGCTTTTATTTCGCTACTTTTCTTTACTCTAAATTTCTATCTTTATTGTTAATCTTATTATTCCGTTATGCCGCTGAAATTAATTTCATGGAACGTTAGAGGATTGAACTCTCCTATTAAAAGACAAAGAGTTCTTTCTCATTTAGCGAAGTTAAATGCAGACATAATCTTCTTGCAAGAGACTCATCTCGCGGAAATTAAATCGTTAAAACTGAGAAAAGGTTGGGTGGGGGATGTTTTCTACTCTAAAGGTGATGGTAAACGGAATGGAGTCATGATATTATGTCGCAAGTCGCTTCAATTTAAATTCATCTCACAGGAGTCTGACGCAGATGGTCGGTGGCTTAATGTCAAATTGATGTTGAAGGATGTTTCAGTCTCTCTCTTTAATGTGTATGGTCCGACTGGTGGGGATGCCTCCTTTTGGATCTCAATTAACCAAAAGCTTACTCTTTATATTGTCGTACTTTGCAATTTGGGACCACGTAGGAGGCAGGGCCCTACCCCTGTCTATCCCGGTATTTGTGAACCACGAATGGTTAATGCGGTATGTACAAGTGCTTTATGTAACGTTTTAGCTATGAATGCACTGTGTATACGCTATTATACATCACTACGTGGGTTCCATTTTGTATCGGTGGCCATCTTATGGTTGCCCTCACATAGGCTATGTAGCATGAAGCAAATATGGGCCTTTTAAAGCACATGTGGCTTTCTTTGACTTTTCTGTGACCTGGGCAGCTTGGCTCCGCTGCCCCAGGTCAAACTGGTCCCACGAGTTCCCCGTCCTCTGGCCACCTGTGATTAGCATTAGGGCTTGACACACCATTAAGTCTTTTCATCCTACACAAGCCTCCAGCTAATCTCTTTCTCACCTGACTGTTCCTGCTTTATGGCTTGTTTCCCAAAACAGGAGATGCTTATGTTTATTGGGGCCTATCGATATCTGATGTGGGATCTGAGCCTTGCTGTGTAAATAATTGCGGGCTGGCTTAACTGGAATGTGGGATGGTCATCATGACTCTGCCTTTTCGTTTGTAATGTATACTTTAAAATGACCATGCCATAAACCTAGGAATGTATGCCTGGAGCAGGAAATTCTGTATTTAAGGAGAAGCCCGTTTCTGTGATTTTCAGCAGTGTCCTGAGAACATACACGCTGTTGTACTTCTAGGATACCTGTAATTGGTCTGCAGCCAATAAACTGATCTTTGACTTCACCCAGAAGACTCTGTGTTTCTGTAGGTCTGAAACAGGAAGAACCCCGAAGTCATAGGGTGTGTTCCCCTGCACCGCTGGGCTTAAAATACCCAGTACTTCAGTTGGTGCCCAACTCGGCGCGATTTCAGCGGTACCGGTCCAAGCCAGAGGACTCGTGTATACACGAGACTATCGTATTCGATAATCCTTTGACGTTTGAAACTAGACTAGTGAGCGAAGATGCCTGGTTCTAGTGTATTTTGTAGATTGTTTTGTTTGGGTTGTGGAAGGGATTTCCAGTTAGAGGATTCATGTCCGGTTCCTCCAATTGGAACTCCTACTTATGAGCTTTATGTAAAACATGGCGTGGGCCCCATTGCATATAATGAAATATGGATCCGATACACCAGAAAGGACGGTGTTTTAAAATGGCCCAAAATGGTAGTTTCGATACAGATATCTTAGATAATTTGGAAGTTAAATTGTTTAAAAAGAAAGCCCGGCCGGCGATGTTTGATTCTTTCCGCCTATGGCGAAAGGAAGCCAAACAGAAGGAAATTAAGCTAGCGAAGAGGAATACGAAAGAAAGAGGTATGTCAGTGATGCAAGCAGCTGTGCAATTTAAAGATAATGAGGAGGAACAAATGAAGGAACAGTTACATAGACAGCGCAAACTAGGGATTGATAAATGTTACCCTGTTTTGTCACCCCTTGTGCAAGATGAGACAAAAGAGAATGAGAAAGATTCCCTAATGTCCCATTTGTTAAGTTCGCCACCCCCATATGCGCAAAATGCCACCGCACCTCCACAGCTTGTAAATGCGCAACCTCCAGTAAATATGCCGCAAGCCTTCCCACAGGCGCCAGCTCCTCCTCAGCCGGCTCCTATCCCTGCAGTGCAGCCCTCTCAAGGGCCGCCAGTTTTGCTACCTGTTACCCCCGCGCTTTCTGCGACTTTGCGTAGCACGCCAGCGGCTTCCCCTGGCGCTCCTTCTTACACTACCCAGGTACCTGTATCTGAATCTGTTTTTCTTCCCTCTGTCTATCCCCCCGTTTTTGCCTCAACTTCTCCTTCAGCACGACAACGACTAGCTAATGTAGTTACTAGTCTAATGTCGCCTCTCTTTGGGTCATCTAGTGCGACTCCTGCCTTACAGCGTAAGCAATTGCGCAGTCAGCTGCCTGATTCTGACGAGAAAGCGGTGTTAGATCATCTGGCGTGTAGGTGGATTGGTTTCCCTTCATGCTATAATGTGGAATCAGTTGTTGACGTGTTTCATCAATGGGATGCCCCCGAAACAGAGGTATGTGTTTGAGAAAATGTGTGAAATCCTCTGTGAGGAATTGGATGATCATGGTAAGGATCCAAGCCCGCAGGAGTTGTGTCAAGTGAGATTCGATTTTGGAAAAGGTACGATTGTGGGCCCCGATGTCAATAGAGCAGTTGCGATCCTATTATCCTAGAGGAATGATGATTGTCAACAGCCGTTGTTTACACAAGATTTCCCTGTGGGGAGAAAGGGAAAAGCGCGACAATACCCTATGAGAGAAGTCCCTCCGGTATGGAAGGAAGCTGTTGCGGCTGATGCCGCTCATGGTATTGCTGCTATGCCAGCACATTTTCAGCGTGTTTGGGTGCATGTCCCTTGGAAACAATCTGAAGTAATAGCGCTTAAACAGACATTGCCTGACCCCCGTAAAAACCCTACAGGATATTATAAGGAGTTATCCCAAACTGCAGAATCGTGTGTCATGAATTTGGCTGACATAGATATGTTGTTCGGGAATGTTGTTTCACAGCCTTTATGGGGATCCATCCGTAATACGGATCATGCTGCAGAGCTAGGGGGTACATGGGCTAATATCGTTGCTGCAGACGCTAGACAAGTTGGTGGTGCAAAACCTGAGCATTTGGTAGCAGAGCTCCCTGGTCGAATTATTACCTACATGAAAACTATAATGCCTGCGATGCGCGTAAATTGGGATAAACTATCCACATGTAAGCAGAAGAAAGATGAGACAGTGTCTGATTTCTTTACTAGGTTTGAAGAAACGTTTATCGACCACAGTGGTCAAGACATGAGCACTGAAGGTGGCCAACGCTTATTTGTTGATAAATTTGTGCAGAATCTACTTCCCGAGTTGTGTAAAAAACTTAAAAGACTCAGAAAGTTCTTGGGCTGTTTCCTCTTCAGCGCAAATACTGGCTACTGCACAGTATTATGAGAATAGAGACAAAGATGAGAAGGATAGAACAGATAAGAAAACGAAAGAACTTAAAACAAAGGTCCTTTTACAGCAGGCCTATCCGCCACGTGGAGGACAGAATAATTATAGGCAAACACAAGGTATCTATCAGCAACCCCAACAGTTTCAGAATAGTCAGCAAATGAACGGGTATTATCAACCACGAATCCCTGTAGGTCCCAACCAATGTTCATATTGCAAAGAGGAAGGTCATTTTAAATATAGTTGCCCTAAATTAATGCAGCGTAACAGTAATGTGTATGGCGCAAGAGGTAGAGGTGGTCAGCAAGCTCCTAGGGGTAGAGGGCGTGGAAATATTCCCCAGAACGCGCGTCCTCTTCCGCCTCAAAATACCATAAATAGCTTTGATCAGCAAGCCAACGCGACTGGTAATACAGCTCAGTACTACAATAATGATTATTATGCAGAAGATCACAATGTAGAAGATGATGATTACTAGGACAGCCGTAGACAGAGAGAGGGAGTTGTTTCAGTGCCAGTGGATCAGAGCGGACCTTATGTTAAAGTAACTACAGCAAATGTAACAGAGCCCTTTCTGCTGGACACTGGTGCTGCAAAGAGTTCAATCATGCATTCAAAACTCCCTGGCGCGCCTTTGTCTGGCGAAATAAATGTCTCAGTAGGTTTTTCTGGCGCCCCAGTTAGGAACCCGATTTCTAGTCCTATCTCACTTTCTGTTGGACCTTGTGAGCTAAAAGCACCCCTCATTCTAATAACAGGTTGTGGTGAAAATTTGCTGGGATTAGATTTGCTAAAAAGATTGCATGCCACGCTGTATTGTTCTCCCTCAGGAGTACAACTTACATTAGGTAAGAAAGTGATTTCCCCAATGTATTTGTCTAAAAATGCAATGCCACCTGAATTGTCATCCCTTCCGGATGTCCTTTGGGCTACTGGTCCCAATGATGTGGGTCTTTTGGAAATACCGCCATATGTGGTCACTTTAAAAGCCAATGTCACATTGCCACGTATTCCCCAGTACAAGATCTCCAATGAAGGTCAGAAAGCATTGTTAGCAATTGTCAGTGATTTGATTAAAAAGGGTGTAATTGAAGAGACAAGAGGCAACGTTTGCAATAGTCCTGTTTTACCTGTCTTAAAACGAACGGACCCTTCACAGCCACCTGTTTACAGATTTGTGATTGATCTTAGGGAGGTTAATAAGATTGTTGTGCCACAGTTTCCAGTTGTCCCAGATATAACTGCCTTGTTAACCATGATTCCAGCCTCCGCTGCATGGTTCTCAGTGATCGATCTGAAGAATGCTTTCTTTAGCATCCCAATTGCAGAGGAGAGAATAGAGACAAAGATGAGAAGGATAGAACAGATAAGAAAACGAAAGAACTTAAAACAAAGGTCCTTTTACAGCAGGCCTATCCGCCACGTGGAGGACAGAATAATTATAGGCAAACACAAGGTATCTATCAGCAACCCCAACAGTTTCAGAATAGTCAGCAAATGAACGGGTATTATCAACCACGAATCCCTGTAGGTCCCAACCAATGTTCATATTGCAAAGAGGAAGGTCATTTTAAATATAGTTGCCCTAAATTAATGCAGCGTAACACTAATGCGTATGGCGCAAGAGGTAGAGGTGGTCAGCAAGCTCCTAGGGGTAGAGGGCGTGGAAATATTCCCCAGAACGCGCGTCCTCTTCCGCCTCAAAATACCATAAATAGCTTTGATCAGCAAGCCAACGCGACTGGTAATACAGCTCAGTACTACAATAATGATTATTAT
Organism: Triturus cristatus; assembly: GCF_964204655.1. Classification (NCBI taxonomy): domain Eukaryota; kingdom Metazoa; phylum Chordata; class Amphibia; order Caudata; family Salamandridae; genus Triturus; species Triturus cristatus. The sequence goes on from NC_140581.1 coordinate 648,757,139, forward strand.
GCAGAAGATGACAATGTAGAAGATGATGATTACTAGGACAGCCGTAGACAGAGAGAGGGAGTTGTTTCAGTGCCAGTGGATCAGAGCGGACCTTATGTTAAAGTAACTACAGCAAATGTAACAGAGCCCTTTCTGCTGGACACTGGTGCTGCAAAGAGTTCAATCATGCATTCAAAACTCCCTGGCGCGCCTTTGTCTGGCGAAATAAATGTCTCAGTAGGTTTTTCTGGCGCCCCAGTTAGGAACCCGATTTCTAGTCCTATGTCACTTTCTGTTGGACCTTGTGAGCTAAAAGCACCCCTCATTCTAACAACAGGTTGTAGTGAAAATTTGCTGGGATTAGATTTGCTAAAAAGATTGCATGCCACACTGTATTGTTCTCCCTCAGGAGTACAACTTACATTAGGTAAGAAAGTGATTTCCCCAATGTATTTGTCTAAAAATGCAATGCCACCTGAATTGTCATCCCTTCCGGATGTCCTTTGGGCTACTGGTCCCAATGATGTGGGTCTTTTGGAAATACCGCCATATGTGGTCACTTTAAAAGCCAATGTCAGATTGCCACGTATTCCCCAGTACAAGATCTCCAATGAAGGTCAGAAAGCATTGTTAGCAATTGTCAGTGATTTAATTAAAAAGGGTGTAATTGAAGAGACAAGAGGCAACGTTTGCAATAGTCCTGTTTTACCTGTCTTAAAACGAACGGACCCTTCACAGCCACCTGTTTACAGATTTGTGATTGATCTTAGAGAGGTTAATAAGATTGTTGTGCCACAGTTTCCAGTTGTCCCAGATATAACTGCCTTGTTAACCATGATTCCAGCCTCCGCTGCATGGTTCTCAGTGATCGATCTGAAGAATGCTTTCTTTAGCATCCCAATTGCAGAGGAGAGCAGAGACATTTTTGGCTTTAGTTTAGGAGGTCGCAGCTTCCGCTTTAAATGCGCTCCCCAGGGCTACTGTGAGAGTCCATCAATATACAGTCAGGCTTTAAAAGCGCAGCTTGATGCACTGGTTTTACCCAGTGGCGCTATCCTTATTCAGTACGTTGACGATTTACTAATCGCCGTGGATACTGAAAAGATTTGCAAAAACGCTAACTTGTCATTGTTGCGTCATTTGTCTGCCTTCCATCACAAAGTGTCTCTCTCAAAATTGCAATATTGTCGACAAGAAGTGACCTACTTAGGTCATCTCTTATCGAAGGAGGGAAGGAAACTGACCCCAGAAAGAATTCAAGCCATTGCACAGTTGAGTGTGCCAAGAACACAGAGAGAAGTGCGTGCTTTCTTGGGCATTACTTCATACTGTAGGCATTGGATTCACAATTTTTCCTTGTTGGCAAAACCTTTGTTAGTATTAACATGCAAAGACACACCGAATCCTATCCCATGGTCTGAAGAGTGTCAGAAAAGTTTTTTGGAATTGCGTAATGCGTTATGTTCAGCTCCTGTGTTGGGTACCCCTGACTACAGCAAGCCTTTTACATTGTATGTTCATGAGAAAGATGGTTGCGCATTATCAGTGTTAACACAGCCTTTTGGCGACAGACCGCGTCCATGCGCATACTTTTCATCAACCTTGGACCCTGTAGCGAGGGCATTGCCAAGTTGTCTGAGAGCCACAGCCGCTGCAGCTATGTCTATTCGACAATCTGCTGGCCTAGTAATGGATAATACATTGATTGTTATGGTTCCACATGCTGTGGACACATTGTTAAACAGGACCAAGACGCAGCACTTAACTAGTGCGCGATTATCTGGATATGAGCTGACACTGTTAGCAAATCACATACACATAAAGAGGTGCAACACTTTGAATCCAGCTACATTATTGCCAATTCCAGCAGATCTAGATGAGATTGAGCAACATGATTGTCTGTTCAGAACAGAAGAAGAAACGAAAGGGAGAGTAGATCTTAAAGATACTCCCCTGACTGAGTGTGATGGTACTTTATGGGTGGATGGTTCGTGTTTCAAGCTTCCGAATGGTGATACGACTGCTGCATATGCTATCACGACTTTGCACACGATTGTTGAAACTGCGCGTGTGCCACAGAATTCGGCTCAAGCAGCAGAATTGATTGCCCTTACGAGAGCATGCGTGTTGTCTGAAGGAATGAAAGTGAACATATATACGGATAGCCAATACGCCTTTGGCGTGGCTCATAGTTTTGGGCGATTGTGGAAAGAACGTGGGTTCCTGACTTCGCATGGAGCTAAGATTCAGAATGGCAAGTTGGTGAATGATCTCCTTGAGTCGCTGACCCTACCGTTGCAAGTTGCGATTATGAAATGCAGTGCGCACAAGAAAATCACTGATGATGTTGGTCGTGGTAATGCGTTTGCTGATGAAGTAGCGAAAGAAACAGCAAAAGATGTGAAGACTCGAATGTATGTTGCAGGCCCTGCCAGATGGGTTGGTGATGTTGGAATGTGTGAAAACACAATAGAGAGTGTAAAGTCCCTTCAAGCTGAAGCCACAGAGAAAGAGTTAAGCAAGTGGAGAGAAAGTATGGGTAAGTTGGATGAGAATGGTTGTTGGATTGATTTGTCAGAACATAGGCGATGGTTGTTACCTGATGCATATGTGCTTCCAGTGGTTACTATGGCACATGGATTGGCACACATCAGTACGAAAGGAATCTGTAAGTTGTTGGCTCCAGTATGGCAGAATGCTGGAATTCCTAAGTGTGCAGAGAATGTGGTCAAGAATTGTATGGTATGCTTGAAGTACAACCCTGGTAGGGGAACCCCAACTCCAGCTGGTCATTTTGCGCCTCCATCATATCCATTTGAAGTTTTGCAGCTAGATTTTATCCACATGGAAAGGTGCAACAACCTGAAATATGTATTGGTGGTTGTTTGCGCTTTCTCAAAATGGATAGAGGCCTATCCTCTAAAAGATAACACTGCTCTATCCACAGCCAAAGCCCTTGTGAAGGAATTTTTCCCTAGGTTTGGAATGCCAAGAATGGTGTGGAGTGATAATGGGAGTGAGTTTGTGGGCCAAGTGATGAAGAATGTGTGTGAGGGACTAGGTATAAGGCAGAAATTTCACGCTGCAAATCACCCCCAATCAGCTGGATTAGTGGAGCGCTACAATGGCGCTCTAAAACTCAAACTGGCCAAAATCCAAGCGAGCTCAGGTCTTAAATGGCCTGACGCTCTGCCTCTAGCACTCCTGTCCACTAGAATGACCGTGCATTCACGGGTGAGACTTAGTCCCTACGAGGTCGTTTTTGGCCGCCCGGCCAATGTATGGGGTGTGCCAAGACCGACGAAATTCAGTGAAATCGAACACCCAGTACTGCTTGATTACTTGTATGATTTGACGGTTAAAGTGCGTGTTTTACACCAACAGGTGCACGATACTCTCCCCCCGGCCTCTGAGGCTCCAGGACACCCCATTGACCCTGGCACGTGGGTGCTCATCAAAAACTTCCAGCGGAAAACCAACGATGAGCCCCGCTGGATTGGCCCTCACCTCGTGCTACTGTCTACAAGATCAGCTGTTCGAGTAAAGGGGAAAAGGAACTGGATCAACGGCACCCACGTGAAGAGGATCCCTTTGCCTCTGCCGTATGACCAGTGGGTCCAGGAGGGTATCGCTGACTCTGAAACAGACACTGTACCTCGTTTTGTGCCGTTCAGTGATGCACGCATAAAAGGCACAACTTCAGCGCAGGAAAGTGATGATATTTTGCAAGAAGCTGTGCCACCGTCAATTCGATTGGACACTACAGAGCCTGAACTTTTGTTCCAAGATCAAACAGTACCTGGCCGTCTCCATTACAATCTAAGACCAAGGCCTATGGACAAATAAATATTCTTTTTCTTTTACCTTTTTATTTTTTGATACCCAGAGCTCTCCCATCTGAAGGACTTTCTTGATTTTTGTTTTTCGAACCACCATCCGGGTTCAGCCGCAGGGTCGCGGTGCCAAGACTTTGGGGGTACAGGCCGAAGACGTTAGGTCGACGGTTCTGGTTGGTATAGGGCGTTCCCTGGACTGACAGGCGTACTCCTTAGCAGAAGATACTCACCCGCCGCGAGCGGCACGATTAGAGGATGGAGTTTTGTAAGATGGAGAGACTCACTGAGGAAATGAACTTTAAAGCAAGAATATGTAAAATAATGAGGAGCACACGTTTTGTGTTTTTATGCCTGTTTGTATTATGTAGTATGGTAGTGTTTACTGTAGGATTTGTATTCTTCTCCTCTCAAGAGCCCATTGCCCCCACTGTACAGCCTATACCTCCTCCTACTATCTCCTCACACTCTTTTCACCCTCTGCCTGAACATGAACAAGCTAGACGATCTGAATTTGTGAATAACTCGTTTATTCAGCTCCTGCACCAGCACCAACTAGTCATGAATACAACAAATTGTTGGGTGTGCGGTTTAATGCCACATACCATTAATAAGGGTATTCCCTATCTGGTGTTGCCGTATAGTTACAATGGATCGTCATGGGCATTCCAGACCATGTTTCTCTATGCACTAGATGCGTACTCCCCGCGACAACCGCGTTCCATCAGACCTAGCACCAATAATAAAGCTTTAATGAAAGGAGTTGCCGATATGAGTAGAGATATCGATGCATACTCATCCATTCCCAAAGAAGAATTGAGAGCTTATGTAGGGTGGAACGCGACGGGGTATAGTATTAGTCTAGGTGAAAGACAACGGAAAATCTCATCCCCAATCTGGGTCGTACCCCACATAGGTCGGTTCTGTTTGCAAGGTAATGGTCAGAATCCTAGAGCTCAACTGGGAAGAAGTGACTGTACTGAAACGTACACTTTTCCGTCACAGTTTTCCCCTGCGTTTTTGGCTGCCAAGGGTACATATTTTATCTGCAATGATCGAGCATATACATGGTTGCCCCCTGATTTCTCGGGCACATGTTATATTGCAAATCTGCTACCGCCAACATTTACTGCCGCCTCCGACTATCACAAGACCAGAGTTGTGAGAGGCGTGATTAGTAAGGAGGATACTGCCGGTCAGGAAGCGGGAGATTTCTTTTTGGGTTTCCTGCCGTTTTGGGGACCTATGGTCAATAGTAGGAACCTGAGACAACTGACTCGTGTGGTTGAATCCACTGTTAATGTTACGGCTGGTGCCCTTGGTAATTTGACAGCTGAGCTCCAAGCGGATCGCCTCATGACTTTGCAGAACCGCATGGTTCTAGACGTCATACTTGCAGACCGTGGTGGGGTATGTCAGGTTATCCAATCCAGTTGTTGCCTTTTCATACCAGACAATGCTCCAACAGTTTATCAAGCCATCTCCAAACTACATAAAATATCTGAGTCCATACACGTGGATAAAGGAGATTGGTCACTGGTGGGGTGGTTCTGGGAACTGATATCTGCCTGGGGTTGGAAAGTTCTGATTCTCATTGGAATGATCTTAGCCATCCTTTTCCTGTTCTGTCTGTGCATACAGTGTGCTCCTGCGATATGTGGCCTCTGTGCTACATTATGTGTAAGGAAACCTGTATCGAGGGACGAGCTAAGTAATAGGATGATGCTACAGCAACATCTCCATGACTTCGTGAATATTGACCTAGACTCGGATTGAAATGAGCATAGTTATTGCCTATGTAAGGGCAAAAGGAGGGTCTGTCGTACTTTGCAATTTGGGACCACGTAGGAGGCAGGGCCCTACCCCTGTCTATCCCAGTATTAGTGAACCGCGAATGGTTAATGCGGTATGTACAAGTGCTTTATGTAACGTTTTAGCTATGAATGCACTGTGTATACGCTATTATACATTACTACGTGGGTTCCATTTTTTATCGGTGGCCATCTTATGGTTGCCCTCACATAGGCTATGTAGCATGAAGCGAATACAGGCCTTTTAAAGCACATGTGGCTTTCTTTGACTTTTCTGTGACCTGGGCAGCTTGGCTCCGCTGCCCCAGGTCAAACTGGTCCCACGAGTTCCCCGTCCTCTGGCCACCTGTGATTAGCATCAGGGCTTGACACACCATAAAGTCTTTTCATCCTACACAAGCCTCCAGCTAATCTCTTTCTCACCTGACTGTTCCTGCTTTATGGCTTGTTTCCCAAAACAGGAGATGCTCATGTTTATTGGGGCCTATCGATATCTGATGTGGGATCTGAGCCTTGCTGTGTAAATAATTGCGGGCTGGCTTAACTGGAATGTGGGATGGTCATCATGACTCTGCCTTTTCGTTTGTAATGTATACTTTAAAATGACCATGCCATAAACCTAGGAATGTATGCCTGGAGCAGGAAATTCTGTATTTAAGGAGAAGCCCGTTTCTGTGATTTTCAGCAGTCTCCTGAGAACATACACGCTGTTGTACTTCTAGGATACCTGTAATTGGTCTGCAGCCAATAAACTGATCTTTGACTTCACCCAGAAGACTCTGTGTTTCTGTAGGTCTGAAACAGGAAGAACCCCGAAGTCATAGGGTGTGTTCCCCTGCACCGCTGGGCTTAAAATACCCAGTACTTCAATATGGAGGATACCTTCATACTAGCGGGTGACTGTAATCAGGTTTTTGACCCCTTTGTAGACAGGAACTCTAAAGTCTCCTATATCCCTAATAAACCCCAGAAATCCTTTGTTCATGCAATTAACCAGAATAAACTGCTAGATGCTTGGAGATTATGCAACCCAACCATTAGAGAATATACTTTTTATTCCCCGGTGCATCAATCTCAATCACGTATTGATTATTTTCTTATATCCCATAACTTATCACAAGCGCTTTTACATGCAGAGATAGGGTCTATATTATTATCGGACCATTCACCAATTTTAATTGACTTAGATGTTTTGCCCAAAGCGACTACTCCTAGAAGATGGAGATTCAATATTTCCCTCTTGTTAAATCCAACATTTTCCTCTTCTTTTGGTGCCTTTGTTGAGGAATGTTTCTCCATAAATGATACTGACTCTATCTTTCTCCATCATATGGGATGCTTTTAAGGCCTCAGCAAGAGACTTTATTTTGCGGTTTGTGGCCCGTAAGCGTAATATTGCACGCAAACGCTCAAATTCTTTGTTACAGCACATAAAGGGACTGGAGCATTCTTTTTATACATCCAATTCGAAACCCGTTCTTGATGCTCTCAAAAAAGCAAAATTACTTTTTAATAAGGAATCAACTGAAAACGCTTCATTGTACTTATTAAAATCTAGTGCTAAATATTATGGTGGGAAGAATAAGGCAGAGAAAATGTTAGCCAATTACTTGAAAGCAAAGCATAATAAACTGAATATTGATTCTATTTATGATAGTAATTCTACTTTAAAAATTCAAGATGCAGATATTTTGGAAGAATTTGCTCTTTTTTATATGTCATTATATGCCTCTGACACAGACCCTTCTAGTCATACACTTTCAACCTTTTTTTCATCACTAAGTCCCCCTCAACAAAGTTCCATCGATTTGTCTTCACTAGAGATAGACATAACACAACAAGAACTTTTACTCGCGCTTCAGCATCAAAAAAAAGATAAGGCACCTGGACCTGATGGTTTCACCGTTGAATTTTATCTTCATTTCTCTAATCTATTGATGCCTAAATTGCATACTTTGATTAGTTCTTTTACTATGTTGGGGAAGTCGGGGGGTTTCTTTTCGGATGCTCATATATGCTTAATCCCTAAAGACGGTAAAGATTCACGGTTCTGTAAAAACTATAGGCCTATTTCGCTTGTCAATATCGATTATAAGATTTTTTCTAAAGCATTGGCCCTGCGTTTAGTTCCCATTTTACCATCTATTTTGGGTAAAGAACAGTCTGGTTTCGTAAAAGGACGAGTTATTAGTGATAACACAAGGTTATTTTTTAATATCTTATCCAAAGCCCACACTTAAAACATTCTCTAGCAGCTATAGCTCTAGACGCGGAGAAAGCGTTTGATAGGGTTGAATGGCGTTACCTCTTCTAAGCCCTTAAATGGTTTGGCTTTGGACACAAATTTATTTCCTTAATTTCCCTTTTGTACTCTGAACCTCGCGCTGCGGTCTGTGCAAATGGTCTAATCTCTTCCTATTTTAGTCTTGGCAGAGGAGTATGTCAGGGTTGTCCTCCTCTCTCCCCTTTTCTTTTTAACCTAGCACCTTGAACCCTTTCTCTCGAAAATTCGTCAAAACTCGCATATACATGGTTTTCAGATACCGAATGTCAACATCAAACTCGCAGCTTACGCTGACGATATCTTGCTTTTTATTTCCAACCCTACTGAATCAATTCCCGCATTTTTAAAAGAAGTTCAGGACTTTTCTTTGATTTCAGGATATAAGTTGAATAGTGATAAATGTGAAATTTTACCGTTGACTAAATTTACATTTAAAAATGATTTTACCTCCACTAACTTTGCTTGGAAGTCATCACATATCAAATATTTAGGTTTATTTTTTAAGCCTACAATACAAGATACTGTTGCCCTGTGCATGAATACTTGCTTTAAAAAAATATCAGAGCTTACTACTAAATGAAACCCTCTTTATCTTTCCTGGTGGGGCCGCTTGGATACTATAAAAATGATGCTATCCCCCATAGTGTTGTACACTATTTCCAACATTCCAGTCCCAATTCATGCTAAATTATTTAAATCCATTAATTCGGTATTATCCTCTTTTCTTTGGAATGATAAGAAACCCAGGTTATCGGCCTATAAACTAACGCGCTCTAAAGCTGAAGGGGGTGTTAATTTTCCTAATTTTTCTTCTTATCATAAAGCATTCTTACTAAGACAAGCTTCATATTGGCTACTGGATCCCACAGCGGATTGTCCCTTATGGATATCTGTAGAACGCTCGTTTCTGTCCCTATTTTCTTTTACTGAATATCTTTATTTTTCTCATAAACCCCAAAGATTATCTACTCCCCTATTTAAGCTCACTTCCAAACTTCTTTGTCCTCTTTATCCTCTAACTCATAGCACTCTTAATTCCTTTTTAGCTTCAACTATCTGGAATAATAAGACTTTACTAATACGCAATAGGCCCTTCTATTGGAAAGTATGGAGACAATGTGGCTTATTATGGGTCCATCAACTGTTTTCAGAGGATGGCTTCATCTCATTTCCGTCACTTCAGCAGTCTTATAGCCTACCTGCCTCTTGTATAACCAAATATAACGCATTGCGTATTGCATTAGTGGGCATATACAATCAACTTTCTGGTAATTCTGTTGATCCCCCCACGAGTGCCTCACCCACTGGTTTGTCTAATATTCTGCGCACTAAACCCAAAGCCTCCACCTTATACTCGTTTCTTCAATCTGCAGGAATACCGAGACAAAAATCCAAAATTGAAATAGCTTGGGAAACAGATTTCAATACCGTCTGGTCCTTACCTATGTGGAACAAGATCTGGATTAAAATCCGCAAAACTTCGCGTACGACTAGTTTAACACAAACATTGTTTTATGTGTATAACAGGATTTTACTCTCCCCGCACTCTTTGACCATTAGATTCCCCACAGTACAGGCTACTTGTTGGTCTTGTACGTCTCTTGATGCCAATCTTTTTCATATGCTTTTTTCTTGCCCTCCCGTGCATACATTCTGGACCAAGGTTTGGTCCCAAATTAACACAATATTTGATACAAATTTCCCATTTTGTGCAGGAGACCTTTTCTTAGGGAGTATTTCACCAATATGGAACAATTGCGACATTAATATTCAAATTGTAGATCTATTAATAGCTATTGCTTTTCAGCAAATCACAAGAAATTGGAAGGACTTTGCAAAAATTTCATACAGAGCTTGGTGGTATGATGTTTGTCATCATCATAGACTGGACACATTTTTGCTTTTTCCCTTCAACACGGCTACAAAAAGACTCCAGTTGTGGACACCTGTCACTGTTTTTTTTGACAAATGTGCATTACAGCAAGTTTTACAACTCCCATCTCAACAAGAAGTTCTCAAACCCCCTTTATTTCTATCGTGATTTCTTTTGTTGCTCTCCTAGTTTTTTCAACAAACTGTAAGTTGTATCAGTTATCATTTTCTTTGCTGTGCTCTTATTTTGTATTCCTATTTGTATATATATACTGAACACCTTTGTACTATATTGCTTTTTGCTTGAAATTTTGTATCGTTTAATGCCATCTTTTCACTTTTTTTCTCAATAAATGTTTATGAAACTGAAAAATTAACTACAGCTACCATGAGGCCTTGTAATTCCAACTCTAACCAAGATGCTACACTCCTTTTGCCCCTTCTCACTTGTCTGCATGCAACTACTGATCCTCCCTTGTCATGCAGCGTACCATTTCTCAAGTGTTGCTAAAGAAAGATTGAACTGCCTGCAACTACCATGAAGCCCTTTTACTCCAATTCTAAACAAGATGCTATAGTGTATGTGACACACTCACATTGCTCACATCCCAGGTCCTGTGTTGATGTCAATGAAGCATCTTTAAGGATGTGTCATGAAAGTGAAACACACCTTCTCTGCTAGAGCTCTGTATTGGACTCTCACACATCACCGATATGAAAAGGCAATGTCACTCAATTGGATTACATAGATTCAGTATGAGAACCATTCCAAGAGCACAATGGAAACACTCTCTGCAGGATAGCTATGTCTCTGAAATCTGAAAGACTAGGGTCCTGGGGCACAGTACATTTTGCACATTCCTGACAATCTTCATTTGCACTGGACCTGAAAACTAAAGTACATCAGAGACAACCAAAAGCATAACAAGTGTCATGCATGTTTAGGCAATGGCGAAGTCCAACTTATGAAAGCAAATACAGTACTAACAGCCTATGGTACACATCTAGATGAAGTAGCTGTAAAGTACACACTTGAAAATGGACACATGTCCATCCAGAACTCTAAAAATGTATGACAATTAGACACATTCCATATGTGGATATACAAAGATATAACTTCAACACACCTAACACATATCCAACCTACACCATAGAGAGTAGTGCAATCTAGGTGACATTGACAGTGGCCAAGGCAAGCTGAAATATTCACTAAATAAGAGTCACCCAATGCAATGTCTGCCCCATTAGGATGTCATTCCGCATAGACATAGACATCCATCCAGCATTTGCTCTTGTCCTGTGTAAGTCCAGCACTGGCTCCAAGGTCACATCATACTAACTACTTCAACTGGATCAGCAATCAGGGATGAAACAAACACAACCATGCTCACACATCACTAACTATAAAGTAACATCAAATAGTCAGAAACTAAATGGCAGGACCAATGTCTTAAAAAGTAGGAAAATATTTTAATGACAGTATGTTACTGCAAGAGTATAAACAAAGGCCAATGTTATCAATCTATGGCACAGCACAAGACTGTGCCACAAAACATGCCCTTACTGACACTGCCAGGGAACATTATCACAAAGGGGCATCCATTGGACATAACAGGCACCTCAAAGATGGTACTTGGGAAGGGGAGGGCAGAGGTTTAGTGAGGGAGGAGGAATTTGTCCATGGGAGGTGTCTTCTTAGGTTTGGGGGTTTTGGGATGGGTTTAGTTTTAAGAGTTTCTTCTTCTTTTTTGGGCGGTGTTCAGGGGGTAGAGAGGCTGTTTTTCATGTGTAGGGTGGGCAATGGAAGGGATGGATTTGGCTTTGGGAGGGGCTTTGGGGACTTTAAGAGGGTGCAGGTTTCATTGGAGTAAGGGCAAGGGCAAACAGGACATCCTTGGGGTGGAAGATGGATACGGTGTTCGGGATGACGTTTAGATTGGGAGGAAGAGGGAGTAGAAGTGTGAGCTAGGTCTGCTGTCTGCACTGTGTGTTTTGTTGGTGTTTGTTGTGTGGGTGACTGTGAGTGTTTGCGTTTTTCTGGTGGTAGTGATTTGGATGTGCTGGGTGTTGTGGAGGGGTCAGTCAGTGTGTGTTACAGTGATGTCCGTGTGTATGGTTATGTCTGTGGAGGGGTCAGTGTGTGTTACTGTGATGTCTGCAAGTATGGTTGTGTCTGTGGAGGGGTCAGTGTGTGTTGCTGTGATATGTCTGCAGTATGGTTGTGTCTGTAGAGGGGTCAGTGTGCATTGCTGTGACATGTCTGCAGGTATGGTTGTGTCTGTGGAGGGGTCAGTGTGTGTTGCTGTGATGTCTGCAGGCATGATTGTGTCTGTGGAGAGGTCAGTGTATGTTACTGTGATGTCTGCAGGTATGGTTGCGTCTGTAGAGGGGTCAGTGTGTGTTGCTGTGATGTCTGTGATGTCTGTGGGCATGGGTGTGTCTGTGGTGGGCTCTGTATGTGTTGCTGTGGTGCCTGGGGGTATGCTGGGGTAGTGGGGGTGATGTAGGAGTTGAGTGTCTGCTGTATGCATGCATGTTTGAGTTTCTTGGATTTCTTGTGTTTCTGTGTGGTTATTGTGACTGATGAAGTGTGTGTGTGCTTGGGATATGAATGGGAAAAGGGAATGTGGATGAAGAATGGCAGGAGGGGGTCGAGGGTTGCCATGAGGAAGGAGGCCAAAGCCTGAAAAGATCTCTGTAGGGCAGACATGACAGTGTGCCTGCATTCCAGGAAGGCAAACATCTGGCTCAGCTGTGTGCTTTGCTCCTGAATGGCTTTCAAGACTGCAGTCAAACCCACAGAGATGCTCCTCAGGAGGTCAATAGCTTCCTCACTCAGGGCAGCGGGGCTAACAGGGGCAGGGGTTGAGGTCCCTGAAGTGAAGGAGACTACTCCCTTCTTAAGGGAATGGGAATGGGAATGGGCAATTTGTGGGGGGACAACAGAGAGGGTGGCAATGGAACTGTGGGTGGTGGACAAAGATGAAGGTGGAACTTATCCTGTTGAGTCTGCCACCACTCTGTAATATCCATCAGAGAATGACTCAGATGATGATGAGTTTGAGCTTATGCCCTCCGTGGCACTCCTTGCACCCTCCGGTTCACTGGGTCCCTCCGTGTCTGATATGCCACGTCCAGAACTCCATGACCACTTCTGTCCCCACTGACATTGGCTCTTTATTATCCACTTGCCCTGGATGTATCTGAAATTACATGTAACATGGGTTTATTGCAACTGCATTTCCACATCTGACCCTTGTAAATCAACAGAAAACATGCCATTCCAGTTTGAACCCAGCCATATGCAAATCAGTCTTGACCCTGTGCCTCATGGGAACAGTCCAGCCTGAACTGCCAAGCCAGGTCCTCCCTGGACTGGAAACAAGCATCCTAGGACCGGTTTCGGGGTTTCACCCCTCTTCAGCCAGGATAGCTTGATTTCAGTGGCATGGAGAGCATGGGACTCACGTCTGAGCATACCCGTCCCACTCGGGGTGACAAATGCAAAAACAACAATTGATGGACAGAATGCAGAACAATGTCATACATTCACCCCAGTTCGCCATAAGTTGGCAGGATATGCTCAGACGTGGAGTGGGCTAAAGAACGGTGATGGATCAAACCCAGATCTGTTGACTGGGTGTGAGTGTTTGATTGGTTCTGATGCTCCGTCCATCACCACCCCCTTTTGTACCGCTTTGTTCGCCATAAGTTGGCAGGATATGCTCAGATGTGAGTCCCTTGCTCACTTTGCCACTGGATTCAAGCAAGCCTGGCTGAAGACGGCTGAAATGCCAGAAACCGGTCCTAGGAAGCTTGTTTCCGGTCCAGGGAAAACATGGCTTGGCAGTTCGGGCTGGACTGTTCCCATGAGGCACAGGGTCAGACTGATTTGCATATGGCCATGTCTGAACTGGCATGGCAGAGTGGGCTAAAGAACGGTGATGGATCAAACCCAGATCTGTTGACTGGGTGTGAGTGTTTGATTGGTTCTGATGCTCCATCCATCACCACCCCCTTTTGTACCGCTTTGTTCGCCATAAGTTGGCAGGATATGCTCAGACGTGAGTCCCTTGCTCACTTTGTCGCTGGATTCAAGCAAGCCTGGCTGAAGACGGCTGAAATGCCAGAAACCGGTCCTAGGAAGCTTGTTTCAGGTCCAGGGAAGGCATTGGTTGGCAGTTCGGGCTGGACTGTTCCCATGAGGCACAGGGTCAGACTGATTTGCATATGGCCATGTCTGAACTGGGGTGGCAGAGTGGGCTAAAGAACGGTGATGGATCAAACCCAGATCTGTTGACTGGGTGTGAGTGTTTGATTGGTTCTGATGCTCCGTCCATCACCACCCCCTTTTGTATCAAATATAACATGAGCACATGCATGCATGCTATATAAACAGAAAATAGTTGGGTCTACTCATTTATAAACACAGACAGGCCCAAATGCATTGACGGAATTGTCTACTCTCCATCCTTATGTCCATACTAGGATAGTTTATCACCTTGCACACTTTGGCACTTGTGGTATACCATTGTAAAGAGATATAACCATATAGGATGGATCCAAGTGTGAGAATTACACAATGCTCACAAAAGGTCTAAAATAACACATATTTAACTGTTACTCATAACACATCATGATATGGGTCAAGTTGAACAACAGCGTACCATGAACTACTGTTGTGCTAGACATCATGTCACATGCAAATGATCATTTCACACTGATGACACTTTGCTTTCCAAATTACATCATATGTCCACTACCTGAAATGTCAAAAAAGCTAGACATATATAGTTTAGCTATGTATCACATGCAACAGATAAAAATCCCTGAAAACATTGAGGTGCCAACATTTGGGAGACAGATATTCTGAATTCACAAATAACAACACTCCATATAGCCAAATGAACAACCCCAATCCTACTTAGAACAGGTGATGAAGTCAGTCATGGATTGTATTTCCTCAATCCAAAGACAACACTAGGAGATGATGGATGGAGCGCTGAAACATTTCAGACACTCACCCCTAGTCACACATGTGGTTTGAATCCATCATCATTGTTAGACCGGGCACCATTGGTGTGAATCTCCCCTGCATTTGTGCCTTTGTTATGTTATGTTAATATATATTTATAAAGCACCAAATCACCAACGGTTTCTAAGCGCTAACACATTGACCCAGAACCCAAATACCCCCCACTGCCAGCTGATCAGACAAAAGTGGGAAGCTTATCCAAATGCCCCAATCAACAGGAATGTCTTCAACTTCTTCCTAAAAGGAAGTAATGTAGATTCTCCGTGTAGGCTCTCCGGTAGCTTACTCCAGAGCTGGGGAATTACCACAGAGAGAGAACGCCCTCCTAGCGTAGCTCTGTGAAAACGTGGACAAGTCAACAGATTTCTCCCGGATGAGCGGAGACACCGTCTTGGAGTGTACGGCTTCAGGCGATCCATTATATAACTGGGAGCTGCTCCATACTGGGCTTTGTGTGCAATACACGGGCCTTTAAACCTGAACCTCTGTTTATCCGGGAGCCAATGGAATTGTTGCAGCAGGGGTGTGGTGCTAGATCTTCTTGGCAGCTTAAAAATCAATCTTGCGGCATCATTTAGTGTCACCTGAAGTTTCCCCAGGAGTATCTCAGGGAGCCCAATGTAGACTGCGTTGCCATAATCTAGACGGGATAAGATGAGTGCGGACACAATGGTACGCATGGTGGAAAAAGACAGCAGCGGAACCAGTTTCCTAAGTTGTCTTATCAGATTTGCGCAGCTCCCCACAACCGCCGCTACCTGATTGCTCATTGTTAGCTTGGTGTTTAACCTAATGCCCAGGCTTTTGACAACTGGCACCGGTAATGGAGTGGAGCCGAGCTCTTGTGGCCAGAAAAGACTGGACCATGGGTTAGCCCTTGTGCCAATGGCCAACACCTCAGTCTTATCTGGATTTACCCTGAGCGAATTGAGGGTAATCCAGTTCATAGTGAACCGGAGGATGTTCTGTATATTTAACTGCGCCTCGGCAGAGTTGTCTATGCACCCAATTAGCTGGGTGTCATCGGCAGCGCCAGGGCCAGCGCTCTAGGTGATAGCACCGTTGCTGTTCTGTTGAATGTGTTTTTTTAAAAAGAGAAAATCGTTTTTTTAAAAAGAGAAAATCGTTTTTTTAAAAGATGAAAATTGTTTTTTTAAAAAGAGAAAATCGTTTTTACATGCAAACTGCTGTTGCTAATGTGATTCGAACTGTGCACTGACTCCCCGGTCCACCGCAGCTACTCGGGCTGATTGTTGTGAAGGGAGAACAGAGCGCTCCTACTTCCTGGTAGTGCCATTTCTTGGCGGCCATTTTAGTGGGTTGACGCTCCAGTGTTCCCTGAGCCCAATCTATATTAACTTCCTTCGCCCCGCGCAGCGGCACGCACAGCGGTAGCGCCGTAGACGCGCCGAAGAGGCGCCAAAGAGAAGCCAGTCTGCGCCAGTCCGCGTCCAGACGCTTCCAGTCTCCGGACCCAGCTGTCATCATGGTAGGAAATCTCCTCACATACAGCACTTCCTCTCTATATGCATTGCGTCCTTCGGTCAACCCACTATGTTTGTATTCAGTCCTTCCCTTACACCCGAAGGCCCACTGCAAAACTTGTGATTGGGGCATAACTACTCCAAATGTTGTGAAAAACCCCTCCAAGCAGAAATGGAGGATGTTCCTTCTTAACTGCCGTTCCCTGCCCAAACACCATACTGAACTGGCCATGCTGATAGAGGAGCTCAATCCAGACGCCCTCTTTCTAACAGAGACATGGCTTCAGCTAGAAACTGATCCTGCAATAGCATGGGCCACCCCCCAAGGCTATACTATTAAACATTTGGATCGCAAGACTGGCAGAGGTGGAGGGCTGGCTATTATCTATAGGGACAACTTTAGATGCCGCATCACTCCCTCCCCCATGCCAGCCTGTGAGAACCTACATTTCACTCTTGAGTTCTCCCCATCCACTACTTTCTCCGGTATCCTAGTCTATCGACCACCTGGCACCCTCAACAACTTTATCACTAACATGACGGATTTAGCTGCCAACCTAGTGCTCACCTCGGCAAATTTCACCCTGCTGGGCGATCTTAATTTACACCTAGATGAGCCACTTGATTCAACAGCCAATAGTCTTCGAACAAACTTTAAGTCCATTGACCTGGCTCAGAAAGGCTTTCAATCAACGCATGTCAAGGGACATCTCCTAGATCACATCTACAGCAATCTAGATAGCTTAACCGTCGAGGCTCCAGTACCACTATCCTGGACCGATCATTTTTTAGTACCTTTTACATGGTCCACTTGCTCCCCCCCCATCTCACAAAATCACAATAAGCAGCGGGGAAGAAAATGGGCCTCCCTCCCACTTTCTAAGTGGAAACTGGCTCTTATAGAACACCTACCCCCAAATGTGACCAATCCCAATACAGCCATTGTCAATTTTGATAACTGGATCTCCAGTTCCCTTGACCTAGTCCTACCAGAGGAATCTTTGCACTTAATAAACAGAGCCAAAGTGGCCCCCTGGTACTCCCCGACTCTCAGGACTATGAAGCAATCTTGCCGCAAACTAGAGAGAGGCTGGAGACAAGATTACTCACAATCAAAGCAAGTTGAGTATAGAGCCGCAATAAAGCTCTATAAAAATCAAATAAAATCTGCGCAAGCCCATTTTTATGAAGCCAAAATCAATCTAGCTGCAAACTCCCCCAAAGAAATTTTTAAAATAGCCAAATCTTTAATTTCTCCCCCTCCCCCCGAGCGTCTGTCACCTGACGGCGCGCAAACCCGTTGCAATAATTTAGCCACTTTCTTCTCCCAGAAGATCCAGGCCATCTATTCTTCATTTTCTACTGGCAGTGGTGACATGGACCACACCACCACCACAGATTCTGACTTCTTAGCCCCCAGCTCACTGGATGAATTCCCCCTTAGATTCCGACACTTTAGACAGAATGCTTCTTAAAGTCATCTCGGGATCCCCCAATGACCCAGCACCCCCGCAAACTCTCAATAAGGTGATGGACATCATCCGCCCTGTCATTCTGGATGTCCTTAATGCTTCCATCTCCTCTAACTCCGTCCCAGCACCATGGAAATGTGCGATGGTTAGGGCCCTTTTGAAAAAACCCACCTTGGACCAGAACAACTTGGCCAATTTCCGCCCCATTTCCCTACTTCCCTGGATGAGCAAACTGCTTGAAAGGCACATCAATAATATCTTAGTGGACTACTTAGAATCAAATAGTCTGCTATGCGCCTCTCAGACGGGTTTCCGCCCGCAGCATGGAACTGAAACTGCTCTCCTAGCAGTGACGGAAGAAACTAGATTGGTGCTGGACCGGGGAGGAAAAGCAGTCATCATACTACTCGACCTCAGTGCCGCGTTCGACACTGTCAACCATGCCACACTGCTACACCGTCTGAAAGGCATGGGCGTGTCGGGCGCGGCCCTGGAGTGGCTGACCTCCTTCCTGGACGAGCGCTTCTTCCAGGTGTTTGAGGGCAAAGCAGTCTCCCCTAAGCAACCACTTAGATGTGGGGTTCCTCAGGGCTCCTCCCTGAGCCCCACACTTTTTAATGTCTATATGCGACCTCTAGCGGAGATAGTCCAGCCCTTTGGCGTGCGTATTGTCACCTACGCGGACGACACCCAGTTGGTGGTCTCTTTGGACCACACTGAGGAGCCGTCCAACACCCTGGGCCTCTGTCTAGAGGCCGTTGCTAAGTGGATGCAATCGTCCTGTCTCAAACTTAACGGGGAGAAGACAGAGATTATGCTATTGGGTAACCCTCCTCCGACCATTTTGACATCAATTTGGCCCACCTGCCTTGGTGCTCCCCCCCCTCCCAAACCGCAGATAAAGAGTCTGGGAATCTGGCTCGATAAAGCGCTGGACTTCTCGGTCCAGGCTACCAAAACTGCCTCCACGTGTGTCGGCCTAATGAAAATGCTCCGCAAAGTACTCCCTCTGCTTCCTTTCCAGGCGAGGAGAATCATGGTTCAGGCCCTGATACTCTCCCGCCTGGACTATGGAAACGCGCTATATCTGGGTGCCCCGGCTTCAGTGACCAACAGGCTCCAAGTCACGCAAAACTGCGCCGCCCGATTATTATTCAACATCCCCCGCTGGCAGTCAGCCAAGAAAGCTGTAAAAGAATTGCACTGGCTCCCGATGGCTGCTAGAGCACAGTTTAAGGCTATGTGCATTGTGCACAAATCTTTCCATCGAACAGGCCCTGCCATCCTGTCCCCCTTAGTTGTGCCCTACGCTCCATCCAGAGCCCTTCGCTCGGGATCATTGCACCTAGTTACCACTACTAAAATCAACAAAGCACGTTGGGGCGGCCGTTCCTTCTCCCATACTGCTGCGAGACTTTGGAACTCCATCCCCTTAGCCCTCAGAGAAAATAATAACCGGCTGGCTTTTAGGAAAGCTTTGAAAACCCACCTGTTTGCAAAAATGTGCTAGTCTCACCCTGCGGCCCGCCACAGTGATCAATTAAAGCGCTGCGAGGCCTCCGGGTAGTCTATGCGCTATATAAATATAATTTTTCATTTCATTTCATTTCATTTCATAATTAAACACCAAACAGTCCAATTTTCCAATACTTCTACCAATGGCTGAAGGTAGATATTAAAAGCAGTGGTGATAGTGCCGAACCCTGCGGCACCCCACAAGGCAGAGTGCCATACCTAGATGTACAGTCACCCAATTGAACTTTTTGGGACCGATCCTCCAGTAAGGAGATAATCCACTTGAGGACTGTCCCGGTCACTCCCAGCCGTCGAACACGGTTTACCAGTAGCGCGTGGTTCACGGTGTCGAATGTGACTAAGGTCCAGTAAGATCAGTGTAGCGGGGCTTTTCTTGTCCGTAGTGAGCCTTAGCTCTTATAACACCAAGAGCATCACCAGCTCAGTGCTATTATGAGCCCTAAACCCGGCTTGATGGGCATGTAGCAGCTGGTGATCTTCCAAAATTGACGAGGATACTCAGAGCACATGTTGTTCGAGAACCTTAGCCAAAAAAGGAAGTCTTGAAATAGGTCTGACATTTTTTTAAATTATTAGTGTCTGCCCCTGGTTTCTTTAATAGAGGGATCACCATTGCTTCTTTGAACTTGTGTGGGACTTTCCCTGTATTTAATGACAGGTTTAATAGGGACAGCACCTCTGGCCCAATTAGTGGAAGGCTCATTTTGAACACTCCTGGAAGACAGGGAACCTCTGGAGACCCCGATTTAACTTTAGCTGTTATATAGTCTAAGTCGTTGGGATGAAGGGCAGGGAAGACCAAGAGTGTGCCACCCTGAAAGTCTGGTAGATCTACAAGTGGAAAGTGACAGAGACTTAGGCGGGTGCTGCCTATATCCCTGATGATGTCTTGGGGCCCGATTCACAGAACTAACTTAAGACAAAATCCTAAACTTACTACCATTTTCGTATTCACAGAAGGCACTTACTCATTTTGGTATTCACAGAAGACACTTACTCACTTCGGTATTCACAGAAGTTAGGAGTCCTAACTTTAGGACTCCTAAATGCCTTCTGTGAATAACGAAAGTCTTAAAATTAGGATTTTTCTCAGTTTGCATTTCCTGATAGTGAAATACTGCCAATTTTGTTTTTCACTATTGCAAGGCTACATGTTCCCATAGGACAGAATGGGGAGTTTATTTATAACATCTTATAAACATAACTGGCCCTGGGAACAAGGTGGAAAAATAAAGTTTAGTATGCCTGAACTCCGGATTGTTAAAATGCATTTTATAGTGAGGATGATTTTTACATTCTGCGTTTGAAAATACCACTTTTAAAAAAGTGAGCATTTTCTTGTCTTACCATCCAGTGTACCTCTGCTAGGTTTGTGTATTTTATGTCTGGTTTTTGGATGACAGGGGATGGAGAGGGGCAGCGGCTCCAGAAGTTTGGTGACTCAGGGCTGGGCTGAATAGATCTGTGCTGCTTTTAAAGTAGGGGGAGGAGATTTACTTTCACCCTAGTGGGCCTGGTCTGCCTGCAACAATGCTGTCTCCACCTCCTGCCAGGAAGCTGCACCAGTGAGGACAGAACTGGTTTTGGCTGGGTACAGAAACTCTCTGCCTTCAGAGAGCAAAGGATGTTGAAGTATAAAAAGAGGGGCCCAGACTTTTAGATCACCTCTGGGAATCAAGAGGAACCTTTGCCATGGAGAAGAGCGGGAGAAGCTGAGGAGGAATACTGCCCCTGTGCTGTTTGCTGTCTGGGGTTGGGCTGCAGTGGCTGCTTGCTGCCAAGGAAAGGAGAAAAAGGACTTTGCTATTGGCTTTGTTGACCTGCTTGCTAGAAGATCTCCAAGGGCTTGAAACTGAGCTTGCCTCCTATTCTGAAGTATCAGCGACACAAAGACTTCACCACCAGCTCCCCTGAATTTCCTTAATGGGAATTCCAACCTGCAAAGAGGGGCGTGCTGCTGTTTAGGACCTCTAGAGACTGTTTGTCACTGGGAGCTGGAAAATTTTGTTGCATCCGCACCTGCGTTCGATGCATCACGGAAGAAACCATTGCAGCGCCTGCTGCGGCTCGAGAAATTGCCACACGAGGCATCGGGTGCACCGATCTCCGAAGTCCGAGGTCACCGCAACAATCCCGATGCAAGCTGCACAAAACCACGCATCGTAAGGGATCAAAGCATCGCATCGAGGCCCCAAGACTGTCATATGGTTGGGGAATGCAGTAAGAATTCGACACATGACCTCCCCGTGCATCACCTTCCCTGCAGCCATTTTGTTTGTTTTCCATGACGCATCCAAGGTACTTTGTGAGAAAAGTGTTGCACTTACAACTTGCATTGAACTGAACTATTTCTACCATTTGAAAGCCTTATTTTTAATACTGTATTGTGGATTTTGTAGTGTTTTCACTGTATCATGGTTTGCGTTCACAAATGCTTCACACACTCCCTTTGAGATAAGCCTGTCTGCTTGTGCCAAGCTACCAAGGGGGTGAGCAGGGTTTATTTTAGGAGTGTATCCCCCTTACCCTGAGTAGAAGCAAGGGTCCCTATTTGGACAAAGGTACCTACCTCTGCCAACTAGAGAACGGCACCATGCACAGCACAAGTGGGCGCTGCTTCCTTTCGGCCACTCGAGTAGATTTTTACTCGAGCGGCAGCTTTCTCAATGCGAACGGACAGTTTCTCAATGCAAACTAGAGACCCTCATTTCTAACAATCATTCTTTAGCTCACTTCGCCATCCCAGTTCAGACCCAGCTATATGCAAATCAGTGTTGACACTGAGGCTCATTGGAACAGTCCAGCGCGAACTGCCAAGCCAGACACTCACCCCCAGTCACAGATCTGAAAGTTCGAGCGCTCTGTCCATCATCTCTTTGTGTTTGCTTTGTTCACACTAAATTGGCAGAGTATGCCCAGATGTGGGTCCCTTGCTTGGCAGTTCGGTCTGGACTGTACCTATGAGGCACAGGGTCAAGACTGATTTGAGTATAGCTAGAGCTAAACTGCGGTGGTGAAGTGAGCTAAAGAATGATGATGGATTCAACCCATCTCTGTGACTGGGGGTGAGTGTCTGAAATGTTTCAGTGCTCCGTCCATCTATTTGTGCTTGCTTTATTCGCCCTGTGTTATCAGGATATGCCCTGAAGTGGGTCCCTTGCTCACTTTGCCACTGGATTCAAACTGGGTTGGCTGATGAGGAGTGTTACCCCGTAACCGGTCCCAGGATGCTTGTTTCCGGTCCAGGGAAGACCTTGTTTGGCTGTTTGTGCTGGACTGTACTCATGAGTAAGTTTTGTTGGTGAACTCTGCTCAGCTCGCGGAGTTAGCAAAGTTTTCCACACTCCACATTATGCGGAGCTCGCAGAGTTCCGAAAAACTCTGCTTCGTGTATTGGAGCTTTTTTCCTTGCTTGCATTCGTCAACATCAAGTTGGTGAGTGCAAGCAAGGAAAATTCACCTCCCGGTGAGATTTTTCCTCATTCGTGGAAAATCAACCTCCGGACAAGATTTCTCAACGCGGGTGGTCATATTTCTCATTGCGAGTGGTCGCATATGCTTGCGACCGCTCGCATTGAGAAACTGTCCGTTCGCGTTGAGAAAGCTGGCGCTCAAGTAAAAATGTGCTCGAGCGGCAGAATGGAAGCAGCACCCACTTGTGCTGTGCATGGTGCCGTTCGCGATGATTTCATAGTGCGGACAAGCATCTGGCACTGAAAATCCCCACAGAATGCATTTATCTAATGCCCTTTGCCGCTTGCGGAGCTTCGCATAGCGCGGTGGAGATTTTTTGCAGAACTCTGCGAACTCTGACCAGTCTTACCCATGAGGCACAGGGTCAATGCTGATTTGCATATAGCTGGGTCTGAACTGGGGTGGCTAAGTGAACTAAATACAATGATGGATTCAACCCAGATCTGTGACTGGGGGTGAGTGTCTTTGAAAGTTTCAGCGCTTCGTCCATCATCTCCTTGTGTTTGCTTTAGTCACAAGCCAATACACCTTTAAAGGTTGGGGGTGTCCCTCAACATCTATGACATGAAGATGTGGGATCACTAGAGCCCCAATGGGCAGGCACATTACACCATTCTCTGGTATTGCATACTCAGATTGCCTTGCAAGGATCTGTGTAGACACACACACAGGTTCCCCACAGTTCTAAATCTGATTTCCTCATGCATGTCACCAGTCAGGGAATAAGTGTATTGAAACAATATTGCAGATGAAACATCAACTGCTAAATGCACACAATCCACATGTAGGCACTAATGCTGATGGCACCAGTAATATCTGCACTCTCATTTCACTGTATGACTAGTACTTACCAATGGGAACTATTCTACAGTCACTGCATGTGCTATGAACTCTATTTAATGTCACATGCAATAAGGCCACTATCAAATAAGAGATAGTAGTGAGGGTACATCACTCCTCATACGAGCAAGAACAGTTACCAGTGTGGTGCAATTGTCACCCAGATTTACTAAGAGCCTGAGATGATTACATACTTCACTCAGACAGGTGTCTTCTCAGAAGGAGAGAATTGGATGTGAACATGCCTTTGCTGTCTTCACGGTCAGAAAGACAATAGGCATAGCACAGCAGCATGTACTTACTACCTCACTTATAGTAACAATGACTCATCTTGTGTGTGGCACATGGGCCACCACCAATATGTTTGGTGAAATGCCTGTCTATAACACGCAAAGTTGGCAATATGACATGTATGGCTCTGGCCAGGACCCACCGCCTTGTCGCTGCTCTTGGGCCCTCAACTTCTCATCCAGGTCCACCAGTATGCGGGCCATCAGGGGGGTCAGGGTCCAGCACACACCTCTTCCATGTTGGGAGGACTTCCCCAGTGGAACCTCCATGATCCTCGTGGTCCAGTTCCAGAGGTCCTCCTACTTCCTCCTGCAGTGGGCACTATGCCACTTGTAGACCCCCGGGGCTTATTTATGAGATTTTTGTGCCACTGTCTCTTTTTGTAAAGCAGCAGTGGCATAAAAAATGCATCACAATGCGCCATATTCACAAAGTAACTTATTTAGGCATATGCATCACTTTGTAAAGCCCTGTGCTACATTATACCTGCATCAGGTATAATGTATGCACGTTGGGTGTTCCCCAACAAAAATGGGTCACAGAAGTGGTGCAGCGAAATCTATGAGATTTCACAGCGCCACTGTGTCAAAATCTTACATCTGCTGTGCGCAGGCACCTTTCACATGGGACTTACCCATGAATAATGACCCATTGCTGGAGCAACATCACTTTTGTGACACACTCCAGCAATGCCTGGTATAATACCTCTATTCCGACCTATTTACTTTTAGATTGACCAGAAAGGTTCTAACTAGCCAGTATCCCACACTTGATCACAAAAAGCTGATTTTATTTCTTACTTTACACTATTTATACCAAAAACATGTCTTCAAGCATTAACAACTTTTTTTATCTTATTGTTATTTTCATATCTTTTTTCCCCAATACATGTCAATAAAACTTTATACAAACATTCATTGAATACACCACTTATAAGTCCTTATCAAAATGACAAAGATAACAAAAGTATCAGCTTTTTGTAATCAAGTGAGGGGTACTGGCTAGCTAGAACCTTTCTGATCAATCTATAAGTAAATAGGTCTAAATAGAGGTATTATACCAGTTGTTTTTGGTTCCTTCCCCCCTCCTCTTGGACCTAAAAGTATCTTAGGGAGGGCCTCTCTCTTTAACACTCTAGCAATGTGACATGACAGCGCCTACAGATTAGTCAGAAACACTGATGTATCTGTAAATTCTTGTGACATGGAGCGCCGTAAACAAATTGTAACTGGAAGTTGGAGGATAACTGTCAGCTTGATACCCCCTACGTAGACATCTAGCACAAGTCTTCATCAAGAGTCAACATATTACTTGTGTCCATGTTGCATGCTACACAAAATTAAAGCATTGATGCACACTTTTGTGGTCTACTGATGACTAACCTCAAAC
This sequence comes from Triturus cristatus, assembly GCF_964204655.1. Classification (NCBI taxonomy): domain Eukaryota; kingdom Metazoa; phylum Chordata; class Amphibia; order Caudata; family Salamandridae; genus Triturus; species Triturus cristatus. The sequence goes on from NC_140581.1 coordinate 648,782,439, forward strand.
TCAGTTATAACCTACACTGTCTGAGCCTGCCCACTAACATCATGTAGGCAAGGCCCATTCTACATGGAATCTGATTTGAGGTACCATAACACATCACACACATTTTTGAACTTCCGAAGGGTAAACTACCTGTCAATTACTGTCCAGATACCTTTCCTGCCAGGCCCATGGCATTGCTGCGTATGGTCTATAAATACAAGTGCCATAGTATATACAACATCCTAAGACTAAGGTCACAAACTAAGGGCTGGTATGTGATACTGAGAGCTATTTCTCTGGGAGCTGTGTGAACATGTGGACTAATTACTTTAGTATTCTTGTAAGTCAACATAAGTTTTTGTTGTTTGTACTGCCATCATAGGTCACACCTTTTCCCATATGAGGCACTGTAACAAGGATAACAATCAACATACCTTTGTATGTGTTGTGTGCTAGGGAATATTGTAGCCAAACAGATGATTCACATTTCTAAATCTATTAAAAAGTAATATACTATCTACAATGTTCATTCTTCAGATTTGCAATTGACCTGTACAATGGAAGCAACACTATTAGAAAATGTGTCAACAGACTAGTGTGAATAAGGGGACAGTCATTAGTGACAGACACATATTGACACTGTAGGTCAATGGAAAGAAGTCAGGTCAGGGGGTCACCTCAGTCACATTGCCTCATATTATCCATGAAACAGCTATCAGGGCTACTAGTGTGACGGATAACTCTTTTTGAGAATATCCATGGATCAGCAGGTCTACAGGGATATAACTCTGTGCATCAGTTCTCCTGCCACAGTGGCTCTGGCCCAGGCTGACCCATGGCCTAGACGGGCCACATATCAATGTCAGGCTTTGCTCTCTGCAGGCTGGAGCTACTTATTCCACATGAACCTTACAATTCCACCAATTCAATACAGAAAAGTCAAACATCTGGTCATTCCTTATGTGAACATATGTTTGCTTGGCACTCTGAAGGGGTTTGTGAGGTATACCTACCTCCCAGACAACCTTTTTACAAAGTCGGATGTGGACTGAATGATAATTGGGATAGTATACATGGCTAACATCATCCTCAAATGCTTCTAATAGTATACAGACATGGCTCATTGTGTAAACCCTACACATAACAATGCACACATGTACCATGATGTGATTTAAGAACTCATTGTAGGTACTATGAACTTGAGCCCTGCATAGAGATATGCATTTAATACAAGTAGAAATCACCCATATCATACATTCCAATGGTGGCCTTCTCTCAACAAAGTCCAGTGCCCCATAATCCATTACAAGTGTGGCCTATGTAGGGCCACAAAATGCATGCAAGCAACATAATGCTTATACTCTGACACACATAGGCACATTTTAACCTATAGGAATAGAAAGCAAGCCGTGAAATTGAGTTAAATATGTATTTGAAAAGCTTACCTGTTCCTCTGGTGAGCCATTGAGCTGAGAATACAGGGGAAGGACTTTAACTACCAAGGCATCTAGCTATTCTGGAGTGAAGGGATGGACAGTTGGACACTGTTCGTGCCATGATTGCTCCCAGAGGTGGAAACAGCAGCTAAAATGGAGGAGGTGTTGATGGCAGCAGTGTCAGGAGGCAATTGAGATATTTTTCCATCCACCACCTACATGTATGCCATGAACGTGGTCATAAACGTCTGTGCACACAACCATTGGGCCGTGATGTCACTATCCCCGATATTAACCTATGGTTGTGACCGCCGTGCATGTGGCTACCCTCCACATGGTCGAATCCTGCCGGTTGCGTACGTTCGGCATTTCCTATTAGCGAGGCCGGGCATCCACCAATTTTAGTGGTTGTAAAAACTACACATAGGCAAAATGTGCGTGGCACAATGTATACCGCCGTTGGCTGTATTTTCACTTGATATGTTATGCTACACTCACTTTAAAGCAATTTAGAAATTCTGAATTGATGATGTTCACAGGTCTGTTACGGGCCTGTGAAAGTCACCTTGGGGCTGACTGGTGGATGTTCAAGATTTGAGAATGATGATGTAATTATGTGTTCGGCTTCATGAAGCATTGATATTCAGACACATGACTTTTGACTTACTCTTCACATGTTATTCTGCACACTGTGACCAAAATACATTTTTGTTTTGCTCCTCACATATGTACCCTGGGAGAGGGAGGAGATGCCAGCCTCCAGCATACCACCCATTTCCACATCTATACACCATGGAAGAGCGACATATCATCCTGAAGTTCAGTTTGAATAGGCAAACAATCTTCAATTTATGTCATCAGTTGGAGCATGACCTCCCACCTTACATCAATAATCCTAAATCAATCCCAGCTAAAATCATGTCTGTTTTGCATTTTCTGGCCACAGACTCATTTCAATTTACTATTGCTATTTCTGATGGAATGTCAAAGTAAATATTCAGTCGAGTAATCACAGAGGTGCTAGCAGCACTTTTGAGACACATGCATAGTGCTACATGGGCAGCTACATCCAGTTCTCCAGATGTGATGATTTAGTCACTGTGAAGGTGGATTTTTATGTATTTGGTCACATCCCACAAGCAATTGGATCTATAGGTGGCGCCCATATTGCTTAGTACCACCACTCGACAGGGAGCAAGTCTACCAGAACAGGAAGCACTCCCAGTCTATCAGCGTGCAATTTGTCTGCTTACTGAATTTGTTCATCTCAAACATCTGTGCCCGGTTCCCAGGATCTGCACATGATTCCTTCATATTGCGGAACAGCACCATACCCCAGCTTATGTCACAACTACTACCCGAGAAGGCCTGGCTTGTAGGTAAATGTGATCTGTCCTACCTTTGTGTGGTAAATGTCAGATAGTATTATCTGAAAGTGTGTAACTAAATGTTTCCCTTCTGTCTATCTTCCATCTAGGAGACTCTGTGTATCCCAACCAGCCATGGTTGTTGACACCGCTGAGGAATCTTACAATGCCAGGGGATGTCCACTTCAATGAGACCCATGTAAGAACATGGCGGCCAGTGGAGTGGACCTTTGCGCTCCTTAAATCCAGATTCAGACGTCTGGAGAAGCCTAGAGAAGCTCTCTTCTACTCGCCTGCGAAGGTGTGTAAGATCACCGTGATCTGCTGCATACTCCCCAACATTGCACTGCAATGGCACATCACAGAGGATGCAGGCCATGAAGACCCACTTATTGGGGACCCTAAATCCCAAATGAAGATAGTGATAGTGGTGAAGAGGAAAGAGTTGGCTTGCATCAAGATTTCATCCAAAACTATTTCTCCTGGGTGTAAGTATCATGTGATGTTGTGAGGGGGATGCTAATGCTACATACTAGGAATATATGGGTCTTGAAATATATGGATAACGGTGCTTCCCTTTGTTCAGCTCTAAATGTTGTCTTGGACTGTGTTCTCTAGAAGTTGACAATGTGATGTGTGCCATATGGATTTTTCCTTAGCTAATCTCTCTGTTTTGGTCTGTTTTAGGTACCTTCACCATGTCATATTCATTTGGACATTTCAGAGTTGTGACATTCGCAGGTTTATGATTCTGTTCAGATGTGCGAAGTGGACAAGGATTAGGAAAGTCTGTCACTTAGTTTGGTTGTACCAAGCTGGTACCAAGAGAGCTTGCACAGTGAAATAATGAAAGTTACCTGGCTTTCATTGGACTTGTTCCTTGTGGTGTGTTGGTCCTAATTCAATATGTGTGCCAAAATGTAATCCAACACAATGCTGTGTTGTGCCCAAGTCATGCTATCCTGCCTTTACATTGGCTAATTCCTCACTGTCTATGAACTGGATGTTGCTGTTGAGGTGTCTCCTCATTGTAGCACATCACTGACGTTTGTTTGTGACATTGCACCAGATGCAAGCAACACTGGATTGAAATGATCCTGTGGTCAGAAACTGTTGTACTGACATGTGCCTGTTTATTTCTTTATTTGATGTAGGATTCCTTTTGTGAGGTAGGAAATATGGCTCCAGCTGATGATGTAGACCTAATTTGTTGTTGCCTATTGTATGGGATATTGTCAAATGCACCCCCTCCTTCCATGTTGTGAAAGTCTGCAAGTGATTATGTAATCACCACCCAGAATAACTGGGTCATGTCTTATTTGATATATGTCTGACATCATGTCAGCCTATGATTTGAACAATGGAATAAAGATGTTCTCAGCCCAGATACTTGTATGCATGTGGTGATCTTGAGTTGAACATTGTTTACACACAACATATCTAATTTTGACATTGCAAAGTTCCCATGGTAGTACATTCACATTGTTTTATGTGAAAAGTACAACAGGAGACAATGCTTTGATGATGTGTGTTTTTAATGAAGTGAACAAGGATACGATGCAGTGGGTAAAGTCTTCGCTAAATGCCTTTTGACCCAAATTAGCAATTGGGTGGATGCCATTAAAATTTTATAGTTGGAGCAAACTGGGTTTAGAACAAAACATGGAACAATTGATAATTTAACTGCTCTACAGGTAATACATGAGAAATATGTCAAAATCAGAGGAGGAAGGGTGTATACAGCTTTTATAGACCTCTCCACAGCATTTGACAAAGTAGATCGTCCTCTGCTGTGGAGAAAGCATTTAAATTTCGGTATGCTGGGCACCCTTTTGGAGTAAGTTCATGCCCTCCATATGGATACTTGGTGCAGAGTCCTAATGGGAGGGGAAGGCGTTCTCTCACAAGCTATCCCTACTGCAAATGGTCTAAAATAAGCATGTTTATTGGCTCCCCTGCTTTTCTCCTATATATTTCTGATCTCCCTCACAATCTGGCCCAAAGTAAGGGCATTGCCCCTTTACTTGGGGGAAAACCAATTGTGTGTCTGCTCTAACCCTGGGCGTAGTTCGCGAAGTAGTGCTGCGCGTGGCTACGCAGTTTGCGAAGCTATGCGTCGCTCGCGTAGTGCGAAGTGCACTTCGCGTAGCCACGCGTAGCGCTACTTCGCGAACTACGCCCAGGGTTAGAGCAGACGCACTGTGCAAGATGCTGTTCGCACTGATTGCATAGTGCCGGATGCTTTTCCGCACTGTGCAAACAGTGCAACCTGCATCTTGCACAGTGCAAGCGGTTGTTTTCTGCCGCTTGAGTAGATTTCTACTCGAGCGGCAGCTTTATCAACGCGGACTGGTAGTTTCTCATCGCGAGCGGTCGCGAGCATACGCGACCACTCGCAACAAGAAATCTGACCTCCCCGCGTTGAGAAGCTCGCCGGGAGGTTTATTTTCCATGCTCACGATCGGCAACTTGATGTTGCTGATCGTGAACGAGGAAAAGGTCTCGCCGGGATGTCATTTTGCTTGCTCGCGGTCGCCAACTTGACCGCTGCACTATGCTGCGTGTGTTTGCACTGTGCTACGTGCAATTTGCGTAGTGCGAAGTAGCACAAACTACGCGAGCATAGCATAATGCTTTGCCCAGGCCTAGTCTGCTCTATGCAGACAACATAATCATTTTGCATTTAACACCTAGGGGATTAAATATTCGTCTGCAGGCACTTCATAAATTTGCAGAGGTTCACCATTTAAAGATTAATATATCAAAAAGTAAAATGATGTGTATGCATGGAAGAAAGAAGCTGCAGTACGGAAATTTTGTATGGTCTGTAGTCGGCCTAAAATTGGAACTTGTAAAATCATATGCCTTTTTAGGAAAAATAGTGTGTGACAACCTAAGTGATAAAGCCCATATAGAAAATAACATCTCTAAAGCTACCATGCAGCGGAAAAGCTTTGGCTCCCTTTATGAGTCTACGGGAAAAATACATTTTGCACTTTTGTTGGAGGAGTTTTGTGCAAAAATCCCCGCTTCCCTGCTGTATGGTATTGAATTGATCAATGTGGAGAAATTGGTTTTTTAAATGCAACGTAAGGCCGAATTTTAAGACGTTTAGCCTCAGTTAACTCAGCATGTCCAGTAGCCACCCTCAGGTTAGAATGTGGGTTGAGAAGCACCTGGGTACAGGGTCTCGCGGGGATACTGCGTTGTGTTCTAGGCCTGGCACAGGGTGATTTTGGTACATTAAGATTTTTACTGCGGAAAGAAATTTTAGAATGTTTAAAAGAACAGTCATTAATTTTTAGAAATTTTAGGACTGCGGTTGATTTGCTGCAGTTAGATAAGTCCCTGCTTCTTACTTTATTGTTGTATCAATTAAGGGTCACCTTGAAACAGGCCACTTGGGAATCAAGTTTTAAAAGGGATAGGGAAGCTTGCACTCTAAAAAGGGGTATCCATCGGGTCATTGACTCCTGCGGGATAAATAAAGTACAGGCCTACATTTCTTGGAACCTGTCTCATAGAATGCGCCTTTTTTGGCTATTATTGAGGTAGAATGTGCTCCCTTTAAATCCTTTATTGTCTAAACGATATGGTTCTTCACCGATCTGTAATTTGTGCAATATTGGCCTCCAGGATGTTAATCTTGTGTTATTTATTTGCCTTGCATTATTACTGTGTACGCATAAATGGATGAGACCAATATGTTTACAATTATCTATTCTTTCGGCCTCTGCACTACTCGATTCTCTCTATGAGCCACCAAATGAAATGTTCTGCCATTGGATCTTTAACTTTTTAAACAGCTAATACTTGTTTCTAATACTAAGTCAATTGCACTAAGGGCATAATGGATATTTTTAATGATCTCATATTGTATATTATATTGTTATGTTTTAATCTGAAGATTTTTATATTGTTGGATCTCGCTTAGGACTTGCAGATACCTTGTTGGATAGGAATATCTTCTGTGTCAATATTATATCAAAATAGATTCTTGACTATCATGTTGTTGGTTTTTCCAGCTTATGTGGATCTCCACAGAGGTCCGTAATCATAAATAAAATAAACTTGAAACTTGGATAGGATAAAGAAATTAACTTAAAATTCAACAGTGCAAACAAAAAGCGAAGTTTTCAGTCATGGAGCATGAAACCATTGTACTAAAGTCCAAATGGTCAGGAGTCCAAAGTCCAACATACTCCTCCCATCAGATATGAAAAAGTGGGAGGGAGTAGTCCGACAAATTGAATGTGTAGCACACACAAAAGGATATTTGGGGCAAGGTTTCTTGTTGGTGGTAGTGTTTGTCTTGCCATCCTAAGCTCCTGTATTTTTGGGTGGATGGCCTCTCTTTTTCACAGAGGGGGGATTCAGAGCTGCTGAGACAGGGGTGCATGCAGACATGGGCTCCTCTGACTAGGACTCCCTTCCTGTGCCTGTAGCAGATGATGATGATGTGTATGTACTTAGAACACTGGTAGGGAGAGATGCAGGTGGAAAACCCCTGAGGAGGATCGTGTTGATTTTCTGCAGCACCCCAACCAAGGAAGCCACCTCAGTGTGGATGTCAGCCATCTTGGCACAGATGCCGGCAACCTCTGTGTGGATGCCAGACACCTCTGTGTGGATGGCAGCAACCTCCTGACATATGTACTTCTGCAGTTCCTTCATTTCATGGATTTCAGTCAATACTTGGTCCATGACACTTTTATAGTTTTGGTAGACTGCCAGGACTTACATGATGGCAGCCTGGGTGTCCATAGCCTCAGTGGGCTCACTGTGCAGGCCCAAAGTTACCCCCCCACTACTCCTACCCCACGGCCATTGGTACAGACTGCGTACTCCTACTAAGTCCTGGTTCCTCTGTGACTGGAGTGGTGTTAGCCATCTCAAAATCCAGGACTGAGGGGCACAGGATGCTACTAAATGTCCTAGGTGCACAGGTTAGGGAGGCAGTGGATGGCTGAGTTGTTGTAGCTGTGGTGAGAGGTTTTGTTGTGGGCACAGTGAGCCCCACTGTTGACGTCTGCCCATGCTGACCAGATGGGCCAGGACCATCACCCACGTCCGACTCTTTAGGAGCATTGTCATCACTGAGGGCTGCGTCCTGGGGTGAAGAAGAACTCTGTTCAATTTACAACCTCTGTGCATGTGCAGGGGCGGATCGACCTATTGAGAAATCGAGAACATTTTTAATGGCGGAAGTGAGGTATCTAAGTTCATGATATGTGTGTGTTGACATTCAATAGATGTAGTAGATAGCTCATTAGATGTGCGGATATGGGGCATTTTGGCTTTATGGAAAGTCTGGCTCTCTTAATTTCTAAGACATTTGCACTAGCTCAATTAACCTCCACACCTCTGCAGATATGAATATCTCTTTGTCTACCTTTTTGCAATAATATAACATGATACCACTGATTCCAAATTAGGACAACAGTCACACCGGGTTTCGGGCTGACAATTATTTGTGTTTTAGTACACATCTTTTTCATAGTTTGGAAACACATAATTCCAACTGTCCAATAATGGATGCAGGCCTATCCAACCGAAACTAGTTGACTGGTGACCCCCTTAAGAATTGTGCTGTGTAACTGTCATATCTCATGAAATGCATTTCCACATTACACAAAGTTAATGGATCTCGGCAGTACCCGTTCACATACAACTACTTAGTACAAGCAAGGAAATCCAATATTTTTTAGACGTTCATCAATTAGCAAAATATTTTGTTGATGTTCCAACATCACAAAGAATTTTGCACATTAAATAAACAATAACACAAATGAACATATAAACTTTGGTGACACGAGAATACTTAGCATTCCATTGAAATCTTACAGATGGATTACTATTTTGTAAAAACGAGTTTCATCCACCTACATCTTCAGAATATGTTTTCTTGAAGTATTTTTTACATTACCATCACGGGCCAAGACTTGGATGGAAAACGGAAGTGGCGGACTATGCTACGACCAAACATCACACTTAACCACGTTTAATGGTTCACAATTACGGCCAGTTGCACAGCATATCACTGCGTCTCCAACCTCTCCCTTCTACCTTTCGGGACGAGGAGGATCGCAGTTATACCTGTGGAGGCAGCCGCTCATAAAAGAAAGGGCACCCTTGCATGCTTTTCTGCAGTGACTCGCTGCCACCTATTTACAGAGGATGGAAAAACAGTTCCAGTTTGGTTTATCTTTACCATGTTTAAAAGTATCCCCTGCAGGACCGTAATTACCTTCTGCATCTTACAGAGAATACACCACCTCCAAATAAAAGGTAAAGACACACAATTTTCCTTTGCGGTTGTAACAATAAAAGATGGGCTCCAAATAGAGAACAGTTTCTCCTTTTTGTCATTGTAAGATGGAAATTGTTTTTTAAATACAACAACAATAAACAGCCTCTAAAAGTTACATGTATGTGTAGCTGATATTTATTTCAACATAGAGCAATGATGAGCGCCAAATTCATTGTGCCTTTCCAAACCTACGTGGTTATAGTTACCATCATTAATACATCCAGGGAAATGACAGTTGCACATTGCTGAATTCATGACTCCATGGACTTTCGATACAAACAGAGAAGTTAAAAATCATTACCGCTCATTTTCGCCCCAGAAACCTGCCAATGACAACAAGGACTGCCATTATATAGTCACACACGATAAAATCTTATATACAACTTGATGCCATTCACAACTGTGGTGACCGACACCCTTGCCAAATTTTCTAGCCTTTAGAAATTACATAATAATCACTAAAATATCACTTAACCGTTAATTGTTAAGGTCCTGCCAGTTATGGCAATATATATACCAAGGGGCATATTCACAAGCCCCTAGCGCCACCACAACGCCACTTTCAGTGACGTTGTGATGACGATACGGGCCTTGCCTTACTCACAAGGCAGTAACGCTGCCTTGTGAATGAGGCACCCTTTCACGCTGTATTTAACGTGAAAGGGGAGGGTAATGGGTGTTGCGGTGGGCGTTGCACTGCAACATCCATTGATTTTGATGCTGCCCCCTATTTACAAGGGCAGCGTAAATAGGAGACAGCGCCAAAATTAAGACCAGGAAAATCCTGGTCTTAAACAGGCGAAACGAGGAGAAATGCTTTATTTCTCCTCGTTTTTGCTTTTTCCATGTGTGCTGCCTTGTGCAGCACACATGGAAAAAGCAAGTTGCCATGGTTTGTGTATGTACAGGAAGGTGTCCCTTCCTGTACATTATCAAACCTTTTTTTAAAATGCCATCCAGTCACTTTTAAGTGTGCTGCATAAAGCAGCACACATGAAAGTGAGAGGATTGCATTTAGGATTGTTTATGTGCAGGAAGGGACACCTTCCTACACATAAACAATCCTCCCCTGCATACAGACACCCTTGCACTCTGGTGCAAGGGTGCCTGCGTTGGCACTAAGTTGTTTAACTTAGCGCCATCGCAGGCGGAAAGGCAAGGCTGAACCATATCCTAGTGAATATGGTGTAGCCTTGCGTTTCCAAAATAGCAGAGAGAGGCGTTAAGCCATGAAGGCTAACGCGGCTGTCTGACACTTCTTTGAGAATATTCCCCATGTGTGTCAAATAGATCAATCATTGGACACACACATCGAACAATTGGATACTTTGGGTGAAACAAAGGCGCCTGTGTACATAGGCCTAGTCAATTTCAGCATATACTTTAAAATACCTTGTTTTTCTCTTTTTTCCCCTTTTATTGAAACAATACCAGGTTTCGCATTTGACATAAGGCGATCTGTAGTATCATTATGTGGGACTTCTTCAGAAAATGTAAAAATGTAAAAATGATTCTGTTTTGATTTTTCTTGCATTTTATTTTTCCAGTCATAGGCAAAAGTCTGCAACTATGACCAAGTCAGTCAAGAGCAATCATGGTCATTGATGAAGAAGGGTGAATGAATCTACTCACCCTCACCAGATTCAGAGTAAAAAATTGAGACCACTCACTTACATTTAGGAACTGATGAAGGCCACCTGGCCCAAAAGTACAGTCTTTGGCCAGTACATCGACCACCTATGAGGTACAGTGGACCAGTAACTCATCCATCTAAGCACCAAGGTTTTCTTTTAACCATATCACTCTACTAACTAATAAAGCATTTTTCTAAGGATAGGATATATTTTTATTCGCTATTTCATGACCCAGACAGTCTCCCTCCTGGTGGAGGATGGTTATTCACTTGGAGAACAGAACCCTAAATTGATGATTACCCAATGATGATACTATCCATCAAACCACACAGAGGAAACAAATATATACTGTGTACTGTGGATGTGTGGTTGAGGGTCTCTGATACAATTTCTTGAGACTGAATCATTGATATAAGTGATTCATTCCATTTTGATTATAAGATTGTCATTTCTGGAAGGTGAATGAGTCTCTGCTTCTATCTCCCTCTTATCTTCTGTAGCCATGCCATCTCCAAAATCCTCCTTCATGCCTCACATATATTAGGGGTACACCATTGTTTTGGTGTCACTGTCACTCATGTCATCAATAGTGTCAGCTGATGGGCCCAGGACACCATCAAGCAAAGAATTCAGACGTATATATCTAAGTGGAGCCTTGTCTATACATTGCACAGTCCATGATGAGTAAAAATCAGTAGGAACATGACAGACAAGTAAGAAGGGGCAATAGAAGTCTAGCATCTTGGTCAGAATTCTAGTCACATGGCCTTATGATTGTAGTGGTAGATTTTCAATCTCACTTTAGCAACACTATAAATGGCAACCTGCATAAGTGTAGATCAGTTGTACCATGGCAGATAAGTTAAAAGGGGCAAAAGGAGTCTAGCATCTTGGTTAGAGTTGGAGTAACAAGGCTTCACTGTAGTTGTAGTTACTTCATTCTCACTCTACCAACACTTGACAAACGGTTAGTGTACAATAGCTGTTGGCAACATGCATTTGGCATGGACCACACTTTTACGTTTTAACACAGATCATGGGCCCTGGATTGATATTTTGATGGCAATGCCCCTACAGACAGCATTGCAACATGCAGCATGATATGGAGGTGGATACATGTGCTCCTATATACAGCAATACACATTGCCACAGACAAACCAACATATCAGATACTTTGAGTATTGCATGTTAGGAAAGTAGATAAATAACAGAATAGCATAAGCAGAGTTGAGAGCAAACAGGACATTGTGGCAGTTATTGAAGTGTATTTTACCAGAGTCCACTTATCCCTCAATTCCTGTCAAGCCCTCAGAATGCAGGATGGCCAAGACCTTCTCCTCCCAGGGAAAGAGTTGTAATCGTTTTCTGGGAGGGTCACCACCAGTCCTCTGAGCCTCCAGATGGTGGTTGTTGTACCTGGTGTGCACCTTCAGCCTGAGGTCGTTCTACCTCTTTCTATTGTCACCCTGTGTGTGCAGGATGGTACTAACAGCATTAACTGTTGACTATCCTGCCCCAAATTTCAGTTTCCCCACTGAGAGGAGTATGCTGAACTTGGGCTCCAAAAATGAATGGCTCCACTCTAATGATTTCATCCACCATGACTGTCAACTCTTGTTCAGAGAAGCTAGTTTTTCCCCCCAGGCATGGTTAAAAAATAAAGTGTGAGTGAGTATATGAATGAAAAACAAAGAAGTGATAGAGGTAAAAAGGTGCAAAACAAAAATGACAGTGGTAGAGAGTGCTAAATGGAAAGATGAAAAAAGGAGTGCCTTATCTAAAAATGCATAAAATGTTGGTGTCTGTCTTTTGGGCTGCAATTTGGAAGCAAAGGATGCTGGTCATGGATGGAGTGTGTTTTAGTATGTGATTTGCAGGCATGTCCGTTTGCCAAAGCACACCTGGTGTGTAGTTTTCGATTCCATCAAATGGTCACTGTTGTGTTGTTTTTTTTGTTATGTAAACAGGGGCGGTCAACTGTAGTTGGGTAATCACCATTTGTTGACGACTGCTGGGAGACTGCAAGTATGACTGCAGTTGTAAAATGCTCGGTGGGTGTACCATGGATGTGGCGGCATTGTGGATGCACTGCTGTCATTGCAGAATGCCAATGTCCTCCCAGGTAGACCGCAGTGGCCCTGGTTGGTGGTTTCAAACAGCACAACTTGTAATACTGTGGGCAATAGATTGCTGGTGCAGCGGTGTAGTAGATGACATGGATGCGGCGTTCGGGCGGCCTGATCGCCAAACTGCTAATCAGGCCCTTGGTGATTCTGTTTCCCTATTTGTTCACTGATGTTTTCTGGAATGACTCGATGCTCTAATGTTGTGAGTTCTAGCTCCAGGGTTCATGATGAGGCAATTTTTAGGTAATTAACTACTTCTGATCTCATCTCTGATTTGTGTTCTGGCAACTATTTTCCCCAGAGTGTATCAGAAAGAATTCGGCTTCAGTTGGATCCAGGTCTCCACCCAGATTCTCTTGAGCTATCTCTTGAACTCCAATAACTGGATTACTTTTATCAGCCTACACCTCGTGTTGGCCCAAGGAACATGGGACCCCAAACTCAGTATCATAATCAGGGGTTTAATTTCCCAACCTATAATCGCTTTGATGCACTCGCCAACCTTGAATCAGTGGATTGACAACAAAAGGGAGTTCCCGTATCGCGTGATAGATTCAAAACAGTAAAGGCCATATCCAACTTGAGTGGGACAGAAAAGCCAGTCACCACTGACCATATTTGTTCACTTAACATAGTCACGTCTTCAAACATAGAGACTGTAAATGAGTTTGATTTAGACCCTTTGGTTGTTTCAATTCCCTCCCCTATAGTACAACCTGAGAAAACATCTACGAATCGTGTTGATTATGGGGGAGATAGTAAAGTCCCAGGAGCAAAAGATATTTGTAAAACCCTGTTCTGGAATGTAGCAGGCCTAAAAACAAAGGTGTCTAATACAATATGGAATAATTTTGTGAGCAAGTACGATATTATTAGCTTACAAGAAACCTGGGTGAAAGGTCCGATACATATTAGCGGGTATAAAACCTTCCATACGCCCTCAGTTCCGTCATCACATGGAAGAGCGAAGGGCGGCCTCGGCACCTATATTTCAAATTATTTGAACTTAGGAAAAACTGTTTTTAATATATCAGATCAGTATTATTAGTCTCCACATAGATCAAGCCTTTTGTATTATTTTATTGAATTTTTATAATAACGCTTCACCTGAAAGGATCAAGGGACTAATGGGAAAAGTGAGTAGCGAGCTACACAATCTACAAAACTGTATATCGAAAGAGATTTGCTTCATCAGGGGTGGGGATTTTAATTCCCCTATATGCCAGTATATGAACAATGGGATATGCGGCATATCGTAAGAAAAGGGTCCTAGTATTTCACATTTCCCACACATATCTTATGGCGACCTCCTGAATTATATTATGTTTACATTGGATTTTGGGTTTGTTAATGATTTATGTGTTCCCATGGTTCCTTTTCAACCCACTTTTAATGGCCGAGGCTCTTTTTCTACTATTGACCATGCATTAGCCTCGAGTAGATTCTTTGCTTGTCTAAAAGATTTTACTATACATGATATAGCACTAAGAGACCACTTTCCTATAAGTATTGGTGTGAAGGTGAATATCAAGAGTGCCAATAAGAGAGAATACCCTAAGCACCTTGTGGAGAATATCTCGCTGAGCAGACAAAATGGTTACGCACTCAAATGGGAAAATGTGGATCCTGAGGCTTTCACTAGTAAGGTGGTTTCGAATTGTAAAGATAGGCTTATAACTTGTTTGGATGACAAATCATCCGATCAGGATATTTTAGAAAACTTTTTAGTCATCTCAAACTTTATTAAGGAAACACTTCATGTGAACCAAAGTAAGAAAAAGAGCTGGTTTGATACCAATTTTACAAAGGCCCATTCCAAACTTAAAATTGCCCTACATGCCAGGGAAATAAACCGGGATAACATCAGAGAGGCACGATGTGATTATAAGAAGGCATTGAGAGTCAGAAAGTTGGCGTTGAAAGAAGAAGCTTGGCAAGCGCTGCGTGAGGCCTCGGTCAATTGGGACCCTGCAGCATTCTGGAAGGCGGTTAACGCACCTTATTTAGCTGAATACATTACAGCAACCATAGAGATCGCTATCACTGAACCCGAATAAATATTACATTATTCCAGCTTGTATAATAATCCATTGTCTGATGAACAGGGAGTTCATGTAAGCGAGGACGATACTATGAGATTATTAACACTATTAGACCTATCCCTAGATTTTACTATCACGGAGGTCAATTTAGCCATTAACTTAATTTCGGGAGGGAAGGCGGCAGGGCCCGACGGTATCCCGGTGGACCTTTTTAATTCTAATTTATCTCTCTGGGGGCCACTTTTAACACAGGTTTTTAACGCTTGCTGTTCACAAGGTTTTTTATCAACCTGGTATGATTCAATCATAGTGCCCATTTTTAGGTCTCCCGCCTTGCGTTGTAGTGCGTAACACTCCTCGCACAACAAGAGACGTTTTGTAGGGGGTTTGGAAATGGACCTAGGAATCGCACAGGCTCGTGCGTGTGCTTTTCCTTTTGGCCCACGCTATTGCCCTTTGCATGCGTCTTTTTATGAAAGACAGCACGCAATTGGCCAAAGGCAGGCGCATTGCTCCGCCTATGGCCTATTGGTGTCTATTACGCGTATTGCTGACATTATCATGCCCAGACACGGGCGCGATAATTGAAAACACATGCCTCGCTGTGGCTTTCGCGATCGCTTTCACTGCCGCTTGTTTAATGATGGATTAATGGAGAAACAAAATATGGGAAGTCAGGCTGTCTCAGGCCTTGTTATTAGACATCGCTCTATCCTTGCAGTGTTGACTTCATACATTTTTTCAACTTGCTAATTACAACACTTTTTTTCTTCATTCATGCATATTTGTTTTTAATTATCTTTGAAAGCAACGTAAAGGTAGTACTGAACCTCAAAAATCTTAAAGTACGACTATGAAATGAGGGGGATCAGTTATTATATGGGCCCTAATTTCACCTTCCAAGGTCAAAAATCCACCAGGACTCAGAAGTCATGGAGAAACATAATCGGAATGGTGGATTAATTCCAAGTCCTGAGTACAGTGTTATCCTAACACTGTGGTCACCTCCCGTGTAGGCCTTCTGAATTCGATTAAGATTTCCCAAAAATAAAGCAAATTGGCTATACAACATATTAGGCAATTATTAGACACAAAATATGCCTTATTGTTCATTCTTGAACACGAAGACCAATTTTACAGAAAAAAATAGCGCATGTAATAGGAACAGCAGCACTCACGTTCTATTTGTTAAGACCGCAATAGGATTTGTACCGGAGTGGACGATCGATTATGCGTTGTGACGAAATGTGTAATATTAGCCGTTTAGCATAACGAGTGTATCGCAAAATGCTGGAAATTCAGGAGTTTATATTGGCGTAAACAAAATTTGGCTTGTGCCTTCTCGCGAACTTGTAGAAGAGGACACTTGAGGCCTACTGGTTTTGTGATACGCAATAGGGAAATGTATTATCTGATTGAAGAGATGCGGTGAGCAGCCAAGGTGCAAATATGTGGACCAGCTTTTCTGGTGCAAGCTTCACTACCGAGCCTCTAATATAATTGTAGTTCTTCTTTTGCATTCATAGAATAAGCAGTTATGAGTCATGGTGTTAGTGTTTTTGAGACACACCTGGTGAGGCTTTGAGGCTCTTCATTAACTGAGGGCATCAGTCTAAGATGTGCTGATGTCTTTAAGTATCAGGTTGTTGCAGGAGGAGAGTTAGGTGCTTGCGTTTCGAGCATAGCAGAAGATCGCAGTGACAGCAACAAGGTGGTTGTACTGCTGAATGCTTGTTTATTTATCTATGCGCACATCGAGCGCTAATTGAGGCCCGCAGCTGCTGAGCAACAGACTCCGATCGAAGCCACGACGCTACAGTATCAAACCTGCAATTTTTACATTTGATCTGCCATGCGTTCCAGGAGTTGCCACTCAGCTGCCGCTCTTTTCTTCTACATGGAATGTTAAACAAGCATTTGCAATGCAATAGGTCTCGCAGTTACAAGAGTTTCAGCTATTGGCATTGTAAATAACAATGCCTTTTATATATGTTTTTAAAACAAAACAAAAATAAAAGGCATTATTTTTTGCAATGTCAATAGCTCAAACTTGCGTTAATGCGAGACCTATTGCATTGCGAATGCTTGTTAAAAAAGGGGATAGGGCAAACCCAGTATGTTATCGCCCAATCTAACTATTGGAATCCACAGTAAAGATCGTGGGTCGAGTTCTGCTAGATAGGATGCAAGTGTGGGCGGAGGAACAATCAATTTTAAGCGATTTACAATACGGGTTCTGCAAGGGTTTGGGCACCATTGAACAGGGTTTAAACCTACATATTATTTTTAGAAAAGTACACAAAAGCAAAAGGAGAAAGGTTATATGTATCCTTTGTTGATTTAACAGTGGCGTTTGATTGTGTTATCCATGAGAAACTTTGGTCGGTTTTAGAAGAGATGGGCGTAAACATTTTAATAGTTACTTTTTTAAAGCAGCTGCATTCAGGGGCAAGGGCTAGGGTCCGATTTGGGAGAGGTGGTGAATGCACTAAGCACCTTAGTGTTAGAAGAGGAATAAGGCAAGGGTGTATTCTTGCCCCGTTCCTCTTCTCACTATATATAAATAAACTAGAGTGCGTTTTGATTCAGGAGTGAATGGATTTGCCCATAGTGGCAAATTGCCCTATCACGGGACACTCCTGTACGCAGACGACGCGGTCCTAATGGCCCGCACACCGCTGAGTCTCCAAAGGGTTGTAAATGTTTTTGTTAACTTCATGGCAAGCCTGGGTCTCGCGGTAAATTGCTCCAAAAACATTTACTATGAACTGCGGGGCGGAACCAAAAAAGATTAAGACCATTTTTATTAACATAAAGGTCATAGAGTTTACTAAGACTTTTCCTTATTTGGGGATTTTATTTGATCATTTAGGAATGTGGTCACCGGCGAATAAAGCAAGGAGGTTGCTATTTGTAAAATCGATAATGGCCCTATTAAATTGCTGTAAAAAACTAGGAAGACGTGCCCCTTCTTATATGTACATCCAATTTTGAAGCTGTTTTAATTGCTCTGATGCATGCACTGTGAATTTATGGTTAACTGTAATAGATACCGAATAAAGATCTTTTGAAATGGATTATCAACATAAAAAACACTTGTAGTTCCCTGAGCAAACTAAACATATCAGAAACTTCAATTCCAATTCATTGAAGTGATTTGTGAATCACAGATAAGTATGTTCATAGATAAGGGCCTTGTCCAATCTGCATCTTCTTTTTATAGTCTCTGTGATCATAGCTATGACATTTCTCCTTAGGAGACTTGTTCAAACCGTAGGCGCCTCAGTGTCCAAAAAGTAATCCAAGTCCATATATGACTTTTGCAGAACAAAGTATTTATATCTATTTCATCAGGTCATAAAAGAACAGCCAACACGTGTTTCGTCTAAGGATAATATTCCATAAGACTTCCTCAGGGCCTAATTATAAACTCTCAATAGTGTTACCCGGAAATGACAATTAGGGTGGCCGCAGTCATACCAGCCGACCCGACTAGATAAAATTTACCAGAAACTTCCGTTGCCTCTATATTCGAAGCACCGAGAATGGTCGTATTCTACCATGCTCAATTGGCGTCTTGGTGCTTATATTAATAACCTGGGGGAAGTTTTGTCCTCATCTTGTAAAGACATCCCAAGAGTAGGTACTAAGTTGATTCCCGCTTTGTTGTATGCGGATGACACGGTCTTATTGGCTAGAACTGCAAGAGGCCTTCAAGCCCTTTTAAATGGTTTTAACGATTTTATGGTCTCCTTGGACTTAGTAATTAATTTTAAAAAATCCCACTCAATGACAATAGGAGATGGAGCTGCTAAAAAGGTTAAATTCTTCTGCAATAAGCAGGAGCTAACAAAAGTCCAGACCTTTCCATATTTGGGGGTCACTTTTGATGACCGAGGATCATGGGTCGCGCAACGCGCACAGAAACAGAATATTCTCGCTAGGGCAACAGGAGCATTGTTGGGTTTTGCAAAACGGCTGGGATGCAAGCCCTTGCCCGCGATTTTGAAGATATATAACGCTAAGTGCGTCCCTATGGCCCTGTATGGTAGTGAGGTCTGGGGCTATGCGTCGGCAGTGGAGATTCAATTAATTGAGAATGCCTTTTTTCGGAAACTTTTGTCATTGCCTGTTTCTACTTCAATCTTTAATATCCATGAAGATTTGGGGGCTGAGTATCTAGTGGATCAGATTTCCGTTGCCCCATTAATGGGTTGGTTAAGGGTTTGGGCGCAGCATCCACCAACCCTAAACCAGCTCATTATACAAGATTGTCTGGTCCTTGACAAAGCCATGTGTATTCCTTGGCTAAGATATATTAAATCTAAGATGGAGACTCTTGGCTGCTTAGAATTATTTGAGAGACCATGTGAGCTGTCTAAATTGGAAATAAAAGACTTAAAGTCGCAGTTCATGTGCAGGGCAAAGTTGCAGAGAGAAGGCGAGGAAGTGTGTAAACCGTCTGTTAGGAGATTTGTCATGTTAAGTATGGGCAATGAGATTCAGCCATACTTGACTTATATAAATAACCCTTTTCATCTATTTTTATTGATTAGGTTTAAACATGACATGTTACCTTGGCTCCTAGCACACCCGAAGGGCTTTTTTAAAGAGGGCACTTTGGGCCCCTGTCCCTGTGATAACGCCTCCGAACAAAATACGCTGCATATGATTTTTTACTGTAAATTGTACACTCTGTTACGTAAGAAATTTATTTGTCCCATTTTTAAGAACTATCACTTTGACCAAGTAAGGCCCGCCTTGGTATTTCTGCAAATGCTGGGCTCTCCTCTTGTCTGTTTTGGAGTTGCCAGCTATCTTTCAGGGGCAATTAGAAGTAGAAATCGAATGTAGTCTAATATATTTTAGCTCTATTTTTTAGCATGTTTGACAGTCCGAGACCGGGCCTTTTTATCCCTTTCTTTTGAAATCATGAAATAGTTTTATAAATTTTGGCCTGCCTTACTTTTTAATGTTCACATTCGCCAATTATTTGTTTAAACTTATTTTTATGTATATTTGTGCACTGTGTATTGTTTGAAATTCCTTTGTTAATTATTTTTACATGTAACTATATGCAAATGAAATTTTGTGTATGCTTTGATGGTTTTAATTATTAACCGAATAAAGCTATTGTTGACTGACTGACTGGGTATTGGTCCCAATCAATTCAGTTTGAGGCATTTTTTTTTTTTTTGTTTTTTTTTTGAAAAACCTTTATTGACATTTCAACCAATAACAAGTATGGGCCTACAACCCCCGGGGCCGGCCGCTAAGCAGTCAGAGTAACAGAAATCAAATTTTATCACAGGCAGCACCTCGGGGAGCAGAATCTCCATGCTAGTACACTCTCGGCCACTGAACAGCCCAAGTAGGAGACCAGGGTACAAATGGTTTTCATTTTATAATAAGGGAGGATGAAAGGATCAGGTGCCAAACAGTTTCCCAGCAGCGAAAAATGACAGGCAGAATAATAAACGTCAACAATAAACAGCAATCTGTCTAATCAATGGCGTTGAAACAGGAAGTTCAGGATGTGGAGGGATATCACGGCCATTTGCGCCTGCAGTCCCCTGCCCTAAAACCCAGAAAACACCACGGAAATTGTGGCACACACGAAAATGCGGTGATTAACAACGAAGGAGTTCTACCATGCTGATCCCAGAGAAGAAAGACCAAGAAGAATAAGAGAAGAAAAAGGAGGCCATGAGAGAAAAAAAAAAAAGGGAGTAAAGACTAAAGAATCCCCTCCCCCAACCCCCCACCCTGCACCTCTGCAGATGAGTACGGCCCTCCCCCCCAGCAGTGTGCCTGTCACCCCGGAACCAGACCCGAAATATAGAAGAAACAGAGAAAAAGGAGTAAGAAAAGAAACCCCACCGGACGGGGGGTAGAGAGAGTATTAATAAACTGGAGGAGGGCCTTCAAAACCTGCCCCCGGCTTCTCCCTCCCGCACAATATGTTTTCCCCCAAAGCAAACAATAAACAACACAAAATCGCTCATGTCAAAGAAAAATGGGGAGCATTATGCACCTATTACACTAACAGTTATGCCGTGAGAGCACGCAACCCCTGAGCCCGCCCGCCTATTGAATGACCACCTCTGAAGGATTAGCCTCATCCTTGGCCACTCTTTGCGAATCCACCCATGCATACCCATCGACCCAGTGCCATGTACAATGTTACAAGGAAGAGGAGCGTCCAAAAAAGACCAGGAAGCGACACACACAGGTAGGGTGGAAGTCTCTGAATACCAACACAGTCAGCATTATGGAGGGTCGTCTTTCCCAGTGCCGCCCCAGGATCTGAACTGCACACAAGGTCCAGGAAGGCGGAATCAGCCAGTGCAGGCGACCGTTGCTTGTATATTGCCTGGGTCGCCGGAGGCCGCGCACGGGACAAGGCCACCACCCCCCACTCAGGTCCAAGACCTCCGGAACAGACCAGACCCACAGCCGGCAGGTCACACGTTAGTTCACTGTCCGGAGTTTCCAGCTGTTCGCTATTCACAGGGGCGGCCACGACACTATCCTCCTGTGTGCAGTGTAGGAAGTCCCTGTGTACCTGGGGACAGGCAGGCCGCAACTGTTCCGACGCTGATGCCACCCCATCAAGCTTACTCCCTAATACCCAGGCGCCGTGAACCAAGGTGGAATGAAGGGCACCGAGAGCTTCGAGAAGGTCACCGTACCCCAGCACAGCTCCCGGCGCTCGCTCCGCTACACTCCTCATAGTTGCACACTCCCAATCTTGCTGCGACCTAGTGGACAGGATGGTAGACCTCGTCCTATCAAGATGGCCGCCGGGTAGGTCCAACCCAGAGTGGGACCGGGACTCAGGGACAAGCGCCTCGAAGTTCCATGTCACTGGGAACAGGGTTCCGGGGGCAGGCAAAAATGTATCCGGTGTGTGGTCACGGGCAACAGTCATCCCCACCACGGACCAGCGCCCGCGAAAATCCGGGAGCAGCCCGCAAGAATCAGGGCGAGTTACGGGCGGCGTCCGGGCAGCTCACCGGCGAAGGCTGAGGCAATCACCGGAGAATCTTGAAATTGCCACCTCGGGCATGCACTCGTTCCGCTACGCTTAGTGGTAGGAACGACCACGGCGAAATGTAGGCCGATATTCGCACCGCTCCGGTAGTCCGACTCCACCCAGTCACCAAAGGCCGCTGTTGTTGAACTGCCGCCCGGCCATGTTGTCCACTCGAGGTCCCGGTTCCAGGGCTGCACAGGCCGCAAACTTCAAATGGACATTTCTCCGGCGGTACCGCCACCAGAAACTTCGGAGTCACACGATCGGTTGCCGCTCTCATTCACCAACACGGGGATATAGCGCAGGCTAAGGATCTCATGCAGGATATCTGTGCGGGATGTGGAGGTTCACGGAGCCGGGAGCCTACGCTGCCGTTCCGGTCGCCATCTTGGCTCCTCCCCCCAGTTTGAGGCATTTGGTCATGTCTTTCCACCTACTATTCCTGTGGTAACTTTTCCAATCTCCATATTCTTTTGGTTTTCCAGTGTGTTCCTACTATCTCTGGTTCTAGATTCTAGTAGGTGCTATAATACAAATAGATTTGCATCTACATTGAGGTCGGAGTCATTCACTAATTTAGTCAGTAGCTGACCCACAGATTCCAAAATTATTTTCAGTGGGGCTAACAGAGTCATGATGTTTACTATCTCACATGTGAAGCCCTCCTTACTGTGTTCAGTGTTCTTGCATCCTAGGAGTATATTTGTATTTATTGGTATAATGGTTTCACAGGAAATGTCACTAATATAACACAATGTTGAATGATTCTGCATAGATGGGTGGGATGTTCTTCTCGGTTTCCTGCATTAGTCTTCCCCTTCTGTTTGATTATGGCTCATACCTTGTATGGGACTAGGACCCTGGTTATTTTCCCATTATCTTAGCTCCCCCCTGAGCATAGAACATAATTGTATGCCTTCTAAAGCGTTTGAGGCTATCTCATCAGCATTTGCTCCATCCTGCCTAATAGGTGCCAGCTGTTCTTTAGCATTTGACTGAATGTCCTGGTTAACCATAGCATAATCGTCAAAGACTATGCACATAATTAAAAATGGTTTACTTTTGGGTGACAATAATGACAGTACAGATATTATACTGTTACTATTATCTACAACCATGTGTACTCATTGGGTAGTGGATCTCAGCCTTCATTGTATGTTCATTAGGGAAACAAGAGGAGAGAGAACACCCTGTGGAGTTCTAGCCACATCATAGCCCTCCATCAATAAACTTTCTTTATATGCTTGGTTGTGCAAATAAACTTCTTCCGAGACACTCAAAGATTTTTTAGAAATCACTTGTAAGAGAGATATTCTGCATAGATCTTGGAGTGAACAAGATATTGACCTTTGGGCCTTATTTGGACAGTTTTTCTGAGCAGCCCTATTACAGTGTTTTTTGGAGCAAATTAAATTCTTTAATTTAAAATGTTCTGCTCATATAATTTTTCACTGCTTTATCCATTTCCACCTGCTTCTTATTATGAATTTCACACCTCACTTAATTCCCCAAAGGCTCTTTCTTAGCTTCATCAGGGAGAGAGTATTGGCTAATTTGCGTACTCGTCATTGGTTGATAACTAAATATTTCATTTATCATTATTATTGTCTGGGAGCATTACGTCAACGTTTTGCCTTAGTTTTCTCCATACGTTTAGCTAGCTTTTATGTGAGACCATGTGAATACAGGCATTGTGTCAACACTATATGCTTTTTCTTAAAAAAAATATGCTCTCTGCTAAATCCACCTTCTTCACTATCCTAGGTCTAAGGATCTTATAGGACTTTTGCTATCTAGTGTCTGCTCCTCATGGGAGTGATCACCAATGTTACTTTATGATATATTAAATAACGTGACCCAACAGCTGTGTGCAGGCCATTTTTTAGGCAACAAAGTAGAAAAAGTAAAGAAGAGTGGAGTAGCCCACGGCCACTGCCAGAAATAAAAAAACAAAAAGAGCAAAGCTAAATATCAGTCACTGACTCACCACCGCTGCTGTTTTCTACTTCCCTACTTATTTTGGTGAAATTAGGGTTCCTGAAAACTTATTTGATGTTATTTCCATGCTGGAGAGAATCTGGCCTAGTGCAGGGAGAAGACAAGATGGAACATTCTTGGTGGGGGAGAGCTTCTGCACAAGCTGCACCGGTCACTAAACCAGCTGCTTCCACTCTATTAGCCCTCTACCATTTACCACAGCACCTACTGCACTGAAGATCACCTAAAATCACCTGTAAAGCCTCCCTCTGTATCTGCTATTCTGTTCTGTGTCTCCTATCCTTCTTTTTCTGACCTCCAAGTCTTGTAGTTTCCACTTTCCAGTAGGAGCTAAAAGTTTGTTTGGCAACATAAATGTTGGGATGGTGCCAGAGTGGTTACTTACACCCCTTCAGGATCTGTTGGCCTTGAGACCAGTTTGCTCACCTTGCCTCCATCAGCACCCCTAAACCTACACAGGTAGCAGGTAGTTTTGACAACCACAGAACAGGACAACCTTGACTCCCCCAGGAATCGTGGAAACAGATCTAGAATCCTTTCACGCAGAGAGTTGTGCTCTCTCTGGGAGAAATATATAAGGAATACATAGGGGGCATTTTCAATATTTATTGAACATCATGATTCTAGTATAAAATATACGTGCTAAAATGATCAATGGGCAGCAGCAGATGAAATTAATTGGCTTATAAGGATACTGAATAAAATGAATAGGAGTTCCACCATCTTCCTAAAACAATGTATGTGTATATACAGCATATAAAACAGTATATATATATTATCTACTGGCGGTCGCCAGTAGATAGTTATAGTTAGGACCGAGTTCCCATAGGAAATCTGAAAATTCTATTTTGAATAACTTTGGCGCCAGTTGACTTATCTTTGTGAAATTTTCACAACTAATGGGGCGCTCCACTCAGCTCCTACCCTGACAGTCACGGGGTGATTCCTCAAGCGGGGGCCGAGAAAAAAAGGGGGGGTCCCAAAACGTGTTTTCCCCATGCATTTTCCCATAGGACCTTTAGTCGAAGGTACAGCCCGAACGGCTAAACAGAATTACTTGAAATTTGGCAAAGAGGTAGTCCTCAGGTCAGGCATGTACCTTTTGCATATATGGTGTAAATCCGTTCATTAGTTCCTGAGAAAATCAAAAGTAAAATCACATATATATCTGGGCTGAGCCTAACCACACATCTCATCGTGAGATCTGACTGGCTGTCAGCACTTCATCCAAAAAGTGTTGGCAGCGATCTTGGGACCAATATACATGATAGCACCTCATTAAAAAGCATTGCAGTTAATAGAAGGTTTTAAGACTTTAGTTACATTATAAATCATTTGTTGAGGTACCATACTCATTTTAGGAATTGTGGTATGTTCTAAGGTGATTTTACCATGTGAAAAAGCCTTCTGCTGTGATATCATGAATCATGTTTGAGAGAAAACTATTTACTCATGCTTTTCCCACAGAGATTTGGAAGGTGATCTATAAGCTAAACTGAGAGCATATTTTCTGTAAATTCACATTATCTTTCTCAGTCATTTGAGAATGAAGTCTGACATTCTCAGTAAAACATGTACATCCAACAAGGGCAGTGACTGTCAGTTGATTCCTTGGTGTTCTACTGCAGCTTCCCAGAGTGTTCTAAAGAACAACTAGAGCGCTAACAGTCCTACTTATGACAAACGTATAGCACACCTGAAGCCATCTTGGTTGGCATAAAGTGGTAACTCTTAAAACATTTAATTTAAAAAGGAACAAAATGAGGGGGTTCATTTTGCCATAGAAAGTATGATTAGTGCTGCAGAAATTAAAATTAGTGACTTCTCAAATCCTCTTCAATTTCATTAAAAAAGTCTGACATTCAGACTGAAACATGCACTTTCAATACCAGCAGCAGACTTCCCTGGTGAGCAGTAGCTTTACTACAGTGATCTAATAAGCAACTAGAGTGTTAACATTCTGAATTTATGGCAAATGTGTGACACATCTGAATGCCTTCTTGATGGAATCAAAGTAAAAAACTGAAAGTATTTCCTACTGAGGAGACTGTAGTAAATGAGGAAATTAGGAAACATCATAACAAGTAAGTCTCCCAAAATTGCCACCAGAGACAAAAGAGCCCAAATGTAGCCCAACTATCACCCAGATGTAGCCCAAGTATAGCCCAATGACAGAATGTCCCAGAGTGTTCTAACGAACAACTAGAGCGCTATCAGTCTTACTTATGACAAAAGTATGGCACACCTGAAGCCATCTTGATTGGAATAAAGTGGTGACACTTAAAACATTTAATTTAAAAAGGAACAAAATGAGGGGGTTCATTTTGCCATAGAAATTATGATTAGTGCTGTAGAAAGAAAAATTAGGGCACATTTTGACTTCTCAAATCCTCTTCTATTTCATAAAAAAATTCTGACATGCAGACTGAAACATGCACTTTGAATACCAGTAGCAGACTTCCCTGGTGAGCAGTAGCTTTACTACAGTGATCTAATGAGCAACTAGAGTGCTAACATTCAGAATTTATAGCAAATGAGTGACACATCTGAATGCCTTCTTGATGGAAACAAAGTAAAAAACTGAAAGTATTTCCTACTGAGGAGACTGCAGGAAATTAGGAAACTTCATAACAAATAAATCTCCCAAGATGGCCACCAGAGACAAAAGAGCCCAAATGTAGCCCAAATATCACCCAGATGTAGCCCAAGTATAGCCCAATGACAGAATGTCCCAGAGTGTTCTAACGAACAACTAGAGCGCTAACAGTCTTACTTATGACAAAAGTATGGCACACCTGAAGCCATCTTGATTGGAATAAAGTGGTAACACTTAAAACATTTAATTTACAAAGGAACAAAATGAAGGGGTTCATTTTGCCATAGAAATTATGATTAGTTCTGCAGAAAGAAAAATTAGGGCACATTTTGACTTCTCAAATCCTCTTCTATTTCATAAAAAAATTCTGACATGTAGACTGAAACATGCAATTTGAATACCAGCAGCAGACTTCCCTGGTGAGCAGTAGTTTTACTACAGTGACCTAATGAGCAACTAGAGTGCTAACATTCAGAATTTATGGCAAATGTGTGACACATCTGAATGCCTTCTTGATTGAACCAAAATAAAAAACTGAAAGTATTCCCGCTGAGGAGACTGCAGTAAATGAGGAAATTAGGAAACTTCATAACAAATAACAAACAAATGTAGCCTAAATATCACCCAGATGTAGCCCAAGTATAGCCCAATGACAGAATGTCCCAGAGTGTTCTTAATAACAACTAGAGCGCTTACTGTCTTGCTTATGACAAAAGTAGGGCACACCTGAAACCATCTTTTTTTTTTTTTTTATTCAGAGCAAGAGGTTCAAAAATACATTACAAAATAAATTTGACAATCATATCATAAATAATATGAAATTAAAGTGAAATAATAAGAAGCAAAAAGGGCACTAATCGAAAGTACAATGTGCCATGTGCAAAGCAGCAAAGATACAAATACTTGAAACCACTAAAGTGGAGATGCAAGGCTAGAATATTTGCAGTAGTGTTGCAATAAAGGGAATTCATTAATATACAAACAACAGAAACAAAAACAAAAAAAAAAACCTGCATCAATACAATTCACCACTTCAGTATTTAAAATGTAATATCTATAAAGTGCTAATGCATTCTTGACGAAAAACAATCAATAGGGAGGTTCACTTCCACAATCATATCATAGATAATATAGAATTAAAGTGCAATAGTGTAAGAAAAAAAGAACTAATCGAAAGTGCAATGTGCCATGTGCAAAAACAGCATTGACTAGATATTATAAGATCAGAAACCAAAAAAAACCAAAAAAACATACAAATATTCAAAACCACTAAAGTGCAAGTGCAAAGCATAGCTAATTGCAGTAATATTACGTTAAAGGGAATTCGTTGGCATAAAAACATTGATAAAAAGCATACTTCGAAACAAATCACCACTTCCAGTATTTAAAATGTAATATCTATAAAGTGCTAATGCATTCTCGATAGAGGACAATCAAAAAGGAGGTTCACTTCCATACAGAGACCACGTTGGGAGAAGACTTCTGGGTATATCACTTCCAATATTTCATTTTCTATTAACTCTTCTCCAGTATTTAAAAAAACTTCCAGTTTCGCTCAAACTTTTTTACAGCTCCTACCCTCCTAGCGTAGGCCTCCTCAATTTATTTTACCCTTTTCATATTATTAATCCATTTCAAATGAGAGGAGGCTTCTTTAGATCTCCAATTTTGCAAGATTAATGAGCGTGCTACCGCACTAGCAATAAAAACAAAAACTCTTTCTGATTTAGACAATTGTGTCCCTCCCTTGCAGCAGCCAAATAGCACAGCCTCAGCTTAGATCGGAATTCTATTTCCGATTGCATGCTCCATGTCAGAAAAAACGGCTTCCCAAAAAGACCTTAGACCGGGACATACAAAAAAAATATGGTGCCAACCACCTTCCCCAGGTTTAGAACACCGAAAGCACTTATCTTCCACCTCTGGAAACCTTTTACTTAGAGTGGAAGGTGTTAAATAGGCCAACCACCTTGATAAAAATGCCATTCTCTTATAATTGGCAGTACGCAATGCTCTGCCTCCAAAGTGGCTGATACACTCCCACTCCCTTTCGGATAATCTGCAGTCAGTCTCCCGATTTATTTTTTCCAAATGATTCTGGATCCCCGAAGGATTTTTTGTTTTTGTTTTATGTAGCAACTTATACCAGTTGCCTATTCCTCGTAGTTTTGCCCCATAAAGGGCAGCTACCAAATGATTGGGGGGTTCAATTATACCACTGGTACTTCTGAACCAGGAGACTAACCGCAGATACTCGAAAAAGTTCGGTTTCCGATGGGTCCCTGTCCTGGCCAATATTTCCTGCCAGGAAATCAGCCTATTCTGAACTATAAAATGTCTCAGTTCGGTTAATCCGAAATTCTCCCAAATATTGATATGGCTGGCTTGTATCTGGAAACCGTGGCTAGCACATTCTCTTATATTCAGATATTGAAAACCCGTCAGATTCATCTCCTTGGAGACAGCTTGAAGTCTAAAAAGGTAATCTTTTAAAGTTTTATATCGGGTTTTCTTAGGAAGTTTAGCAGTTTTTAAAAACACTGGAGTGGACGAACCAATTTCTAGCAGCATTTTATCAATAAAAAAAGTATCTCTACAAGAGCTGGATCCTAACAGCCCTGATACTTAATCAAGGAGGGCAGCTTCATAGTATGATCTTATATGTGGGAGCGCGAGCCCCCCCAAATCAATTGATAATTGTAAAGTATTCAATTTAACTCTGGGGGCTTTCTTCTCCCAAATAAATTGTCTGAAAAGCATATCCATTTCCCTGAAAAATACCTGATTAATTTTAATTGGAACATTGGAAAATAAAAAATTTAATAGGGGTAATATAGACATTTTGATTAATGATACTCGCCCTACTATTGATAATGGGAGCAATGTCCATTGCTCCAGTAATTTACTTATTTTTGTCTTCATCCTTAAATAATTTAACTCAAATAATTGAGAAAACTGTGAGGAAACATAAATCCTGAGGTATCTTATAGGGTCAGTTCTTAATGCCTGTAATTTTAAAGAACGGGGAAATGCATCGATATCAGCATTCATAGCAAGGACTTCTGTTTTATTTGCGTTGATTTTATAGCCGCCTGTTCTCTCGAACTGGGAAAATTCTCCCAAGACCTCCTCGAAATTAATCCTATTGGGGGCCAAGTATAAAATAATGTCATCGGCGAATAATTTAAGTTTAGGCATATCAGAAATTGGGGGATGAATAGCAGCATTGTTTCGAATTTTTAAAACCAAGGGTTCAATAAAAAAGGTAAAAAGTAGAGGAGAGAGCGGACAGCCTTGTCTCGTTCCGCGCCTAATTTTTATTGTTCCTGCGCAACTGGCATTTATTACAAGCTTTGCTGTAGCGTCCTGATAAATATTATTTAGCATCCTTACAACATTCAACGGAAAACCAAATTGAGTCAAAGTAATAAATAAAGTTTTCCAATTTACGAGGTCGAATGCTTTTTCTGCATCGACCATTACAATGCCTGCAGGGATACGATTTATATTGATATAGTCTAGAGCCTGTATTAAAAATTGGGTATTGGCTGTCATTGATCTACCCGCAATAAAACCAGTTTGATCCTTATGAATTACTTCCTGAGCAGCTGGTAACAGACGCTCGGCCCAAACCTTCATTAATAATTTATAATCAGAATGTAAAAGGCTTATGGGGCGATACGAATTCATATCGTCGGGATTCTTATCTTTTTTAACAAATGAAACGATAGACGCCTCTTTGGAAAAAACTGGTAACACTTAAAACATTTAATTTAAAAAGGAACACAATGAGGGGGTTCATTTTGCCATAGAAATTATGATTAGTGCTGAAGAAAGAAAAATTAGGGCACATTTTGAGTGACTTCTCAAATCCTCTTCTATTTCATTAAAAACTTCTGATATGCAGACTGAAACATGCACTTTTAATACCAGCAGCAGACTTCCGTGGTGAGCAGTAACTTTACTACAGTGATCTAATGAGCAACTAGAGTGCTATCATTCAGAATTTATGGCAAATGTGTGACATATCTGAATACCTTCTTGATGGAATCAAAGTAAAAAACCGAAAGCATTTCCTACTGAGGAGACTGCAGTAAATGAGGAAATTAGGAAACCTCATAACAAATAAATCTCCCAAGATGGCCACCAGAGACAAAAGAGCCCAAATGCAGCACAAATATCACCCAGATGTAGCCCACATGTAGCCCAATGACAGAAGTTTGCAAAACACTTATTTTTTGTGTATTTTCAGTTTTATATAGTGCAGACTTGTCAGGTATTGGAGTGCTTTACATGAGCATTGGTTACATCACACAAGACCAAATTCATTTTGGTTGTAGACATGGGGAGATTAAGTGATTTGACCAGAATCACAGAATGTTGAGCTGAAGCAGAAACTCCAACCTGGTTCCCCAGTTGCAAAGTCTGCAGCTCTGGAAGTAACACCACATCCTCTCCCCTAGGTGCAACATTTAATCAAATGGTCAACTGGATAAAAAAACATAAAGAAGACAAATAATGTAAAAGTTCTTTGTCGCTATTTGAAAACTCAGAAAATATGTCCTCATTTTAGTTTTTTAGAGCACTAACCATAATGTAATGTCTAAAGGAAATACTTTAGGTATTACAGTTTTGATTACATCAAGATGACGTCAGGCGTTCCACACTTTTGTAATAAATATAGAATGTTAGCAATCTAGTTGTTCATTGGGATACTGTTGAGAGGCAGAAGCCAGGGGCACGGACTCTGAAAATTGAAGGCAGGTAGGTGAGTGCAGATGCAACAATTTGACCACACTGGGCAGGCAGGAAGGGCAGTGGCAGCACAACAGACTATGGAGGGCAGTGGAAAGGGGGGCAGGGGCAACAAACCAACAATACAGGACTGGCAAGACAGCCTGTGGCAATATAATACACCATTGTGGGCAGAAGGAAGAGGCAGTGGTAGTACAACCATACATGCCAACAGACCCGTTTCAGCCAGGAAACGTCCAATGTTTTTAATCTCAAATGGGCTTTATTTGATCTCTCTCCTGTCTACAATCTCCTCTTTTTCAATGTAACTCAAAGGGGAAATTCAATACCCCAGTTTTTTTTCAAAATCTCCCTCTTACCAAGTTCAAAATGTTCGCAAGTATGGTACATTGGATCATGGTAGGCAGGAGGAATTGGGGTAGGGACATGGACTCGGATAACAGAGGACAGGAGGGACATGGAGAGGTGCACCAAACTGACCCTACAGGGCAGGCATCAGGGTTTGCAGCAGCACAATACACCACACAGCGCATGCGGGACAGGAGTGCAGCACAACAATCCATAGAAAGAAATAGGGAGGGGACAGGACCATGCACATGGACAACATAGAACAGAGGGGAAAGGGGCAATGGTAGCTAGCTGACCATAATGGTCAGACAGGAGAGAAAGCTGCAGCATAACAGACCATAAAGGGCAGGAGGGACAGATCAGGGGCATTACAATGGAACAGACAAGCCAGGAGGGAGGGAATAGGGGTCTGCACATGGAAACAGAGGGCTGGGGGCAAGGGGACAAGGCAGGAGCAGCAAGATGACCATGGAGGTCAGGCAGGATGGGCACTAGAAACAAAACACACCATGGAGAGCAACAATGAGACTACACACAGACCATGGAGGGAAGGTGGGAGGGGGTCGGGGCAGCTAGCTGACCACACAGGGAAGGTGGGAGGGGCCATGGCAGCACAGAAGACCATGCATGGCAAGCAGGAGGGTTAGTGGCAGCACAATAGCTATGATGGGCAAGAAGGAGGGTGCAGGGGCATGCACAAAGGACCATGGAGGATAGAAGGGAGGGTCAGGACCTGGGCACAGACAAGAGAGTTCAGGGGAAGGGGCCTCACAACAGACCGCGCAGGCAGGCAGGAGGAGCAGTTGCAGCACAACAGACCAGGGAGGGCAGAAGGGTGTGGCAGTAAAATGGACCATGGAGGACAGGAGGAAGGGGATAGGGGCATGGCATGTGGACAGGCAGGGTGGAGGTGACAGGGACAGGTTACAGTCATCTGACAATGCTAGGCAGGTGGGAGGGGAGTGGTAGCTCAACAGAACACTCAGAGTAGATAGGAGTGGCAGATCCATGGAACATGGTGGGCAAAAAGAATGGAGCAGGGGCATGCACAAAGCCATCGGAGGGCAGGGGGAAGGAGAATAGGGGCAGCAAGCTAAGCACAGAGGCTAATCAGGAGGTCAATGATGGGCCAAAGAATTGGGCAATGGAGGGCAGGAGGAGTGGACTGGTACCTCATGCTAAATGGAGGGCAGTGGCAGTGCTCCAGCACGGAGTGTAAAATCCCTCCCTACCGTTGCGGACCAAAAGATCTCACACACGCACACTATCCATACATTCGCTGGTGGGGCCCATAACACCAACACACACTCACCATCAGTCCGTACGAGAGGCGATTATCCTTCCAAGTGCTGGATAATGATGGAGGAAGATACCACTTTACCCTAATGAGCAACAAACCTACAAACCCGTCTTCTACTCATTAGGCCCTAGATTCTACATTTGGTATTCCCCTCATGACCGGGATGGATCTGTTAGTTGTAGATTTAAGTATTTCTAATACTCTAATTAACCTTTTCATTAACGCATTTCAATGAATAAACAACCCAACTCATTTCTGTAGATGTTCAAATCCAAATTTATATTAATATTGAAGATTAAATCATTCATTTGATCAAGTTGCCACTCATATTTACCTATTCTGGCTAAAGTCGTCCTCAATGTCAAATCTGGCAATCTCGCAAATCTATGCCCATCAATTTAGCAGGTTAAGTTCATCAGGATTTTGGGCATTAATTCAGTCCGTCAAAGATTCAGGCTAACAGCTGAAGGACTGGGTTTTTCTAAGACCCAGCGGTGCCAGGGAACAACACCTGAAACCTTCACGGGTTACCTGTTCTGGCGTACCAAACACAGAGACACGAGACACTTCCAGCGACGTCAGAGATCAGCGTTTATTTACTGCAGGGATACAGAGGTCACAAGAAGTACACAGCGTGTAGGTTCTCGGAGACTGCTTCAATTTGCAAAAGTGGATCGCTCCTTTTATACACGTTTTACCCATAGAACAGAATAGTGAACAAAGATTACAACTCAGTTCCCATAATAAACTTCAAGAGGGTCGCGTTCATGTTTCAGGAGGCCGGAACATAATTACAACAGTATTGCCAGTTCCCAACTGTAAAAACATATCTTCTTTGCAATAAAACACATTCCATCCTGATCGTAAACACATTAGGGGAAGGGACAAGAACAGATGCATGGAAGGACATGGATGCACAACAGATTAGAGAAGAGTGTTAGGAGTAATAAAGGGAACTTGATAACGGGATCAGAGACACCGTGTCTAATGTATGCATGGCTGAAACAATAGACCGGCACGGCAAGATGAGCCTTGAGCGGGGCCATCTGCCTTCGTCGTGTCATTTCCCTCGTCATAAAAGTCATACTCCAAAGAACACGTGTCCCTCGTGTAAGCTTGGGAGTCCCAGGGTCACGAAGCGGACAAAGTCCGTTCGCTGGCTACTTGAGGGCAAGAAACAAAATGGATGCCGTATCTAAAATGGAACCCGAGGGTTCAGATGAACAAACCCAAAAATCAGACGAACCATACGTGGTTGCATAGCGAAACTGCGTACACCCACTATACACGTCATTTGCGGTTCGTAGATACCCAACTCATCCATATTCGTCACCACCCAAAAGTGTTGTTCCGTCCCACACGGAACCTCAGACGCTCCTTTTGCCCTCATGTAGGCAAGCACTAGTCAGGATCGGAATCTATCTCAATATTCATCAGATCGTTCAGTTGCTGCTGGAACATCATTCTATTCATCAACGTCTCCTTGGTAACAGATGGTCGTCTTATACACGTTGTAGCACATAGGCCACATAAGGCAGGACCACACTGTACACAAAGACAACACGTGAACAGAAACGTTACAACAACTCCTACGATCATCAGAATCTTCCAACCCCAAGTTGACATCAGGCCCCAAAACCATCCTAGAAGCGTCCAATTACCTTCGTCCACGTGTATGGACTCGGAGATCTTGTGCAACTTCGAGATGGCTTGGTAGACAGTTGGAGCATTGTCAGGAATAAAAATGCAACAACTCGAATGGATAACTTTACACACACCACCTCTATCTGCGAGAACAACATCTAGAACCATACGGTTGTGCAACGTCATGAGTCTATCCGCCTGAAGTTCAGCTGTTAGAATACCGAGGGCACTTGCAGTAATATTAGCAGTCGACTCTACTACACGTGTCAGCTGTCTTAGGTTCCTGCTATTAACCATAGGTCCCCAAAACGGCAAGAAACCCTTAAAGTAGTCTCCTGCCTCTTGACCGGCAGTATGCCCTTTGCTAATAACGCCTCTCACAACTCTAGTCTTGTGATAATCTGAGGCAACTGTGAAAGTCGGTGGTAAAAGATTCGCAATATAACAGGTACCCGAGAAATCACGGGGTAACCATGTATATGCGCGTTCATAACATACAAAATAAGTGCCCTTAGCGGTCAGAAAAACAGGGGAAGAAAGCATCGGCAGAACATACGTGTCAGTGCAAGCACTGTTCTGTGGTAAATAAAATTCCTTTACCGGGACTTAATTTGATACAGAAACATAATAAAATAGCTCAGTAAAATAAGAGGCAGAATCCGTGGTATTAGAGGTTCGGAATGGGCTTTATTCCAATGATCGATTATAATCGGTTGCTCCAAGTTCCATCACCACGGAGGTTCAGGAAGTGAAGTACATACTTTATTGACAAGAAATGACTTTTATAGTACATACATTACAATGAAGTGAATGCAGTAGGCGTAACAATTGATAAGGAAAATGACGATTCATATGCGTAACCGAAAATGGGTGTAACAAGGAGTAAAAAGAAACATAATTGGTTATGATGTCATATATAGGTGGATCTATAAGATAATACTTGGCATAGATGCGCGCGCAGCAGCATGACGTGTGATTGACGTGCAACTAGGGGGTGAAGGGGACTTGACATTTAGCTCTACATGTGGAGACGAAAAGTCTGGGGGGTCAAGTCAACCTAATCCCAAATCATATCTAACATCCTATGTTTAAAGAACTATGTTATCCACAAAAGAAGGACTCTCGGACAGAATCTATTCTATACTGACTGTGCGTGCGTGTACAAGCGTCTAAGTGTCTACACTAAATGCGAGGGCAGGAATCTTCCATAGTAACAGGGCTATGAATTACTTGTATAAAGACAGAGAAGCCGGGCCCTTTGCTCGGTAGCTGGAAGAATGTTTACTTAAACTACTAGGCAGGAATGCATTGGCTGAGGGGGAAGCAGATAACTCGAAGGTGAAATACAGTTCTTGGCAGAGAATAGGCTGATGTCAGGCTTCGTGAGCCGCGCAGAGAATGAGACAAAGTTCATGGTCACAGTTGCAGGCTCAGACTGGAGCTTTCAGAGGCAGAAGGCAAGAAGAGTTTTGATGACAGAATCAGGGCCTACTTGCCTGGACTGTAAAATGGCATAAGTGAACCATATAAAGCCGGTGGCTTTTCATACTTAGGAATGGAATATCCGGCCTATTCATGGCGGATCTGACAGAGGACATGTTGACGGTGGACGCACATGTGTTTGCGTCTTCATAACTGGAACTGGAGGAAACATACATGTACTTGTAATATGTACATAGAACCGTTGGGGTCCAAGATAGGGGACATAACTGACCAGAAAAATCCATATTTCCACATTCCCTCCTTGTCCCCTACTTGCCCGTCAAGAGATATCAATCTTCATTAATCCATTGATCTGTTCATATAACATCATTTGTTCTTCTTTCTTCTTCCGTGACGAATGAGATCTTGGTGGTGGAATACACGATGTGGCACACAGACCACAGATCGCTGGTCCACATTGTAAACATAGACAGCAACTGAATAGTATGAGAAGGCCAATACCTAGGAATGATAGAACTCTCCATCCCCAGGCTGATATCACGCTCCAAAACCAACCGGACCAAGTCCAGGTGCCTGGATTCTGGTGTATCTGGCTTACAATCTCATGAAGGCGAGTTATAGCTTTATATACAGATGGCGAATTTTCTGGTATGAATACGCAGCAGCTTGATCCGATGACCCTACAAGCTCCGCCCCTATCAGCCAGGATGACGTCAAGGACAAGACGATTTTGAAGCACAACAATCCGCATAGTAGACTGCTCTTCTGTTAAATTGCCTAAGGCGGAAATAGTTTCATTCACTACCGCTTCAAGGGTTCTAGTTAATCTACGTATCAGCTTACTATTAGTAACAGTACCTATATAGGGAAAGATGCCTTTATTGAAATCTGTGTATTTTTCCCATGCTGTTTCAGTGTAATCGACAATTGGGAGATCTCTCCGCTCTCTGTTGTGTACTAAATGAATATTTCTATAATAATCAGGAGGAGCTAGGAAAACAGGTGGCAAAAGGAATGCAATGTAGCAGGTACCATCCCAATCTAGAGGTAGACGCATATATGCAGTCTGACCACATATAAAGTAGGAGTGGCGATAACCAACTTTTCTTACACACAATTCACCTTTCGCTGGGAATACTGACATGGTGGGTAAAAGTAGTTCAACTTCGGATTCGACATTTAGAACCATGAGATTAGGAGTAAAGTTACCTAATCCATATACTTCATTTTCTAGATCAGTTCCTGTTCCTTTGGGGCAACCCTCCTTGTCAGGGTAACAGACTTTGAATAAAACTAGGTTCAGATTTCCCCATACCCAATGGTCTTGATAAACGGCTGTATCTGAGTCTATGGAATTCATTAAACTAAACCATGCTCCACAGGAGCCATTATGTGTAAACGGATGTGGAAAGAAAGGCAGGACTCCTTCATAATTCTGATAGGGAGGGAGCCGGCCACACACCCAACAATTAGTTGCATTACTAGTCTGATGGGAATGATGTAACATACTAATGAAAGTGTTATTGCGCAGCGCAAGTCTATAAGACAATTCATGCGGCGGTAGGTCACTAAAAGAATGTTCGGCAGTAACATTGTAAACATTTCTGGCAATAGGGTAATATATGTGCAACAATATACTTGCAGTGATTATTAAAAGACTTAAGAAAAACAAGATTAATAATGTCACTATGCAATGGCTACGCAGTGATTTACAATACGCCTGTCGTTTCATCATTTTTCGCGACTGTCCATGATTCAGGTCTAGGGGATACATGTCGGAGACAGATTCAACCGCTTCACCTAGGAGAGGACTTAAACAATCAAATCGTCCGACGGCCTAGGCCTTAATTTTAGTCTATAAAGTTCTTTACTGTCGGCCTCAGCCAGAGGTAGTTTTGAGTCAATTGGTGAGGACACACGAGGTGGGCTGTTTACATCTGAAGGAAGTCCATGAAATTTCTTGATATGACTTGAATGCACCCATCCTTTCCTGCCCTCGATCTTCACGGCTGTCCTTGTGGTCAGCAGGACCAACTGGGGTGTCTTCCACCTGGGCTCCAGCTGAGTCTTTCGGTCGAAATTCCTCACAAGGACGAGGTCCCCCGGAATTACGTCATGGGGTTTCACCTCAGTATTGTCGGGAAAGGCTGCAGCTACCTGTGAACGACAAGATTGTAGTGCAGACATCAAGGAAGCCAAGTAATCTGTCAGCATATTACAGTCAATATCAGTTATTTTGCGTGGCATAGGCGTCCCCCACATATTTGGTGGTCTGCCGAAGATCACCTCATACGGGGATAGCCCTGTTCGAGAGTGTGCTACCATTCTCATGTAAAAGAGTGCAACTGGTAACGCTACTACCCAGTCGACACCTTTCTCTCTGCATATTTTGGACAATCTGATTTTCAGTATCTGATTATGTCTTTCTACGAGACCTGCTGCTTCGGGGTGTCGGACACAGTGGAATTTCCACTGATATCCTAACAGAAGTGAAACATGTTTCATTAATTCGGATGAGAACGGCTGGCCGTTATCTGAGTGAACAACACGTGGTAAACCGTATCGTGGGAAGAATTCTCGAACTAACTGTTTGACAGTAGTCGGGGCAGTGTAATCTGAAACCGGGTATGCCTCCGTCCAACGGGACAGAGCGCAGACAACTACGAGAACATATTTGAATCCTCGACATCGTTCCATCTGGATATAATCCATCTGGAGTACTTCAAAAGGGTGATTAGGAGGATGAAATCCACCTTGTTCTACGGGAACGCTTTTTCCTGGGTTGAACTGGCAACAGATCATACAGGTACGGACCTTTTGTTTGGCTGCTGCTCGTAAATGTTTATTGAACCAAATGTGTTGAATGCTGTCTAGCATAGCTTTTTCTCCTAGATGTGCTGGACTATGTATAGTGTTAACTATAACTTGGACCATTGAATCAGGAAGGAACCACACAGACTTTTCCTTCATCATCCATCCTTGGTCCGTTTGGATCCCTCCTAATTCAGTCCATTTCTTTATTTCGTCTGGTGTAGCATGTGTCTGTATGTCAATTACGTCAAGGGTAGGATCTTTAACTGTCATACAATGTGTCGGCATCGGGACTATTGTCTTTGTCATGTCGGATGTTTGGGTTTGAGCAGTCTGTTTAGCTGTTCTGTCGGCTAGATCATTGCCTTGAGAAATGATATCAGTAATCTTCGTATGAGCCTTACATTTCATAATTGATATTGCAGTGGGTAGATGTATTGCATCTAATAAGGCATGAATGAGGGGTCCGTGCTGAATGTGGGCACCGTGGGAAGTTAAATAATCTCTCTCTCGCCATAGCACGCCGAAGTCATGTACAACTCCGAATGCATAACGTGAATCAGTGTATATGTTGACTTTTTTATTTGTGGCTTGAATACAGGCTTGTGTCAGAGCAATAAGCTCTGCGGCTTGAGCTGACAAAGTATTTATGCGATCAGTTTCAATTATTTCAGTGTCTGTTGTGACTGCGTAAGCAGCCACCAACTCTCCTGTATTTGTTCTCATACATGAACCATCTACATACAATGTCAGGTCTGGGTCTGACAATGTGACATCGGTTAAGTCTTGTCTAGGTTTCGTCGTTATTGTAATAACTTCAATACAGTCATGGGCTAGTGGGTCTGTTCCGGTTACTGGCAAAAGTGTGGCAGGATTCAATGTGTTACAGCGTCTGATTTCTATGTGTGGCTGAAACAATGTAAGTTCGTACCCTGTAAGTCGCGCTATAGTCAAGTGTTGTGTTTGCGTTCTATTTACAAGAACCTCTACTGCATGTGGTACTTGAACTGTCAATGGATGTCCTAACACTATGGCATCGCTTTGTCTGATTGCTAAAGCTGTCGCTGCCACTGATTTTAGGCATGCAGGCAAAGCCTGAGCTACGGGATCTAATGTACTAGAAAAATAAGCACATGGTTTGTGTGCTCCTGCTTGTTCCTGTGTGAGTACTGACAAGGCAGTACCTTCGCGTTCTGTAACAAAGAGTGTAAACTGTTTTCTGTAACATGGCGTTGCTAAAACAGGTGCTTGACATAAAGCTTCCTTTAGGCTTTCAAAAGCTTGTGTATGTTCCTGAGTCCAAGGGAGAACAGTCGATGTGGCTGCCTCCTGTGTTGTCAACTGAATGAGTGGTTTTGCTAGAAATGCGTACTGAGGGATCCACTGCCTGCAATATGAAGTGAGGCCTATGAAAGCCCGCACCTCCTTTTGTGTCTTGGGTATTGGCATGTTAGCTATTAACTAGGGGTGGGCGAAATTTGCGGAATTGCGTTACGCAAATCTCCGCGAAACGGTAAAAAATCTCCGCGAACACGCAGAAATTCCGCGAACACGCGGAATTGCTTGTTCGCGATGCTTTTTTCCTGTTCACAATTGCTGTTTGCGTGCTCGGGGAGAAATATCTCGCGAACATGCATTTTGAGATCGCGAACAAGCAAAAATTTCGCGAAATCGCGGAAAGCAGACTTTTCAGCAATTTCGCGTTCTCCGCGGAACGCGAAATTACGCAAATTCCGCAAATTCCGCGAGCGGAACGGAATTTACCGCCCAGGCCTACTATTAACTGAATGCGGTCGGGTGTAAGCTGCCTTCCCTCCTTGGACAGCGAGTGTCCAAGATAAATAACTCGCTGGACACAGAATTGCAGCTTAGAAGGGGACACCTTGTGCCCCTTTTCGGCTAGAAATTGTAAAACTGTCAGTGATGCTTTTTCACATTCCGGTTCACTTCTCGCGGTGATCAACAGATCATCGACGTATTGAAGCAGAGCAGTGTTAACTGGCATGTGGATACTGTCGAGTTCTCGTTTCAGTGCTTGGCTATAGATGCTGGGGCTTTCTGTAAATCCTTGAGGTGCGCGTGAGAATTTAAAGCTACGTCCATTTAAACTAAATCCAAACAAATATTGGCTTTCCGGATCTATTGGGACGCTGAAAAAGGCATTCTTGAGATCGATTACAGTAAAAAATGTCGCTTCGGAGTCAATAGCTGTCAGTAATGACGAGATATCTGGGACCACAGGAAATTGTGGCACAATGCATTTGTTTAATTCGCGCAGATCAATAACCAATCGATATACTGGCGGGGCCTTTGGATCTGTTCGTTTAAGAATCGGAATTATCGGTGAATTACATACATTGGAGTCTGTTTCTACAACTACTCCTTGGGTAATGAGCTCGTCAATGATTTGTAGTAAAGCCACTACAGCATCTGGTGGTAACTTGTATTGTCGCATTCGTGGTAGTACCACTCCTGCCTTTAATGTGACTCGATACGGTGTAATATTCATGCAACCGACATCAGTAGGGCCTTGTGCCCATAGATGTGTTGGTAAAGTCTGTAGTCGGGGATCCATGTCTCTAGACACATAATGACCTTTAAAATCACGTAAAAACAACCTTACTCCTTCCGGAGAACAACATATTATAGCTCCTAGAGCTTTCAGTGTTTTTATTCCTAACAGATTTTCTGGACATGATTTAGTAAGCAATAAATCTGTAGTTCGGGTCAAAGGTCCTATCGTAAGTGGGAGAGGCTGTGACACTTCATTAACAATAGG
Source organism: Triturus cristatus (assembly GCF_964204655.1). NCBI lineage: Eukaryota > Metazoa > Chordata > Amphibia > Caudata > Salamandridae > Triturus > Triturus cristatus. The sequence continues at coordinate 648,824,043 of NC_140581.1, forward strand.
TTTTCCCGAAAAACCAAGGGAAATATTCTGTGAGCCTGAGAGGGGTGCCCCTGGAACTTCACTACGTTTTATGGTTGTTCGACTTGCCCCTGTATCGAGTAAAAATTTTCTGTCTTGGCCTAATAATTCACTATGTACATAAGGTCCTTCTTGATCTACAGGGATCTCGATAAGGGGTAAGTCAACTTCCCTCTCTAGGCTTGTTCATGCGTATCGTTGATAATCAGGATAGTCGTACTGTGCGGTCTGGTACAGCTGTCGTGTCGTGGTTTGTGTGGCAGCAACAGGCAGCGCTGGTGCAGCTGGCACAAACTGTATAGACTGTTGTGAAGCTGGCATGGACTGTGCATGCTGCGGAGCTCCTTGTTCATTCTGATCCTGTCTAGGTGGCCGTGGTCTTTCTTGTGTTTTACCTATGCTGATATTATGTTTCAAAACTGGACAATCGTATACGTAATGACCTGGCTTTTTACAATAATTGCATGTCCCTTTTACAGGTCCTGCTGAATCACCGGAATGTGTCATACCCTTTTTATGTCCTTCAGCTGGGACTGTCTGAGAAACTAACATTTTCATTTTCGTGTCTTTCATGCGTCTGTGTTCATGTTCTTGTTCCTCTCTAATTCTATTGTGATGGTACTGTAACATTTGTAACATTTGTGATGGAGTGTTACCTTGCCAGGTACTCTCGAATTTTAATACTCTATTCTTTACTTGGGGTAGGGCATTTTCTACTAATTTTGTTACAAACAGATGCGGGTATGATTCGCTACTTGCTTTTAGGCCACTATTTATACCAAAACATTTTTCAAATCGGGCATAGTAATCACTAGTGTCTTCATCTTGCTTCTGCTTACAGGCTGAAATTGTACCCCAATCTTCCTTTTTCGTAGTTAATAAACGTGGCAGTACCTGTACTAATAAACCTGGTAGTGCTTTAGTTTTATCCCCGAGTCCTGCTCCTGCAGTTCGGGCCTTTTCTTCTGCTTCTAATACTGACCATTCTATCTTTTGGTCTCCTACCTCCCACTCTTTTTCCCTGAGTTTCTCATAAATGCCAGCAGGCATCAATACCTTTAATATTGTCATAATGTCGGGATAGGTATACTCTCCCATGAGTAACATGTCTTTAATTTCTCGGTGAAAACCCGCTGGATCTTTGTCATGACTGGGTACCACTTTCTTCATTTCTAACAATTCTATTTTTGATATGGGCGTATATACAAATACGCGCTTAAACTCGTTGTCCTCGCCCTTTATTGGGTGCACTTCTCGTAAGGGATTCTGTCTATCCATGTAATACGTGGTTCTTTCCTTGATGGGCAATGAGACACGGTCTGAACATACAAAAAGAATATACTGCTTTCTTGATTCTAGAATTTCTTTAATTAATTTAGTACCTGAACCTCTCCATCTATTCATAAGCAATTCAGTCAATATGTCAGGTAAGGGACGAGGGTCCGAATGCTGACTCTGATATAGTATAATGAGTTGTTGAATCATATAAATCCCAGCTAACCGCTGTTCATCTGGGGTGAGATTCAAAAATGCGCGTGCTACTGTATCATCACTATATTTTCCGGGACTGTCCACCCAATGGACAGCTGCCCTAGCTAAATCTTGTTCATCCATAGAATCGAGGAAATGATAACCCCTTCGTTCTCGGAGTAGTTTGTCGGCGGCTTGGAACGAATGCTCGTTAGACCTGATGTTAATTATAGGTATTTGGAAATTCTTGTTATTATCTGGACATATCGGACGTATCGGGTCAATAGGACATCTATTACTATTACAAGATCTTCCTTTACCTACATAGGCTATGGTGTCTGACTGTCCTGCGGGCAGTCCTGACCCTTCCTTCTCGTTTTGTTCGAACTCGTCTACCGCTAATCTTTCTTCGTGTAGGCGTTCTATTTCTTTACGGATCTTTCGGCACATGGCTATTATACAATTTTGTTTATCATGTCTACCTTCTGATATATTCTGGCTCCATCTGGTAAGAATTTGCATTGCTTCCGGGTCTACCCCCGGTCGGTCTTCATTTCTGATCACACAATTTATGAGGAAACGTAACAGTTCCCCCTGTATCTCCACTTTCTGGTATTCCATAGCTCTGTTAATACATTCTGGATCTCGCCCTGTTTGGACAAAATGGTATATTTTATCTAGATGCGCAGTCATTCCTGGTAACTTCCCTAAATACACTGCGGCTCGTCTGATACGCAATGATGCCAGGGTCATTTCGTCCTCTTTGCCGGGCACAGGGTCATATCTACAATCTATAAGAAGTTCCTTAAGTGTACGGGAATTTATGAGTTTGGGTGTACGTGAATGTGCTGACTCCTGAAAGGTAAGTTTATTTATTCTGGGTGGCGTAGAAAAAATGTTGCTAGCACCTCCCGCAGCCCCATCTGGGGTGTCGGGTGTGAAAGGATTCGTTGAACGTGATACAGCAACTATAGGTGTGGACACAGCTATAGAAGCAGCTGTAGGAACAGATGTAGAAACAGATGTGCTTGCCGGAACTTGTGACACGATCTGTTGCTGTAGGGATACGGGTACTGGGTCTTGGCGTTGAACCTCCCTGATAGGCGGTCTATGTGGGGCGGAATTAGCATACTCGGGAGCTGCGTCATCTAAATATGAGGAAAGAAAAACATCTTCTGCGGTTCTAGGATGCCCCTTAGGATGTACCTTTATTGGAAATAATGGGGGTGGCAAGTCTTTCGGTATTTCTGGAGTAGCTTTAGGTAATCCTTCGGCCAGAAGGGGATACATACCATTCATAAGGGCATTTCTTTGTCTGTCTACTTGTTCTGATTTCACTCGGATACCTTCCTCAATTAATAGATTTTCTCGAACTTTACTGGAATTCTCTTTACTCTTCTCCTCCTGTCTACGTGCTTTTTCTGTACGTCTATGAGGTTCTTTACGCCATAACTCAACGGCATCTTTCTGTGACTGTCTGACTTTCCTTTTCCATAACTCTTCTTCTACTTTCATGATGCACTCTGCATCCCAGGTTCCCGCTGTGGGCCACCTCTGACTTTCTGGTAATTCCTTGGTGTAGTCTACCCATAAATCAAGAAATAATATAGCGTCTAAGCCATGTTTATGATACATGAAGTACCCTGGAGTGTCCCTAGGAGGAATAGGAACGGCTTCTTCGAGTACCCCTTTTCTTGTAGTGATCTGTCTTAGTTTCGAAAAGAGCGGCATATTGAGAACTGATCTGATACTTAATCTTGAACACACTTAGTACAAAAGCACAATAATGAACAACCATTCATACCACAATATGCAGGACGTTTAACACATTAAACATTAAACATTAAACATTTTTAACCTTTAAAATAACCAACAATGATGATCGTCTGCATAACTAATCACCAAGCATAATTCTTGACAATAACTAGATACTTCGGAATACTTGATATACTGCTAAACAGTACATATACACTGCTAAAACAGTGCAGACCGGATTTGTGTACCCAAACCCGTCTTGACCGGCACAACCTATGTGCACGTCAGAAATGCCTCCCCAGTAATGGTACTCACCGGGTAGCTTCGGAAACGGAAGGCCTCGGAGACTGAACTTGGACCGGACTGGACTCGACTCGACTCGTTGGAAACTGGACTTGACTTCGAACTGGTGGGCCTCTGTATACCTCGGATCTTGCTCTCTCAGCTAGGCTCTGGTCGGGATACTTCGCACTTCTCACCGCCTCGTCTGGGTGTTGATCGCAGCCTCAGTCGCCCCCGCTTGACCGGAGGGAGATACAGGAAATCCTGCTGGTACGCGTAATTGTCCGTCCAGCTGTGGCAGGAGACCGGGCCTGCAACTCACTGCCGGCGCGTGAGATGAGAAAGGGTCCCTGTTCGGGCGCCATTCATGTGGTAAATAAAATTCCTTTACCGGGACTTAATTTGATACAGAAACATAATAAAATAGCTCAGTAAAATAAGAGGCAGAATCCGTGGTATTAGAGGTTCGGAATGGGCTTTATTCCAATGATCGATTATAATCGGTTGCTCCAAGTTCCATCACCACGGAGGTTCAGGAAGTGAAGTACATACTTTATTGACAAGAAATGACTTTTATAGTACATACATTACAATGAAGTGAATGCAGTAGGCGTAACAATTGATAAGGAAAATGACGATTCATATGCGTAACCGAAAATGGGTGTAACAAGGAGTAAAAAGAAACATAATTGGTTATGATGTCATATATAGGTGGATCTATAAGATAATACTTGGCATAGATGCGCGCGCAGCAGCATGACGTGTGATTGACGTGCAACTAGGGGGTGAAGGGGACTTGACATTTAGCTCTACATGTGGAGACGAAAAGTCTGGGGGGTCAAGTCAACCTAATCCCAAATCATATCTAACATCCTATGTTTAAAGAACTATGTTATCCACAAAAGAAGGACTCTCGGACAGAATCTATTCTATACTGACTGTGCGTGCGTGTACAAGCGTCTAAGTGTCTACACTAAATGCGAGGGCAGGAATCTTCCATAGTAACAGGGCTATGAATTACTTGTATAAAGACAGAGAAGCCGGGCCCTTTGCTCGGTAGCTGGAAGAATGTTTACTTAAACTACTAGGCAGGAATGCATTGGCTGAGGGGGAAGCAGATAACTCGAAGGTGAAATACAGTTCTTGGCAGAGAATAGGCTGATGTCAGGCTTCGTGAGCCGCGCAGAGAATGAGACAAAGTTCATGGTCACAGTTGCAGGCTCAGACTGGAGCTTTCAGAGGCAGAAGGCAAGAAGAGTTTTGATGACAGAATCAGGGCCTACTTGCCTGGACTGTAAAATGGCATAAGTGAACCATATAAAGCCGGTGGCTTTTCATACTTAGGAATGGAATATCCGGCCTATTCATGGCGGATCTGACAGAGGACATGTTGACGGTGGACGCACATGTGTTTGCGTCTTCATAACTGGAACTGGAGGAAACATACATGTACTTGTAATATGTACATAGAACCGTTGGGGTCCAAGATAGGGGACATAACTGACCAGAAAAATCCATATTTCCACAGTTCCCAAGTTGTGCTCTCGGATTTCGACCCAGACCTTTCAAGCAGAAATTACCGAGGTGTGGTACAATCCATATTGGGGACGAGCTCTTAAGCTGTCTATCACCCACTGACGTACTATACTCAGCCTCGCTCAGATCCTTATAAGCCTGTACCTCTTCACTTGGGATAAGCGATGCATCAAAAACATCTCTATCTAAATCCGCTATCGCTATCGCCAAAGGTTTGTGATACGGCCCAGGACCAAAATTGGCAGAACGTGGCTCTCGACTGGGGTAGGAATCTAGTGCACTACGGAACATAGTTTGGAATGCTCGAGCCGAACCCTGGGAACTATACGGAAGGACCAAATATGGAATACCCCTATCCATGGTATGTGGCATTAACCCACACACCCAACAATTGGTAGTATTCATCACCAACTGATGCTGATGTAGAAGTTGGACGAAGGAGTTATTCATAAATTCCGCACGCCTAACCTGTTCATGTTGAGGCAGAGGATGAAAAGAATGTGGGGAAACAGTGGTGAGGGAGCTTAGTTTAGGAGAAGAGGTAGGTGAAACAGAAGGTAATAACAACTGTACTCCAAAATACACTCCACCCACCAATAACATAGATACGGTCAGGAACAATAGGAACACCTGAAACAAAAAGCATTTTGTACATACAACTCTTCTTAATTCTGATCTCTGCGCCGACATCCTTTCTACTTCCAACAGCTTAGAGAATGCCATCCTCTACAAACCGTCCGTGACGTACTTGACGCACTTCGTTCTGAGTAGCGATTATCAATCCCCAGGAGTTCCCAGGAATCGACAAAAGTAACCAACCTAGCGTCAGAAACCTGCTAAACAGAAAGGAGTACCCGCACGGCCCTACGGTGACCCGGATGGAGAGGTTTCCTCGAAAAGTTCAGTATTATTACAAGTCTCTTAGCCGTGGGACAGCACATAAAAACTCAAAAAGAAAGGATATAATTGTCCATAATGTTCATAACATCAAAAGCAAATATACAACTAATTTTTATTAGTCCTTGAACGAAGAAAGTATAGACTTCTTCCAGGTCGAGTTTGCTCTACAAACAATTGTTCAGCTGGCGCTACAGTATTCGATGAAGTGAACAACGAGTCAGACCTTGGGCTCTCTGCTACCGATGACTCCACATGTGGGTCTGGCAGTGACAAATCATTCCCCACAGGTTGAGCGTCGCTAAACGGCACAAAGTGCAAAGGAGTCTCAGTTTCTGTTGCCGAAATCCCAGTCCTCACCCAACCATCCGTTGGTAAGGGGATCGGTACCTTTTTCGTATGGCTGGCGTGTACCCAATTTTTCCGGCCCTCCAGTCGAACCGCAGTCCTCGTCGTCAATAAGACTTGAAAGGGACCTACAAATCTTGGCTCCAAGTTACGTTTCCGACCAAAATTTCGGGTAACAACCCAGTCCCCTGGCCGGAGCTGGTGTCCAGGGCACTCTGTCTGCGCCGGTAAAGCTTCAAAGACCTGTTGATGGATTAACCGTAGTTTAGTGGTCAAATCATGCAGGTAATCAATTAACATTGGATACTCAAGACTATCAAAAGCCCGTGGTCTCGGGACCCCCCAAATATTCGCAGGGCGGCCGAACACAATCTCATATGGGCTAAGCCCTACTCGAGAGTGTACGGTCGCTCTGGTCGATAGGAGAGCCAAAGGCAAGGCATCAGGCCATGATAGACCAGTCGTAGCCTGGATCTTGGCGAGTTTTAGTTTTAGGGTACCATTGTACCCTTCAACCAAACCCGCTGCCTGTGGATGATTAGCGCTATGGAATTTTTGACGAATTCCAAGACCCTTGCACACACTCTGCATTACACTTCCCACAAACTCACTTCCATTATCCGACCATACAATCCGTGGCATTCCGTACCTAGGAAAGTATTCCTTCAGCAGGATTTTTGCTGTGGACAGGGCAGTGTTATCCTTAAGAGGATAGGCCTCAATCCATCTGGAGAACGCACAAACCACAAACAAAACATACTTTAGGTTATTGCATCTCTCCATATGGATAAAGTCCAGCTGGATAACCTCAAAGGGACAAACAGGAGGAGCAAAATGACCAGGTGGAGTGGGAGTGCCCTTGCCAGGATTGTGCATCAAACACACCATACAATTCTTAACCACTCTCTCAGCACACTTAGCAATACCCTCATTTCTCCATACAGGGGACAAAAACCTACATATTCCTTTCGCACTAATATGTGACAACCCATGAGCCATCGTCACAACAGCTAATACGTACGCATCTGGTAACATCCACCTCTGACATTCCGTCAGGTCAACCCAACATCCATGCATGTCCAACTTTCCCGTACTTTCTTTCCACTTAGTCTTTTCGACTTTAGTAGCTTCATTCTGAATTGCTTTCACACTCTCAATAGTATTTTCACACATACCAGTCTCTGTCGGCCACCTCACTGAACTCGTGACATACATTCGGGTCGCAAGATCCTTAGCCGTTTCTTTAGCAATCTCATCCGCAAACGCATTACCACGACCAACATCATCCGTCACTTTCCGATGTGCACTACACTTAACAATCGCCACTTGTTTAGGCAGTGTAAGTGCATCCAAAAGGTCATTCACAAGCTGCCCATGCTGAATCTTCGTACCATGCGATGTCATAAATCCTCTTTCTCTCCACAATCTTCCAAAGTTATGCGCAACACCGAATGCATACTGACTGTCGGTAAACACATTCACTCGCTTTCCTTTAGACAAAACACACGCTCTTGTCAATGCAATCAACTCTGCAGCTTGAGCTGAATTCTGATTCAATCTCGCAGTTTCCACAACCGTGCTCAACGTCACTACAGCATACGCAGTCGTCACATCACCATTCGGCAATTTAAAGCACGAGCCATCCACATACAAAGTACCATCGGGATCTGTCAAGGGAGTGTTTTTTAGGTCCACACGACCTTTTGTTTCTTCCTCAGTTCGTAAATAACAATCATGTGGTGGCACATCATCTGATTCCATATTAATCGGCAACAATGTCGCCGGATTCAGTACATTACAACGTTTGATCTGTATATGACTTGCCAAAAGGGTCAGCTCGTACCCAGACAACCTTGCACTCGTCAGATGTTGAGTCTTTGTCCGATTCAAAAGAGTATCAACTGCATGCGGAACCATCACCATGAGCATATTATCCATAACAAGACCTGCGGACTGCCGAATAGACGCCGCTGCTGCCGCTGTCGCCCTCAAGCAACTTGGCAACGCTCTAGCTACCGGGTCTAAGGTCGAGGAAAAATATGCACACGGGCGCTGCTTGTCACCAAATTGTTGCGTTAAAACACTCAACGCACAACCTTCCCTCTCGTGAACGTATAATGTGAATGGCTTGCTGTAATCAGGAGTACCTAACACGGGAGCCGAACACAGTGCATCACGTAGGTCAGAAAAACTTTTCTGACATTCCTCCGTCCATGGCAAAGGAGTCGAAACGTCCTTGCACGTGAGAGCTATCAATGGCTTCGCTAACAGTGAAAAATTCGGAATCCACTGTCTGCAGTATGACGTGATACCTAAAAAGGCACGCACATCTCTCTGGGTCGTCGGCACAGTCATTCGAGCAAGTGCTGCAATTCTTTCAGGAGTCAACCTTCTTCCCGCCTTTGACAATAAGTGACCTAAATAGGTAACTTCTTGACAACAATATTGCAACTTAGAAGGTGACACTTTGTGGTGAAGTCACAGAGATGCTGCAATAGTGACACAGTAGCAGTCTTGCAAACTTGTTCAGTATCTGCAGCTACCAACAGATCATCAACGTACTGAATCAAAGCCGCACCAGTTGGCAGCACAAATGCATCTAGTTGACTCTTAAGAGCTTGGCTGTATATCGATGGGCTCTCACAGTAGCCTTGAGGTGCGCGCTTGAACCGGAAACTGCGACCTCCTAACGAAAATCCGAACAAATCACGACTTTCCTCAGCAATCGGAATGCTAAAGAACGCATTCTTCAGATCGATTACCGAGAACCATGATGCAGAGGCTGGAATCAGAGTCAGTAAAGCTGTAATGTCTGGAACCACAGGAAACTGCGGGACAACAATTTTATTTACTTCCCGTAAGTCAATAACTAGATGGTACACGGGAGGCTTGGACGGATCAGTTTGTTTCAAAATAGGCAACACGGGACTATTACACACGTTACCTCGTGTCTCCTCGATAACATCTTTACCGATCAGATCATAAATGATTGCTAATAGTGCCCGTTCACCATCAAGGGAAATACGATACTGGGGTATGCGTGGTAAGCGCGCATCAGCTTTCAATTGAACAACATAAGGTGGGATATCCAGTAGGCCCACATCATTGGGACCTGTCGCCCACAAAGAAACCGGAAGAGAACTCAATTCCGGTGGGAGCTTATCGATCGAGAGATACATAGGGGAAATCACATTCTCGCCCAATGTAAGCTCCACACCCGTAGGAGAGCAGTACAAAGTCGCATGTAACCTCTTCAGCAGATCCAAGCCCAAAAGATTCTCACCACAAACAGTAGTCAAAATCAAAGGAGCTTCTAACTCATGAGACCCAATCGTAAGGGGCAAGGGGCTAGAAACTGGATTGCTAACGGGGGCGCCAGAGAATCCAACGGAAACATTCGTCAAGCCAGACAAAGGCGCGCCAGGGAGTTTCGAATGCATAATGGATCTTTTTGCTGCACCAGTGTCCAACAGAAAAGGCTCAACGACACCCAATGTGGCTACTGCAACATAAGGCCCTCTCTGATCAACCGGAACTGATACTTCTCCCTTCCTTTGTCTATGGCTGTCCTAGTAGATACCATCCGTATCAACATCACGCTCGACGTAATAGTCATCCACATGATACTGTGCAGATCTACCAGACGATTGCTCACGTCGATTGAAACAATTCTGCGAGTCTGAGGAAGTGGCAAAACGCTCGGCCTGATTCTGAGTAACTCCACGACCTCTACCACGTGAAGCTTGTTGAGGACCACCACGACCTCCTCGAGCTGACACACCATTATTCCTATCACGGAGAACCGGACAATTAAACTTCAAATGGCCCTCCCCTCGACAATACGCACATTGATTATATCCCAACACAAAACGAGGTGCGGGAGAGTCATTTCGCGTCTGCGATCTAGAGAACTGTGATTGCGATCTATTTGGCTGTTGCGAATCATTGAAATTCGAGCGCGGAGGATACGCTTGCTGCAATAGGACCTTAGTTTTAAGACCCTTTGTTTTCTTATCTGCACGTTCACTTTCCTCCTTTTCCCTATTTTCGTAATATTGGGCCGTAGCCAATATTTGAGCAGTGGTAGAAACAGCCCATGAACTCTCAGAATTTTTCAACTTATTGCTAAGTTCGGGCAACAAGTTCGATACAAACTTATCAACAAACAGCCGCTGACCACCTTCGGAACCCATGTCCTGGCCACTATGATCGACAAATGCTTCCTCGAATCTCGTAAAGAAATCGGATACGCTTTCATCCCTCTTTTGCTTGCACGCGGACAACTTGTCCCAATTGACGCGCATCGCCGGCATAAGCGTTTTCATAAGGGTAATTATCCTCTGGGGCAATTCCACAATAAGCTGCTCAGGCTTAGCCCCACCGACCTGCTGAGCGTCTGCCGCTGTAAGGGCAGCCCAATCACCGCCTAACTCGGCCGCGTGATTCTCGTGACGAATTTTCGCCCAAATCGGCTGAGGCACTACATTACCAAACAACATGTCAATATCAGCAAGGTTCATAACAGTAGCATCCACCAATTGGGACAACTCCTTATAATAACCCGCTGGATTTTTACGGGGATCAGGCAAAGTTTGCTTCACCTGTAAGACTTCCGATCGTTTCCAAGGGAGGTGTATCCACACTCTCTGAAAACGGCCTGGGACAGCAGGGTTAGCAGTAGGATCACCTGGCATCCATACTGGGGGAACTTCCCGCATCGGATATTGACCAGGTTGTGCCATCCATGCTGCAGTCTCTTCCTTAAACAATGCTCGAGGTTGAACTGTGCATCGAAATGATAACAGACGTTCTAGAGCTTCTCGAACCTTGTCACCCACGATCACACCAGTTGTGAACCGATGCTGGAGATCAGAAACCTCTGACGGTACATTATCTGTCACATCATGATCCCACTCCTCCTTCAACGATTTACACAATTCCTCAAACACGAATCGTTGAGTGGTCGCATTAAACTGAGAAACTGTTTCAAACACTACACGCGAAGAGTATTTAACAGGATTACGTATCCATTTACGTGCCATTTTTACCAGCGATTCACGTTCCCTATCATCAGGAAGCTGACTGCGCCGCTGAGCGGCATCAGAAAGAGTCGAGCCGAGTATTGGCCCAAAAAGCGGGGAATAAAGAGTAGCAACAGCAGTCAGGAGACGACTACGAACAGAAGGAGAAGAGGAAGAAGATGCAGGCGCAGCAACAGTAGGGGTGGAGGCAATAGGAGTAGACGCGGCACCAGGAGTAGTGGGAACAACAGACTGAGGAGGGACTTGAAAAGGCGCAGTAGGAAGAGAAGCCGGTAAAAGAGGAGAAACGATTTGTGGCACAAGGGGATGCGGGAGAGCGGGAGGAACGGTGGGCTGACCAGCGGCCGCCAAAACAGCAGGTGGAGGAAGAGGTAGAATCACAGGGCCCAGAGTATCGGGAGCATAGGGAGGTGGTGATTTCAACAGATAAGACAATAGCGAATCCTCTACCGCTTCTTTTCCCGATTTATCGACATTAGACGGTAGCACCGGATAACATTTATCCATCGCCATATGATGAAGTCGAGCACTAACTTCCTGCTCTTTCTCATTTTTGTCTCGCTGATACTGTTCAGCATCTTGCATCACCGCAATAACACCGTCTCTTTTATTTTTCTTACTCTGTTTGATTTCTTTCTGCTTGGCCTCTTTCCGCCATAACCGGAAGGAATCAAACATGGCCGGCCTAACCTTCTTTTTAAACAGTTTAGCTTCCAAATTATCTAAAACGGCAGTTTCGAAACTACCATGAGATGGCCAACTAAGAACGCCATCATTTTTAGTGTAGCGGACCCAATATTCATTATACACAATAGGACCCATGCCATGGCGACTATAGAGCTCGTAAATTGGAGTTCCAACCGGAGGTATCGGACATGAATCCTCCAGCCGGGAAGCCATTCTGCAACATTTGAGAAACCCAAACAAAGTACTACGGTTAGGCATCGCGCACACTAACCGAGTTTACAAATTTCAAGGGCTATCGAATTTATGATATCCTCGCAAAAAGTTTGCGAGACCCTCGGTTTTTGGCAATTGCAATCGTCAAATAAAACCCAACAACTAAGAACCACGAATGCTATGGTACCATGCAAACAACAAAGGAACACTGGGAGCGACCCACAAATACTTAACTGAAAGAACAATGGCGTCACCAGGAAGGCCCGTCTATCGTCTCGCCGTACAAAGGACTACGGCAGGCGCCAAAACAGGTCGACAGTCAGGGCATCAGTCCGTCGCAGCCGTCAGGAGGCGGGGATCTTCGCGGGAAAAGACGTCGGGCCACTTATTTCGACAACTGGATCGATGAAGCGGGGTGCACCTTCCCTCGGAGATTTCACACGAAGTTCCTCACGATTGTCGGGCTTTGGACCGGTACCGTTGATGTCGAGCCCCACGTGGGCGCCAACTGAAGGACTGGGTTTTTCTAAGACCCAGCGGTGCCAGGGAACAACACCTGAAACCTTCGCGGGTTACCTGTTCTGGCGTACCAAACACAGAGACACGGGACACTTCCAGCGACGTCAGAGATCAGCGTTTATTTACTGCAGGGATACAGAGGTCACAAGAAGTACACAGCGTGTAGGTTCTCGGAGACTGCTTCAATTTGCAAAAGTGGATCGCTCCTTTTATACACGTTTTTCCCATAGAACAGTATAGTGAACAAAGATTACAACTCAGTTCCCATAATAAACTTCAAGAGGGTCGCGTTCATGTTTCAGGAGGCCGGAACATAATTACAACAGTATTGCCAGTTCCCAACTGTAAAAACATATCTTCTTTGCAATAAAACACATTCCATCCTGATCGTAAACACATTAGGGGAAGGGACAAGAACAGATGCAAGGAAGGACATGGATGCACAACAGATTAGAGAAGAGTGTTAGGAGTAATAAAGGGAACTTGATAACGGGATCAGAGACACCGTGTCTAATGTATGCATGGCTGAAACAATAGACCGGCACGGCAAGATGAGCCTTGAGCGGGGCCATCTGCCTTCGTCGTGTCATTTCCCTCGTCATAAAAGTCATACTCCAAAGAACACGTGTCCCTCGTGTAAGCTTGGGAGTCCCAGGGTCACGAAGCGGACGAAGTCCGTTCGCTGGCTACTTGAGGGCAAGAAACAAAATGGATGCCGTATCTAAAATGGAACCCGAGGGTTCAGATGAACAAACCCAAAAATCAGACGAACCATACGTGGTTGCGTAGCAAAACTGCGTACACCCACTATACACGTCATTTGCGGTTCGTAGATACCCAACTCATCCATATTCGTCACCACCCAAAAGTGTCGTTCCGTCCCACACGGAACCTCACAGCTGTCCTGCAGTGTCACCGTCCTCTTCGTCAGCATATCATCAGGAAATCGAAGGAGCGACCCTCCAACCTCTCTATTCTATGGATTTATAATAATTTCAATAGCAAAATGTAACAATATTGAGTTTTAAACTGTTCTGATTGGCTGATCAGGGGTCAACCTCTCTGTTCCCATAAGGTTTAGTCCATGTTGCCAGCATACTTGCTGGTTCCGGTTCTTTAATAAAACCTTTTGTCTGTAGCGCTGGCACCTTTCCCAGTGGCCTTGATAAGTACAGCTTGCCTGGGGTCAAGACAGGGCCATTGTTGCTCATCTTTTAGCGCAGGCGCACTTCACCCAAGCCTGGTTCAGCGTCGGCAGTTGGGTTAGGCACCAAAAGCAGCCATCATTTGATAGGCCAGAATAGTCAACTTAAGCAAAGAAACACAAAAACGTAATTAATACATAGAAATGACTAATTAAATGTTATTCCCTCGCTAATACCCATATGTGTGTGTATTTATCTAGCCAAAAGAAACACTCAATGCGGTTTATACTTACTAAATAAAGCACAAATCACAATTTCATTACCAAAGCGACATATATCATGCAATGTTCTAATTATCTATCATTAATATACGTACGAAATTTAGTTCATGTCATTAATTAGGCCATGCAGATGCAAATCCCACGTGTATTTCGGTCATTAATAAGGTTGATTAGTTATTTCCACATCACTCCAAACCATTAGTACGATTATGATTAATTAATTAATCTAATTAATAAAACGACATGCAAAATGGGATGGGTATACAAAAATTTTGCATAACCCGCTCCAGTAGCAGCACATCAGACCATGCATGGCAGGAGGGAGGAGGCTAGTCCATGGATTCAGACAACAGAGAATAGGGAGGAGGTGTATGGGGCAGCAAGCTAACTGTTCAGAGAAGGTGGGTATTAGGAACTTTATTGTTTTTAAAATGTGTGTCTGTGCAAAATACTTAAAATATGAACAAGTATGCAGCATAATCTCACTTTTATTCAGGAAGAAGAGGACGTTTGTGACTGTGACTCCGGGCTCACTTGGCAGAAACACCCCCTGACCCTCCACCCCCCATCGCAAGATGTAATGCCCGTGAAAAGGGTAGGTGGACGCAATGTTATATAGAACATAGTCCTGAGAGCACGATTATAAATGAAAACTAGATATAGTATATGGTATAAACTATGCACCAAAAAGAGAGATATAAGATGAACCGGGCGTGAAATATAATATGGAATACATTGTGCGCAATGACAGATTCATTGGAGAGCGCGAGATAGCACAGGCACTAGTGCGTGCTGTGCGATATGCGCCTTGGAGTGTAATATGCACAGGGCAGTGTTGTGTAACCTAACAAGTCTCTAAAGTTGTAATATAAAATATCTGCTGGGGAGTGTAACGTTGCATATGCACTGTGACAAAGATATGGATCCCAGATTGTAATATGTATGGCATAGCGCTGTGCGTTATAACATAGGCATCGAGGAAGGCACGTTAGATGGGGCAATATAACCTGTGCGAAGGCAAGTGTGTCATGACATATTCACGGGGTGGTGTTACAGTGCACATGGGCTAGAGAGTGTCATAGCATACGCACTAGCTGGTGGAATACAACACAGAGGTGTGAGGCACTCGGTGGGCACTGGTGGGTGTAACATAGCATTGGGCTCAGCCAGGAGCACGCTGTGATTCTCAAGTGACTTTTGTCTCCTTTCCAGAGAGTAAAATAAAAAGTATTACACATCCGTCGGTGGATGTGTGTTTTATTAACCGTGAGGGGGATTTCTTGCATAGTTTGGTCGAATTTTTGTCGATTCCCCTTTGAATGGCTTGGTGTGCGTGTATATTAAATGTGCCTGTCAATAGCTACCCATGTTTGTATCAATAAACGACAAGGGTATCTACTTGGAGAGTACCCACTGGCAGGGGTGCCGAGATTAGGCACGGTAGGGCGTCAGACACGTCAGAGCTTCACTAGCGGTGTAAATACATTCCATGTGGATTCATTCTATGCATAGTCGCCTTTTAATGAATATCACGCAAATCGTCATGGTGATAGGTACATACGGTTTGTCCAGCATGTCCTAGGTGTTTCTATAAATATATATTTTTTAAAAATAATAAAAAACAAAGGCCGGCCCCGGGGAATGGGGTCCCCGGGGCCATAAGTGGCCTGAGGAGGGGGGCAACGCAGCCCCCTCCTAAAGAATTTTTTAAAAAAAAGGTCATGACCCGGGGGTGCAGGCCCTGGGGGATGGGGTGCCCAGGGCCAGTAAATTAGAAAAAGAAGGGGGGCCACACAGCCCTCCTTCTTCAAAAAATAAAATAAATAAAAGACCGGCATCGCGCCGGAGGCCACGCCCCCTCCTTGCAGCACTCTGCAAATGCCCCCCTGGCCAGTTGGAAGTTGGGGAATTAATTCCCCTTCAATACTGAGGGTCCCTGAGGGCCAACTAGCCCAACAGGTATCTCCAGTATGCGCCAGGGAGCTGCGTTGCAGACAGGTGTTCTGAGGCCACTCCCCTTTTTACACCTCTATGCAACGCAGCTCTGTGGCGCTTACTGGAGGTACCTAGTGGGCTAGTTTGACCCTAGGGACCCTTAGGATTCAAGGGGACTTAATCTCTCAACTTAGAACGGCCACAGGGCACATTTACACAGTGGTAAAGGGAGGGGATGGGGCCTGAGGTGACGTGTGCAAACACGCCCTGTGATGCGTTTTAAGTTGGGGAAATAATTCCCTTTCAATCCTGAGGGACCCTGGGGGCCAACTAGCCCACCAGGTGCTTCCAGTAAGCGCCACTGCTCTGCGTTGCAGAGGGGTGGTGCAGGCCGTGCCCCTTTTTACACCCCTCTGCAATGTCGCTTACTGGACGTACCTAGTGGGCTATTTTGCCCCTAGGGATCCTCAGGATTCAAGGGGACTTAATCTCCCAACTTAAAAAACGTCCACAGGGCGTGTTTATACAGTGGGGAAGGGAGGGGACGGGGCCTGAGGCGACGTGTGCAAACTAGGCCTGGGCAAAAATTTCGTTCCGTTCGCGGAAATTGCGATAATTTGACATTTTTGCGTTCCGCGGAGAGCGCGAAAATGTCAAAAATTCCGGTTTCCGCAGCTTGGCGATAATTTGTTTCTTGCTCGCGCTGTAAAATGATACATTCTCGCGCGCGCGCGATCGCCTTACCTGAATCCCTGCGTTCGCCGACAAGTTTTCTTGATCCGGTCGCGTTCTCCATGAGATGTTGTATTGTTTTTAGCCATTTGCGCTGTCTCGCGACAGTTCGCGCCCGCAGTGACGTCATGCGTCGCGCGATCACGTCTTTCTTCTCGCGATCATGCACCGCGAGAA
This sequence comes from Triturus cristatus, assembly GCF_964204655.1. Taxonomy (NCBI): domain Eukaryota; kingdom Metazoa; phylum Chordata; class Amphibia; order Caudata; family Salamandridae; genus Triturus; species Triturus cristatus. The sequence continues at coordinate 648,841,080 of NC_140581.1, forward strand.
CAACTCAAAACAAGATGGCCGCGCCCGCAAGCAACCACATGGGTAAGTTGGCGACCCGCAACCATGCAGAAAATCTCGCGAACATGCCGGAAAAAAACTTCCGCATCTTTGCGATATTTCTGCTTGTTTGCGATCATTTTAAACATTCTCGCGATAATTTGCGAAGGTTAATTCCGCAAATTCCGCCCACCCCTAGTGCAAACACGCCCTATGGCACGTTTTAAGTTGAGGAAATAATTCCCCTTCAATCCTGAGGGCCCCTGGGGCTAACTATCCCACCATGGGGTTCCAGTAAGCGCCACTGAGCTGCGTTGCAGAGAGGTCGTCCAGGCCGTGCCACTTTTTACACCGCTCTGCAACGCAGCTCTGTGGCGCTTACTGGAGGTACCTAGTGGGCTAGCTGGACCCTAGGGACCCTCAGGATTCAAATGAACTTAATCTCCCAACTAAAAACAGCCACAGGGCGTGTTTACACAGTGGTGAAGGGAGGGGACGGGTCCTGAGTTAACATGTGCAAACAAGCCCTGTGGCGCGTTTTAAGTTGGGGAAATAATTCCCCTTCAATCCTGAGGGACCCTGGGGTCCAACTAGCCCACCAGGTGCTTCCAGTAAGCACCGCTGCGCTGCGTTGCAGAGAGGTGGTCTAGGCCGTGCCCCTTTTTACATCTCTCTGCAACACAGCTCTGTGGCGCTTACTGGAGGTACCTAGTGGTCTAGTTGGACCCTAGGGACCCTCAGGATTCAAGGGGACTTAATCTCCCAACTTAAAACGGCCACAGGGCGTGTTTACACAGTGGGGAAGTGAGGGGACGGGGCCTGAGGTGACGTGTGCAAACACGCCCTGTGGCGCGTTTTAAGAGGTAGTTTTAATCCACTGCCCTATTATATACTAGCGGCTTACAGAGGAGGTCATGCTGATCACAGGGGGACCCCAACGCATAGTGTTCCCTAGTGTATGTAGGTGTTTTCACTGTATTCTGAGTGTCTTTTAACATAGCACTGGCTCTAGGACTGGTTAGTCAGACTCAGTTACCACCAGTATCTGTCTCAAAAAGTTGAGGGTACAGGATGATTTTGCAACGAGGCTTCTTTCTGCTCTTCTGTTTGTTCTTTCTGCACATTATCCTTTTTCCTGCACTTTTCTTCGTCTTTGAGGACTTCTGTTGCTTCTTTCTGCATTTCTTTTTTTTATTTCTGTGCGTTTTTTCTTCTTTCTTCACATGTCCTATCTCTGTAGGCATAGTTAGAAATTAGCATTTAAAAAACCTTTGAAATTCACTGAAAAATCTATAGGTTTCAGGCATGTTATAGTTAGAAATTAGCATTTAAAAAACCTTAGAAATTCACTGAAAAACCATAGGTTTCAGGGGCGTTATAGTTAGCTGGACTTTTCACTCGTACAAAACCATTGAAATTCCCCCGTTATAGTTAGTTCAGCTAACTATAACTCGCGCACCCACAATGCACTGCTGATGACGTCACATATTACATCACTCATGACATGATCAGTGACATCACTCATGACATCACTGATGACATCTGAAATGACATCACTGATGACATCACTGATGACATAATCCAGTGAATGTGTGTTTTTCTGAAAATTACATATGTTTTATATATGTATATCTCAAGGTCGATGGATGAATAAATGGGTATATAAGTGTCTAAATGGTTGATTTGTTTTTGAAAAATTGGTTGTATAACTGACTGATTAAGTGTATCTTAGTGAATACATGGCTTAGTGAGTAATGTTTAAATATGTAAATATCTGTATCAGTCTCTCACTTTGTGTATAAGTGGCTGCATGGGCATCAGTAATTCAGTATGAGTATCTGAGTGTCTGTATGGTTAGGTGGGGGTATTACGTAGTGCATAGGTGCATGAATGAGTGACTCACTGTTTGTATGTGTTGAAGACAGCATGTGTGCAGGACTGTATGGGTGGAAGAGTGTGTGCATGGGTGGGTTAGTGAGTGAATGACTGTCTCAATAGTGTCTTTATGAGTATCTACATATGTTTTAAACTAGTATATGTGACTATTGGTGTATATAAGTGAGTGTATGTGAGAGTGAGAGATTGAAAGAGTTCCTGTATGAATAAGTATGTGTTACTATAAGTGTTTGTTTAAAAGACTAAGTATGTGTAAGTTTCTGTAGAAGTAAGTGTGGTGGTGTGTGTGTATAACTGTATATGCAAGTAAATGGATGTTTGATTCTTTATTAGCATGAGTGACTATGTGTGTGAGTAACTCTATGGATGAGTGGCGTTGTGTAACAGGATGTATAGGTGTATGAGTACATATGATGAGTGAGTACATGTATGAGTGACTGTATAGGACTGTTGGTGAATGAGTGGATGTGTATGTGGATCTTAGAATTACTGAATAGGTTGTTGTAACTGATATTAGTATGCCCATTATTTTGAACATTTTAGTTTCTATTTTTGAATGTGTGTATCAAAGGTTATATTAGGAGAGAGGAGGTCTGCCACTCTATCACAAGGATGATGTCATCAGAGATGTCATTTGAGATGTCATCAGTGATGTCATGAGTGATGTCACTGACCATGTCATGAGTGATGTAATATGTGACATCATCAGCAGTGCATTCCGGGCGCGCGAGTTATAGTTAGCTGAACTAACTATAACAGGGGGATTTTAATGGTTTTGTACGAGTGAAAAGTCCAGCTAACTATAACGCCCCTGAAACCTATGTTTTTTTCAGTGAATATATATATATATATAAATAACCTACTGGCGATTATCAGTAGTAGTGATAGTTAGAACTTCGTATCTATTCAAAAAGTGTTTTTTCCTTTGCCAATATCTTTGGTACCGTTTTATGAATCTTTGCGAAACTTTCAAAACTCATTGTTCACTCAGGTCAACTCCTGTCTTGAAAGTTTCGGTATGATTAGTTGAGCAGGGGCCGAGAAAAAATGGGGTCCCAAAATGCGTTTTCTCCATGTTAATTTCCATTGGAAACTTTAGGCAAACCTACATCCCGAACTGCTGAACGAAATTACACCAAATTTGGCAAAAAGGTAGGTCTTGGCTCAGAAAGCGTGCTTTTTTTTAAAAAAATGGTGTAAATCTGTTCAGTAGTTCCTGAGAAATTCAGGTGGCCGAGGAGGATTTGCGAACCCTCCCGAGCACGAGCTACATTCTGTCAACACTCCAAGAAGTTTTTGCAGCCATCTTGTGAATTGGTAAAACCGAGTCACAAGAAAACAGAAAAAAGGGGGCAGGGTAGAAACACACTGACCCCCTAGACATGCTCAGGGGGTCCCACAGGGACCCCCAGTCCTAAAAAAAACCATTAAAAAAAACATTGGCAAAATTCGCACGAATCCCACCGAACTTTTTTAAAATCGAAGCACGGTCTCCCGCTCTTTGTTTTAATCCACCCCTGGGTGAGCCAGGTCCTGGGGGCAATCAAAAAATATAATGCGGGGGCCCCTGCATCCCAGGGGACTGCCACCTCCCTGCCCTCACATGTTTATTACATGTGAGGGCATGCGGCCCTATCACAGCCCCAAGGACAGCCACCTCCCTGGGGCTTTCTTTTAAATTAAAGGCATGGTGGCTCCTGCCCCCATGCTGGCTCGGGTACCGCCACCTCCCCGGGGCAGTGCAATTATGTGTGGGGGGCCTCACATTCCCCCCCACAGCCCCAGGGACTGCCACATCCATGGGGCTTTTAAAAAAAATTTAAGGTGTGGGGGCTTTTGCCCCCCATGCTGCCCACAGGACCACCACCTTTCGGGGCCATGTTTATAACATGTAAGGGGCCCACCTGCAGCCCCGGGGACCGCCACATTCCCGGGGCTTCAATTATTTAAAAAAATAAGTGTGGGGTGGTTCCTGTCCCCCCACACTGCCCCGGGGCTCACCACCTCCCTGGGGCTTTGCACACAAAGGAAGGGGGCTGCATGGCCCCCCTCCTGGAGCCCTTCATGGCCCTGGGGAACGCCACCCCCAGGGCCGGCTCCAGCAATGTCATGGGGTGCCCACCCCCGGGAGATTGCAGTTTGCAATGACAGGGCAGGAGCACGGCTCCCACCCTCTCATTGGAAACTATGCTTCACTTCATGGAAGTGAGAGCAGAAAACCTGCTCTCGCTTCTATGAAGCAAAGCAGATTGGTTTTGGACAGGCAGCTCCCTTTGGCCAAAATCAATGCCAGCTGGGACAGCGGGGGCATTGGGGCTCCCCCGCAGTCCCCAATGTGTGGCCAGGTCCTGGGGGATGGGGACCCCTGGGCCAATAGTCGCCCAGGGAAGGAGGGGCCACACGGCCCCCCTCCCTAAACAAAAAAAACTTTTAAAGGGGGATGGGGTCCCCATGGACAATTATGGTCTCAGGAGGGGGACAGCATTGCCCCCTCCTTAAATATATATATTGTTTTTAAAAATCAAATATGTGGCCATGACCCAGGGGATGTGATAACCCAGTCAAAATCTGCCACGGGAGGGGGGGCCGTGCGGCGTCTTTCCCGTTTAAAAAATAAAATGCTCAGGCCCTGGGGGATGGGTTACCCAGGCCCCAGAAATAATAAAGGGAAGGGAAGGGGGCCACACAGCTCCCATTCCAAAAAGCAAATTTGATAAAAGTTGGCATCTCTGCGGAGGTCCCGCCCCCTCCCTGCACAATTCTGCAAATGCGCCTCCTGGAGCGTTCTGGATTGGGGGATTAAGCCCCCTTGAATACTAACGGTCCTTTGGGGCCAACTAGCCCACCAGTTACGTCCAATAAACCCCATACAATGGGTTTGCTTAGAGATGGTCCAAGGCCATGCCCCTTTTTACACCACTCTGCAAACGCGCCTCTTGGTAGACTACTGGTGGGCGATGAGGTCCCTTTGTGTCCTGAGGACTGCAGGACTAAAGTGCACTTCATCCCCCAAGCAGCAGTGCGCCAAGAGCTGTATTTGCAGAGTGGTGTAAATAGTGGGCATGGCCTTGGACCACACTTCAGCAATCCAGCTGTGTGGGGCTTACTGGAGATAACAGGAGGTCTAGTTAGCCCCCAGGGACCATCAGGAGGCAAGGGGAATTCATCCCCCAACCAAGAGCATGCCAGGAGGTGCATTTGCAGAGTGGTGGAGAAAGGGGGTGTGGCCTCTGTCCACCTCTCAGCAATTCCACTGTTTGGGGCTTATTGGAGGTAACAGATGTGCTAGTTGGCCCCTAAGGACCCCCAGCAGCGAAGGGTACTTCAATCCCCATCCAAGAGCAAGCCAGGGAGCGCGTTTGCTGAGTGGTGGGAAAAGGGGGTGTGGCCTGATATGAGAACTCAGTAATCCTGCTGTGTGGGACTTACTGGAGGTAATAGAAGGAGAAGTTGGCCCCCAAGAATGTTCTTGGGGGCCAACTGCCCCTTTTGTTACCTCCAGTAAGTCCCACATGGTGGGATTGCTAAGACATTTTCAGAGGCCATGCCCCCCATTCTCCACCACTCTGCAAATGCACCTCCTCTCAAACTAAGGGATGGGGGATGAAGTCTAATTTACTATCCATCTCTCCTGTTACCTCCAGTAAATCCCATACAGTGGGATTGCTAGGCAGTCTTTCTCCACCACTCTGCAAACATGCCTCCTGACACACTACTGGTTGGGGGATGGAGTCCACTTTACTCCTGAGGGACTTTGGGGGCAAGAAGCATCCCTGGTTCCTCCTGTAATTCCTACCAAGCGGAATTCCTGAGTGCTGGTTGGAGGCCCAGGCCCCTTTCTCCACCACTTTGCAAACGCGACTATTAGTTAAAAAAGCATTTGGAATGTATTAGGTCTCGCATTTTTTAAAGTTACCGCTATTGACATTGTAAATTTAAACGTTTTTTACTAATGTTTTTGGGAGTGGAGTGGATGTACATTATGTGTGGTGGAATTAAACGGTATGTTGTGCAGTGAAATTATGTGGATAGAAAGTATGTTGTTTTTACTGTATAGGAATTATGTAGAGTGAGATTATGTGTTATGGAGAGTAATTATGTGGTATGGTAGTCTATGTTGTGAAGTGTTAACCTCAGGTTTAGTCTTCCTTGTTTCCATAGAAGCTAAACTATAAACACAATGAGACAAAAAAAGAATGAATTACTGAGGAGCACTTCTGGACCTAGTTGAAGGTATGAGCCGTGCCACTGGAATTATGCGACTGTTTGGCTGCACTGACTTTTGTACAATTATACATTTTTTGCACTTGCCGCATAATCCATTATCTGCTGCATAATCTGCAGATTTGAACAAAAATACCTTGTTTCTAGCTCAAACTGCTCAAACGCTACCAAAAATGCAGCGACAAGTGTTACACCATGGTGGAAGGCCTTTTGCGAACCTAGAGTGGTCGCCTATTACCACTCTTGCTTCTTTTTGCACCTCTTTTGCCTCTTTCTGCTAATCTCCTCCACTTTCTGCACCTCTCTTGCCTCTTTCTGCACCTCTGTTGCCTCCATCTGTACCTCACTTGCTTCTTCCTACACCCCTCTTGCCTCTTTCTGCACCCTTCTTCCCTCTTTCTGCACCTGTCTTGCCTTTTTCTGCACCCCTGTTCACTCTTTCTGTACCTCTCCTGCCTGTTTCTGCACCTCTCTTGCCATGTTCTATGCTTCTCTTGCCTCTTTCTACACATCTGTTGCTTCTTTCTCCACTTCTCTTGCCTCTTTTTGCAGTCCTCTTGCCTATTTCTGCACCTCTGTTGCTTCTTTCTGCACCTTTCCTGCCTGTTGCTGAACCACTCTTGCCTCTTTCTACTCTTCTCTTGCCTATTTCTACACCTCTTTTGCTTCTATCTGTACCCCACTTACCTCTTGTGCACCCCTCTTCCCTCTTTCTGTACCTCTCTTGCCTCAGTATGTGCACCTGTTCCCTCTTTCTGCACCCCTTTTGCCTGTTTTTGCAACTCTCTTGCCTCTTTCTACCGTTCTCTTACCTCCTTCTGCACCTCTCTTGCCTCTTTCTACACTTCTCTTGCCTGTTTCTGCACCTCTCGTGACTCTTTCTGAAGTTCTCTTGCGTCCTTCTGCACCTCAATTGGCTCTTTCTGCAACTCTCTTGCCTCTTTCTACAGTTCTCTTGCCTCCTTCTGTACCCCTCTTGCCTATTTCTACACTTCTCTTGCCTGTTTCTGCACCTCTCTTGCCTCCATCTGTAACTCTCTTGCCTCTTTCTACACCTTACTTGCTTCTTTCTGCACCCCTCTTGCCTCTTTCTGCACCCCTCTTTGTGCAACTCTCTTGCCTCTTTCTACACCTCTCTTCCCTCTTTCTGCACCACTCCTGCCTGTTTCTGTACCTCCCCTGCCTGTTTCTGCACTTCTCTTGCCTCTTTCTACACTTGTCTTGCCTCTTTCTGCACCTCTGTTGCTTCTTTCTGTACCCCACTTGCCTCTTTCTGCACCCCTCTTCCCTCTTTCTGCACCTCTCTTGCCTAAGTATGCCCACCTGTTCCCTCTTTCTGTACCCCTTTTGTCTGTTTTTGCAACTCTCTTGCCTCTTTCTGTAGTTCTCTTACCTCCTTATGCACCTCTCTTGCTTCTTTCTACACTTCTCTTGCCTGTTTCTGCACCTCTCATGCCTCTTTCTGCACCTCACTTGCTTCTTCTGCACCCCTCTTACCTCTTTCTGCACTCCTCTTTTCTCTTCCTGCAGCTCTGATGCCTGTTCCTATGCCTCTCTTCCCTCTTTCTGCACTACTCTTGCCTCTTTCTGTACCTCTGTTGCTTCTTTCTGCACTGCTCTTGCCTCTTTCTGTACCCGTTGTGCCTCTTTCAGCACCTCTGTTGCTTCTTTCTGCAGTTCTCTCCCTTATTTCCTTTTCTCATGCACTCCTCTTGCCTCTTTCTGTATCCCTCTTGCCTCTTTGTGTACCTCCCCTACTCCTTTCTGCACTCCCCTTGCCTCTTTTTGCACCTCTGCTGGTTCTTTCTGCACTGCTCTTGGTTCTTTCTGTACCTCTTTTGCAAATGTCTGCATCCCTCTTGCCTATTTCTGCACCCCTCTTCTTCTTTCTGCACTTCTCTTGCTTCTTTATGCACCTTTCTTGCCGGCTTCTGCACTTGTCTTGCCTCTTTCTGCACCTCTATTGCTTCTTTCTGCACTTCTCTTGCCTCTTTCTGCACCCCTCTTACCTCTTTCAGCACCTCTGTTGCTTCTTTCTGCACTTCTCTTGATTCTTTATGCACCCCTCTTTCTTCTTTCAATACATGGCTTGCCTCTTTCTGCATATCTGTTGGCTCTTTCTGCACTGCTCTTGCTTATTTCTGTACCTCTGTGTAACATTTCTGCATCCCTTTTGCCTCTTTCTATATCCCTCTCTCTCTTTCTGCTACTCTCTTGCCTCAGTCTGGCCACCTTTTCCTTCTTTCTGACCCCCTTTTGCCTGCTTCTACAACTCTCTTGCCTCTTTCTGCAGATCTCTTGCCTCCTTCTGCACCTCACTTGCCTCTTTCTGCACCTCTGTTGGTTCTTTTGCACTGCTCTTACCTCTTTCTGCACCTCTCTTGCAAATGTCCGCACCCCTCTTTCCTCTTTCTGCACCCCTCTTATTTCTTTCTGCAACTCTCTTGCCTTTGTCTACACCCCTGTTCCCTCATTCTGTACCTCTTTTGCCTGTTTCTGCAATTCTCTTGCATCTTTATGCAGTTCTCTTGCCTCCTTCTTCACATCTGTAGCTTCTTTCTGCACTTCTTGTGCTTCTTTCTGCACCTGTCTTGCTTCTTTCTACACCCCTGTTGTCTCTTTCTACACTTGTCTTCCATCTTTCTGCACCTCTCTTGCCTCTTTCTACCACTCTCTTGTAAATGTATTTACCCCTCTTGTCTCTTTCTGTACCTCTCTTGCCTCCTTCTGCACCCCTGTTGTTCGTTCTGTACTGAACTTGCTTCTCTATACCTCTTTTGCCTGTTTCCACACTTCTCTTGCCTCCTTCTGCACCTCTTGCTTCTTTCTACATCTCTGTTGCTTCTTTCTGCACTTCTCTTGCTTCTTTCTGAACCTCTCTTGCTTCTTTCTGTCCTTATCTTGCCTCCTTCTGCACATCTGTTGCATCTTTCTGCACTTCTCTTGCCTTTTTCTGCACCCCTCTTGCCTCCATCTACAACTTTGCTGGTTCTTTCTGCACTGCTCTTGCTTCTTCCCGCACCTCTCTTGCAAATTTCTACACCCCTTTTTCATTTTTCTGCTCCTCGTTTGCCTGTTTCTGTACCTCTGTTGCTACCTTCTGCACTTCTCTTCTTCCTTTCTGAACCTCACTTCCCTCTTTCTGAACTTCTCTTGCCTCCTTCTGCACCTCTGTGGCTTCTTTCTGTACTTCTCTTGCCTTTTTCTACATCCCTCTTGCCTCTTTCTGCGCCTGTTTTGCTTCTTTCTGTACCCCTCTTTCCTCTTTCTATACCCTCTTCTGTCTTTCTGCAACTTTTGCCTCTTTCTGCACCTCTGTTGCTTCTTAATGCACTTCTCTGGGCTCTTTTTGCACCCCTCTTGCCTCCTTCTGCACCCCTGTTGCTTCTTTCTGCACTTCTCTTGCTTCTTTCTGCACTCCATGTGCCTCTTTCTGCTACCTTCTTCCCTCTTTCTGCACCTCTCCTGCCTCTTTCTGCACAACTGTTCCCTTTTTCTGCACCTCTCTTGCATGTTTCTGTAACTCTCTTGCCTCTTTCTGCAGCTATCTTGTCTCTTTCTGCACCTCTGTTGGTTCTTTCTGCACTGCACTTGCCTCTTTCTGCACCTCTCTTGCTTCTTTCTGAACTTCTCTCGCCTCTTCCTTTACTCAAATGGGAAGAGCAAGCTGTCATGTTTAAAGGTCTGTGTGCTCTTGTGACTGAGGTATATGTGTACTTGAATATGTATTCTTACATGTGTTCTGCATCTGAAGATGGTAGCCTAAAAAGCAGGTAACTTCTTCTATAGGTGGTCACATTTTCTCAGTTCTGCTCTTTCGTTCGGTTACACAGGCATACATGTCTTACATATATATATATGTGTTATAGAGACCCTCAAATATACTATTGAATACTCATGTGCCCTGTATTGTGAGCAGAAAGAAATGCATACACCTTTTTTACACAGATTTACAGAGTATTCTGTTTGAAACACAGGTATTCAAGTGTTTGTATGTTTATTTACATTTAACATGTCACTAGGTAAAAGCATAGACACACATGCATACCTTCACAAACTTGGTCAGACTTACAACAGTGATATGCTTAGAATCCCTGTTTTATATTTGGTATGCCTAACATTCTGAGCAGTCGATTAATAGTGAACCTTCAAGAGAAAAGTGAGGTTTAAGACATCTTTGGAGAAGGATTAGTGATTAGGGTACTTTGTATGAATCTGTTGTGAGGTACAGTCAAAGTAGGCCTCTTTCTGCACCTCTGTTGGTTCTTTCTGCACATCTCTTGCTTTTTCTGCACCTTTCTTTCTCTTTCTGGACTTCTGTTGCCTCTTTCTGCATTTCTTTAGCTTCTTTCTGAACCTTTCTTACTCTTTTTGTACCTTTCTTGCCTCTTTCTGCACTTCTCTTGCATTTTTCTGCACATTTTTCCTCTTTCTGCAAAGGTCCTACCTATGTAGGCATAGTTCAAAATTAGCATTTAAAAAACTTTAGAAATTCACTAAAAAAAAACAGTGGTTTCAGGGACGTTATTAGCATTTCAAAATCCTTAGAAATTCACAAAAAAATAAAGGTTTCAGGGCTGTTATAGTTAGGGATTAGCATTTAAAAAACCTTCGAAATTCACTGAAAAAACATTGTTTTCAGGGATGGTATAGTTTGTTGGACATTTCACTCATATAAAACCAGAGAAATGCGGCCATTATAGTTAGTAGAGCTAACTATAACTCGTGCTCACGCAATGCAATGCTGATGACATCACATATTACAATACTCATGTCATTGTCAGTGACATCACTGATGACTTCACTGATGAAATCTCATATGATATCACTGATGGCATCATCCAGTGCCTGAGTGTTTCTAAAAAGTTCAAGAATGATATATATACGGCCAATTTGTCAATTAACCATGAGCAAGGCCGAGAGGCTGAAACGTGTTGGTGGAGGCAGACTGGCTCTGCATATGAAATAAAACAAACAACTAAGATTCCTGAGTGCAGCGTAATTTGTAATGAAATATATAAATATATATATATATATATATATATATATACCATCACACTACTTTCGTCTCGCTGCTTCCAATGAGAAGACACAGCACTGCAGTCTCTGGTACAGTTTCAGCTTTTCTGTGTTTTATTTTCTTTAGAGCAAAAAGGACGGACGGTCTACTTGTTATATATATATATTTTTTTTTTATGTAGTACATTTTACAAAATGATCCCAAAAATGTAATATATACTTTTGATAAAGAGTTACATTATATTATCTACTGGCGGTCGCCAGTAGATAGTTATAGTTAGGACCGTGTTTCCATAGGAAATCTGAAAATTCTATTTTGAATAACTTTGGCGCCGGTTGACGGATCCTCGCGAAATTTTCAAAACTAATGGGGCGCTCCGCTCAGCTCCTACCCTGGAAGTCTCGAGGTGATTCGTCAAGCGGGGGCTGAGAAAAAAGGGGGGTCCCAAAACGCATTTTCCCCATGCATTTTTCCATAGGACCTTTAGTCGAAGGTACAGCCCGATCGGCTGAACAGAATTACTTGAAATTTGGCAAAGAGGTAGTCCTCAGGTCAGGGATGTGCCTTTTGCATATATGGTGTCAATCTGTTCATTAGTTCCTGAGAAAATTGCAGTTAAATGTACATAAATATCTATATGCACGCACGGTGCGCGCACCGTGCACGCACCTTATCGTGCGCGAGCGTAATTGTGATTGGTGGTTACATGTCAGTCAACATTTGAATCGGTCAAAATCAGGAAGTGTTGTCCGCCATTTTGTGTGTGACAGTGAAAAAGAAAGGTGGAGAACGTGAAAAGAGGGCAGGGTACAGAGTTCCTGACCCCCTAGCTTTTGTCAGGGGCTCCCTGAAGGACCCCGAAAGGTGAAAAAAACATTTTATTTTTTTTCAAAAAATCACGAGGTGCGCGCACGGCAGAAAAAAATCATTCAAAAAATAGAATTAAAAATCTAATTTAAGTGTTTAGATGTTAGGTGGATCTAAAAAGAGCCATTGTGTTAACTGAGGAACAGAGGAACAAAAAAATGAAAAAAATTATGGGGTGCCGCATGTGTGCTGCTGTATCTTGCTCTCTATTAGGGGAATGCTGGTGTCACCATAAGAGAGAAGAGCATTGCATGCATTGCACCGTATATGCACACTCTTGAACAGAGGGTGTATATCCAGAGAACCAGAAGCAGGTGAAGCTGCCGCCGCAGATGAAGTGCTCGGCTGAGCTGCCGATGATGTGCTCGGCTGAACTGCTGCGGATGTGCTCGGCTGAGCTGCTGGAGGGTTGTCTCTAGCAGCTCAAGCAAAAGCCACAGGATGTACTCCTTTAACGTGCCTGATCATAGTGAAAATACTAAAAGAGTATTTCTTTTTAGGATCTCCTCTTGATAAGACAACACCACAAATATTGCAGGTGACTTTTGGAGCATTCACCTTCTTCTGCCCCTCTGGAAATGTAAAAAATTGCCATATAAAAGAGTCTTTCTGTTTCCTCTGTCTCTGTCTCACAAGGGTCTCCTGCTCACTCCCAGAAGATGACTACTGCTCTGCCATTCTCAAGTACTGGAGTACTGGAAAAGCTGCTCAGCTCCTTCTCCCAGGGAATCAGAAGAAATAATGAGGGGAGTGGGTGTGGTGTTGGAAGTTTCTGGAACTGAAACTACTATAAACCAATGAAAAATGTTGTTTCTTAATCACATGACCTGAAACTACTATAAACCAATGAAAAGTGTTGTTTCTAAATCACATGATTTGCTGTGCGTGCACCGTGCGCGCATGCACGGAGCACGCACGGTGCACGCACGGAGCACGCACGCATGCGCGTACGGAGCATGCGCGTACGGAGCCCGCGCGAATGCGCGTACGGAGCACGTACGGGGCACGCAGGTATGGAGCACGCACACATGCGTGTACGGAGCACGCGCATATGGAGCACGCACGACGTACGCATGCGCACGTGGAGCACGTACGCATGCGCACATGGAGCACATACGCATGCACGCACGGTCAAAAACCCTTAAAAAAAAATAATAATTTTTAAGTGTTTATAAGTTTATAGAAGATATTAACTATGCTCTTCAGCTTTATCCAAATAAAAAAAAAAAGAGCTGAGCCATTCCATATTACAGGATAAAGTCAATCTATAACTATATACATAGGTAGCTTATTGTAAAATAAATATATAAATATAATAATACATTCATAAATTAGCATTTAAAAAACCTTGCAAATTCACTTAAAAAACCATAGGTTTCACACAAGTTATAGTTAGGAATTAGCATTTAAAAAACCTTGCAAATTCACTGAAAAAAACATAGGTTTCACACACGTTATAGTTAGGAATTAGCATTTAAAAAACCTTGCAAATTCACTGAAAAAACCATAGGTTTCAGGCACGTTATAGTTAGGAATTAGCATTTAAAAAACCTTGCAAATTCACTGAAAAAACCATAGGTTTCACACATGTTATAGTTAGCTGGACATTTCACTCGTACAAAACCATTGAAATTCCCCCGTTATAGTTAGTTCAGCTAACTATAACTCGCGCGCCCGCAATCCACTGCTGATGACGTCACATATTACATCACTCATGACACGGTCAGTGACATCACTCATGACATCACTGATGACATCTCAAATGACATCACTGATGACATCACTGATGACGTCATCCATGTGATAAATTACCACATCTTCTCACACCCTAATATAACCTTTGATACACCGTCTCAAAATTTCAGAGTTCCATTCTCAAAACCATAAAAACTCCAATACAAATAACTACATACCCACTTATTAACTCTTAGGTCTACATACACCTCCACTCATTCACCTGTACAGTCACTCATACTTACAGTCACTCCATACAAGACTATCATATGCATTTATACACCTATATAGACACTCACACTCCACCAATCATCCATAGAGGTACTCTCACACCTAGTCAGTCATGCAAATAATCACACTCCCATTTACTCACCTATGCGGTTATACATACTCAAGTTCACTTGCTCATAAAAATAGCATCACATTCTTACACTCTTATAGAATCATTGATACAAGCACACACTCATCCATACAGTCACTTTCACAATCACACACTCTCACATCTACCCACTTATATACTCTTACACGCACATATACTGCCTTTCACATATGTAGTTAGTCACAAATGTACCACTGAGATATACATTCAATCCCTAACACACCCATACATACACTCACTCAACCATACAGTCCATCACAGATGCACTCTTAAAACCATGCACCCATAGAATCACCCACTCACACATCTATACATAGAGTCACACACACCCTACCCACACAAACACTCAGGAACCCATACAGATACTGAGACAAGCAATCAATAACTCATATAGACACTCATATAGCTATTCACAAAACCATGCAGCCACTTATACATCAACATACAGACACATACAGACATTTACACAGTTTAGTCACTAGTCTGCAGTAAGATACATTTAATGACTCACTTATAGAATCAGTTACGCACCACAGAAAATCATCCATTTACACACTTTTACACCCACTTTTTCTTCAACGGGCCTTTCCCTATATATATTAAACATATGAAAATTGTTCAGAAACACATACTCAATGGATGATGTCATCAGTGATGTCATCAGTGATGTCATTTGAGATGTCATCAGTGATGTCATGAGTGATGTCACTGACCATGTCATGAGTGATGTAATATGTGACGTCATCAGCAGTGGATTGCGGGCGCGCGAGTTATAGTTAGCTGAACTAACTATAACGGGGGAATTTCAATGGTTTCGTACGAGTGAAATGTCCAGCTAACTATAACATGTGTGAAACTTATGGTTTTTTCAGTGAATTTTTATATATATTTACATATAAACATACATATATGTGTGTGTATATATAAGTATATATCTATGTGTAGTATCAAACTTATTTACATTTATGTAATTAGCATAATCTTATATTTAAAATTAAAAGCAATATATTTGTATGTTGATGTTTTTCAATGGTATTAGGGTAAAACAATATTTTTATTTCAATATTTCTGTTACTTGCAATTATATGTATAGGGAAACAACATTTTTGTAATCAATTTTTTTGACTCAATATTTATGTTAGTTGATATTGTTGCAATCTATAATCTGTCATAGATCACAAGACGAGACCTGGGACTAGTCCAGGAATAGATAAACAGTCAATGGTCTCTTCCTCAAAGGGAATGGCAGGATGTAATGTTTCAAACAAGCAAAGTCAGCATATACCTGAAGTGGTGGAATATAACCAATATGAGAGTTGGAGCATCTTTCGGGACAAGAGCCTCAGAAGCCATCATAACCTGAGAGGCATAACAAGTGGAGAGGGCATGTTAGACCTGGCATCCTTGCCAAGGTTCTAGCCTAAATGTTTTGCCTTTAACCTCCTGTTTTGCTGACTTCATTTTTGCTTACTTTACCACTGCTAACCAGTGCTAAAGTGCTTGTGCTCTTTCCCTAAAACATGGTAGAATTGACTTACACCCAATTGGCCCATTTAGTTCACTTGTGAGCCCATAGTAAAATTGTACTACTTTTGCCCAGGCCCTGTAAATTAAATGTTACTGATTGGCCTAAAGCACTACTTCTCCCACCCACTTTTTATACTGCCATTTCAACCTGGCCCTATAAACATTTTGGCAGGCCTAAACCTTCCTTTTTAATACACATACGTCAACCCTAGGGTAGGCCCAGAGGGTAGAGTGCAGTATATTTAAAAAGTAGGACATGTCCTGGGTGTGAAACACTCCTAAATATGGTTTTCACTACTGCCAAACTTTTCCAAAGGATAACATTGGAGTTACCTTATTACATTTATTTAGCTGTAGCTTCCAGTTCGTATTAGGTAGACAGGTCGAGTTTGGTGTCTAAATAATTGTGATCAAAAGCCATCTTTAATGGTAAAGTCGTATTTATAAGATAAAATGTCTCCTTTGCAGATGTTAATATCACATCTTTCTGAAATAGCAAGGCTTTTAGTTTGCTCTGCACATCAAAGTGCGTGTTGGAAATATTTATGGAAGGCCAAGCATTGCCTTCTTAACTGTACGGGCAATTGGAAACAGTTTTTGTGTATTAGTGTCAATGGAAGAAATCGTCACAGATCAGACTTCAATGCTTCTGTTAATATGTTTGAAATATATACATTACAAATATTTGTTTATAAAATTAACATATATATATATATATATATATATATATATATATTATCTACTGGCGGTCACCAGTAGATAGTTATAGTTAGGACCGTGTTTCCATAGGAAATCTCAAATTCTATTTTGAATAACTTTGGCGCCGGTTGACGAATCCTCGCGAAATTTTCAAAACTAATGGGGCGCTCCGCTCAGCTCCTGCCCGAACGGCTGAACAGAATTACTTGAAATTTGGCAGAGAGGTAGCCATAAGGTCAAGAAAGTGCCTTTCGCAGGTCTGGTGTAAATCCGTTCAGTATTTCCTGAGAAAATAGCATTTAAAAGCATATCAATATCTATACGCGCGCAGCGTGCGCGCACTGTGCACCCTGCCGTGCGCGAGCGTAATTCTGATTGGTTGTTAGATGTCAGTAAACATTCGAATCGGTCGAAATCAGGAAGTGTCGGCTGCCATTTTGTCTGTCGCACTGAAAAGGAAAGGTGGAGAATGTTAATAGGGGGCAGAGTAGGGAGTTCTTGACCCCCTAGCCATTGTCAGGGGGTCACAGTAGGACCACGAAGGGCCAAAAAAAAGATTTTAATTTTTTTAAAAAACATCACGGGGTGCACGCACTCTGCGCACACCCGAAAAAAAACATAAAAGAAAATAGAAATAAAAATCAAGTTTAAGTGTTTAGATATTAGGTGGCTCTAAAAAGAGCCCTTGTGTTTATTGAGTGTTTTTCGGTACCTACAAGTAAGTACCAATGCAGAGTCTAAAGAGGAAGACTCTGTTGCCTTCATCATTGAAATGTACACCATCTCCTCTATAAATGTCTTGCATGTTGTAACGCAAGTTGTTGTGGTATATAGAACCCATACCATAGTCTCTGAGGAAAGCAGAAACAGACCTATTGACGTGCTTTATTGCTTTGTCAATTTGTGGACAATGTTGGTTGGACCAGTTCCACTTTTGCCTTTGGCATATATTAGAATATACAAAGGCAGTTTGTGGAAAAAGTGACATCAATTGCACAAAGGTGTCCTTAATAAGCATTTCCAGACCTACCCCAGTTAAAGTGCCTAGGTCATTTCCACCATAGTGCACAATAATAAGGTTAGGCTGTGGGAGATGTAGAAAGGTTTTCACCAAAGGCATTAATTGGTGCCACTTTAACCCTCTCTGACCAATCCATTTAATGTCTACATTTGGCAAAGCAAGGTCTTTCACAATACCTCTTTTTTCAGCAAATTTTTCACTCCAGAAGACATAGCTATGACCTACAATCCACACTGTGAACATCTTTCAAGGAGAACAGGATGCACTCAGGAGGTGTCTTTCAGTAGAATGGCAATATGAAAAGAAAGACAGTTGAAAAATAGAGGCATACATACTTTTTTTTTAAAAAAAGAACTCATTGGCTGATTCAAACCATTTTACAGTTAAAACTAGGCTGTATGTTTACATTTTTAAAAGCATGTTTTGGATTGGTTCAGAAAAATGTGTTCCCACTGAACATTACTTTGGATTTGCTGTTAGGTTTGAAAAGTCAAGCACTCTTGCTCTTTGGATTTGAAACATTGTGTGCTGAACTTCTGACCTCTCTGCTCACACCAGTGTTCCATGACCTGTTGCTATGGTAGCAGGCAGAAGTCATGTTGAGGGAAGGGATGATTTGGAAAGGGGTTGAAAGTTGCAACCAATAGAAATGTGTGATTCCATTTGAAAAAATGTGGGAAGGCCTGTGATTTTACATTAACATGTATATGTGTGAAAAGAGAGAGGGAAACATTGCCATTTACTGGTTGTGGTGAGAGGAGAGAGGTGTACAGCTCTGAGATTCTGGCTCTGATAATCTGCTGTTTGAGTGCCACATTTCTTTCTCAACTAACTAATTTTAAAGGTGAGTTATGAGTTTGAGAGGCGATGTATGTGGTGATTTTTGATATAAATATTAGAATTGTCATTCTTCTTTTAAAGTTGTGTTTTACATTTTGTGTTTTAGGAGATATTTAACTGTCTTGAACTTGTAAGATATTATGGAGTATGTCTTCACTGTAAGTTAAGGTGTACTGGTATCACTGCCATAGATCACAAGACGAGACCTGGGACTAGTCCAGGAATAGATAAACAGTCAATGGTCTCTTCCTCAAAGGGAATGGCAGGATGTAATGTTTCAAACAAGCAAAGTCAGCATATACCTGAAGTGGTGTA
Source organism: Triturus cristatus (assembly GCF_964204655.1). Classification (NCBI taxonomy): domain Eukaryota; kingdom Metazoa; phylum Chordata; class Amphibia; order Caudata; family Salamandridae; genus Triturus; species Triturus cristatus. The sequence continues at coordinate 648,859,599 of NC_140581.1, forward strand.
ATATAACCAATATGAGAGTTGGAGCATCTTTCGGGACAAGAGCCTCAGAAACCATCATAACCTGAGAGGCATAACAAGTGGAGAGGGCATGTTAGACCTGGCATCCTTGCCAAGGTTCTAGCCTAAATGTTTTGCCTTTAAACTCCTGTTTTGCTGACTTAATTTTTGCTTACTTTACCACTGCTAACCAGTGCTAAAGTGCTTGTGCTCTTTCCCTAAAACATGGTAGAATTGACTTACACCCAATTGGCCCATTTAGTTCACTTGTGAGCCCATAGTAAAATTGTACTACTTTTGCCCAGGCCCTGTAAATTAAATGTTACTGATTGGCCTAAAGCACTACTTCTCCCACCCACTTTTTATACTGCCATTTCGACCAGGCCCTATAAACATTTTGGCAGGCCTAAACCTTCCTTTTTAATACACATACGTCAACCCTAGGGTAGGCCCAGAGGGTAGAGTGCAGTATATTTAAAAAGTAGGACATGTCCTGGGTGTGATACACTCCTAAATATGGTTTTCACTACTGCCAAACTTTTCCAAAAGATAACATTGGAGTTACCTTATTACATTTATTTAGCTGTAGCTTCCAGTTCGTATTAGGTAGACAGGCCGAGTTTGGTGTCTAAATAATTGTGATCAAAAGCCATCTTTAATGGTAAAGTCGTATTTATAAGATAAAATGTCTCCTTTGCAGATGTTAATATCACATCTTTCTGAAATAGCAAGGCTTTTAGTTTGCTCTGCACATCAAAGTGCGTGTTGGAAATATTTATGGAAGGCCAAGCATTGCCTTCTTAACTGTACGGGCAATTGGAAACAGTTTTTGTGTATTAGTGTCAATGGAAGAAATCGTCACAGATCAGACTTCAATGCTTCTGTTAATATGTTTGAAATATATACATTACAAATATTTGTTTATAAAATTAACATATATATATATATTAATATATATATATATATATATTTATATATATATATATATATATATATATATATATATATATATATATATATATATATATATATATATATATATATATATGGAGCCACAAGTACCAGTAAAGGGACCCTTCTGTCACGGGCGGTCCGAGTCAGGAAACCGGGATTCCTAATATTTGAAGACCATCACTTTCGTATTCACGAAAATAAACTCGGACTCCGATGCTGCAAGCAAATATTTAATTCCAAAGTGCAAGAACGACGCGTTTCACCAATACGGCTTGTTCACGCTCGAAAATGTTAATCATATATATATATATATATATTATCTACTGGCGGTCGCCAGTAGATTGTTATAGTTAGGACCGTGTTTCAATAGGAAATCTCAAAATTCTATTTTGAATAACTTTGGCGCCGGTTGACGAATCCTCGCGAATTTTTCAAAACTAATGGGGCGCTCCGCTCAGCTCCTGCCCGAACGGCTGAACAGAATTACTGAGGCATACTGTTTTGTGCCTAGAATCACATCATGAGTCTGTCTGCACACAGGATTTGGTGTCAGAGATTTAATTTGTGTTGCTCTTGTTCTGTTAGCCTTGCACTCGCAGGAAAGGGGCAGTTTGTTTTCTTAAAGTGTGATGGTTAGCATTCAGCAGAAATCAGTTACTCACAAATGAGAGTCAAATGCAAACACATTTGAAAATAGCATGGTACATTTTCCTACCACTTTAAAAGTTGTGTTTTACATTTTATGTTAAGGAAGATATTTAAGTGCCTTGAACATGTTAGATATTATGGAGTATGTCTTCACTCTAAGTTAGGGTGTACTGGTATCACCCAGGAATACTGTTTTCTGCCTAGAATCACACCATGAGACAGTGTGCACACATGAATTGTTATCAGAGATTTAATTCATGTTGCTCTTGCTCTGTTACCCTTGCACTCGCAGGAAAGGGGCAGCTTGTTTTTTGTAACACGTGGTCATGGTCTCAAGGAGCTGTTAGGACATGTGCTCTTTTCTGCTTGTCTAAAATATAAGAAAAATGTGTCAGGATGTCACAGTAATTATCACTTGCTCCACCACAGTACTACATGTGCTTTCAAATTGCCAAAGAAAATATCGCGTTGTGCCTAGAATCACACCATGAGTCTGTGTGCACACAGGAATTGTTGTCAGAGATTTAATTTGTGTTGCTGTTGTTTTGTAAAACTTGCACTTTCAAGAAAGGGCCAGCTTGTTTTCTTCAACTGTGTTGGTTAGCACTCAGCAGAAATCACTATCTCAAAAATGAGAGGCAAATGCAAACACATTTGAAAATAGCATGGTACATTTTACTACCACTTTAAAAGTTGTGTTTTACATTTTATCTTAAGGAAGATATTTAAGTGCCTTGAACATGTTAGATATTATGGAGTATGTCTTCAATATAAGTTAAGGTGTACTGGTATCACCCAGGAATGCTGTTTTGTGCCTAGAATCACACCATGAGACAGTGTGCACACAGGAATTGTTGTCAGAGATTTAATTTGTGTTGCTGTTGTTCTGTAAAACTTGCACTCGCAGGAAAGGGGCAGCTTGTTTTCTTAAAGTGTGATGGCTAGCACTCAGCAGAAATCATGATCTCACAAATGAGAGGCAAATGCTAACACATTTGAAATCAACAGGGTAGATTTTCCTTCCAATCTTGTAATGGGTGAGGTAGTTCCTACATGTTCAAAACTCCAATTAACCTGGGGGCATAATGGTTCAGGTCTGAGACTCTTACTAATAAGGTTACAGGTTCAATAAACATTGCTTCTGCTCAGGTTGATCTTTTTGTCAGAAGGGAGCCTCTTGCTGGGAAGGGTGCAGTTTTAACCCTCTGTGACTCGGTCCAGGTGGATAGGAGTGCACATTGGTGATTGTGGTATAGAAATTTTTTCCAATTTCAGTGATTTTGCCCAATTTATTGTGCTCGCAGGGTTACAGGCTTTCACGTGTGATTTGCAGGAGGTGGCATCTTAAGCGGGGTATAACACTGTGATCTTAATACCTGCAGAAAAGCCTGTGTTAACTGTTTTTTCACCGCAGGTATACTGTGAGAGCGTGTATCACGCTAGTTGACAGGGGGTGTGTCTGAAGGCGTCGCAGCAAGGGTGCGCAGGCGGGTCTGCATTTCATTGCTTCTGGGGCCGCGGGGCTCAGAGTTCGCTCGCCTTACCGCTCAGGTTAGCTGGTGTGGTGCGGTCCCAGTTGCATGGTGCTTGTGGCCAGCTTGTGTACTCCCAACACCAGGGAAGGGCCCGTTGTGTCCAGGTAAAGGAGCAAGTAGAATTGTGTTAGCAGGCTGTTGAGGGACCAGAGTGTGGGTTATTTGATATCCTAGCATGTCGGGTAAGGGGGGAGCTAAGCATTCCCGCATGGAGCATATGCTGGAGGCCATGATGGGCAGGATGGCGACTATGGATAGGAGATGGGGCAAGGTAGAACAAATGGGACACAGCCTAGCAGAGCTCAGACAGAAAGTGGAGGATCAGGGTGGGCCGTCAGGCAGGCCTAAGCGGACAATAGTGCCTCCGAAGCCCAGGGGGAATTGGAAGCTCTCCCCAAGCGTGTTAGGAACAAGAAAGGGAAGAACCAGGACCCAAAAACAGGGCAACCTTTAGAGACACCGTATGGGGGCGGTCCTTCCACGATTCCGGTAGCGCAAGAGACCCCGCAAGGTATCCCTGATTTAGTGCCCAATGTGCCAATACCTGCGCCAATTCCGGTGCTTCCAGCAGTAGAACCGGTGGTACCAAGTGCCATACCAGTAGTGCCCACACCATGCCCAAGTGTCCCGGTCCTGAACCCCGTTGGCCCGGTCCTGGTGTTAGCGCCAGCAGGGGGAGGGCAGGTGCCTCTGGAACTGGCTGCGCAGATAGCGGCTGTTCTTCCTTGGATATGTAATGGGGGATGCTACCACTGTCTGTGGGCGCCAAAGAGGTAGGGGAGGACCCATTGGCAGAGGCTCAATGAATGGTGGCAAGGATCATGGCGGCCCCGAGCGGGGGAGCCAAGTACGGGCACAGATAAGGCCAGTCAACCCCAACCAGCACTTCCAGAGAAAGACAGTGAAATGAAATGAAATGAAATTTTGTACTTGTATAGCGCACTGCTGCCCCAGTGACAGGGCGTCCTGGCGCTTGTACTCGTACCGCTGTGGAACCCTTCCTGGCTTTCCCTGTGAAATGTCCACTCCTGGACACCCCCAAGGTGAAGCCAGGCATCCCCAGCGCTGTTGGGGCCGTTGTGGAGATTAAGCAAGCTATTGCCCAGAGTTGCAGAGTGGGACCCATGATTAGAGTAGGCACCGAGGCGAGAATTGTCAGGTCCGAGGAAATTGAGCCCAAGACCCGCCGAGGCGGGAATTGAACCCTGGTCCTGGGCCATATCTCTGCATCAGGGTCTGCCGCTCTAACCATTGAGCCACACTTCTCCACTCACAGTGGAAAAGACAAGACGGGGAGCCAGCGGGAGTTGGGGCAAATGGTAAGGAGCTCGCCTTGCCATTATTGGGTGCAGGGGTGTTACCTTCCAGGAAGGAATACTTAGCACGGCATGTAGCACGCGATGTGAAAGAATTGATTTGGTCTGGTGCCTATGTAAACATGTTTTCTCTACTGGTTGACAATAGGGAAATGGAGTATGCTAGGGGGCAAACAGATTGGATGCTTCCCAGTGATTGGCGGGTAGAAATGTCAAGATTCAGGGTAGAGGAGACATTGACTAATTGGATAAGGGCCTTTTCAGTGTTTATGGCCATAACTGCTGAGCGTTCTCCTAATCAGCAAGCTGAAATGGCATGTTATCAGAGCAGGGTAATGTTGACACATGATAAATATGGTGGCGTGGGTTGGAAAGAATACGATATGAATTTCAGGAAGGCAAAAGAATTTGACCCCTCACTCACATGGGACGGGTGGATTCTATCTCATGGTTTGACCAGTTTGGCCCAGGACAGCCGGGCAATGCAGGCCAAAATTGGGGCAAGGGTCACACTTCTCAGCCACCTCAGCCCTTTCGGCCAACGCAAACCGGGGGCGCGGCCCCGGGTACAGGGAACAGGGGAGGGCGAAAAGGAGTATGCTGGGATTTTAATAGAAAGTCATGTACCAGAGCCCAGGGCACCTGTAAATTCAGGCATGCATGCTCCATATGTAACCACCCCTCTCACCCAGAGTCAAAAAGCCTCAAAAAGGTAATGTTTTTTCAGGAAATAGAGGCAGGAAGAAGCAAGAATAAGGAAAAGGAAAGAAAGGTAACGCATTCAACCATTGATGTATTGGCTATGACGCCCTGGTTAAATAGGTATCCGGATCATGCAACTGCTAGGATGTTGCAGGAGGGGTTTCTGTACGGTTTCAGGATACCAGCGGGGAATTACACAGGGGCATCAGAGTGCAAAAACCAATTGTCTTTAAGATCAAACCCAGGGGTGGCAGAACAAAAAATCAATAAGGAGTTGCGCTTAGGTAGAACAGCGGGTCCATTTGACTTCGCCCATGTGCCAAACTTTGTCTGCTCCCCCCTGGGGGTGGTCCCCAAAAAGGAGGAGGGAGAGTTCAGGTTGATTCACAATCTATCGGCCCCCCGAGGCAAGTCATTGAATGACGCCATCAATGAAGAACTTTGCAGTGTGAAATATGCTTCCTTTAATCAGGCTGTAGAGATGTTAAGGGTTTTGGGACCAGGGGCCCTGCTGGCAAAATCGGATGTTGAATCTGCATTCCGGCTGCTGCCGGTTCATCCTTTAGATCATCACCTGCTAGGTTTTTCATTTCGGAAAAAATTCTACATGGATAAGTGCATGGATTTAGTTAATTTTTGGAATGTGTTTTCAGGCAGGTGACGGGGCATCAATTTGTCATGCATTATTTGGATGCCTTTCTATTTCTGGGGTCGGCGGGCTCCCAGGAATGTTCTGGGGCATTGGAGGAATTTTGTGTGCTAATGCGTACATTTGGGGTCCCTCTGGCACCGGGGAAGACGGTAGGACTAACAACCACAATTGAATTTTTAGGCATTGAAGTTGGATTCAATACAGGGGTGTTTTAGTTTGCCGGAACAAAAAATAATGAAATTTCACGCAGCTTTGGAAAAATGTCTGTCAAAAGACAAAGTAACTTTACACCAGCTGCAGCAGGTTGTACGACGGTTGAACTTTGCGCTACGGGTGATACCTATGGCGAGACCATTCTCCCGTTCCATCTCACAAGCCATGATGGGCCTGCACGAAAAACACCATCATACACGACTGTCATCTGAGGTTCGCCAGGACATGCGGATTTGGATCGCATTTCTGGAGGGTTTCAATGGCAGGATAGTGTGGCCCGGTCCCCCCACTACTTCTGCTGAGTTGGGTTTATGGACTGATGCAGCAGGCAGTGTGGGATTTGGTGCCATACTCGGGAACCGGTGGGTGGCCCAGGAGTGGCCGGATTGGTGGAGGGAGAGTGGCTTAACTGCCAACATAGGGCTTTTGGAATTATTCCCTATTTGGGTGGCATTGACGGTGTGGCCCCATTCTCTGCAGAATCAGTCTGTCATTTTCTGGTCAGATAATATGAAAGTGGTTGAAGCCATCAATCAACAGGCGGCAAGGTGTAAGATGATTCTCCGCCTGTTGAAAGAGATAGTGCTGCTATGTATGAAGCTGAATGTACAGTTTAGGGCAAAACATGTACCGGGAGTGCAGAATAATGCTGCTGACGCACTCTCTCACTTCAAGATGCAGGTTTTCAGGGAACATCTACCATTGACAGAGGCAGTAGCGGCACACTTTCCTGAAGTACTTTGGCAGATTGGTGCCCCCAACTACAGAACCTCATGGCTGCTAGCCTAGCACCCAGGACCAGGAAAGCTTCTGAAGGGGCGTTTTGGTCTTTCTGTACTTTTTTGGGGCAGGACTGGGAGGATAGATGGCATACGTCTGGTGCATTCCTCTTGTTTTTAGACCACTTGCATAGGGAGGGACGCTCCGCGGCGGCGGCCAGGCGACATGTAGCGGCAGTGTCTTTCTTTGCCCACATCAGAGACACGAAAGATCCCACAAACAGTTTCATTGTACGGAAGGCATTGAAGGGGTGGAGACACATGCAGGGTGCGGCTCCTGACACCAGGCAGCCGATAGGGTTCGAACGGCTGAGTGCGTTGCTGCCGGCATAAGGTGTCATCTGCAGTTCAGAGGGGGAGACATTATTATTCAGAGCTGCCTTTGCGTTGGCATTCAGGGTAGGTGAATTGGTTGCACGTAACAAGTTGGATGGGCAGGGTGGGCTCTTATTGGAGCACGTGAAGATACAGGGTGATACTTTGTTATTAACCATCAAGAAATCAAAAACCGATCAGGAAGCTCGAGGAGAGGGGGTGGTCCCTCATAGGGCGCAAAACAACCCTTGTTGCCCGGTAATGCACCTAGAAACGTACCTCAAACAGAGGAGCAGTGCGGTAGGCGGGACATTGTTACTACATGCGGACGGTACCCCACTTACCATGTTCCAGTTTCAAAAGGTATTGGCAATGGCGATCAGCAAAGCGGGTCTGAATCCAAAAGTTTTTGGTACACATTCATTCAGGATAGGGGCTGCCACTGAGGCAACGGCCAGGGGGTTGCATTGCAGTAGTGTACAGAGGATTGGACGATGGGTTTTCAATAGTTATAAGCGTTATGTGCGGCTGCACATGTTGTGAATACACAATGCAATAGGGGTCTGATGCTTGTTTTGTTTATCGATTTCTTTCACAGTTTCTCTAACCTGTCACGCAGGAGGAAAACTGCCGTCGGCACAACAGCAAGATTCTGCTCAACGACGGTCAGAACTACAAGGAAAAGGAACACGTAATGTGTGGGTTGTGGGGCATTCGTATGTACGGCGTATGAAATCTGTTTTTCTTTCAGGCAATTACAGGCAAAGAGCAGAGCAGCAGGGTTTCACAGTATCCTTTCACGGAAAAGGGGGCCTTTGCCTTAGTCAGTTTAGGGGTTTCATGACTGGTCTTCTGAAGAAACACAGTCCTCCGCCCACAATAGTTATTTTGCATTTGGGGGGGAATGACTTGGTGACGTTAGGCAGAAGGGTCTTGATTGAGGATATAATCTCTGAGGTCGGCTGGTTAGCCAAGGCGTGCCAGGGCTGCAACATAGTTTGGTCCCACATGATACCCAGATCAAAATGGAGGGGGGGGAATTCTGTGAGAGCGTTGAATCACTCGGTAAAGAGGGTCAACAACAAAATGGGGAAACTGTTCAGATCTCCTAAATTACAGAACATTGCACATGGGTGTGTCAGGGGAGAACCGTGCTTCTTAAAAGACGGGGTCCACTTGACTAGGTTAGGTAATGAAATAATGTTGGAGAATTTCATAGCTTGCCTAGGGAATGTAAGGGCTGGGGCATGACCTTTCTGAGTGACAGGGGGGGCAGATAGTCGGGCAACTACACTGGCCTGTGGCGGTAAGGTCATGACTGGTGAGCAGTAAATTTAAGGTCCTTAGGGGGCAGCGCCATTCTCAGATGGGGTCTCCCAGGGGGAGGGACAAGGGGTCTCTCCTATAACTCCAGGGGCGGTACATCCGGTAGACTGGATGGGTGCGGGGAAAGGGGGGAGTCACGCTTTCTTTAGGCTGGTTGGCCACCCCGCACTGGCATGGACGTCACTAAATGGCGCAGAGTGCAAGACCCCCCAAATTTAAATGGAGGCAGGGAATGTATGGGGTAACCGGGGGGGAAGTATCCTCTCGGTATGCGGGCCCTCTGCGCATGCGCAACTCTTACGGGAGGGCGTGGCTAATTTATAAGGATCTGACACCAGTTAGCGACTTTGTCGTAGGCCCAAATAGGATACGCAGAAAGCAATTAATGTATGATTATGATCCTTATGTTAGATTCGGATAGGAAAACTATGTATTAGAGATATGTTAAGGTTAGCCATATGATATTTGTGCATATGAAGTGTAATCAAATGTTGTGTTATGTTTCTGCGTATAATTGTGTAAATATTTTTTATTTCAATTTTTTTTTATTTTGTTTGCATACTTTAATAAATACGGCCGGGGGTTTTACGACCCCCGCCTCCAAAAGATATTCCCTTCTCATGTCCATCATTAGAAATGTGGTATGCGCAGGGGGAAGGGGGAAATTCGGTAGTCCCAGACCATAGGGAAAGGTAGGGCCGGTATCGGTCCTGCCGCAGATATGGTGGGGCACGGACCCCCTCCCTTGCCTGCTCGCCCGGCCCGGCGCGTTCCACCACGTCAGTATGACGCGGTGGGCTCGCCGCGGCGGGGATTGGCTGGTGGCGGCGAACCCTTGGCCCGGAAGCGTTTAAGGTGCTTCCGGGTCAGGGGGGGGGGAGGGGGCAGACCAGTTAGAACTGGCCTGCCCCCAGTACGAAGAATAAAAAGCCGGGGAGCGCGGGACTCGGACTCTTTGTCCCGCGCTCTCAGGCATCCAGCACGCAGCCTCTGGGAGGCTGCTAATTTTTGTTACCCACCCTCCATCCCCGGTAGCAATATGGTCATTGGGTAATGAAGTTGACGGTGTGGTTTTGTTCCTTAGGCGTTTTTCCCGTTTACAGGTCATCAATCGTCATATTTATTGCTATTCCTTGGTCAGGCGGTAAGGTCATGACTGGTGAGCAGTAAATTTAAGGTCCTTAGGGGGCGGCGCCATTCTCGGATGGGGTCGCCCAGGAGGAGGGACAAGGGGTCTCTCCTATAACTCCAGGGGCGGTACATACGGTAGGGGAAAGGGGGGAGTAACGCTTTCTTCAGGCTGGTTGGCCACCCCGCACTGGCATGGACATCACTAAATGGCGCAGAGTGCAAGACCCCCCAAATTTGAATGGAGTCAGGGGACGTATGGGGGTAACCGGGGGGAAGTACCCTCTCGGTAAGCGGGCACTCTGCGCATGCGCAACTCTTATGGGAGGTCGTGGCTAATTGATAAGGATCTGACACCAGTTAGCGACTTTGCCGTAGGCCCAATTAGAATACGCAGAAAGAAATTAATGTATGATTATGATCCTTATGTTAGATTCGGATCGGAAAAATATGTATTAGAGATATGTTAAGGTTAGCCATCTGATATCTGTGCACATGAAGTGTAATCAAATGTCGTGTTAGGTTTCTGAGTATAATTGTGTAAATATGGTTTATTTAAAAAAAAAGTAATTTTGTTTGCATATTTTAATAAATACGGCCGGGGGTTTTACGACACCCGCCTCCAAAAGATATTCCCTTCTCATGTCCATCATTAGAAATGTGGTATGCGCAGGGGGGATGGGGAAATTCGGTAGTCCCAGACCATATCGGTAAGGCCACGGTGGGCGGGGTCATGGGGTAAGGCTAGTGCTACCAACTTTCAAGGTGTGAAAGCAGGCTCGAGCCTTACGCCGGCTCAACATCCTGTGATTTAAAAACATGAATGCTTGTGTGAGGGTTTGACCCATTCTTGCATTAAACTGCCACGAAAAGCATGGGTCGCATAAGGCAGGAAGTGGGCATGATCGTAGAATGGCCATACGTGCAGCTGTGGGAGGCGTTTTGTTTACATGGACAGAGGTCCACGGCCAACCCTTCACCCTCCAGTCTGGTGGGTCATTAGTGTGATTTGGAACGCAGATTCAATTGAGCAGCATGGTGGGTGCACGCCCCCGGTGTTTTTTAATGAGAGGACTTGGGCATGGAAGTTGAGTTTCATGCTGATTGTCTCATTGAGAGTATGTTGCCTACATTTCATTGCGTTTGACAGAGTCACAGGTTTGACCGTGCAGGCCTGAAAGTGCCTCAAAAGCAGGACCTGCAGAGAGCAGAGGACAGGTATGGCATCGGAGTGTTTTGATGCGCGGTTGAGGGGGAGGGGGCATCCTAGTACAAAGCAATAGCTATCTTGGACGTCGCCTAACTCATATAGCTGTTGAGGAACTCAGTTGGAGTCTTTTTCCGCGTTACTGGGGCCCGGGTATGATTCCCGGCTAACATACTCTTTTGGTGCCTGCTTGCCGTATCCGAGTCTAAAGTGTCAGGGCTGTACATTGTCCAATTGTGTTGGTACTGCAAGGAAGTTTATACATTGAATGGAAGGGTATCAGCATGTGGGTGTGATAAAGAATGGGTGCGAGTGGTTGGACTTCGCACTGCACCGGGGGAATGGAACCAGTTTTCCGGTGGCTGATGATTGTTTGGACAGGCACTGCATGCTCCACTATAGTTTATTGAATGTGAGGAGGGTGGTGACTGCATTGGGGTAAGAGTGCCAATGGGGGTCGTAGGCTCTGCCCATAGGGGATGATTGATGCTAGGGGAAGATCAGCCTTTCATTTTCAGTAGGCTGCTCATGGGACATATGTTGCACATTGTATAAGGAGGCTGCTTCTGCAGGGTGGTAAAACAGCCTGATTACCCCATCAGTGCATATTCATAAGCTGGTTTTCAGTTACATCAGAATGGGGAATAGGGAAGGTTTCCTCTTGGTTTATTATGCATTCCAGGTAAAGCACAGACCCATCGTATTCTTTCATCCTCTGGGTGCCATAAGGTGTTTATGCCATCAGATGCCACTGCTGCACAGTTATTCCTTCCTTTGTCTGAGTCTTAATGTTTTCCATTCGCTAATGTGGTAGGTTCTCACTGTCATTGGTAAAAACTCGAGATTTGGGGTAACAGTGCAGCTATTACGAGTAAACCTTCATTGGGATGTTTATAAATCATATTCACTGGGGTCCACTCAGCATCTAACCCAAGTGATACTGTACCTGGGGGAGTAAGAATGATCCTAACATGGCATCGCCTGGATGGTGGGCTCTGTGGGATGACGCTAGCTGGGTAGGCGTAGGCATATGTGTGTGTTAGAGACGAAGCACATCTAGTCCACAGGCAAACAGCAGCTGCCTCTCTTTGACTTGAATTACAACTTACGCAGATGAATGCTCAGGCGCGGACTCGTCACGCCACATGCCACAGGCTATACTGCCAATTACCGAGTACAGTCAGGTTGAAGTCCCCTGGTGCATTGACCCACAGTTACTTGTGGGGCGAGTGCGAATGGTGTGTGCTGGGCTGTTCATTTTGTGGTTGCCGGGGGTCAGTCATGGGCTTACACCAGCCTGGATTGTGTGGGAATGGATCTGTTGGTCAATGGGGTTATGTGGCTCAGCTGGCAAACTGCAAGGGTCCCATGTCAATTTCATTATTTATTATTGCCCCGAGCAATTAGATTCCGGTTTAGAAACTACAGGTGACGTCACAAAGAGATATGAATGGGAGTCCAGTTTAGAGATTTTGCTGCAGTGCCAACAAGGCTCTGTGCGCCCCCACTGGTGGTCACACCCTGTTTTCAATCACTTGAAGGAATAAATGCAATAGTGGGATGAATGCTGCTACTGCTGGCAGGGTAAGGCTTGTCCATTCCTGGAAGTTTGGTAATCTCTTTCAATGTTGGGGTAATGACACATGTCAGGAGATTTCAAATGACTGGTTTTAGACCCTTAATGTTAATTTCAAGCAAAATTTGCATTAATTGAATAACTCCTGGTCCCATACAGACAAAGGACAGCAGAGCTCCTTTGCTAGTAAAGCGGATCTGAATGAGTTGGGGAGCAGTTCTGCTAAAACTACGGTTATTGAAGAAGCAGTAGGGTAAAGAAGGGGAGTTTACCCTCCTGTTACGTGCGATGCTCAGGTTAACAGGTAAATTTACCTTGGAAGATCTTGAGTCGAGAGTCAGATGGCCTCATTTTGAGGGTGCATAAGCCCCTTTGGTGCAAGGCCTGCACCACTGCCACTGGAGCAATCCCGGCTTCTTTTTGGCCAAGTCTTTATCAGTAGTGGCCAGAGAGGCTCAGCACCCTCCACCTCAGGTCTCTGCCAGCTTATCATACAGCACTGGTCCAGCGTACATGTGGGAGAATCAAGGGATGCGCAGTCGTTCCAGAGGGACACCAATATTACAGTCTGGAATAAAATTGTACTTTCAACAGGCCTGGGCAAACAATGCTAATGCATTTTAAGCACAGATTCACCCAGATGATCTCTCAGAATTCAAGAAGCTGAGGGGTTGTTACTTGTATGCGAAATGTTCCCAGTGTACAACCAGGGGGGAGCAAATTTTGGAACAGTTCAGCATAGGGGTCACTGCGGGTTTGATGGTCTCTCTGGTCACTATGGCAGAGTGGAGCCATTTTAATCTTGTATTTAAGCACTGCCCTGCTTTTTCGAGCAGTGCTAGTGACACAGCATGTTAGTGCTAACTTTTTCCCATCTGCTACAAGGGCAATGTGGTAAAGCATAGCTTTACACTTACCCGTGGGTTTAAAGGCCTGCGGGCAGGGTGGTAAGGTGATGCCTCATGCTCCCTTGAATCGCTATAGAATGCATTCACTTCCTTCATGTATGCAGGCCCACACATGAGTATGGCATTCTGGCCTCTCTCACCAATGCACCAAGCAAGTTAAAAAGAAACAGTATCAAATCAAGTCATGCTAGCAAAGGCTAAGCACCTAGAAGTGGCACATAGCCCCAAATGACAGTGGTCACGGTACACAGACGACCAGTCTTTATGCAGACATTATGTTGCGTTCCGGGACTGGTGGCTGCACTTATCAGGGTACACATATGCGGAAAATCCCGTCAGGCAAATCATTGACCCTGAGTTGTGAGCACATATGATTGCCATCACAATATGAACAATGAGGGGAGAGGATGTAGCCTTACGGCTAGAGCAGTCGATCTCGAGTCTGTTGAACCGGGTCCGAGTCTAAGCAACGACGCCAAAAAGAAAAAAAAAAAATTCTCCTTCTGTAACGATACTGGTGCGTGCTCTTGTAAAGCGCTCAGATACCTGATATCCTCGAGTCTCGTTTGCGCTATATAAAACTCTTAAAAAGCCAATAGGTTTGGTACTTTGCACAGCTGCAGGCCCTCAAATGGTTAGATGTCCTTTTCAGAAGTAAATATAACATGGCTTCAGGTCATCCAAAGGGGACTAGAGCTCTCTCTAGAGTCAGGTGCAACGGACCAGAATCCACACCAAGCAGCAGGGCGTCAAGTGCTGCTAGGGGTCTTTCCTGAGTGACATACAAGTGTGTTAAGTGAGCTGATTAAGTACCTAGGTTAACTGGCCCAAACCATACTAAAAAGATACTTGCATTGGGGTAGACTTTGATTCTAATCTAGATAAAGTGGATTGACTGATACCTTCAGACTCACCTACTTATATTCCGCTCGACCAAAGAAAACTGCCTGTTGGTCTAGTCCATAAAGACATGCTTCAGGCAGATTTTGCCCCACTAGCCCCCTTGCCCCATGACCATGTGTCGAGTCACATCCGTCATTGTACAATTTCGTAATGTGTCTCCCCGATTTTGTCAATGAACATCATGAAGCTCAGGAAATTGGGACGGAGACGGAAATTGTAACTAATCAGGGAACTAGGGATAAACGGCAACCAGAAATACGACTGATATCATGGAACATAGCGGGGCTGAAAAGAAACTTAAGAGATGCAGAATGGCAGGAATACATTGAACAAAACAAAACATGCCTGTTACAAGAAACCTGGCTTTTGGAAACTCCCCACAAGGGCGGGTTCAAAACATATAGTGTTAATGCTACCCCCTCGGCTAGAGGTAGACCCTCGGGTGGCCTTTTTATATGGGTAGAAATCACCCTATGTATTGATATAACCCAGTTGGACTTTCTATCACAGGACCTAGATGGGGTGAAGATTTGCACATGTGACAACACTGAAATGTACATAGTAACTATCTATAGTAGACCTAGTCAATCCAAAAAGGAATCTTTGGTGATAGACACAGGGTCAGGGACACAGTACTGCCAATCCCGCATGTCATCAACCTGCGGACGGGCGAGGACTGGTGAAGGAGAAAGCAGGCGGAAAGCGTAAGTTGAGCGGGCCTAAGACGACCTTTCAAGGTCTATATCTCAATGCCAGATCTATCCCTATACATGCTGGGGAAGTCTGGGATCTTCTGGATGATTTAAGCCAGATATTTGCTTCTTCCCAGAAACTTGGTTGAACGCCCACTCAGCCCCTTGTGTAGCTATAGCCTTTCCTGCAGATTACACAGTGGTGAGGCATGACAGATTAGGCAAAAGGGGTGGAGGGCTGGCTATATCAACCCGTTTAGCCCACCAGATAAAAATTATAGATACTATCACAGCCCCTAGTATGGAACTGATGATATTTAATCTGGAACTGGCCTCTGGCACTAGGCTGATGGGCGCAGTAGTATACCACCCCCCCGGGGAATATAAAAAGAATTTCTGTGTAGCACTATTGGAGAGTCTGGCTCCTTACACCATGTAAGCGGATACTTTTTTATTAATAGGTGATTTCAATCATCATCTAGATATTAGCTTGAACACAGACTCACAAGGCTTACTAGCAGCCATGGAGACGTTAGGCCTCTATCTCAGAATTCATAGCCCTACTCATATAGCGGGTCATACGCTTGACAACATCTTCACAAATATGGTGGATCTCCCAGTGGCTCCCCCACTGGCCTTAAGTTGGACGGACCATATGGCCCTGGGATTTTCCTGGTCTGTCCCGTCACCTCCAAGTCAGGCACAAGGCAGGAAGAGCTTACGTAGATCTTGGAGGAAAGTGACTTTACCAGCATTTAGTGCAGCATTTTCCCCTCCATCCTTTAGCAGCGCGACAGATAGCAACGTAGCACTTCATATGCTAGAGACCGCGATAACAACAGCCCTGGATACTATAGCTCCAGCCAAGACAGTTATAATAAGAGAGAGAGCTGCCCCTGCTCCCTGGCATTCAGATAGCCTGAAGATAGAAAAAGCAAACTGCAGAGGCGCTGAGCGTAAATGGAGAAAATCGAAGAGGGAAGAGGATAAACTGGCCTATAAATCTTTACATAAAGCCTATCTGGGGAACTGTAATAGAGCCGGGAGAGCCCACTTAGGGGAAAGAATAGCAGAAGCAAGGAATTCCACCAAAGAACTCTTTAAAATCCTTAAGGAATTCACCAATCCCAAAGCCAACAACTCTACCATGGCCCCCACACAGGGTCTATGTGATGATCTAGCCATCTATTTCAAACAGAAAGTTGATAAAATATATAACACATTTGACATGGAAGAGTCAGCACCGGCAGTTAATCCTCCCTTGAAAGATCCGTCTGCCCCTAGTCTAGAGACTTTTGAATTCATCACCTGTGAATAAGTGTGTGCCTTATTGTCACACACGAAATCGGGCTCACCATCAGACGTGGTACCCCCTCACATTATGGCAGAGTTGTCTCCTGCCTTATCTGCCTCGATTATGGAGATTTGTAATCTATCTCTGGACACAGCTGTTTGCCCAGCAAAATGGAAGAAGGCATATATAAAGCCACTACTTAAAAAGCCACATGTAGACCCAACAGACCTACTAAATTACAGACCTATCTCTCTTCTTCCATTTTGTTCCAAGATCATGGAATCTTTGATTAATCGACAACTCTCCTAATATCTGGAACAAAATCATCTGCTGGACCCGCCACAGTCAGGCTTCCGCGCGGGTCACAGAACAGAATCGGTTCTTACTGAAGTCACAGACTCTATAAGGATGCTATTGGATGTGGGAACCCCCACCATACTGGTGCTCCTCGATCTCTCAGCTGCCTTTGACACCATCTCTCACGGTGTCCTTGTGGATAAACTGCAAGAGATTGGTGTCAGAGGCCCGGCCTTAAAGTGGTTACATTGCTTCCTGTCAGAAAGAACACACTGTGTACAAATGGACATGTTTGTATCTGACACGGCAGTGGTAGACAAGGGGGTACCGCAGGGCTTGGTCCTGAGTACCACCCTGTTCAACATTTATGTCTCCACATTGGCCCCAATTATCAGATCCTGTGGGTTCCATACGATCTCTTATGCAGATGACACACAGGTGTTAGTTCCCATTGGGAAAAACCCTGTGCTGACCAGAGAAAAATTCAAAAGCTGCTTGCTAAATATTGCCACCTGGATGAGAAAGAACTTTTTACAAATAAAGTCCAGTAAAACGGAGATCTTGCTATTTGGCAAAGCTGATGAGCTATGGTCCAAGGAGTGGTGGCCAGAAGAATTAGTGGAAGCCCCCACCCCAAAGAAATGGGCAAAAGACCTGGGGGTGATGATCGATGACAAACTCTCGATGGAGGAGCACGTTAAAATCATGGGCAAGTGCTTTGGCATAATGCATATGCTAAGGAAGGTATTTCCCTGGATCCCCCTTCATACCAGGAAAACTCTCATTCAAGCACTTATAGTCAGTAGATTAGACTATGGGAACTCTCTACTGGTAGGGATCAGAGAAGATTTGCTTTCTAAGCTACAAGTGGTACAAAACACGGCAGCACGCCTGGCACTAAAGAAATCGCTAGGTACTCCATCACTACCTCTACTGCGGCACCTGCATTGGCTTCCGATTAGGAAAAGATCAATTTTTAAACTTCTGTGCCTGGCATTCAAGGCGCTACATGGACTTGGACCCACTTATCCAAACGTGAATCTGCAATGGTACTCTCCAGGGCGCCCCCTAAGATCTAGTAGACAAAGGCTACTACATACCTGCAGGATCAAAAAAACCAAGATGGGAGGGAGGGCATTTTCTCATCTGGCCCCCGCCCACTGGAACAGTCTACCAGATGAGCTGCAAGCATGTCCTAACCTGTGGCAATTTAAGAAGCT
Source organism: Triturus cristatus (assembly GCF_964204655.1). NCBI lineage: Eukaryota > Metazoa > Chordata > Amphibia > Caudata > Salamandridae > Triturus > Triturus cristatus. The sequence goes on from NC_140581.1 coordinate 648,877,261, forward strand.
TCTCAAGACGTGGCAGTTTGGCTAGATCTTTATGTTTTGGTATTCTGCCTCCCAGGCGCCGAGAGATCCCCTTGGGGATGATTTGTTGCGCCCTATTAATATTAAATTAAATTAAATTAAATAGATCAGCTAGACCAATTTTTAAGTTCAATGGATCCGAGGGCAATGGTAATTGTGGGGGGGTGACTTTAATCGCGAATTTGGACCAGTCGTGGGACTAGAAAACATCTTCGAAGAGGAGGACATTGCAAATATTATTCCCCCTTTGGAAAGTAGTTTGGCTTACCCTGCACAGTTGCAGTTGCGCAACTTATTTGACTGGTGTCAGGGCATGGGCTTAGAGCTTGCAACGGTCGATTGTCTTCTGATATTCTGAATGCTGCTACATTTAGCAGGGGTAACTGTAAGAGTAGCATTGACTACATATTGACATCCATTTGCTTTTGGCCAAATGTACATGACTTGGTAGTTGATGTCAGAACTAATAGTGACCATTACCCTTCATGGTTGACACTAGCAGCTTATCTCTTCCAACCTACCTCTTGGAACGATTGGGATACTGCCTTTATCTCCATCGAAACCATAGTAAGCAATAACCGTTTAGCCTTAAAATGGCCATCCTTAGTGGGAAAGAAGAAGGTTATGATGCAGATTTATGACACCTTTGCAGACGTCATTTCTCTGTATATCGATCTGCCTGCTGCAGAGTTTCCAATACTGACCATACACCATGCACTGGTAGATGCACTGAAACCTATCTTGAGTAGGATCCCTAAAGAATGTAAAGGGGGAAAATTGATACCAGCAATCTAGCTAATCCTTGGTGCAACAAGGAGTGCCGCAAGGCCAAAAAAGAGCTTATATTAGCGACAAAAAGTAATAATGTTGTGGCACTAAGGGATAAAACGATTAAGTACAAAAGACTTCTAGTACAAACTAAGAAAAACTGGGGTGACAGAATCTGGACAGAATTGATTAGTGCACCTATGACTAAAGATCACACCGGTTTTTGGCGATTGATAGCTAAAGACAATAAAGCAGGAAGATGCAGTAAGGACCTGTTTTTAGATGCTAACACTTGGGTCAATCATTTTTCCCGACTCTATTCAATGTCTGCAATTGACATAACACACAACCTACAAGACCACGTAACCATCCCTAGCATAGTCCCCCTGCTCTTTAGTTTGGAAGATACCCTGGCAGCAATTGATGCAGTAAAACCGGGGAAAGCACCAGGCCCAGATAAGATACCAGGAGACTCTGTTTGGGGACCATACATTAACTTTCTTTGTAATTCAGTCGCTGCAGGTGCACCAATCCCGGAATCATGGAAAGGGGCCGGAATTACTACTATTTTTAAAAAAGGTAACCGCCAAGACCCTGCAAACTACCAACCTATAAGTTTAATAGATATTTTACAAAACATTTATGCTAGACAAATTTTAACAAAACTAAACGATTGGATTGAGAACTGTATTCTTTCACAATATCAGGCTGGGTTTAGAGCCAGAACCAGCACAATTGACCAGGTTTTTCGATTTCTCTGTATGAGCTGGAAATATATAATTTTAAAGAAAGGCCATCTGTATATTTCGACCTCATCCCTAGAAACTTACTTTTGAAATCCCTAAAAGACCAAGGGGTGCCAGAGGAACTCCTCGAGCAAATAATAAGACTGCATGAGGACAACTATGCAAAAGTTATATGGGGTCCAAGGGGCAAACTTAGTGAGGCAATCCCAGTAAAAAGCAGCATAAGTCAAGGGTGTGTGCTGGCTCTCACCGTATTCTCATTGTATGTAAACAATGTCCCAGAGCACCTATTGGGCTGTGCACATGATTCACCCAAGTTAGGGGGGATGTCAGTACCAGCCCTCTAATTTGCAGATGACACTATTTTAATATCTCAAACCCCAAAATGTTTACAATGCGCATACTGCGATACTAAGGGCCTAGAAATAATTTCTAGCAAAACAAAATACATCGCAGTTAACGCATATAAATCTTTTAAGAAGAACCTAAGTGTTAAAAATCAGAAGTTAGAATATGTGTAGAATTTTAATTATCTAGGCATAACCTTGGACACCGAAATGACCTGGCAACCGCAACTGCATAAAAGCAAGACTGTCCTGCTCTAAAATTCCCTACCGATAGTAAAGAAACATGAGAGCAGTACTTCTAAGGCGGTATCCCCAGCACTCGAGGTATGCAAGTATAGGGCACAATCGGCATACCTCTATGGGGCGGCACTATGGGGACCCACATGCAAGAATACCTTTGTGGGAGGAAAAAACTAATTTCTCAGGAAGCTACTACGCCTCCCTGTGCGTACACCTCTAATCCCTATTGTTATGGACCTAAACATTAAACGTAAGACCATTATTGTTTTGGGTGCGACTGTGGTCTACAACCGAACTTGCCCACTATAAAGAAGGGCTAAAAAACATTTTAAGGTTAGATTAAGGTACAAGTGTCCAGTGGATTAAGCATGTTCATTCTTGGTTTTGTAAATTAGGGCTGAAGCACTTTTATGAAGAACCCACCCAACTGATGTTAGTTTCTAAGAAAATATTGAAATCCGCCTTTTGGGCTTATATCCAAAACAGTGTGTCCCATAGCTCCGCTATCGGTAGACTAACAACTCAGTTTCTTCTTATAAAACCAACTCTGAGCTTTGAGCCATTTCTGGATGAAGTGCAGCCACAGCTGGCATAATCACTATACATGAAATTTCGATATGGTGTTCTGCAAACCAACTCGAACACATCAAAATGGGACCGAAAACAAGGGGAGAACAATACTGAGTGCTGTGTATTATGCCAATCTGACACACAAGAAAATGACCTACACGTACTATTCTTTTACCCTGCTTATGCTAAATCTAGGAAGAAATGGATTAAACCTATTTGCCAAAATATGGGCATTAGGTCTTGTCTTGAGGCAGAAAGAATAATAAAAACCGACACTTTGCATCTAATTGTCTTCAGTGTCAACAGATACCTGTTTGATCTGGGTATAATAAGAGTAAAGAACGGATTGAAATTTTAGTGGTTTCATGCACATATGTTTTTTTGAATCATGCCGCCAATTAGCTTTGAACCTTCACTTTATAAACTAATGAGCAACTAAGTAGAATGTCCTGTTAAGTATACTTCTTTGCACTTAAATCAGTTGCACTTTTTGATTAGTCTCTTACTACGAAGCTGCATTTAACCCCTTCAGCGCGGCACGGATTTCCGCGCCACGCTGAAGGTTCTGTGCGCGGGCGGGGCCATGACAGAACGGTTCCGTCATGCGCACAGCACAACCGACGTGCATGACGGAACCGCTCCGTCATGCGCGTCGAAGGGGTTAAAGGATGTACAGATAAGTCACCTACAGTTCTTGGTCACTCTCAATGTTATATGGTTATGTACTCCTCAAATGCCCTTGACACATTCAACCATGCCTAGCATTTTTTATTGTATTTATTATATTTTTAAATTGTTAAATAGACTGTTGGCTCTTTTATCCCTCTTTTAAGATTTTGTATTTAAACTGTGAACTTTTTTCTTTATGTAAATGGTCTAAAGTGGTACTTATGTAAGGTTACTTTTTTGTATGTTTTTATACCATTATTGTGTGTGAACTGTTATTGTGTATCTTTTATGGTTTAAACTAAACTGAAATAAAGATTTGCACTGCTAAGTACCTACGTTACTTACAGTGAGGCAGTGGGGTCCCCACAGGGCCCACATAAAGGTGGGCTGTGTTCAAACACAAACTGAAAATCTTCGATTCCAACGCTAAAGTCATTGTACAGCTCACATTGACATTTTAACAGCCTGGGAAGATTGTGAGCAGAGCCGTCAGTAGTCACTGATTGTGGAGTATTTCCTTGTGGGAATAAGGGCCACATTGCAACAAAACATACACTCCCATTGCTCTAGTCTCCATGTTCCTAACCTCAGCAGAGTCTCTATAGTGTATAAAATGCCGAAAACAAGAACTTTGGTCAGAGCTGTTAAACAACACAGGTTTTACCAGAAGCTGCCCAGGACATATCGGCTGGGTCTGATGGCTTAGTGGACTATTTCATTCACTGTGGGCCAAGGTTCGAAATAATTCTGATTAAGCAACAAAGGGACGGCTGGTTAACATGTAGTGTGGGGTCACCCGCCCCAGGTGGGAGCAAAGGGTCATGCATGCATATATTCTTACACAGCCCAGCAAGGCCCTGCTGTTGACAACATTGATTGACAACCAAGTACCAAGGATAGGGAGCATAGTAGTTATCGCAGTTAGTGGAGGTGTATCACAAGATGGAACATGGTACACATGTTTTGCTGAAGCCTTCTTTGATGCTCAGTCATAGCAGTTCATACCATGCCACAGAGGGTTGCTTCAGTTCAGCTAAAACTGACCTGCCTCATCACCACTACAGCTAGGTGGGTTGTGGAAGTTGTCATCTAACAAGTATGCTGCAGTTCCAAGCGTTGGGCAAACACTAAATTAGAGCATAAAATGGCTACAAGATAGTAAAAAAAATAAATTACATTCCCATTATTGGAGGAAGGGCAGAGAATTGCACATATGGTCCTCCCCTTGTTCCCACACACTTGACTGCTCCCTGTTATACATTAGCAGAAGTTAGGAATTGGACGGTCAGGCCAGGGGGACAGCAGCATGGCGACAGCACCTAAATATCTCAGTCAGATGGTGAGGGATTGCACGCAATAGGAACATGGATTAAGCAGAATACGGGGGATCCAGGGCTCCCCTCCCTCACCTTATCGCATCAGATGGTAGGGCAGTGGGACCCCAAAACTATAGGCATTACATTTGCCCATATATGGGTAGAAGGGTACATTGTCAGCAACCTACAATAGAGTGGGTTTCAAATAAGTTTTCCATTTGGCCATTTCTATATAAGATGTGCACTCTGTAAACATGAGAGTATAGGGTACAGGATCCTGCATTTAAACAAGCTGCCGGGTTGCGTATTTTGTCACTCCAAAAGTGTGCTGTGACTCCAATAGTGTGGAGAAATATGGGTTGGTAACAAACGGAACACATCTTGCATTCATAAGCTAGAAGGTGCAGGTAAAATTGCTCAGTTATTACTCCATGTCCTCACTAATCCAAAAGCAGTGGCATGTGTTTCAGCCCCCCTGGTATACCTTTAGCAAAACCTGGCTTTGGGCCATACACAACAGTGGGGACACCAGCAGGGCGCCAAAGCATATGAAGATTGCAGTCAGACTGGGCGTTTTGCAGGCAATAGGGACTTGAGATATAGCAGGATTTAGGAGTACCCAGCATTGCCCCACCTGTGCTGTTAAAAACACTGCAGCACTTGTGTGGCTGGGCCTAGTGCCCACAGCAGGAATGGAGCAAACTGAGGTCAAAAGGAGTTCCCATGTAAGGGCTCACATTGACCTTATTTTGATCCGTTCTTGTTGCGGGCTATAAGAGTTTATGACAAGTGAACACACATCAAACTCTGCAAGACAAAAAAAAACGAATTCTTGTACACCTCCTGAGAACCACCAAGGTCCTCTGAGGGTGTTTTAGCATCTACCGCACAGCCGCGGCCCATGCAGGTATGAGCAGTGGGAGGTGGGGCCGGGTGAGGTGATTTTGACAGATGATGACTAGGCAAAATTATATAAATGATTAATTTTACCTTGTCCTCATCCATCAAAATTCCCCCACCCCGTCTCACCGCCCCACCTCTCTTACCTGCACGGGCCACAGCTGCTGCCACAACCCCAATAAGAGCAGTACAGCAAATACGGTCACCTCAGACAAAATCCAGCCTGTGTCAAGTCTATGCCATGACCAGTGTAACCATTCAAGCTACTTGAAAAAGTTACACAAATGTATCTAAAGAAATTGGACACATTTAGCACCTTCTGGATTTGCAATAAAACAGAATCTGACTATTCCAAATAAATAAGGACTTTAAACTGTCATGTGTTTTTCTTACTTGACCCTTATATTAATAACAGAATGCTGATAAAAACACACCTAGAAATCTCATTTTGCAACCTCTTCCAAACACTTAAACAATGAATTTCTTTATAAAAGCAGCTTTAATGTTGATTTGAAAATATTCACAGCATTTTGTTGATTGTTATTTTTTTCTAACCTATCCAGCACACTAAGAAACGATGTTTAAGGATGAAACCTGCACTTGCCTATGCGCACACTTTTTCAAACTACGCAATCTTTCGAACTCCATTGAATTTAATGTCACCAGTAGTATCCAATTAATTTTCAGAGCATTACAGCCACATCTAATCACAATCAGGTGGTTTCCTTGAGATCTTTCTATATATCCATGTATCACTAGACTGACATCTCTGCCCCAGGGTCTTCAACAAACACTAATGCAGCTCATCAGGGCCCTAGCTTCTGGCTCATTTCAGGCTGATTCACACTATTTCTCAGAAACTGACAGATTCAATTATTTAACCTCTGCATTTCCCATTATACAGCTCACATCAAGATATTTTTGTATTTTGACTTCACCCTGGTGAGATTTCCTAATTGTTTTGTATTTTGAATGCAACCTTGAATTCAGATGTATATGTTTTGCAGCAAGAATGCTTGTAGGAGATTTACTAAATGTTTGGCCTTGTATCACTAGCAAACAGTTTAAGAAGAATGCTTTTCAGTAGATAGTTGCATACGCATAAACATATTGTATGATGCTAGCGAATTCACGTATCGGACCACATATGTTTACATAAAGACAAAAACATTCTGACGTTTTAAGTACTTTTTAAAAATGTCATTCTATTCTCATGCTTGCTTTCATTTTCAAGGAATGCAGTGCAACCAAGTCCAAGATGGCTGCTGATGATGAATCCGGATGATTAGTGTTTCTTCCCTGAGCATTCAGCAATATATTTATGAGACTTGTTTTTATGCAAATTCGCGAATCATAACAGGTTCTCTGAATGGACAAGGAGAAGTGTTAATCCTCAAAGGATATTGATACTCAATGCCTCAGCCTAATCAAAAAATCAATACATTCAAATTCTGTGACGCACATTAGGCTTCACTAGAAGTACATAGAACATTTTAATATCAAATCATTAAGGTTTATTAAAAGTTACGGGTCTGGTTGAAGGCCATCCGACAGTATGTCGATGGCAGTCCGGCCAACATCTGCTGCTGCGGTCTGACCGCCGAATTACGATGCGTGCCCCCCTGAATGTATTTCCATGGTGGCGGGGCATGGGGGACATGTAGTGCCCCCTTTGTTCCTGCACCACCAGTCTTTTCATGGCGGTTCTCCTGCCATGAAATGGCTGGTGGTTCAGGAACTTGTAATATGCTCAATGGGACTGCGCCACTCCCACTGAGCATACTACATATGGCACACCTCCACCACCGCCAGGGAGCAACTGTTCCAAGTCCGAGCAACTGTTCCAAGTCGCTGGAGCAGTCCTCCGCTCAAGCGACTTTGCAAGTTGTAATGTGGCAGACAGACCAACGCCACATTGAGTCTCGCCATCACAAGACCATCCGACTCGAAATCAGGCCCTATGTGCTAATGTCATGCTAATGCAAAACATGATATATATATATATATATATATATATGTATCCATCAAGCAGTTGTTTCAATGAAGAAAAAATATGCCGAGCCCAAATTCTTTATTGTTCCATACAGCGAAAATGCCTGATGCATCAAGGGTCAGAGTATGTTTGTCATCTCCATTAACATATAGTGCACATAAATAAAAGTAGGAATACTACATTGCCATGATTACATAGCAAAAATGACATCCATCTTATAATGGTCATTTTCTAATTCAATTACAGCATCTGATAAGCTGAATATTGTTTGTTTCAACATGATTTATCTGTAGTTGTTATTCCATGTTATTCCATGAGCGAACTTTTAAATCAAAATAATCTTTCCTTAAAAAGACTAAAATCCTATAATTTAACTCATATTGTTGTAAATTCATAATTTACAGATGAATGAAAAAATTCATGATACTTATACAATTCAGCCCAAGTGGGCACTTCATTTGTTTGTACACAATATTACTGTTGGTCACTCACAATTCAGCCCCAATACTTCAGATATTATAATATCAGTTTCTAATTTTTGGGCTATGTCCCAGATTTTTTAGCTTTTCTGCATTTCTTTGTCTCCTACAAAAGAAAAAACAAAAGAAAAAACAGGTGCATGATGTCAATGGATTCCCTGATACCATTAAAATCAACAACCCACCTGAAAAGCAATATGGCACAATAATTCGAAAGTTTAGAATCTTTGTTGTGAAATTCTTTGAAGTGTCTAGCCACTGGATATTGCTTATCCTCTTTTGTAATGGCTCTCATGTACTCCAATATTCATTTTTTAACTTTATGAATAGTACTTCCGATATAAACTAAAGAACATGGACATATTAATGCATGAACACAAAAGTCTGAATTACAGGTAAGATGTTTGCTTATGACAAATGGTTTCCTCCTTTTGGAAAATTCAACTAATTTACAACTGGTGCTAATTGTACATGCCTTGCACTCACAGCATGTATGAATCTATTTTGAACCACAGTGCCCCAGAGTTTAGTTTGTCCTTTCCAACTTAACATGGTGCCACTTTTTGAAATAATAATCAGAGTTGGATTTTGAATCTTATTGTTAGGATGATGACTCAAGCGGCCAGATTCTCATACTAAACCTTGTAGTACATTTGTACTATTATAAAATGTACTACAAACTGTACTACAAAATATAAATTTAGCCTATACGTACATGTGCAGAGTTCTCCACCCCGATTTTGGAGTGTCTGTACGTGTAAGCATAGATTTTAGTAGAAAATGTGGGTGGAGCAGGGGAGTGAGTGGGAAAAGGGGTAGACTTGCTACTAAAGAGGAAGGGATAGGGGGAGTAAGTGGGGTTTGGAGAGGGTCGGGGAGGGGTTTAGGGAGTGATTTCACTCACCCACACAAGATTAGGAAAATCACGTTACTCTGTGAGTGGAGAAACGTAACTTACTAAAAAGACTCAAACCCTGTGGCGTAGTGTCAAGAAGGGCAAATCCCTCTATAAACACCTGAACTAATATCATATTCTTACTTATTGTATCGTCAATTGCCCTAACAGTATTTGTTTCTGAAACACATATATCTTGCCACAATATCTAATATCACAGTACAGCATACAGTTTCTCAAGGATTCTTCTATCAAGTTGCAGGTATATAAAAGATACATTTATTAAATAAAAATCACATTACATATTAGTACATAATTCATTAATCACCTTCCTCCCATTTGGGTCACAATCTATTTGTACGGATAAAAACTTTAAGAAGCAATTTAAAGAAGTCGACGCGGCGGTTCGGTGTTTATTCTATATTTTCACCTTCATCAGGATGGATGAAATGTTTCATAAAATCTAAACATAAAGAACATAAATTAAGAAACCTAGCATGTACTGTGTGGCTTAAAAGTCATTAATTGCTGTGACATTATTATTTAAGCCTCTTTCTTTAATATATGGCGCTATTTTGTGAATCAGGCGATTTAATAAAAACATTTTCATTATCAAGAGTAGTACTTGATCATTAAGAGGATCCTTACAACACATTTCAGACAATCGTATGTCCACTATTCATTCTTTTTAAAACAATGATTTACTGACTATGATAGACATACAATAAAAAATTCAACAAATCTTTCTTAAAAGGATATTCTACACAGTTAACAGAATCAGCATATCTTGTTATTATATTTAAGCATTTTCTAGTTTCCTTATTCTCTAATTTTAAGCATACATTTTCGTTTTGGTGGATTATGTTTAATCAATTACATATTCTTTGGTATCTAAATGTTTCACCACTGTTACTGCCTCTTTGATAGGGCCTTTAACTGGGAAAGAAAAATAGCATTTTAACATCTTTTCTTTATATTCAAAATGTACATACTCTGTACACGAGTTATATGTCTTCTTGCGTAATTAGGAAGTCTCAGAGGGATTTAATTAAAATATACCTCTTATGATATATGTCCTTTTCTTGTACCCATCACAAATACGTAAATTCAGAATCTGTGACGGCCTCTTACTTTTACCCGCAAAGGATATGCATGTATTTACTTCAAATTATTTAGTTTTCGACTCACATCGGAGATGGATATATCCAAAGTCTATTGTGGCCATCATTTATTGTGTAGCCTCTTACTTCCACCCGCCAAGGTTATGCATGTGTATATTTCAATTTATATTGTTACCACCTCATGGGTGTGCGAGATTGCCCAGCCTGTGGTTAATCTAGCATTAAAAGATATACGGCTTAACTACGGTTACTCACGTCTATGTACAGTTTTATTAGGAGAGCTCTGTTGATACTCAACATAAAAAAAAAAATAACCCCCATCATTTTATTCAAAACACTATCCTTTCTCAGGTGTTTTTAAAAGTTTAAGTAAAAAAACGTGGGGGCTGGGTTTGAACATACCTGTACAGGGGACAGCGGCCTCCCTGCTCCAACGGGTATCCAGGAAGCATTCAAAGAAGTGCTTCCGGGGTATCTCCCTTTTATATACATCCGAAATTGTTGTCCGGAACTAAAATTGTCATCAATGTGGATGCCCAGGTACCTTGGAGGCAACTATGGGAAGAGCGCTGAGTGTGGCAGAACAGTGTAATCTCTAGCTGGAAAATTGGCTTTGCATTGTTCAGTGTCAATGCAGGATGGATAGCAGACATCCAATGAAGGGGTAGCTTACAGACTGTCCGACAAATTGGTTCTTGAATGCAGACTGGAATCAAAAGGATGAGGGAGACTGAAAATGAGGTGAGTATCTACTGCATACATCTAAAATATGTTACCCAATTGGGGGACAGCATCATCCTTTTTTGGTACCCACAGTTAATGGTTTTCAAATCAGAACAGAAGAGGAGAAACATAGCTGTATTTTGACGAGTCACAAAATGTGGTAATCAATGCCAATTAGGGACCCTTGATACCAACCTTGTTAAGTCTTGCATCCACTTCTGTGAAGTCTAGGAGCACCAAGGCCCCTGGCCATCAGCATCCATTGTCTGGAGAGATCATCCAAGACTGAAACAACCACTATTTCTGTGCTCCTTCCAGGGTAAAAACCTGTCTCATATGGGTCTAGAATGTTTTTTCACTCTACAAAACCTACCAACTAGAGATGTAACTAGTCTCTCCAGTTTTTGGATAGCTAAGGCAGTACATGAGAACAGAAGGGTCCAATGAGGATTGTTTGAGTAGTGGTTTAACCACCACATTTTTTAATGCTAATGGCACTATAACTGTTTTAGGGAGCTAATAACAATTGGTGGTGTACTCTGATTAGGAATGTGGGCATTTTCGGTGAAAGTACGTTAAAATATATTTAAAACGCTGGTGCACAGGGAGGCAAGATGGTGTCTGAGTGAGATTCACAATCACTCACCTTCATTCCGTTCCGCTGGCTTACCGAGCTCATTACCGACTACGGATCGCCGGTCTGATGAAGTGTGGCTCCAGTGATGGCAAGAACGATGCAGAATGATGCAGAGATAGAGACTTGAAAATAAAATACCAAAGTGTGGGGGAGATCATCTTCCACCGACTACCGATTGCCGATCTCCGACTTGGGTGAAGAGCGGTACGGCAAGAATTATGCAGAGATAGAGTGACCCGGACACGGACAGAGCGTGAGAAGTAAATACCGTAAATACCGAAAGCTTGGGGAAATCGAGCTGCGGCAGGAAATGCGAGGACGGCCAAACCCTTCCTGTTCACGCTGGGTCGGAAGATTTAACGGACCTCAGAGCCGCCAGTACGTGACAGCGTGGGAATGCATTGCTCGGCTTCTGCTCTCATGGGCTAGAGCGAGGTTCTGCTCCTGCTGTTGGCTGGGGTTGCTTAGTAATGGAGAAGCAGAGAGAGAGAGAGATTGTGATAGCTACTCCACAGAGCTCATGGCAGCGAGAGGAGGTCGCGGTAAGAAGCGGTTGAACACAATAGGTATATCCCGTAAGGAGAATGTTTCTAAGACGGAGATGGAGGTAAAGAAGACAGACACTCGTGCCAGTAAAGGGGCCAAACAAGAAAAGGGCAAAGATAAGACGGAGGCTATTAAAGGCTCAAAAATTGCAGATTTGAAAGGTATGTTGCCGGGAGGGTCGGGAGAGAAAAAACAAACCGCAATAACTTCCATGTTTTCCCCTATTGATAGCGACAAAGGGGTGAGGGTGCCAGGTGCGCCACAGAAGGACAGAGATTTGGCTACCCAGGAAGTAATCCTCACTGAAAACCCCCAGAACCACCCCCTAGAGCATATGGAGGAGGGGCGGCCATCTTGGGGGTCATGCGATGAAAACACAGTCCTGGGATCACCTGCGGAGGACCCCCAGAGAGAGAATGCCGAAAGGGATTCAGCAATCGGTAAGCCAAGGGAAACAGGACTGAACAGCTTCACCGGATAGCCAATGAAGAGGGGGCTATTCCAAAAAAAAAGACTTATGAGGCAGGTTATCTCTCCCCAGACTACATGGAAATTTTGTATTCCTTGAATGAAGAATCGGCAGAGTCAGTAGATTCAGAATCCGGGCTCTCCGGCAGCAGTGATGGGATGGAAGAAGAGGATACCTCCGCAAGCAACCTCAGCCAACCAGAGGAAAAAGGGATACAGAAAAGAACTAAACAGGGGTCAGAAGGGAAGAGACATAGCCACAAGAAAAACCTAGACGAAGAAGGAGAGCTTGGATGGGATTATTCAGCAACTCAAATGCTATTCCTCAATAGCCCTAAAGGAGCAGGAAAATATCCAAAAGAACAACAGCCTGACCAGAGGGTGCAGACGATCCGGGATGAAGCCCAAGAACCCTCCTTGTCAATGATCTTGCAGTCATTGAGGTCCTTTCAGGATGAGATAAAGACAGAAAATCGCCAAGTACGGCTTGCCTCAAAGAAACTGCAAGGCACCATGCGCAAGGTTGGGGAAACTTGCACAGAGATCGCAGAGAGGTTGGGTATGGTGGAGAAACGTACAGAAGATCTAGAAAACACGGTGGACACACTAAAAAAGCAGACGTCCTCACAAGACAGTTTGCTAAAAGACGTAATGTGGAAGCTAGTGGAAGCAGAAAATTGCCAACACCGGAATAACCTGAGACTTTGGGAATTCCGGAAAATATTGAAGGAGAAGATATTAGGGGGTTCACAATTAACTTATTGAAAAATTCATTACCAGAGCTAACACATTGGGACTGGGATAAGGACGTCCAGCGGGTACATAGGTTTCCCCTGCCAGCCCCCATGTGCCCTGCAAATTCACAAGGATATCCACGTGTGATTCTAATATACTTTGGAAATGATTTACTCCGGCAGGCCGTTTATGATCTGGCCAGACCCAACATGAAAAGGAAGGGGGAAAATTTCTCCTATTTTGCTAAACCGGACTTTGCGCATGCCACCGTAGAAAGGAGATGGAGACTCAGGCAGCTCATAACCCCTTTTCAAAAAATCGGTGCATCAGCTTATTTACAAAATCCGGCTAAACTAAAAATTATTCATCAAGGACGGAATTTTTTTTTCACATCCGAAATACAAGCACAGAAAATGTTAGATGAAATTATAGCAGGAGGGAAGAAACCTACTGAGACTAAATGAGGGAATGGAATAGTAACTAATTTCCTCCCTTACATATGAACTGGATTGAGCATTTGGTAAAGTAGCGGGCGGATGGAGAGAGTGGGGGACAACTCAGATGCTATCACACAGGCTCAGGATTGAGCTTGACTGCCTCAAGAGGGGTGGGGAAGGGGGGCGGGAGGAGGGAGTGAATATGCAGCTTGGTAGCGGGGTGGGGTATCAGGGGAATAAGTATTCAATAGATATAAAACACACAATCCGGATAAACAAACTGGGAGGCATTAAACTGTATAAAGGTCAAGCTGGGTATGAATGGCACAAAGGGAAGATAAGATTGAGGAAAGGGGAGCTAGAATCTTAAATGGCTAAATTAAAAATTCTGTCTATCAATATCTGTGGCCTTAATGACTCGAAAAAAAGACAAAGAGTGGCGGTTGGAATAAGAGCAACAGGGGCTGATATTATTTGTCTCCAAGAGACACATATTGAGTGGTCGCAACGACATCTTCTTAAAACTCTAGGATATAGGCTGGTTATAGCCACTACGCAAGCGACAAAAACACAGGGGGTAGCAATGCTTGCTACAGGGAGGGGAATGCAATTCGTTAGATCTGCAGCCGATAAATGTGGTCGATGGACAATCACGGAATGCCAGCTTAACAATGGGAAAAAATTAACTATATGTTCCATATATGGTAATGTCACGGATGACCCAGCTGTATTTGAATATATTACTAATGAACTGGCTCACTGGCCACTTCCACTGATTGTGTGTGGAGATTTTAACCTCTTCAGCGCGGCGCGGATTTCCGCGCCACGCTGAAGATTCCGTGCGCGGGTGGGGCCATGACGGAACGGTTCCGTCATGCGCAAAGCGCAACCGACGTGCATGACGGAACCGTTCCGTCATGCGCGTCGAAGGGGTTAATCTGAATTTGCCATGTGATTGGTCATTAGAGCCTGGATTTATATATAAAGGGAGGAAACCTAAGGTATATCAGGCCCTTAAAGAACTATGTAACACTCACGGTCTGAGGGACTGTTGGCAGGCAAAATACCCCAAAGATCCAGGGTATACCTTCTTCTCCAATCCACATACTAAATTTGCCAGATTAGACTATGTGTTTGTAACTAACGCTATAATTTCAGACTGCATAATAGACAAACTACCGCGAGTTTTATCCGATCATAATCCCCTAATCATGAGCTTTGACAGTGGAAAAAGGAATGACGAACAGAATATGTGGACATTCGAAAGGGCCTTGCTTTTAAATAAAGAGTACTGTCAACATATAAACAAGTAGATACCTGAATTTATAGAGGATAACTTGGGTAGTACCTCAATAGAGATAGTCTGGGATACTCTCAAGGCAGGAATTAGAGGAGAAACGCTACGGTTTTCATTAAAACTTAACTATGAGGCTAAATTAAAAATGGGGATGCTACAAAAAAAGCTGGCTGAAGTAGAGGAGGGACTGATAAGGGTGGTACAAGAAGGCCAGAATGTCGAGGGGGCACTGAGTAGGGTAGCGGTGGCTAAAAATAACATTACCGACATATTTATAGAAAAGGCGATATGTAAGGCTGCAATGAATAGGGAGAATATGTATGAGCTGAGCGAACAAGTGGGGCACCAACTTGCAGTGCGTACAAGACAACAAAATACAGCCAATATGATTATGGAGATTAGAGACCCAAAATATGGCCTCAGAACTGACCCCAAAGAGATAAGAGCCGCATTCCAGAGTCATTACCAAGAATTATATGAGGAAAGCGATATTCAACAGAAAGAGATTGAGGAATATCTTGATCAGACATCAAACCCAAAGTTGTCACAAGAGGATCGAGTCAGTCTGGATTTAACACCACAGTGGGAGGAAATATTACTGTCAATAAACAGTCTAGCTTAAGGGAAGGCAGCCGGGTTGGATGGTATACCAGCAGAGTTTTACGTTAAATTCCATAAATCACTAAAAGGGATTTTAAGTGACTTATTCAAACACATTTTTCAGGGAGGACATCCTCCGGGATCCTGGGCCCGAGCTAAAATTGTAGTCTTTTTGAAGAAAAGTAAAATCGCGATAGAACTTGGATCCTATCGCCCTATCGCTCTAATACATTGCGATTCTAAAATATATGCAAAATTACTAGCCAGCAGATTAGCTCCAATCATCCACAAAATCGTATCGAACCGACAACATGGATTTATCCCGGGAAGATCTACCACCGACCATGTACAGAGAGTGATCACACTGTTTGACATTACCTAGATAGCAGGAGACCCTATGGCACTTATATTATTAGACGCAGAGAAAGTCTTTGATAGGGTCTCCTGGCGATATCTTTGGTCAGCAATGTCAAAGAGCTGTATAGGGGTACCTTTTATCCAAGCTATTCAAATGTTATATATAAATCCAGAAGCAGTAGTAATGGTGAATGGGGCAGTATCAGGAAAAATAGATGTAACCAGAGGGACAAGGCAGGGATGCCCATGCTCCCCCCTATTGTTCGCAATTTTTATTGATTCCTTTATCTGTAGACTTGAAAATAATCCGGCAATCCCACCAATAAAGTCCCCAAATGGCGACACAAAGACTTTAGCCTATGCAGATGATATTGCGCTGGTTACAAGTGACCCAGGCACAGCAATAAATGCGATGGAAGAGGAGGCAAAAAACTTTGGGAAGGTATCGGGGTATAAGTTGAATCAGGATAAAACCCAGATAGTTCTTAATGATAAATCCGTGAGCAACGACGATCGGGTGGTAGAGAGCGCCATCTATCTGGGGGTAAATATAACAGCCAATCTGGAAAATCTGGTGAAGATTAATCTAGATCCGCTTATAAACAAACTGAAAAATACCTAAATAGATTAAACAACCTGCATTTAACGATTGGAGGTAGATGTAAGGTGATAAAGATGCTCTTCTTCCCAAAATTTCTATATTTTTTCAGGACAATATGCTTGGAGTTCAGACCACAAATATTTAAAGTCATAGACAACATGTTTTCCCGTTTCATATGGGGATATAGAAGACCTCGCAGGGCGCTTAGATACATCGCACTTCCGAAAGAAAGAGGCAGTCTCGCCTTGCCCAACCTCGGAGTATATTGGTGGGCTACGATCCCGAAATACTGTAAAGTGCTATTAATCTCAATTAGGGATAACAGGCCAAACAGGGATATACCAACACCACAAGAGCTAATCTTGGGTGATGAGGCTAGCGGGTACCTATGGCGACATATACACAACTGCTACTTCAAAAGAGTATGATTCAAAACCTTAGCAGGCATACATATAGCCTGGAATATTATGCGTAAACTGCTTGGAATCGGTAGGTTTTCCTATTACACTCCTTTATCGGAAAACAGTATTCTCCCAGAGATCTTTAATGACACTTATATAAATAACTGGCTAAATGCTGGGATCACTCAAATTGGTTGCTTCTACTCTATGTTGGGGCTCAAATCATTTGAAGACCTAAGAAATGAGTACATGCTAGAACATAGAGACTTTTTAAAATTTCTTCAGGGTAGAGATTTTTTGATAAAGGGGCGTGGCTAGGCGCCCGTAGGAGATGGCGGCGTTCGGCTAGGAGCTCCGCTCACGCCGGAGTCTACCGGCGGTTCGCGCATCAGTCTTTATCAACGGAGGGCAGTCTTCCTTGTCGGAGCATGCCAGGAGTATTTTCAACCCTTTTCCGGCGCTGAGGCACAGCTATTTTGGGTCTTACAGCCCATTTTATCTCCGGTCGCGGCTCGTCATCGGCCGCGGCCGCCATTTTGTTTATTTTCGCCCGAGAACGCCTCAGCAGCGCGTCTCATCATGCATGGATCCCCTGGATACCTCATATTCGCAATTTTGACCCCAGCACTTCCTGAAGCACAGTTGTGGCTGACCAGCACTCTAAGGTGATTTTTTTTTTTTTTTCTTTAACTATGATTATTTTTGTCGCTTCTCTTTTTTTTTTCCTTCATGATTTGACTGGAATTTTCAATTCTCCTCATATACGGCGGCCATTTTTATGACTCTAGTCTCCAACACTTATGACTCCAGTTTTTTGGCCTGGCATATTTCTTTATTAATTTGCTTTCTGGTCCTCTTTTAGTCGGGCAATAGGATATTTTAAGACCTCACGCTCTATAGGCGTGCTGATGGCGGATTGCTCCAGTAAAGTTCAAAAGCGTAATTTCATTAAAAATTCCAAGTTATTCACGGCACTGGCCCATTTGGAAGCTTCAACTGAGATGACGTCGACTGCGGACACCTCCTCACAATCCTCGGCAAAAGTGAACTCTAAGAGGCTAAAAAAAGACCCGCCTTCGCCTCCTAAGTCCTCTTCGCCCATCTCTATGGAGTTACTCCTCGATGAGATACGGGCCTTGCGCCCTTTCATGGAAGAGACTAATGCTAAGTTGCAGATTCTCACTGACAATTGGGCTTCGATGGATGAAAGAGTGTCGTCGGTGGAGCGTGACGTCTCCTCTCTTCAGGACTCTGCGACCAAGGTCTCTCACATGCATGCGCAGATTTCCTCTCTCCAGAAGCAGGTGGAGGACCTTGAAAATCGCAACAGACGCAATAATCTTCGTCTTTACGGCCTGGTGGAGGGTTGTGAGGGGAATGATCCCATCAATTTCTTCAAGTCCTTTCTTCCTAAGCTTCTGCACCTGCCTGATGACACCTCACTGAATATCCAACGTGCTCATAGGCTTGGTCGAGCATCCTCCTCACTTTCCGCGTCAACGAAGCCTAGGGGTGTAATAATGTACTTTCTAGAGTACACAGACTTGTTGAAAGTCCTCTCAGCCGCCAGAGCCTCTCCTCGTCTCACATGGTCAGGTTCCACTCTGTTCTTTGCACAGGATTATGCCAGGACCACTGCAAATCGTCGCAAGGCCTTCCTAGACATGAGACCTGACCTTCGCTCCATTGGTGCCAGATATGGGCTCTTTCATCCTTGTCTATTTAAGGTCACTCATAATAATAAGACTACAACATATGAGGATCCTGCGCGACTTCGAAGCTTCCTGAATTCCTGCGGTCAAGCTGATATGGAGCTGTCTGGTCCCTCTTCTCACCCACCATGACTTTTTTCTGTAGTTGCAGTTTGATTCCCCAATTTACTATGCTTCAATGCTTTCATTTTTACAGGTTCTTCAGATTGCATGTTCTCTCGATAGGATTATATCTTTTATTTTAGCTTCCGATATTGTTGTTCTGGTTCCTCAGCTGGTCATATGTTTGTTTTTTATCTTCATTGTATTTGATTGCCTAACTTTGTTCTTTTTCTCCCTTCACAGATCATTGTTTTGCGTTCCGTTTTGTTTTCTCTGGTTGGACGTCTCCTTCACCCCGAATGCCTTGCTTCTCCCAGTTGGCCCTACCTCCCTCCCCTCGTCTCTACGTATGTCTTCGCTTGTTCCCAGTTCCTGATTGTATTTTTCCCATGCTACCCCCGTAAGTACTCTTCATTCCTTATTTATCATGTTTCTCTTTGTTCTATATTTTCTTAACTTACCCTTTCCCCCGATGCTCTCAGGTTTATTGGTGTCATTACCTTTTCCATGGTTCTCTTCCTCTTCTCTTTCTTCACTCTTTTTTCTCCCCATTGTATATTGGATCTCTTGCTTGTGTTTATCTCTCTTTACTTATCTTTCTCTCCCTTGGCCCTTACTTACCATTATCTCTGAGAATTGCTGTGTCTTCTTATCATTCTTATTATTTTCTTGGCTTTTTCCTATTTACATGGCTTCTCTGGCCCCTCTCTCATTTTTTCTTTTGCTCATGTTTCATCATGTTTGTTCTCACCTCATCCTCTCTTTTTCTTGTTCCCTTTCTCGGTCCGAGGCTTTTCCTCGCTGTCCTATTCTCCATTTGGTCCATTCTTCGATTAACCCTTAATGTCAGTTCGAATTGTTTCCTGGAATGTTAAAGGTCTGCATTCTCCTATCAAGAGACAAAAAATTCTCTCTCATTTAGCCAAATTAAATGTAGACATTGCCTTTTTACAAGAAACCCATTTGTCTGATGCTGAAGCTGCTAAACTTAAAAGAGGATGGGTGGGTGCTGTATTTTCATCTCCGGGCGATGGTAAGAGAAACGGTGTGGTTGTACTAGTTCGCAAATCCCTTGCTCATTTGCTCTTGGTTTCTGAATCAGATCCCGAAGGTAGATGGTTGTATGTCAAACTTTCCTCGAAGGGTGTCCCTCTTTCCCTACTTAATGTTTATGCCCCCACTGGTGGTGATCCTGTCTTTTGGCGCGCAATGGCCTCCCGCATCACTGAATATATTGATGATAATTTTATCTTAGCAGGTGACTGTAACTTACCCTTTGATCCTTTTTTAGACAGAAACTCCAAGGCATCTTTTGTCCCTAATAAGTCCCACAAGCTCTTTGCTCAAGCGATATCCCAACATAAACTCATTGATGCTTGGCGTCTTTGTAACCCTACTTCTAAAGAATTCACCTTCTACTCCCCGACCCATCATTCGCAATCGCGTATTGACTATATTTTTCTTTCCCATCACATGTCCCAATCCCTCTCCCATGCTGACATCGGTCCCATCTTATTTTCTGATCATGCCCCCGTTTTGATTAACATTGACATTTTACCCAAGTCCACTGGACCAAAGAGATGGCGCTTTAACAATGCCTTACTCCTCGATCCCAAATTCTCCACCTCCTTTGTTGATTTCACTACAGAATTTTTCAACATTAATGACACACCCACCATGCCCAACCATGTTATCTGGGACGCCTATAAAGCAGCAGCCAGGGGCTTTATTATCAGCTTTGTGGCTAGTAAACGTAAGAATGCTCGTAAACGCACTAGTGACCTCCTTTTTACGATTAAAAAATTAGAGCATTCTTTCTATACTTCCCATTCGCAAGAAAGTTTGACTGCTCTCATTGATGCCAAGTTGCAATTTAACAAACAATCCACTGAGGATGCTTCATTGTATTTGTTGAAATCCAGTTCAAAATTCTATGGGGGTAAAAATAAAGCGGGGAAGGTTTTAGCCAACTATCTGAAAGTCAAGCAAAACAAACTGAATATTGAATCTGTCCACGATGTTAATTCTGTTTTAAAGCATACAGATGTTGATATTTTAGAGCAATTCTCCCAGTTTTATTCCAAACTCTACTCTTCTGAAACGCACCCCACTGTTCACTCTCTTGCTACTTTTTTTGCCAGCATTCAACCACCTTCCAATTTCCCTGTTGATCTATCTGCCCTTGAATCACCAATCTCTAGCGATGAATTACTTACCGCACTTCAGTCACTCAAGAAAGACAGGGCCCCTGGCCCAGATGGATTCACAGTTGAATTTTATTTGCATTTTTCTAAACTGTTATTGCCCAGGCTACATTCTCTTATTGACTCCTTCATATTAAGTGGCTCTTCCTCAGGTACATTCTCAGACGCTCACATTTGTGTTATACCCAAAGAAGGAAAAGATACCCAGCATTGTAAGAATTACAGACCAATTTCTTTGGTTAACATTGATTATAAATTATATGCCAAATCTCTCGCCATAAGACTAGACCCTTTTCTTCCCGAACTGCTAGGCCCTGAACAATCTGGTTTCGTTAAGGGTCGCTTCATCACAGATAACACCAGACTTTTGTTTAATGTCCTTTCCAAATCTCCACAGTTCCAAGACTCACTAGCAGCCATTGCCCTAGACGCGGAAAAAGCGTTTGATAGGGTGGAGTGGACTTTCCTTTTCTCCGCCCTTAAATGGTATGGGTTCGGTCCGCATTTCATTTCTTTTATCTCCTTCCTTTATTCCAGCCCTAGAGCGGCGGTTTGCGCCAATGGTCTAGTCTCCTCTTTTTTCAATCTAGGCAGAGGTGTTCGTCAGGGTTGCCCTCTCTCCCCCTTTCTTTTCAATCTGGCCTTGGAACCCTTTCTCTCAAAACTTCGTCAAAACCCTAACTTACATGGTTTCCAAATTTCCCAAACTAATATTAAACTTGCTGCCTACGCGGACGATATTCTATTATTCATGTCTAATCCCGCCACTTCTATCCCCGCGTTCCTAGTTGAAGTTCACGATTACTCTCAGATCTCAGGATATAAGCTAAATAATGACAAGTGTGAGATTTTACCCCTTACTAAGTTCACTTTTAAACCGGATTTTATGGCGTCCAAATTTACTTGGAGCCCCTCACACATCAAATACCTTGGTCTGCACATTACCCCCTCCCTTTCCGACACTGTTTCGTTATGCCTTAATAAGTGCATCCAGAAATTATCTGACCTCACTTCCAGATGGCACCCACTGTACCTTTCCTGGTGGGGCCGTCTTGACACGATTAAAATGATGCTCTCCCCATTAGTCCTTTACACCATTTCCAACATTCCAATTCCTATCCCTGCTAAGTTTTTTAAGAAAATCAACACTATTCTCTCTTCCTTTCTTTGGTCCGGCAAAAAAGCACGTATGTCCTTGCTCAGACTGCAACTCCCCAAGTCTGAGGGTGGAGTTAACTTTCCGAATTTTCCTGCTTACCACAAGGCATTCCTTTTGCGGCAAGCTTCCCATTGGTTGCAAGACCCTGATAAGCCGCCCCCCTTATGGGTTGTCATTGAACGCCTTTCTTTATCCCCTTTTACTTTTGCTGAATACCTTTCATTTTCTCGTAAGCCCCACTTCTCCTCCATTCCCATTCACAAGTTTACAGCCAAATTGCTTCTTTCCATCTCTCCAGGTCCCCCCTCCTCTGTGACAGAGTTTCTCTGTTCTTAGCCAAAACTTCCATCTCCCTCGTTCTTTTGCTAGCAAATATCTTATGCTTAAAAATGCAGTTATGTCCACTTATGCTCTTCTCTCTAACCCCCTCATGCATCCTCACCCTCCCAATCCTACCTCACAGCTTCATTCCTTCCTGCGTACCCACCCTACAGCCTCCTCATTATATCACTCATTTCATACGATCCTCACACCTAGACCAAAATCCAAAGTTGAGGAACAGTGGGAATCTGATCTTGCCATCTCTTGGCCCACCTCTCTTTGGGACAAATTATGGACCAAACTTCGCAAGACATCTAGAGCTGCCTCTCTCACACAAACCCTTTTCTTTATTTACAACAGGCTTCTCTTTTCTCCCCAGGTGTTGAATAAGAGGTTTTCTTCTACCCCGGATCTCTGTTGGTCCTGTTCGACTCCTAAGGCGACTCTTTTTCACATGCTTTTTTCTTGCACTCTTACGCATAACTTTTGGACACTAGTTTGGGCCCAAATCAATGCCATATTCCGCACTACATCCCCCTTCTCTTATGTCAATATTTTTTTAGGGAGCCTCTCTCCTTGCTGGGATGACACTGATCTTAATACGCAGATTGTTGATTTGTTGTTAGCTGTTGCATTCCAGCAAATCACCGTCAATTGGAAAAACTTTGCGAATATTTCTTTCAAAGCATGGTGGTACAATGTTTGTCATAATCACAGGCTAGATACTGTCTTCGTATACCCCCTTAGCTTAGCTGCTAAACGGCATGATTTATGGCTTTCTGTAACCTTGTACCTAGATACCTGTGCTAAACGCTCCTCTCATGTGTCACCTATTCAGCAAGAGGTCTCCAAACCTCCTTGATTGACATGGCTTTTCATTTGCATTACTCTTTTTATATAAGCTACTATATTGCTCATTATTATCAGCACTGTCTTTTGTTATTTAGCCTCAAATCTTTGTTATCCTATGATTAATTGTATATTCTCATCACCATGTTTTACTCTTCTCTTATATTGAAGATATGTTTTTATTTTTTCTTATGTATTGACACCTTTACTTATCCAATAAAAATCTTTTGAAATGAGAGATTTTTTGATAAAGAAAGGGGGCGGACGCTCAAAATTTCAGAGAATTCAGACTGTTGAAATAATAAAGCGGAACAAAGCAATAAAGATTGGTGAAATTTATGATAGCTTGGTTAGGGGAACAACCTTTACAACGCAACTTTTGCAACGCACTACCATTACAACAAAACTGTTACAACGCGAGTGCATTGACAACGCAGGACATTACAACGCAAGTCTTTACATCGACTTGCACTAGATGGCGTGCTAACATTAAAAATAGTGTAGTTTACTATCCCAACACCTTCCCTACTGTTACGTGGACTGGAGTTGGAATAGTAAATTACACTTTTTTAATGTTAGCACGCCATCTAGTGCAAGTCGATGTAAAGACTTGCGTTGTAATGTCCTGCGTTGTCAATGCACTCGCGTTGTAAAACTTTCGTTGTAACAGCATGCGTTGTAACAGCATGCGTTGTAACGTCATACATCCGCTTGGTTACCATACTCCCCGATGACATGAATAAATTTGTCGCAAAATGGCAGGAAAAACTGGGGACAACGATAGAGTCATGCGTGAGATCGTACAAACTATCTCAATCTATATTAATGTCTGCAAGGCTGCAAGCCCAATATTATAAAACGTTTTTTCAATTATACTATACACCAAATAAGATAGCCAAATGGGGGTCGGGTAAAGGTACAGAATGCCCATGATGTTCATTGTATGAGGCCGACATTGTACATTTATTTGCAACCTGTGACACATTACAAGGCCTGATCAGGGATATCTCCGGCTTTTTATCCGAAATTTTCAATGTAAAAATCGAAATTACAACGGGAGAAATAATGCTAGGTATAGATGGAAATATTCGACCAAATAACATGCAAGGGTTGATATTTATATCTATGGCAATCCTTAGAATATGTCTGGCTTCGGTTTGGTTGGACTCAAACCCACCCGCTTTTCAACAGTGGCGGGCGCAATTATTGGCGTCTTATAGCCTCGAGATAGCTATCTACAGAAGGAAGGGGCGGAATAAAAAGAAACAAGGGCTGGGAATCTGGGATCCCTTGTTGCAGTGGATGCATAACCTTGAGTGACGAGATTAGGTTTTAAACTGTCTAAACTATGAAATGTAACGGAAAGGCTCTGATAATACATGGCCAAAAAGTCTCCGGCATGGCGAACCCTTGACATACTATAATATATCTGCTTGACGGTCGAAGTATAATGTAATGCTTATGTTATTATAAGTGTACCTGATTTCATGTGTGTACCAAGGATAATAATGTGCAGGATAGGGAGGGGGGTGGATAAGGGGGGATGTATGTATATGGAAAAATGTGATAATAAAAAAAAAATAAAAAAAGGAATGTGGGCATTTTCAGCCATATTTATAGTGCACAAAATATATACCAAATGGGGATCTTGAGTTGTGACTCTGCAAGACTGTTTCCACTAACTGCTCACCAGTGACCCGCTGTAACTCATTCATAGTGGCATGTCTGGTCTTAGGCGACTCGCTCACTTGGAAGAATTCAGGGCTAGGAATTGCTTCTGGTTCTATGAGCGTCCTAATGGTTTTGATTTTCTTTTGGAAAATGTTAGATAATTTCATCCTAGAAATGGTTGTAGAAACTTGTGCATAGACTGTCTCCTGTATTTCCATGTGCGGCTCGGGGTTGACTGCCTGTGAGGGATTGGCTTTACGTATAGTAATAAAACGTTGCTTTAAGTGAAAATAAAAGTAGAAAGTCACTGAAAAAAACAAAGGTTAAAGTAACATTATTGGTTATGTGAAATTTTCAGTAAGAACGAAATGTTTTAAACAAAAAAAGTCACAGAAATTCACCAGTTATTAGAAATTGACTGAAAAAAACAAAGGTTAAAGTAACATTATGGTTCTGGGAAATGTTCAGTGAGAACGTGGTATTTTAAACAAAAAAAAGCCACAGAAATTCACCAGTTATAGTTATCTCAAGTAGCTATAACTCATGCCTTAAGGTGACTATAACTTGAGACCTCACCATGAACTGCTATTTACCCCAAATATTACATCACTCATGATATCTTCAATGACATCATTGATAATATAACTTGCACATTTGCAATTAAATTATTGATAAGAAAACTGTGCTTGGCCAGGGGCACAAATTATATTTAACTTACGGCAAGAGTAATAGTTACTGGCGATAATTATAACTGGTGTATTTCTGTGTATTTTTTGTAGTTTTAAATTTTACGTTGTTTCTGAACATTTCACCTCACTATATATTAGTTTTTTTCAATAAATATGTATATATTACCTAATGGTGTTTGCCAGTAGGTAGTTACGGTTGGGACCTTGCTTCTATCATAAAAATGGTTTTCTTTTGCCAATATCTTTGGCGCCGTTTGACAAATCTTTGCTAAATTTACAAAACTAGTGGCCCACTCA
Organism: Triturus cristatus; assembly: GCF_964204655.1. Taxonomy (NCBI): domain Eukaryota; kingdom Metazoa; phylum Chordata; class Amphibia; order Caudata; family Salamandridae; genus Triturus; species Triturus cristatus. The sequence goes on from NC_140581.1 coordinate 648,903,129, forward strand.
CTTCAGCTGGTGTGTTGAAAACTTCGGAGTGTTTAGTTCAGCAGGGGCTGAGAAAAAGGGGGGGTATCAAAATGCGTTTTCTCCATGTTAATTTCTATGGGAAAATTTAGACACAGCTACATCCCAAACTACTGAACGGAATTACACCAAATTTTGAAAAAAAGGTAGCTCTTGGTTAAGAAAGCACTTTTTTGTTAAATGGTGTAAATCTGTTCAGTAGTTGCTGATAAATTTAAATATTTCTCAGATATAAAAATGGAGAGGTGGAGGATCCGTCAACCATCCCAATCTCGTGCCTGAAATCTGATTGGCTGCAAACACTTCAAACCAGGATTTGTTGGCAGCCATCCTGTGACTTGGTTTAACTAAGTCACAAGAAAAAACTAAAAAAGGTTGAAAAACAAGAAAAGGGAGCAGGGTAGAGACACCCTGAACCCCAGGATCAAAAAAAGCATTTTTTTAAAAATAATTTGGCAGGCTTCATGTTGGTTCCGTCAATCTGGACAAAGATTTTAAATGAATGAAGAATGGACTTGCTCTTTGTTTTCTTTAAGCCCCTGGGCGGGCCAGGTCCTGGAGGCCATAATTAAAATAGAAGTGGGGGCCTGCGTGGGGACCGTCACCTCCCTGGGGCTATGTATATTGATTGCAGGGGGCAAATGAGCCCCCTGCAACCCCAGGGACTGCTACCTCCCTGGGCCAAATTCAAAAGATGCATGGGGGCCCCAGTCCCCCACAGAGCCTCAGGGATCACCACCACCTCCTCGGGGTGATATTCCAAAATAAAGTGTGAGGTGGCTCAAGACCCCCTCCCACAGCCACAGGGACTACCACCTCCCTGGGGCATAAATATTTTTGGATGTGGGCCACGCACCCCCTCTTGTGGAGCCATAAATGGCCCTGGGGACCACCGCCCCCAGGACCGGATCCAGCAATGTCCCAAGGTGCCCAGCCCCAGGACATTGCAGTTTGCTATGGCATGGCAGGAACAGAGTTCCCACCATGCCATAGCAAACTTCTCTTCATAGAGCAAGAGCATGTAAAATGCTCTCGCTTCCATGAAGAGAAGCAGAATTGCTTTTGGGCAGAGCAAGCTGCATGTTTGCAGCTCCCTCTGTTCAAAAGCAATGCCAGCTCCCACAGGAGGTGGGGACCCAGTAGGGGCTGCGGAGGACTTTGAACCTCCCTATGTGGTTCCCAATGAGTTGGCAAATCCTAGGGGGATGGGGTCCCCGGGGCTGAAAATGGCAAGGGAAGGGGCCACTTAGCCCCCTGCCTTGAAAAAGAAATACCTTTTTTTTTAAATTGGCCTGGCCTCGGGGGGTGTGGTCCCTAGGGCTGAAATCAGCCTGGAGAGAGGGGCACCCCTCCACTTTATATTTAAAAAAATAAAGCTAAGCCTAGGCATCGGGGATGGGGTATATGGCCACTCTCACATTCGCTCACTCACATGTACAGTCACTTATATACCCTGTCACTCATGTATGCTGCATTTCACGTACTCAGTTACTCACCCATATGCACTCAATCACTGACACAGCCACAGACCCTCACTCACCCATACAACTTCTTCCACATGCAACAGTACCCTATACAGCCACCTACTCACTGATCGATACAGGCAGTCACACACCTCCTCACCCACAAACACAGACACTCAGATGACCATAGATGTAGTCAGACAAACAATCAACCAATCACCCATATAGCCATTCACTAACACACTCATACACCCAATTAGACATCAACTGACAGAAAGATACACACAATCACGCAACCAGTCACTCCCCCATAAATTCACTGAGACATCTAATCACTCACTTGTACAGTCGACTGTATGAGTGACTGTATGGATGACTCAGTGGGTGCGTGACTGGAGTCATCCATACAGTCACTCATACACCCATTCATTCTTCAATCCACCTTGGAGTGTATATATATATATATATATATAAAACACTCATAAACTTTTTAAAAACACTCACAGTCACTGGATGATGTCATCACTGTTGTGCATTGCATTTCTGGGGCACGAGTTATAGTTAGCTCCGCTAACTATAAAGGCTGAATTTCTCTGGTCTTGTACAAGTGAAATGTCAGCCTAACTACAATGTCACCATAACCTTTGTTTTTTTCCATGAATATATATCAATATACATATATTTTTATATATATATATATATATATTCACTTAAAAAACCATAGGTTTCACACATGTTATAGTTAGGTGGACATTTCACTCGTAAAAAACCAATGAAATTCCCCTGTTATAGTTAGTTCAGATAACTATAACTCACGCGCCGGCAATCCACTGCTCATGACATCACATATTACATCACTCATGACATGGTCAGTGGCATCACTCATGACATCACTGATGACATCATCCTTGTGATAGAGTGGTGGTCGCGCGAGTTATAGTTATCTGAACTAACTATAACGCGGGAATTTCATTGGTTTTTTTACGAGTGAAATGTCCATCTAACTATAACATGTGTGAAACCTATGGTTTTTTAAGTGAATTTGCAAGGTTTTTTAAATGCTAATTCCTAACTATAACGTGTGTGAAACCTATGGTTTTTTATGTGAATGTTTACGTTTTTTTAAATGCTAAGTTATGTATGTATTATTATTTTTTTTTTAAAAGGTTTTTAACCGTGCGCGCACCGTGCGCACTCCCCGCGATTTTTTTTGAAAAAGAAATAAAATGTTTTTTCACCCTTCGGGGTCCTTAAGGGACCCCCTGACAAAGGCTAGGGGGTCAGGAACTCTCTACCCTGCCCCCTTTTCACGTTCGCCACCTCTCTTTTTCACTCTCGCACCCAAAACAAACAAACTGGCGGCCGACACTTCCTGATTTCGACCGATTCAAACGTTGACTGACATGTAACGACCAATCAGAATTACGCTCTGGCACGTTAGTGTGCGTACACCACATGCGCACGGTGCGCGCACGGTGCGCGGCTATAGATATTTATGTGCTTTAACTGCAATTTTCTCAGGAACTACTGAACAGATTGACACCATATATGCAAAAGGCACATCCTTGACCTGAGGACTACCTCTCTGCCAAATTTCAAGTAATTCTGTTCAGCCGTTCGGGCTGTACCTTCGACTAAAGGTCCTATCGGAAAATGCATGGGGAAAACGCGTTTTGGGACCCCCCTTTTTTCTCGGCAACCGCCTGACGAATCCCCCCGAGACTTTCAGGGTAGGAGCTGAGCGGAGCGCCCCATTAGTTTTGAAAATTACGCGAGGATTCGTCAACCGGCGCCAAAGTTATTCAAGATAGAATTTTCAGATTTCCTATGGAAACACAGTCCTAACTATAACTATCTATTAGCGACCGCCAGTAGATAATAGGGATGATAGGGATGATAGGGAATCATCGCCTTTCTATATTGAGTTACGGAAGTCGGCTTTCTTCCGCAAGTGAACCCCCTCCCTTTCAAGTTGGCGGCCGTAATTAAACCGATGTGAAAACGTAAAGTTCAAAAAAGGAGCTTGTAACGGCAGCCCCTGGTATCACCAAGCCAAACATTTCACCAGCCGAAAGGAGGATTGACTGGTTAGCCAAGCAAACAGCGGACTACCGATCGGAAAAAGATCCAAGGCGGTGAGTGGTGTGCATCTTGGTGAATCAATACCGGTGGGGAGGGAAAAGAGGTGCATCAGTGGTTACGAGTGCGATAACAAACTGAGACGGAGATTACATCTAACTATTAGAACCTCGACATGTCAGCTGCAGCTGTGCGTGAAAGGGAAGCGGCAGCAGAAGAGCTGTTTTGCAACACACCTAAGACGAATATTAATATCGTATCGTCCGCAGATGACAACACAGGAAAAAACAGAGACCTGAAGGGTCTGCTAAAAAAATTAGAAAAATGCATGAAAGCGGAAATTAGGAAGTGGTGGGAGCAGAAATCTTTGTCAAAATACATTGAAGCAGGAAGGGTTCCGAGGGGACTCAGAATTCTTTTGGCACCCAGTTACGAATGCCCCAATCCGAATATGTTAAGGGAGTGGGGCGAAAGTAATCTGCAAGCATCAGCAAATCTGGTAAAAATATTGATTAAATACACTGACATTGATAGAAAAGCACTGTTGCGGGAAATTGAGCAAATCAATGAGAGCTTGAATAAAATGGAACCAAATAATCTCATTACTAAAACAAGGGCAGAAATAAAAGAACGTTTAAAGAAACAGGAGGAAAAAATCAAAGCACGCAAAGCGTTCAAATTCGCGAGGGACCAAGCGGATTATGAGCATGGACGTATATACACCTTCGCCCGCAAATATGAGACAGCAAAACGCAATAAGATCAGCAACAAAGGAAATCAGTTGCCAGAACAAAGTGTCAGCACCAATTCCTACCCTATTACCAATGAACAGACAACAATATCGGATAATGAGTCCCTAACAAGCGAGAACTCATCCGAAAGAGGAAGTAACATGGAGGATGAAGTGCAGAATAGAGTGATAAATCTGGGAGAAGAGGTGGATTTTTTAGCGCTGGACCGTCGCCAAACGCTACGACCACGACAGCAAACAAGGAGAGAAGGCGAAAAAGAAACAACATACGAAGGAGGGAAAGGCGGAAAAGCCACAATGAAAAAGCCGAAAAAAACCTACTGGCGCAAAAACAGATGTAGATGACAATACTATCATCAACATGTCCACCCTCATCCTTACCCAAGCAGAAAAACAATTACTATCACTGGGACTCTCGTTCTGCCCGATCAGTGATTTCAACTATACCCGCACAAGGATTGACATATTCTGCTTCATTCGAAAATTGAAATTAAAAACATTTTTTGCCATCAAGGAAGGCCTGAAAGATACTCAAACAGAGGGAAATACTAGCAGAGAACACACGGAACTACAAGCAAAAGATGCTCCGACTCTCCTAACGTTACACCACTTGTTTGAGAATAGGTCAATCACGACTCAGGAAACCACTGATCTGTTGAATACGCAAGAGCACTTAGCCGCCGCGAATATCAAGCAAAGCGGTGCAGGCATAAGCCCTTTTAAACCAAAATCACGCTTTATTCCAATGATGCCGAAAGATGCTATCAACATTTTTCATGAGGTGGTAGTTGAGGATATCAAAAAACTAAACACAAAAAGCATCATAAGAGCTATTAGGAAATTAAATACTGTGAGCTTATGAAAAAACTCGAGTCTAATCATGAAATATTGGTAACAAAATCGGATAAAGGAGGCAATGTTGTACTCTGGCCTAAAAAGGACTATAAAATAGAAGCACAAAGGCATCTGGACGACAAAACATGCTATGAAAAAGTTGACCACAGAACATATAATGTAGCAAGAAATGGGTTAAAAGGCAAACTGCTACAATGGAAGAGAGATGGGTGTATCTCTGCTGATGAATTACATTTTTTATTTGTGGAACACCCAATCCTACCAAGGTTATACTTTATTCCCAAAGTTCATAAACTCACTAATCCAGTGCCAGGAAGACCAATAATAGCAGCCATTGGCAGTATGGGAGAACACATCACACAATATGTGGACTTCTTCCTACAAGATCTGGTCAAAGAACTCCCGACGTACATTAGAGACACCGGTGATTTATTAAAGAAACTGACTAACATTCAATGGACAGATGATTTACTGCTCATTTCGTTAGATATTGAATCACTTTATACTACTATCGAACACAAAACAGGGCTAAATGCCCTGTCACATTTTCTGGGAAAAAGACCATTAGAAATGTATAATCACAATAAGATGTTAGTAGATCGAGTAACATGGTGTCTGTTTAACAACTTTTTTGTGTTTGGAAATGAAGTGTATGTACAGAAGAGAGACGTAGCTATGGGGGCCTGCTTTTCCCCCAGCTATGCATGCTTGCATGTAGGTTGGTGGGAGGAGCAGGTCCTCAAATGCTCATTTCAAGAGGAATACCGCACCCATGTAATTCAGTGGTGGCGGTATATTGATGATGTTCTCATTATTTGGAGAGGGGATGAATTAAGCGCAAAGAATTTTATTGACAAGATTAATTGTAACAGCTACAATCTCAAATTTACATCTCATGTGAGCACGACGCAAATAGACTTCTTAGACCTTAAAATCTATGTCAAAAACAATCAGCTGGCCACCTCCCTTCATAGAAAAACAACAACAGGGAATACCACTTTACACGCCAGCAGCGCACATCCCCACCACACCATCAGAAGCATACCCCTAGGTGAGCTAACACGCCTAAAACGCATCTGTAGTACAACAGAGGATTACGAAATTTGTAAACAAGAGGCACTAACCAGATTTCGTATCAGAGGTTATAAAGAATCTATCCTCAACGAAGCAATTTCCAAAGTGGATTTAAAATCCAGAATAACACTTTTATCCTCCAACAACCGATTGATAGCCAATGATAATTTGAACAACACTCCTAGACTCATTACGGCGTATAACAGACAAGAAAGACAGATTAGGTCGATTGTTAAGTGCAGTTGGCCAATCGTTTTGACAGATGGTGTTTTAGCTCCCATGTTACCATCACAACCCACGATCACTCATAGGAAGGGCCCTTCCATGAAAACTCAGATCGTGAAACCTTTTCCAGAGCTAGCGGCTACCAAACAATGGTTACAACCCAAACAGGGGATTGTTAAATGTTCCTCCTGCAGAGCCTGCAAATTCGGAGTGAACAATGACACATACTCTACTCCCTTTAGCCCCTACGCGATCAAAATTCAGGGTAGATTCAACTGCAAAACAGAATTCGCAGTGTATGTTCTGACGTGCACCTGTGGCCTCAGATATGTGGGAAGCACCAAGCTGCAGGTGCACGTCAGAATTCTACAACACCTACGTGCCATAGTCAACAATGATTCCTCTTACCCAGTGGCTAGGCACTTTAAGTTGGTGCATAACAATGACTTGAATTGTTTAAAATACTTTGTAGTGGCAAATGTACCTAAATTACGACGTGGGGGGAATAGGAAGAAAAGATTAAGACAACTGGAATCCAAAATGATTGTAGAATTAGATAGTAAGACCCCCAATGGTTTAAATAATACAGATGAGATGTATCATTTTCTGTAATTAACATAATAACACACATTTGGACTTACTCATGTTACAGGATGCTTTGGGAACAACTGTTATTTAATTATTTAATTATTTAATTGTTTGTAGTGTAGGTATATAGCTCTTTTGATCTTTCACGATAGGCAAATGTGATCTTTTTTCCACTTCCTATGCACACACGGAAACATCAGTTGGTTTTAGTCAGGTTTTAGCCCGGATTTTAACTTTGTTGAATAAGGGTTTTAACCGTCTTTTACCTCGATGTTTTTAGTTGTGTATATACAAATAATGTATTATTTATTATGTATTTTCTTATTGCACTAGCACTTTATGGCGATCCAAATAAAGGATCAGTTAATCAGCACGTCTATTCAGGCATAAAACATAGATTTGTCTGTCAATATAAGATTCGGATGAGTAGCAAAAAAACAACATTTAGGCTGAGTTAGGCAACATTTATTAACGGATATATCATTATAGGAGCAATTAACTCTGACCAATTGAATCTTTGCATGGATTTTATAAATCTTTTGCTCAGTCAACTATATATATACAATAATTAAAAAACGTTTTTTTATATACATTTTATAAAAAATTCTATTTATTAGTATATTTATAGGCTTTTAGGACAATTTTATGTATTATTAGCATTGTTTGGTCGTGACATGTAATGAATTGATTACCGTATAAGCATTTAAGCAGTTATGAGTAACCACATGTTGAGAAAACAGACTCATCACAACATTAACGTTCTGCAGTGTTTCTTCTATGTCTATGCACCACGTGCTGTCAGCACTCTAATCACTGTGAAGTATTTAAAAATAATGACGAACGTATTTCAAACTGACTTGTGAGCAAGGGCTTTCGAAGCCCGAAACGCGTCAGGTTCGAGGTTCAAGAAAAATAAAGAACTCCATCTAACCTCATTTCGCTGGGTTCGCGTCTCTGTTCGCCATTGCTGTGGAGGTGCAGGGAAATCATCGCCTTTCTATAGCTGAGTGATCCCGAGTGTGCCTCCACCCAGGGGGTAACCTTTCTTTCGTATCTGAGTGACCAACCCCGGTCACGGATGGCACCACTGCAGGAACTTTGCGGGTCCGCCCCTATCGAAATTGGATCAGCGAGGCGGAGCAGGAGATGCCGTGCTCACTGGACACTCTGTTTCCCAGGAAATTGAAATTGAATTTGATATATTTTGATAATGGACGTACCCCATTTGGGTTTGATTGTTTACGAGACTACCAGTCCCACAATTCATTGAATTTTTCTATTCCAGGCGCAATGGAAATAAAAGATGGGAAAACGCTGGTTCTCTGTACGCCATTGTCTAAATCACGAGCTGCCCATGAGGAAGGGCTATGGGCTTGAAACGCGTTGGCAGCGGATTTAATGGGATTGTGCCTGTGGAGCTGAGTGATCCCAAGTGTGCCTCCACCCAAGGGGTAACCTTTCTTTCGTATCTGAGTGACCAACCCCGGTCACGGATGGCACCACTGCAGGAACTTTGCGGGTCCGCCCCTATCGAAATTGGATCAGCGAGGCGGAGCAGGAGATGCCGTGCTCACTGGACACTCTGTTTCCCAGGAAATTGAAATTGAATTTGATATATTTTGATAATGGACGTACCCCGTTTGGGTTTGATTGTTTACGAGACTACCAGTCCCACAATTCATTGAATTTTTCTATTTCAGGCGCAATGGAAATAAAAGATGGGAAAACGCTGGTTCTCTGTACGCCATTGTCTAAATCACGAGCTGCCCATGAGGAAGGGCTATGGGCTTGAAACAACTTGGCAGCGGATTTAATGGGATTGTGCCTGTTGAGCTGAGTGATCCCGAGTGTGCCTCCACCCAAGGGGTAACCTTTCTTTCGTATCTGAGTGACCAACCCCGGTCACGGATGGCACCACTGCAGGAACTTTGCGAGTCCACCCCTATCGAAATTGGATCAGCGAGGCGGAGCAGGAGATGCCGTGCTCACTGGACACTCTGTTTCCCAGGAAATTGAAATTGAATTTGATATATTTTGATAATGGACTTACCCCACTTGGGTTTGATTGTTTACGAGACTACCAGTCCCAAAATTCATTGAATTTTTCTATTTCAGGCGCAATGGAAAAAAAAGATGGGAAAACGCTGGTTCTCTGTACGCCATTGTTTAAATTAAATCACGAGCTGCCCATGAGGAAGGGCTATGGGCTTAAAACGCGTTGGCAGCGGATTTAATGGGATTGTGCCTGTTGAGCTCAGTGATCCCGAGTGTGCCTCCACCCAAGGGGTAACCTTTCTTTCGTATCTGAGTGACCAACCCCGGTCACGGATGGCAGCACTGCAGGAATTTTGCGGGTCCGCCCCTATCGAAATTGGATCAGCGAGGCGGAGCAGGAGATGCCATGCTCACTGGACACTCTGTTTCCCAGGAAATTGAAATTGAATTTGATATATTTTGATAATGGACGTACCCCATTTGGGTTTGATTGTTTACGAGACTACCAGTCCCACAATTCATTGAATTTTTCTATTTCAGGCGCAATGGAAATAAAAGATGGGAAAACGCTGGTTCTCTGTACGCCATTGTCTAAATCACGAGCTGCCCATGAGGAAGGGCTATGGGCTTGAAACGCGTTGGCAGCGGATTTAATGGCATTGTGCCTGTTGAGCTGAGTGATCCCGAGTGTGCCTCCACCCAAGGGGTAACCTTTCTTTCGTATCTGAGTGACGAACCCCGGTCACGGATGGCACCACTGCAGGAACTTTGCGGGTCCGCCCCTATCGAAATTGGATCAGCGAGGCAGAGCAGGAGATGCCGTGCTCACTGGACACTCTGTTTCCCAGGAAATTGAAATTGAATTTGATATATTTTGAAAATGGACGTACCCCATTTGGGTTTGATTGTTTACGAGACTACCAGTCCCACAATTCATTGAATTTTTCTATTTCAGGCGCAATGGAAATAAAAGATGGGAAAACGCTGGTTCTCTGTACGCCATTGTCTAAATCACGAGCTGCCCATGAGGAAGGGCTATGGGCTTGAAACGCGTTGGCAGCGGATTTAATGGGATTGTGCCTGTTGAGCTGAGTGATCCAGAGCATGCCTCCACCCAAGGGGTAACCTTTCTTTCGTATCTGAGTGACCAACACCGGTCACGGATGGCACCACTGCAGAAACTTTGCGGGTCCGCCCCTATCGAAATTGGATCAGCGAGGCGGAGCAGGAGATGCTGTGCTCACTGGACACTCTGTTTCCCAGGAAATTTAAATTGAATTTGATATATTTTGATAATGGACGTACCCCATTTGGGTTTGATTGTTTACGAGACTACCAGTCCCACAATTCATTGAATTTTTCTATTTCAGGCGCAATGGAAATAAAAGATGGGAAAACGCTGGTTCTCTGTACGCCATTGTCTAAATCACGAGCTGCCCATGAGGAAGGGCTATGGGCTTGAAACGCGTTGGCAGCGGATTTAATGGGATTGTGCCTGTTGAGCTGAGGGATCCCGAGTGTGCCTCCACCCAAGGGGTAACCTTTCTTTCATATCTGAGTGACCAACCCCGGTCATGGATGGCACCACTGCAGGAACTTTGCGGGTCCGTCCCTATCGAAATTGGATCAGCGAGGCGGAGCAGGAGATGCCGTGCTCACTGGACACTCTGTTTCCCAGGAAATTGAAATTGAATTTGATATATTTTGATAATGGACGTACCCCATTTGGGTTTGATTGTTTACGAGACTACCAGTCCCACAATTCATTGAATTTTTCTATTTCAGTCGCAATGGAAATAAAAGATGGGAAAACGCTGGTTCTCTGGACGCCATTGTCTAAATCACGAGCTGCCCATGAGGAAGGGCTATGGGCTTGAAATGCGTTGGCAGCGGATTTAATGGGATTGTGCCTGTTGAGCTGAGTGATCCCGAGTGTGCCTCCACCCAAGGGGTAACCTTTCTTTCGAATCTGAGTGACCAACCCCGGTCACGGATGGCACCACTGCAGGAACTTTGCGGGTCCGCCCCTATCGAAATTGGATCAGCGAGGCGGAGCAGGAGATGCCGTGCTCACTGGACACTCTGTTTCCCAGGAAATTGAAATTGAATTTGATATATTTTGATAATGGACGTACCCCGTTTGGGTTTGATTGTTTACGAGACTACCAGTCCCACAATTCATTGAATTTTTCTATTTCAGGCGCAATGGAAATAAAAGATGGGAAAACGCTGGTTCTCTGTACGCCATTGTCTAAATCACGAGCTGCCCATGAGGAAGGGCTATGGGCTTGAAACAAGTTGGCAGCGGATTTAATGGGATTGTGCCTGTTGAGCTGAGTGATCCCGAGTGTGCCTCCACCCAACGGGTAACCTTTCTTTCGTATCTGAGTGACCAACCCCGGTCACGGATGGCACCACTGCAGGAACTTTGCGAGTCCACCCCTATCGAAATTGGATCAGCGAGGCGGAGCAGGAGATGCCATGCTCACTGGACACTCTGTTTCCCAGGAAATTGAAATTGAATTTGATATATTTTGATAATGGACTTACCCCACTTGGGTTTGATTGTTTACGAGACTACCAGTCCCAAAATTCATTGAATTTTTCTATTTCAGGCGCAATGGAAAAAAAAGATGGGAAAACGCTGGTTCTCTGTACGCCATTGTTTAAATTAAATCACGAGCTGCCCATGAGGAAGGGCTATGGGCTTAAAACGCGTTGGCAGCGGATTTAATGGGATTGTGCCTGTTGAGCTCAGTGATCCCGAGTGTGCCTCCACCCAAGGGGTAACCTTTCTTTCGTATCTGAGTGACCAACCCCGGTCACGGATGGCAGCACTGCAGGAATTTTGCGGGTCCGCCCCTATCGAAATTGGATCAGCGAGGCGGAGCAGGAGATGCCATGCTCACTGGACACTCTGTTTCCCAGGAAATTGAAATTGAATTTGATATATTTTGATAATGGACGTACCCCATTTGGGTTTGATTGTTTACGAGACTACCAGTCCCACAATTCATTGAATTTTTCTATTTCAGGCGCAATGGAAATAAAAGATGGGAAAACGCTGGTTCTCTGTACGCCATTGTCTAAATCACGAGCTGCCCATGAGGAAGGGCTATGGGCTTGAAACGCGTTGGCAGCGGATTTAATGGCATTGTGCCTGTTGAGCTGAGTGATCCCGAGTGTGCCTCCACCCAAGGGGTAACCTTTCTTTCGTATCTGAGTGACCAACACCGGTCACGGATGGCACCACTGCAGAAACTTTGTGGGTCCGCCCCTATCGAAATTGGATCAGCGAGGCGGAGCAGGAGATGCTGTGCTCACTGGACACTCTGTTTCCCAGGAAATTTAAATTGAATTTGATATATTTTGATAATGGACGTACCCCATTTGGGTTTGATTGTTTACGAGACTACCAGTCCCACAATTCATTGAATTTTTCTATTTCAGGCGCAATGGAAATAAAAGATGGGAAAACGCTGGTTCTCTGTACGCCATTGTCTAAATCACGAGCTGCCCATGAGGAAGGGCTATGGGCTTGAAATGCGTTGGCAGCGGATTTAATGGGATTGTGCCTGTTGAGCTGAGTGATCCCGAGTGTGCCTCCACCCAAGGGGTAACCTTTCTTTCGAATCTGAGTGACCAACCCCGGTCACGGATGGCAGAACTGCAGGAACTTTGCAGGTCCGCCCCTATCGAAATTGGATCAGCGAGGCGGAGCAGGAGATGCCGTGCTCACTGGACACTCTGTTTCCCAGGAAATTGAAATTGAATTTGATATATTTTGATAATGGACGTACCCCATTTGGGTTTGATTGTTTACGAGACTACCAGTCCCACAATTCATTGAATTTTTCTATTTCAGGCGCAATGGAAATAAAAGATGGGAAAACGCTGGTTCTCTGTATGCCATTGTCTAAATCACGAGCTGCCCATGAGGAAGGGCTATGGGCTTGAAACGCGTTGGCAGCGGATTTAATGGGATTGTGCCTGTTGAGCTGAGTGATCCCGAGTGTGCCTCCACCCAAGGGGTAACCTTTCTTTCGAATCTGAGTGACCAACCCCGGTCACGGATGGCAGCACTGCAGGAACTTTGCAGGTCCGCCCCTATCGAAATTGGATCAGCGAGGCGGAGCAGGAGATGCCGTGCTCACTGGACACTCTGTTTCCCAGGAAATTGAAATTGAATTTGATATATTTTGATAATGGACGTACCCCATTTGGGTTTGATTGTTTACGAGACTACCAGTCCCACAATTCATTGAATTTTTCTATTTCAGGCGCAATGGAAATAAAAGATGGGAAAACGCTGGTTCTCTGTACGCCATTGTCTAAATCACGAGCTGCCCATGAGGAAGGGCTATGGGTTTGAAACGCGTTGGCAGCGGATTTAATGGGATTGTGCCTGTTGAGCTGAGTGATGCCGAGTGTGCCTCCACCCAAGCGGTAACCTTTCTTTCGTATCTGAGTGACCAACCCCGGTCACGGATGGCACCACTGCAGGAACTTTGCGGGTCCGCCCCTATCGAAATTGGATCAGCGAGGCGGAGCAGGAGATGCCGTGCTCACAGGACACTCTGTTTCCCAGGAAATTGAAATTGAATTTGATATATTTTGATAATGGACGTACACCATTTGGGTTTGATTGTTTACGAGACTACCAGTCCCACAATTCATTGAATTTTTCTATTTCAGTCGCAATGGAAATAAAAGATGGGAAAACGCTGGTTCTCTGTACGCCATTGTCTAAATCACGAGCTGCCCATGAGGAAGGGCTATGGGCTTGAAATGCGTTGGCAGCGGATTTAATGGGATTGTGCCTGTTGAGCTGAGTGATCCCGAGTGTGCCTCCACCCAAGGGGTAACCTTTCTTTCGAATCTGAGTGACCAACCCCGGTCACGGATGGCAGCACTGCAGGAACTTTGCAGGTCCGCCCCTATCGAAATTGGATCAGCGAGGCGGAGCAGGAGATGCCATGCTCACTGGACACTCTGTTTCCCAGGAAATTGAAATTGAATTTGATATATTTTGATAATGGACGTACCCCATTTGGGTTTGATTGTTTACGAGACTACCAGTCTGACAATTCATTGAATTTTTCTATTTCAGGCGCAATGGAAATAAAAGTTGGGAAAACGCTGGTTCTCTGTACGCCATTGTCTAAATCACGAGCTGCCCATGAGGAAGGGCTATGGGCTTGAAACCCGTTGGCAGTGGATTTAATGGGATTGTGCCTGTTGAGCTGAGTGATCCCGAGTGTGCCTCCACCCAAAGGGTAACCTTTCTTTCGTATCTGATTGACAAACCCCGGTCACGGATGGCACCACTGCAGGAACTTTGCGGGTCCGCCCCTATCGAAATTGGATCAGCGAGGCGGAGCAGGAGATGCCGTGCTCACTGGACACTCTGTTTCCCAGGAAATTGAAATTGAACTTCATATAGTTTGATAATGGACGTACCCCATTTGGGTTTGATTGTTTACGAGACTGCCAGTCCCACAATTCATTGAATTTTTCTATTTCAGGCGCAATGGAAATAAAAGATGGGAAAACGCTGGTTCTCTGTACGCCATTGTCTAAATCACGAGCTGCCCATGAGGAAGGGCTATGGTCTTGAAACGCGTTGGCAGCGGATTTAATGGGATTGTGCCTGTTGAGCTGAGTGATCCCGAGTGTGACTCCACCCAAGGGGTAACCTTTCTTTCGTATCTGAGTGACCAACCCCAGTCACGGATGGCACCACTGCAGGAACTTTGCGGGTCCACCCCTATCGAAATTGGATCAGCGAGGCGGAGCAGGAGATGCCGTGCTCACTGGACACTCTGTTTCCCAGGAAATTGAAATTGAATTTGATATATTTTGATAATGGACGTACCCCATTTGGGTTTGATTGTTTATGAGACTACCAGTCCCACAATTCATTGAATTTTTCTATTTCAGGGGCAATGGAAATAAAATATGGGAAAACGCTGGTTCTCTGTACGCCATTGTCTAAATCACGAGCTGCCCATGAGGAAGGGCTATGGGCTTGAAACACGTCGGCAGCGGATTTAATGGGATTGTGCCTGTTGGGCTGAGTGATCCCGAGTGTGCCTCCACCCAAGGGGTAACCTTTGTTTCGTATCTGAGTGACCAACCCCGGTCACGGATGGCACCACTGCAGGAACTTTGCGGGTCCGCCACTATCGAAATTGGATCAGCGAGGCGGAGCAGGAGATGCCGTGCTCACTGGACACTCTGTTTCCCAGGAAATTGAAATTGAATTTGATATATTTTGATAATGGACGTACCCCATTTGGGTTTGATTGTTTACGAGACTACCAGTCCCACAATTCATTGAATTTTTCTATTTCAGGCGCAATGGAAATAAAAGATGGGAAAACGCTGGTTCTCTGTACGCCATTGTCTAAATCACGAGCTGCCCATGAGGAAGGGCTATGGGCTTGAAACGCGTTGGCAGCGGATTTAATGGGATTGTGCCTGTTGAGCTGAGTGATCCCGAGTGTGCCTCCATCCAAGGGGTAACCTTTCTTTCGTATCTGAGTGACCAACCCCGGTCACGGATGGCACCACTGCAGGAACTTTGCGGGTCCACCCCTATCGAAATTGGATCAGTGAGGCGGAGCAGGAGATGCCGTGCTCACTGGACACTCTGTTTCCCAGGAAATTGAAATTGAATTTGATATATTTTGATAATGGACTTACCCCACTTGGGTTTGATTGTTTACGAGACTTCCAGTCCCAAAATTCATTGAATTTTTCTATTTCAGGCGCAATGGAAATAAAAGATGGGAAAACGCTGGTTCTCTGTACGCCATTGCTTAAATCACGAGCTGCCCATGAGGAAGGGCTATGGGCTTAAAACGCGTTGGCAGCGGATTTAATGGGATTGTGCCTGTTGAGCTGAGTGATCCCGAGTGTGCCTCCACCCAAGGGGTAACCTTTCTTTCGTGTCTGAGTGACCAACCCCGGTCACAGATGGCAGCACTGCAGGAACTTTGCGGGTCCGCCCCTATCGAAATTGGATCAGCGAGGCGGAGCAGGAGATGCCGTGCTCCCTGGACACTCTGTTTCCCAGGAAATTGAAATTGAATTTGATATATTTTGATAATGGACGTACCCCATTTGGGTTTGATTGTTTACGAGACTACCAGTCCCACAATTCATTGAATTTTTCTATTTCAGGCGCAATGGAAATAAAAGATGGGAAAACGCTGGTTCTCTGTACGCCATTGTCTAAATCACGAGCTGCCCATGAGGAAGGGCTATGGGCTTGAAACCCGTTGGCAGTGGATTTAATGGGATTGTGCCTGTTGAGCTGAGTGATCCCGAGTGTGCCTCCACCCAAGGGGTAACCTTTCTTTCGTATCTGAGTGACCAACCCCGGTCACGGATGGCACCACTGCAGGAACTTTGCGGGTCCGCCCCTATCGAAATTGGATCAGCGAGGCGGAGCGGGAGATGCCGTGCTCACTGGACACTCTGTTTCCCAGGAAATTGAAATTGAATTTGATATATTTTGATAATGGACGTACCCCATTTGGGTTTGATTGTTTACGAGACTACCAGTCCCACAATTCATTGAATTTTTCTATTTCAGGCGCAATGGAAATAAAAGATGGGAAAACGCTGGTTCTCTGTACGCCATTGTCTAAATCACGAGCTGCCCATGAGGAAGGGCTATGGTCTTGAAACGCGTTGGCAGCGGATTTAATGGGATTGTGCCTGTTGAGCTGAGTGATCCCGAGTGTGACTCTACCCAAGGGGTAACCTTTCTTTCGTATCTGAGTGACCAACCCCAGTCACGGATGGCACCACTGCAGGAACTTTGCGGGTCCGCCCCTATCGAAATTGGATCAGCGAGGCGGAGCAGGAGATGCCGTGCTCACTGGACACTCTGTTTCCCAGGAAATTGAAATTGAATTTGATATATTTTGATAATGGACGTACCCCATTTGGGTTTGATTGTTTACGAGACTACTAGTCCCACAATTCATTGAATTTTTCTATTTCAGGCGCAATGGAAATAAAATATGGGAAAACGCTGGTTCTCTGTACGCCATTGTCTAAATCATGAGCTGCCCATGAGGAAGGGCTATTGGGCTTGAAACGCGTTGGCAGCGGATTTAATGGGATTGTGCCTGTTGAGCTGAGTGATCTCGAGTGTGCCTCCACCCAAGGGGTAACCTTTCTTTCATATATATATATATATATTGCTCCTCCTCACTCGAGTAACTGCCGCTGCACACCAGACCAGAGGGTGCGTCGTCTTAAGCGAACTACTCCAGCAAAGTCCGCAAACTATCCACCAGTCCTCTGCCAGCAGCCAAAGGATGACGACGCCGTGTCTGGGCTCGATAAAGTTTTATTCAATCGGCTGATTGAATAAAACTTTATCGAGCCCAGACACGGCGTCGTCATCCTTTGGCTGCTGGCAGAGGACTGGTGGATATATATATATATATATATATATACATATATATATATATATATATATATATATTATCTACTGGCGGTCGCCAGTAGATAGTTATAGTTAGGACCCTGTTTCCATAGGAAATCCGCAACATTCTATTTGGAATAACTTTGGCGCCGGTCGATGAATCCTCGCAAAATTTTCAAAATAGGTGGGGCGCTACGCTCCGCTCCTACCCTGAAAGTCTCGGGGGGATTCGTCAAGCGGGGGGTGAGAAAAAAGGGGGGTCCCAAAACGCGTTTTTCCCATGCATTTTTCCATAGGACCTTTAGACACAGCTACAGCCCGAACGGCTGAACAGAGTTACTTGAAATTTGGCAGAGAGGTAGTCCTCAGGTCAAGGAAGTGCCTTTTGTAGGTCTGGTGTAAATCTGTTCAGTAGTTCCTGAGAAAATAGCATTTAAATCAATATATATATGTGGGCGGAGCCTAACCACACATCTCATCCTGAGATCTGATTGGCTGTCAGCACTTCATCCAAGAAGTGTTGGCAGCCATCTTGGGACCAATATACATGATAGCACCTCATTAAAAAGCATTGCAGTTAATAGAAGATTTTAAGACTTTAGTTACATTATAAATCATTTGTTGATGGTACCATACTCATTTTAGGAATTGTGGTATGTTCTAAGGTGATTTCACCATGTGAACAAGCCTTCTGCTGGGATATCATGATTGAGAGAAAAATATTTTCTCATGCTTTTACCACAGAGGTTTGGAAGGTGATCTATAAGCTAAACTGAGAGCTTATTTTCTGTAAATTCACATTATCTTTCTCAGTCATGTGAGAATGAAGTCTGACATTCTCAGTAAAACATGTACATCCAACAAGGGCAGAGACTGTCAGTTGATTCCTTTGTGTTCTACTGCAGCTTTCCAGAGTGTTCCAAAGAACTACTAGAGCGCTAACCGTCCTACTTATGATAAATGTATGGCACACCTGAAGCCATCTTGCTTGGATTAAAGTGGTAACTCTTAAAACATTTAATTTAAAAAGGAACAAAATGAGGTGGTTCATTTTTCCATAAAAAGTATGATTAGTGCTGCATAAAGAAAAATTAGGGCACATTTTGAGTGACTTCTCAAATCCTGGCATGCAGACTGAAACATGCACTTTCAATACCAGCAGCAGTTTTCCCTGGTGAGCAGTAGCTTTACTACAGTGATCTAATGAGCAAAAAGAGTGCTAACATTCTGATTTTATGGCAAATGTGTGACATATTTGAATGCCTTCTTGATGGAATCAAAGTAAAAAACTGAAAGTATTTCCTACTGAGGAGACTGCAGTAAATGAGGAAATTAGGAAACTTCATAACAAATAAGTCTCCCAAGATGGCCACCAGAGACAAAAGAGCCCAAATGTAGCCCAAATATCACCCAGATGTAGCCCAAGTATAGCCCAATGACAGAATGTCCAAGAATGTTCTTAAAAACAACTAGAGCACTTACTGTCTTCATTATGACAAAAGTATGGCACACCTGAAGCCATCTTGATTGGAATAAACTGGTAACACTTAAAACATTTAATTTAAAAAGGAACACAATGAGGGGGTTCATTTTGCCATAGAAATTATGATTAATGCTGAAGAAAGAAAATGAGGGCACATTTTGAGTGACTTCTCAAATCCTCTTCTATTTCATTAAAAAATTCTGACATGCAGACTGAAACATGCACTTTTAATACCAGGAGCAGACTTCCATGGTGAGCAGTAGTTTTACTACAGTGATCTAATGAGCAACTAGAGTGCTAACATTCAGAATTCATGGCAAATGTGTGACATATCTGAATACCTTCATGATGGAATCAAAGTAAAAAACTGAAAGCATTTCCGACTGAGGAGACTGCAGTACATGAGGAAATTAGGAAACTTCATAACAAATAAATCTCCCAAGATGGCCACCGGAGACAAAAGAGCCCAAATGTAGCCCAAAATCACCCAGATATAGCCCAAATATAGCCCAATGACAGAAGTGTGCAAAACACTTATTATTTTGTGTTTTTGCAGTGTTATATAGTGCACACTTGTCAGGTATTGGAGTGCTTTACATGAGCATTGGTTACATCACACAAGAACAAATTCATTTTGGTTGTAGACATGGGGAGACTAAGTGATTTGACCAGAATCACAGAATGTCGAGCTGAAGCAGAAACTTCAACCTGGTTCCCCAGTTGCAAAGTCTGCAGTTCTGGAAGTAACACCACATCCTCTCCCCTAAGTGCAACATTTAATCAAGTTGTCAACTAGATAAAAAAACATAAAGATAACAAATAATTTAAAAGTGCTTTGTCGCTATTTGAAAACTCAGAAAATATGTCCTTATTTTAGTCTTTTAGAGCACTAACCATAATTTTGATGCCAATAAGACCCTCTCATATATGTAATTTCTAAAGGAATGCTCTAGGTATTACAGTTTTGATGACATCAAGATGATGTCAGGCGCTCCACACTTTTGTAATAAATATAGAATGTTAGCAATCTAGTTGTTCATTAGGATACTGTTGAGAGGCAGAGGCCAGGGGCACGGACTCTGAAAATTGAAGGCAGGTAGGAGGGTGCAAAGGCAACAATTTAACCACACTGAGCAGGCAGGAAGGGCCGTGGAAGCACAACAGACTATGGAGGGCAGTGGAAAGGGGGGCAGGGGCAACAAACCAACAATACAGGACTTGCAAGAGAGGCTGTTGGAGGGAAGATCTATTACGGGTCAAGGAAGCTAGGGGCGGTCCCCAGAGCCCCGGAAGCCACCACAGAACTGAGCAGGAGAGTGAGTCAGGGACAAAAGGGGCACCTTAATTTGAGCCGGGGTGCCTAGGAACGCTTGCTCCAAAAATGAAGAAAACAGACATATGAGACATGGAATTGGAGGCAGAATACAATGGCAGTTTAATGAGAAGATGCAACTTCAAAGAAACCGCAGAATAGAGACCTAAAGTACAAAATACAGAATCCAGATAATCATACAGCTGTCATGATATTCTCTGTATCTCAATTAATGGACTGACAGAGAGAGAGAGAAAACACATCTATAAATGCATCATGAGAAACAAGTTACACCAAGGAAAATGTTACCTAGGGACACTCACATTTACTCTTAGAGCAAGCATTCCTGCAATTACAATACAACATCTTTTAAATGCAAAAGTAAAGAGAACAATGGTTAAACATAACATGACATTTCATATAGGTAAAATAGAATAAGATACTTCAAGCAAAGCCGAGCAAGACATTTTAAGCAAAGGAAGACAAGAGCTCCCAGTTCTTGGGGAAAACCTGCACAGCCTGTTAACCTACATACAGACGGCGAGGTTGTCCGTCGATATCTGTGGGTGCTCCCTTTTTGTATCATTTTGTGGGCTCCTTTGCACGCTACATCTACCTACGTATGCTACCCAAAAGCTTCGTCTGCAGATTTTACCAGACATTTCGTCATTTACCCACTTAATGCTGACAATGGACTGGGTGAAAAGGTCAGTCTCTCAGGCCAATCGCTTATCGTAAGTTCCATAGAGCAAGCAGAAAATAATGGGTATTGTACAGGAATTCAATATATTCATGTATAAAATCTCCTCAGTTCTCCTAACTTGACGCTCTGCGGTTGCCACTTCCTTAAAAGCGGGAAACCTGCCCAGGAAGCAAGTACAAGTCCAGGATGCAGCCTACTGTATGTCGACAGCTTCAGGGGGATGTTGAACTTTGATACCGAGCACGGAGCACTCGGGTAGGGTGGGGGCTACTAGTTTGGAGCAGAAGGCCTCGCAGACCTGCCTTCAGACTGCTATACACTAAAATTGCAGAGCTATGGTCAATTTAACAAAGAGGCCTACATATTGAACAGAAGGGCCTACACAGGGGTTTTATGCTGGCTGAGTGGTAAGGATGTCTCAGGATAATTATATAGCAACACAGGACCCGCTGGTCAATTTAATACGGCCTACAAATGCGGCTGGCAGGGCAAGGACAAGGGTCTCATACTTCAGGTGTGGACAGAACGGGGCAGGGGCCCCCTGTGATACAAAATCAACCCTCCTTCAAGGCTGTGGCAATGTAATAGACCATTGTGGGCAGAAGGAAGAGGCAATGGTAGTACAACCATACATGCCAACAGACCCGATTCAGCCAGGAAACGTCCAATGTTTTTAAGCTCAAATGGGCTTTATTTGATCTGTCTCCTGTCTACAATATCCTCTTTTTCAATGTAACTCAAAGGGGAAAATCAATACCCCAGTTTTTTTTCAAAATCTCCCTCTTACCAAGTTCAAAATGTTCGCAAGTATGGTACATTGGATCATGGAAGGAAATGGGATAGGGACATGGACTTGGATAACAGAGGACAGGAGAGACATGGAGAGGTGCACCAAACTGACCCTGCAGGGCAGGCATCAGGGTTTGCAGCAGCACAATACACCACACAGGGCATGCAGGACGGGAGTGCAGCACAACAATCCATAGAAAGCAAGAGGGAGGGGACAGGACCATGCACATGGACAACAGAGAACAGAGGGGCAAGAGGCAATGGTAGCTAGCTGACCATAATGGACAGACAGGAGAGAAGGCTGCAGCATAACAGACCATAAAGGGCAGGAGGGACGGATCAGGGGCATTACAATGGAACAGACAAGCCAGGAGGGAGGGAGTAGGGGTCTGCACATGTAAACAGAGGGCTGGGGGCAAGGGGGCAGGGCAGGAGCAGCAAGATGGCCATGGAGGTCAGGCAGGATGGGCACTAGAAGCAAGACACAACATGAAGAGCAACAGTGAGACTGTGATGGCATACACACAGACCATGGAGGGAAGGTGGGAGGGGGTCAGGGGCAGCTAACTGACCACACAGGGAAGGTGGGAGGGGCCATGGCAGCACAGAAGACCATGCATGGCAAGTGGGAGGGTTAGTGGCAGCACAATGGCTATGATGGGCAAGAAGGAGGGTGCAGGGGCATGCACAAAGGACGATGGAGGATAGAAGGGAGGGTCAGGACCTGTGCACAGACAAGAAAGTTCAGGGGAAGGGGCCTCACAACAGACCACACGGGGCAGGCAGGAGGAGCAGTTGCAGCACAACAGACCAGGGAGGGCAGAAGGGTGTGGCAGTACAATGGACCATGTAGGACATGAGGAAGAGGATAGAGGCATGGCATGTGGACAGGCAGGGTGGAGGTGGCAGGGACAGGTTACAGTCATCTGACAATGCTAGGCAGGTGGGAGGGGAGTGGCAGCTCAACAGAACACTCAGAGTAGATAGGAGTGGCAGGTCCATGGGACATGGTGGGCAAAAAGGATGGAGCAGGGGCATGCACAAAGACATCGGAGGGCAGGGGGAAGGAGAATAGGGGCAGCAAGCTAAGCACAGAGTTTAAGCAGGAGGTCAATGATGGGGCATAGAATTGGGCAATGGAGGGCAGGAGGAGTGGACTGGTACATCATACTAAATTGAGGGCAGTGGCAGCACATCAGACCATGCATGGCAGGAGGGAGGAGGCTAGTCCATGGATTCACACAACAGAGGATAGGGAGGAGGGGGATGGGGCAGCAAGCTAACTGTTCAGAGAAGGCGGGTATTAGAAACTTTATTGTTTTTAAAACATTTTGTCTGTGCAAACTACTTAAAATATGAACAAGTATGCAGCATAATCTCACTTTTATTCAGGAAGAAGAAGACGTTAGTGACTGTGACTCCGGGCTCACTTGGCAAAAACACCCCCTGACCCTCCACCCCCTATCGCAAAATGTAATGCCCGTGAAAAGGGTAGGTGAACACAGTGTTATATAGAACATAGTCCTGAGAGCACGATTGAAAATGAAAACTAGATATAGTGTATGGTATAAACTATGCACCAAAAAGTGTGATATAAGATGAACCAGGCGTGAAATATAATATGCAATACATTGTGCGCAATGACAGATTCATTGGAGAGCGCGAGATAGCACAGGCACTAGCGTGTGCTATGCGATATGCACCTTGGAGTGTAATATGCACAGGGCAGTGTTGTGTAACCTAACTAGTCTCTAAAGTTGTAATATAAAATATGTGCTGGGGAGTGTAACGTTGCATATGCACTGTGACAAAGATATGGATCCCAAATTGTAATATGTATGGCATAGCACTGTGCGTTATAACATAGGCATCGAGGAAGGCACGTTAAATGGGGCAATATAACCCGTGCGAAGACAAGTGTGGCATGACATTTTCACGGGGTGGTGTTACAGTGCACATGGGCTAGAGAGTGTCATAGCATATGCACTAGCTAGTGGAATACAATACAGAGGTGTGTGGCACTCGGCAGGCAATGGTGGGTGTAACACAGCATTGGGCTCTGCCAGGAGCGTGCTGTGACTCGCAAGTGATGTTCGTCCCCTTTCCAGAGAGTAAAATAAAAAGTATTACACATCCGGCAGTGGATGTGTGTTTTATTAACTGTGAGGGGGGTTTCTTGCATAGTTTTGGTCGAATTTTTGTCGAATCCCCTTTGAATGGCTTGGTGTGCATGTGTATTAAATGTGCCCGTCAATAGCTACCCATGTTTGTATAAATAAACGACAAGGGTGTCTACCGGGATTAGGCACGGTAGAGCATCAGACATGTCAGAGCTTCACTAGTGGTGTAAATACATTCCACGTGGATTAATTGCATGCATAGTCGCCTTTTAATGAATATCACGCAAATCGTCATGGTGATAGGTACGTACGGTTTGTCCAGCATGTCCTAGGTGTGTCTATAAATATATATTTTTTAAAAATAATAAAAAACAGTGGCCGGCCCTGGGGATTGGGGTCAAAAAAATATAATTAGGAGACAGGCCCTGGGGGATGGGGTCATCAGGGCCAATAAATTAGAATAAGAAGGGGAACCACACAGCCCCCCTTCTTAAAAAAATAAAATAAATAAAAGACTGGCATCGTGCCGGAGGCCATGCCCCCTCCATGCAGCACTCTGCAAACGCGCCCCCAACAGGCATCTCCAGTATGCGCCAGGGAGCTGCGCTGCAGACAGGTGTTCTGAGGCCAAGCCCCTTTTTACACCTCTCTGCAACGCAGCTCTGTGGCACTTACTGGAGGTACCTAGTGGTCTAGTGTGACCCTAGGGACCCTTAGGATTCAAGGGGACTTAATCTCTCAACTTAGAACAGCCACAGGGCGCGTTTACACAGTGGTGAAGGGAGGGGACGGGGCCTGAGGTGACGTGTGCAAACACGCACCATGGCACGTTTTAAATTGGGGATATAAATTCCCTTCAATACTGAGGGCCCCTGGGGGCTAACTAGCCCACCAAGTGCTTCCAGTAAGCGCCACTGGGCTGCATTGCAGAGAGGTGGTCCAGGCCGTGCCACTTTTTACACCTCTCTGCAACGCAGCTCTGTGGCACTTACTGGAGGTACCTAGTGGGCTAGTTGGACCCTAGGGACCCTCAGGACTCAAATGAACTTAATCTCCCAACTAAAAACGGACACAGGGCGTGTTTACACAATGGTGAAAGGAGGGGACGGGGCCTGAGTTAACGTGTGCAAAAAACACCCTGTGGCCTGTTTTAAGAGGTAGTTTTAATCCCCATGCCCTATTATATACTAGGGGCTTATAGAGGAGGTAAGGCTAATCACAGGGGGACCCCAACGCATAATGTTCCCTAGTGTATGTAGGTGTTTTCACTGTATTCTAAGTGTCTTTTAACATAGCACTGGCTCTAGGACTGGTTAGTCAGACTCAGTTACCACCAGTATCCGTCTGAAAAAGTTGAGGGTTCAGGATGATTTTGCAACAAGGCTTCTTTCTGCTCTTCTTTTTGTTCTTTCTGCACGTTATCCTTCTTCCTGCACTTATCTTCGTATTTGAGGACTTCTGTTGCTTCTTTCTGCACTTCTTTTGTTTCTTTCTGTGCATTTTTTCTTCTTTCTTCACATGTCCTATCTCTGTAGGCATAGTTAGAAATTAGCATTTAAAAAACCTTTGAAATTAACAGAAAAAACCATAGGTTTCAGGCACGTTATAGTTAGGAATTAGCATTTAAAAAACCTCAGAAATTCACTGAAAAAACCATAGGTTTCAGGGGTGTTATAGTTAGCTGGACTTTTCACTTGTACAAAACCATTGAAATTCCCCCGTTATAGTTAGTTCAGCTAACTATAACTCGCGCGCCCGCAATGCACTGCTGATGACGTCACATATTACATCACTCATGACATGGTCAGTGACATCACTCATGACATCACTGATGACATCTCAAATGACATCACTGATGACATCACTGATGACATCATCCTTGTGATAGAGTGGCAGACCTCCTCTCACCCTAATATAACCTTTGATACACACATTCAAAAATAGAGACTAAAATTTTCAAAACAATGGACATACCAATACCAGTTACAACAACCTCTTCAGTAATTCTAAGATCCACATACACATCCACTCATTCACCAATAGTCCAATACAGTCACTCATACATGTACTCACTCATCATATGTACTCATACACCTATACATCCTGTTACACAATGCCACTCATCCATAGTTACTCACACACATAGTCACTCATGCTAATAAAGAATCAAACATACATTTACTTGCATATACAGTTATACACACACCACCACACTTACTTCTACGGAAACTTACACATACTTAGTCTTTTAAACAATCACTTATAGAAACACATACTTATTCATACAGGAACTCTTTTAATCTCTCACTCTCACATATACTCACATATATACACCAATAGTCACATATACTAGTTTAAAACATATGTAGTTACTCATAAAGACACTATTGAGACAGTCATTCACTCACTAACACACCCATACACACACTCATCCACCCATACAGTCCTGCACACATACTGTGTTCAACACATACAAACAGTGAGTCACTAATTCATGCACCTATGCACTACGTAATACCCCCACCGAACCATGCAGACACTCAGACTGATACTCAAAAAACCAACTAATAACCTATATAGACACCCATGTAGCTACTCACCAACCCATGCAGCCACTTACACACAAAGTGAGAGACTGATACAGATATTTACATATTTAAACATTACTCACTAAGCCATGTATTCACTATGATACACTTAATCAGTCAGTTACACAATCAATTTTTCAAAAACAAATCATCCATTTAGACACTTATATACCCATTTATTCTTCCATCGACCTTGAGATATACATATATAAAACATATTTAATTTTCAGAATAACACACATTCACTGGATGATGTCATCAGTGATGTCATCAGTGATGTCATTTGAGATGTCATCAGTGATGTCATGAGTGATGTCACTGACCATGTCATGAGTGATGTAATATGTGACGTCATCAGCAGTGCATTGCGGGCGCGCGAGTTATAGTTAGCTGAACTAACTATAACGGGGGAATTTCAATGGTTTTGTACAAGTGAAAAGTCCAGCTAACTATAACACCCCTGAAACCTATGGTTTTTTCAGTGAATTTCTGAGGTTTTTTAAATGCTAATTCCTAACTATAACGTGCCTGAAACCTATGGTTTTTTCTGTTAATATATATATATATATATATATATATTACCTACTGGCGGTCGCCAGTAGGTAGTTATAGTTAGGACCCCTTTTCCATAGGAAATCCGCAACATTCTATTTTGAATAACTTTGGCGCCGGTCGACGAATCCTCGCGAATTTCTCAAAATAGGTGGGGCGCTACGCTCCGCTCCTACCCTGAAAGTCTCGGGGGGATTCGTCAAGCGGGGGCTGAGATAAAAGGGGGTCCAAAAACGCGTTTTTCCCATGCATTTTTCCATAGGACCTTTAGACAGGGCTACAGCCCGAACGGCTGAACAGAATTACTAGAAATTTGGCAGAGAGGTAGTCCTCAGGTCAAGGAAGTGCCTTTTGTAGGTTTGGTGTAAATCTGTTCAGTAGATTCTGAGAAAATAGCCTTTAAATCAATATATATATCTGAGCCAGCTTACGGTACGCTTACCGTAAGCTTACCGTACGCGTACGGTGGCGTGCGCGAGCGCGATTCTGATTGGCTCTTAGATCTTAGTAAACATTCGAAACAGCCGAAACCAGGAAGCGGCGGCCGCCATTTTCTCTCTCGCACTGAGAGCTATGTTGTTAAATAAAACCAATAAACATATAAAGGGGCTGTTTAGACAGCTCCCACACACATAGCCATGTTGAGGGAGTCCCCAAAGACCCCCCAAGGCCAAAAATGCAATTTTTATTTTTTCGCTAATTTCGCCGATTACGCTTACCGTACGCGTACGGTAAAAAATGTAAAAAAAAAAAAACACTATCCACACTCTCCCCACCCCCTGTGCTTTTGGTGGCCGCAGTCCACCAAATGTGCAGGGCTTATTTGAGCTGTGAAAAACCACAATATTTTAAACAAAAATAATAAAAGAAAAAATTAACAACACTCTCTCCACCCCGTGTGCAAATGATGTCCGAAGGGCACCATTTGTGCATGGCTTATAAAAATTACGAAAAATTAAAATATTACCTTTCAAAACGAAGTGCATCATATGTCCTCCATGTGCGCAAAGCGCATCTTGCGTACATGGCCCATCTAGCGTAACGTGGGCATGCGGTGCGCGTAGCGCACCGCGTGCCCACCGTGCGTGCACGGCACTAACTGCGTAAAGTGGGCGTGCGGTGCGCGAAGCGCACCGCGTGCTTACTGTGCGCGCACGGTGCGCGAAGCACACCGTGCGCGCACGGAACGAACTGCGTTAAGTGGGCGCGCACGCCACGAATGGCGTAAAGTAACTTAGCATTTAAAAAAACGTACAAATTCACTGAAAAAACCATAGGTTTCACACACGTTATAGTTAGGAATTAGCATTTAAAAAACCTTGCAAATTCACTGAAAAAACCATAGGTTTCACACATGTTATAGTTAGCGGAAATTTTACTGATAAAAAACCAGTGAAATTCCCCCGTTATAGTTAGTGTAGGCAACTATAACTCACGCGACCGCAATCTTCTGCTGATGACATATGTGTCTTTATGAAAAAAAAAAATTTGAAATATATGTATAGCTAAAAAATAAATGTATGGAAGAAGACATGGGCAAATAAGTGTCTAAATACAGTATTAGCATCAGCAGAGGATTGCGGTCGCGTGAGTTATAGTTGCCTACACTAACTATAACGGGGGAATTTCACTGGTTTTTTATCAGTAAAATTTCCGCTAACTATAACATGTGTGAAACCTATGGTTTTTTCAGTGAATATATATACACACAAATCCAAAATTGCTCCTTCCGACTGCTAGGACCCAAAGGGGGAGGTGGCGCACACTCCGGCGGAGCGTGCCGGTAAATTCAGTCCCAAAAGCTGCAGAGCAATCCACGTGCGCTCTCAGGAGAAAAACCACAAACGAGAGTAATACAGAAAAGGGGTGTTTAATCCACCACGCGTTTCAGCTCGAAAGCCTTGTTCACGTGGATGATCGTGTAAACAAGGTAACTGATAAAGTTTAATACATGAACATAAACATAGGACAAAAGGAAAGTCCGTGGTCAACAGAGTGGGAACTTAGGCAGACATCTTGGAACATTAGATGCTGAATAGCACATAGCCAGATTGCATTGAGATTTGCCACAAAATAATGATACTGTCAACCTCGTCATACGTAAATGGTAATGCAAAGTAAATAAATGATGCAGTGATTCGGACAATGGTCAAATCCTATGTCGCAGTGTGTCACAAAATTGCAAATGCAACAGGGTGAGAACTATGGCAGACATCTTGGAACGTTGGAGGCTACATAGCACAAAGTCAGATTGCATTAAAAACTTGCCACAAAATGATAATACTGTCAACCTCGTAATAGGTAAATAAAAAGTAAATACATGCTAATGCAGTGATTCAAACAATGGAAAAATACCATTGCACTGTGCGTCACAAAATTGCATGTCTAGCAAACAGTTGGTAGCAAGAAGGTGTGTTGGAAGAAAATCTACTCAGGGACATAGGCAGGGAGGCAAGAAAATAATGGACTGACTCAAAAAAGTGTAAATGCATAGTGCAAGATGCCAGTGTATCATCATATCGTGAGTGTGCAAATACAATACAGCAGTTTAAGTGGCAGTATCCATAGCGACCCAATGTGAGTGTCCGTAAAGATGCAATGGGCAATGTAACGATGTGTACATGCCAAAAATCTTGGATAAATGCAAAATAGTAATTATTGGAGTTCAACTGTACCACGGTTATCCAAATGTAATAGCAAAGAAACAGAGTTCATCAGTTACCGTGCTCAAAAGGAGTGAAGGAACGGAAGGAAGGGTAGGTGGCCCATGTGAGGTGAGTGCCAGTGAGCGGGCACCTTCCTTTCTTCCTAAAATAGAAAAGAAACAACAAAATGTTAAAATTGCTTGAACAAATACTTCTAAAAGTTACAGTACACAATCTAATGAGGAAAAGAAATTCAACCTGAGGTCTAAAGAGACATTCACAGGAACGGAAGGGAGAGAAACAAGATCACGTATACATGTCAATGATGAGAACCACCAATGAAAACACAATTATTCCTTTAAGTGTACAGATAATTCCTCATCCTGGTTGAGGCCCCCCGGATGTTTGGTTTGGAATTCAACTATATATTTAGATTCACGCTGTCTCGGTTTGAGTACCCTGTTACCTCCTCTGGGATTTTTTGTAATCTGTTCCAAGATAAAAAAAGTAAGAAGTTCAGGGTTAGAGAAATGTTTGTCTTGGAAGTGACGAGCCACAGGATACTTGTTGTCTTTATGAATTATGGCTCGATAATGCTCAAGGACGCGTTTTTTTGCAAGGAGCGTAGTGCTACCAATGTACCATAGATTGCAAGGACACTCTATTACATATACTACAAAAGTGGTGCTACATGTCAAGAATTCCCTGATTTCTTTAGTGATACCATTGTAGTTGATTTTGTTGCGGTACTTGCTGTTCTTACAGGCTTTACAATGTCCGCAAGGATAAAATCCCTCAAGCCCATGTTGTTGTCTGGTTGGATATATGGTGACATCACTTCTCACTACCATGTCTCTGATACTCCTGCCTTTGCGGTAGGTAATGCTGGGTCTATTGGGGATGGTCTCACCAATGATGTTGTCGCACTTAAGGATATCCCAATTTTTAGCTACAATTTTATGTATGTTGTTGGAATCTGAGTTAAAAGTCATGATCATCCTGGTTGTGTCATTGTTGTCATCAGCTGTTTCGACCGGTTTGTCTGAAATGGTAAGATCCCTAGGTATGGCGTCTGCTCTTTCTTTAGCTCTGCGGAGAACCCAATTGGGGTAGCCCCTGAGTTTGAAACGTGACATCATCTCTCTGCTTGTCTTTTCGTAAGCCACTGGGGTGCTACAGTTTCTCTTTGCCCTCAACAGCTCACCATAAGGGATACTCCATTTGAGTGTCTCAGGATGACTACTGAGGGCATGCAGGACACTATTCCTTGCAGTTGTTTTTCTGAACAGAGTAGTCTGTATGGAATTATCAATAATGTCCACTCTGACATCAAGATATTCCACACTGATCTTACTAATGTGACAAGTCAGGACAATATTGTTGTTATTGATGTTGAGTTTGTCAATGAAGCTGATGGCTTGTTCTTCATTGCCATTCCAAATGACAAACAAGTCATCAATGTAGTGCATCCATGTGGTAACGTGGTCAAGATCTTGTTTGTAATCAGGGTTGGAAAATACTTGCTCCTCCCACAATCCCATAAAGAGATTGGCCAGACTAGGGGCAAAGCAAGAACCCATGGCACTCCCGACCACCTGTCTGTATATTTGGCCATTGAACAGGAAAATGTTGTTAGTGAGGCAATAATGGATCATTTCAATAATCATCATGCTATGATCTCTGAGGCGAAGGGGTCTGGTATTGAGATAGTGTTCACATGCCTCTATGCCCTGTCTGTGGTCGATGATGGTGTAAAGTGACTGGACATCTAGAGTAATTAGGCAAGAGTTAGTTTCCCACATGATGTTGCCTAACTTTTTGAGGAAATCTTTCGTATCCCTGATGTAACTGGATAAATTACTGACATAGTCTCTGAGAAAGTGATCGATGTATTTAGAGACATGTTCTGATACACTGCCTCTGGAGGAAACAATAGGACGCCCAGGAGGATTAATGGGGTCCGTATGGAGTTTAGGTAAAAGGTATAAGGTTGGAAGGATGGGATGATCGTTCTTCAGGTAGGTGTATTCTTCCCATTCAAGTAAGCCCTTCTCTCTCCAAGTAATGAGTTTGTCCCACAGATGTGTAATGCTAGTGTTGTAATTATCCACCTTGATGTGTTCATAATATCTGGTGTCAGAAAGTTGTCTCATGGCTTCTGTGATGTAACTATCCCTGTCTAAAATCACAACATTGCCTCCCTTATCCGCAGGGCGGATGATGATGTTACTGTCTTCAGTCAATGATTTGAGTGACTGCCTTTGTGTGTATGACACATTGTTGCTGTGATTTTTCTTCTTACTGCGTCTTAAAGTACCCAGTGACTTGGTAACGCAGTCGTGAAAAGTGTCAATGGGATCATAAGGAGATGTAGGAAAGAAAGTAGATCTTGGTTTGAAGCCTGAAGAAGCATGGTTGTCTGTAGTGAGTCCTAATCTGTCTACAACTTGTGTAGTGCTGAGCTGTTCTTCATTCAATGTGTTGTCAGTTCCCGAACTGCCATCCTGATCAAGATGTAACATGTCAGTCAGTATATCAATGTCACCTAATGTGATGTTGTCGAGGTGAGGGGGTGTGTTTGAGATGTTTTTTCTAGAGTCGCCTAATCTCTTGAGTTTGTGCCATTTTTTTAATTTGAGTTTCCTCACAAACTTAAAGAGGTCAATTCTGGTGTCAGTAAAATTGAAAGGGGCAGATGGACAAAATGAAAGGCCAAGGCATAAAGTCGCTTTCTCAGTCTCATTAATGTCTCTCTGAGATAAATTGACTACTGTCTTATTTACCGTGATTGGATCCATTAATATGCTTTTCTTGGGCGAGTTCTTGTTCCCATGTTGCCCCTGGCTCTGCCTCTTCTGCCATCATTGCTGAAGTCTCTTATTCCTGTTTCTTCGTTTCCTCGGCCTCTGCCGCGACCTCTCCCCCTCTGTCCACGTGTTCTGGTTGCCGGAGTGTCTTGTTTCGTCCGTCTGCTCTGGCGCAGATGGCGATACTCCTCTAAAAAATTCACGGGTCTGCTGTTAATATCGGTGATTGGCGCTGCTTCAGCTGATACGTCCGACTCTGTATCACTGACTGTGGAGGTAGATACTATTGAGGTGACAGTTTTCTCACTTGTGGGAACAGTATCCATTTCTTTGTTGGTGTACCGATGGTCAAATTTCTTACTGAAAGTGAGAATCCTCCCACTGTCATAGTCGTTGTAGTCTCTGTTCAGCTTGCGTTCTTTGCGCGCTTTGATCTCTTCTTCGTGTTTCATTAAGCGCTCTTTCATGGCAGTGATAGCACTCTCTACAGTTGCAGTGTCCGGATATTTTTGTAAATCATCTGTGAGTTCTTGTATCTGTTTAAGAATGTTATCTCTGTCAATCCATGCGTATTTGATCAAGATCTCCAACATTCTCTTTGAACTGATAGCCAAGTTTTCAGACCATTCTGTGAGCATGTTCGGATTCGGTGTTTCGTATGTTGGAGTTATAAATATTCGCAGGCCTCTTGTAACCATGTTTTGATCAACGTAGTTCTGTAGGGAAGTCGCCTCCCACCACTTGGAGATCTCAGATCTTTTCAGTTTTTCCAGTGTTTTTATTTGTTCATCTATTGAGGAGATATGAGTTGTAATGGGTTCAGTGGTGATCTTGGTTCTCGGTTTCCTGGAAAACATCGCTTGGGCTGCTGCCCTCCTTTCTTCTTCCTCATTCATGGTACAACACCCCTTGGTATTGAATAACGTTAGTGGTAAGTCTCCCCCTGTGTAAATAACAGGTTCCTCCTGCCACGCATGGACTTCTCTCGCAAACCGTGGCGAGTAGAAGATGTGCGCTTGAGTGCATGTAGTTGACAATGCACGAGAAATTAAATGTGCAGCGTGTCAGCCGAAATCCTGACTCAATCAAGGGCTCCGTAAATAAATGTCTACGGATGCAGTTGATCTGTGAACGGAGGGAATCCGATTCAAGGAAACTGCTTCTTCCGGGACGGACGCTAGTGCCTCACCGGAGGGAAGTACACCGCGTTAAGACCCGTAAAGGCAGAAAAGAGAACGGACTCACCTCCTTGATGCTGTAGAGTGCTGCAACAAGCTGCAAATCATTCCATGGATGGCCGGTCAAAGTGCAGTCCTCCGTATGCAAACAAATCCAAAATTGCTCCTTCCGACTGCTAGGACCCAAAGGGGGAGGTGGCGCACACTCCGGCGGAGCGTGCCGGTAAATTCAGTCCCAAAAGCTGCAGAGCAATCCACGTGCGCTCTCAGGAGAAAAACCACAAACGAGAGTAATACAGAAAAGGGGTGTTTAATCCACCACGCGTTTCAGCTCGAAAGCCTTGTTCACGTGGATGATCGTGTAAACAAGGTAACTGATAAAGTTTAATACATGAACATAAACATAGGACAAAATGAAAGTCCGTGGTCAACAGAGTGGGAACTTAGGCAGACATCTTGGAACATTAGATGCTGAATAGCACATAGCCAGATTGCATTGAGATTTGCCACAAAATAATGATACTGTCAACCTCGTCATACGTAAATGGTAATGCAAAGTAAATAAATGATGCAGTGATTCGGACAATGGTCAAATCCTATGTCGCAGTGTGTCACAAAATTGCAAATGCAACAGGGTGAGAACTATGGCAGACATCTTGGAACGTTGGAGGCTACATAGCACAAAGTCAGATTGCATTAAAAACTTGCCACAAAATGATAATACTGTCAACCTCGTAATAGGTAAATAAAAAGTAAATACATGCTAATGCAGTGATTCAAACAATGGAAAAATACCATTGCACTGTGCGTCACAAAATTGCATGTCTAGCAAACAGTTGGTAGCAAGAAGGTGTGTTGGAAGAAAATCTACTCAGGGACATAGGCAGGGAGGCAAGAAAATAATGGACTGACTCAAAAAAGTGTAAATGCATAGTGCAAGATGCCAGTGTATCATCATATCGTGAGTGTGCAAATACAATACAGCAGTTTAAGTGGCAGTATCCATAGCGACCCAATGTGAGTGTCCGTAAAGATGCAATGGGCAATGTAACGATGTGTACATGCCAAAAATCTTGGATAAATGCAAAATAGTAATTATTGGAGTTCAACTGTACCACGGTTATCCAAATGTAATAGCAAAGAAACAGAGTTCATCAGTTACCGTGCTCAAAAGGAGTGAAGGAACGGAAGGAAGGGTAGGTGGCCCATGTGAGGTGAGTGCCAGTGAGCGGGCACCTTCCTTTCTTCCTAAAATAGAAAAGAAACAACAAAATGTTAAAATTGCTTGAACAAATACTTCTAAAAGTTACAGTACACAATCTAATGAGGAAAATAAATTCAACCTGAGGTCTAAAGAGACATTCACAGGAACGGAAGGGAGAGAAACAAGATCACGTATACATGTCAATGATGAGAACCACCAATGAAAACACAATTATTCCTTTAAGTGTACAGATAATTCCTCATCCTGGTTGAGGCCGCCCGGATGTTTGGTTTGGAATTCAACTATAAATTTAGATTCACGCTGTCTCAGTTTGAGTACCCTGTTACCTCCTCTGGGATTTTTTGTAATCTGTTCCAAGATAAAAAAGTAAGAAGTTCAGGGTTAGAGAAATATTTGTCTTGGAAGTGACGAGCCACAGGATACTTGTTGTCTTTATGAATTATGGCTCGACAATGCTCAAGGACGCGTTTTTTTGCAAGGAGCGTAGTGCTACCAATGTACCATAGATTGCAATGACACTCTATTACATATACTACAAAAGTGGTGCTACATGTCAAGAATTCCCTGATTTCTTTAGTGATACCATTGTAGTTGATTTTGTTGCGGTACTTGCTGTTCTTACAGGCTTTACAATGTCCGCAAGGATAAAATCCCTCAAGCCCATGTTGTTGTCTGGTTGGATATATGGTGACATCACTTCTCACTACCATGTCTCTGATACTCCTGCCTTTGCGGTAGGTAATGCTGGGTCTATTGGGGATGGTCTCACCAATGATGTTGTCGCACTTAAGGATATCCCAATTTTTAGCTACAATTTTATGTATGTTGTTGGAATCTGAGTTAAAAGTCATGATCATCCTGGTTGTGTCATTGTTGTCATCAGCTGTTTCGACCGGTTTGTCTGAAATGGTAAGATCCCTAGGTATGGCGTCTGCTCTTTCTTTAGCTCTGCGGAGAACCCAATTGGGGTAGCCCCTGAGTTTGAAACGTGACATCATCTCTCTGCTTGTCTTTTCGTAAGCCACTGGGGTGCTACAGTTTCTCTTTGCCCTCAACAGCTCACCATAAGGGATACTCCATTTGAGTGTCTCAGGGTGACTACTGAGGGCATGCAGGACACTATTCCCTGCAGATGTTTTTCTGAACAGGGTAGTCTGTATGGAATTATCAATAATGTCCACTCTGACATCAAGATATTCCACACTGATCTTACTAATGTGACAAGTCAGGACAATATTGTTGTTATTGATGTTGAGTTTGTCAATGAAGCTGATGGCTTGTTCTTCATTGCCATTCCAAATGACAAACAAGTCATCAATGTAGCGCATCCATGTGGTAACGTGGTCAAGATCTTGTTTGTAATCAGGGTTGGAAAATACTTGCTCCTCCCACAATCCCATAAAGAGATTGGCCAGACTAGGGGCAAAGCAAGAACCCATGGCAGTCCCGACCACCTGTCTGTATATTTGGCCATTGAACAGGAAAATGTTGTTAGTGAGGCAATAATGGATCATTTCAATAATCATCATGCTATGATCTCTGAGGCGAAGGGGTCTGGTATTGAGATAGTGTTCACATGCCTCTATGCCCTGTCTGTGGTCGATGATGGTGTAAAGTGACTGGACATCTAGAGTAATTAGGCAAGAGTTAGTTTCCCACATGATGTTGCCTAACTTTTTGAGGAAATCTTTCGTATCCCTGATGTAACTGGGTAAATTACTGACATAGTCTCTGAGAAAGTGATCGATGTATTTAGAGACATGTTCTGATACACTGCCTCTGGAGGAAACAATAGGACGCCCAGGAGGATTAAGGGGTCCTTCTGGAGTTTAGGTAAAAGGTATAAGGTTGGAAGGATGGGATGATCGTTCTTCAGGTAGGTGTATTCTTCCCATTCGAGTAAGCCCTTCTCTCTCCAAGTAATGAGTTTGTCCCACAGATGTGTAATGCTAGTGTTGTAATTATCCACCTTGATGTGTTCATAATATCTGGTGTCAGAAAGTTGTCTCATGGCTTCTGTGATGTAACTATCCCTGTCTAAAATCACAACATTGCCTCCCTTATCCGCAGGGCGGATGATGATGTTACTGTCTTCAGTCAATGATTTGAGTGACTGCCTTTGTGTGTATGACACATTGTTGCTGTGATTTTTCTTCTTACTGCGTCTTAAAGTACCCAGTGACTTGGTAACGCAGTCGTGAAAAGGGTCAATGGGATCATAAGGAGATGTAGGAAAGAAAGTAGATCTTGGTTTGAAGCCTGAAGAAGCATGGTTGTCTGTAGTGAGTCCTAATCTGTCTACAACTTGTGTAGTGCTGAGCTGTTCTTCATTCAATGTGGTGTCAGTTCCCGAACTGCCATCCTGATCAAGATGTAACATGTCAGTCAGTATATCAATGTCACCTAATGTGATGTTGTCGAGGTGATGGGGTGTGTTTGAGATGTTTTTCCTAGAGTCGCCTAATCTCTTGAGTTTGTGCCATTTTTTTAATTTGAGTTTCCTCACAAACTTAAAGAGGTCAATTCTGGTGTCAGTAAAATTGAAAGGGGCAGATGGACAAAATGAAAGGCCAAGGTATAAAGTCGCTTTCTCAGTCTCATTAATGTCTCTCTGAGATAAATTGACTACTGTCTTATTTACCGTGATTGGATCCATTAATATGCTTTTCTTGGGCGAGTTCTTGTTCCCATGTTGCCCCTGGCTCTGCCTCTTCTGCCATCGTTGCTGAAGTCTCTTATTCCTGTTTCTTCGTTTCCTCGGCCTCTGCCGCGACCTCTCCCCCTCTGTCCACGTGTTCTGGTTGCCGGAGTGTCTTGTTTCGTCCGTCTGCTCTGGCGCAGATGGCGATACTCCTCTAAAAAATTCACGGGTCTGCTGTTAATATCGGTGATTGGCGCTGCTTCAGCTGATACGTCCGACTCTGTATCACTGACTGTGGAGGTAGATACTATTGAGGTGACAGTTTTCTCACTTGTGGGAACAGTATCCATTTCTTTGTTGGTGTACAGATGGTCAAATTTCTTACTGAAAGTGAGAATCCTCCCACTGTCATAGTCGTTGTAGTCTCTGTTCAGCTTGCGTTCTTTGCGCGCTTTGATCTCTTCTTCGTGTTTCATTAAGCGCTCTTTCATGGCAGTGATAGCACTCTCTACAGTTGCAGTGTCCGGATATTTTTGTAAATCATCTGTGAGTTCTTGTATCTGTTTAAGAATGTTATCTCTGTCAATCCATGCGTATTTGATCAAGATCTCCAACATTCTCTTTGAACTGATAGCCAAGTTTTCAGACCATTCTGTGAGCATGTTCGGATTCGGTGTTTCGTATGTTGGAGTTATAAATATTCGCAGGCCTCTTGTAACCATGTTTTGATCAACGTAGTTCTGTAGGGAAGTCGCCTCCCACCACTTGGAGATCTCAGATCTTTTCAGTTTTTCCAGTGTTTTTATTTGTTCATCTATTGAGGAGATATGAGTTGTAATGGGTTCAGTGGTGATCTTGGTTCTCGGTTTCCTGGAAAACATCGCTTGGGCTGCTGCCCTCCTTTCTTCTTCCTCATTCATGATACAACACCCCTTGGTATTGAATAACGTTAGTGGTAAGTCTCCCCCTGTGTAAATAACAGGTTCCTCCTGCCACGCATGGACTTCTCTCGCAAACCGTGGCGAGTAGAAGATGTGCGCTTGAGTGCATGTAGTTGACAATGCACGAGAAATGAAATGTGCAGCGTGTCAGCCGAAATCCTGACTCAATCAAGGGCTCCGTAAATAAATGTCTACGGATGCAGTTGATCTGTGAACGGAGGGAATCCGATTCAAGGAAACTGCTTCTTCCGGGACGGACGCTAGTGCCTCACCGGAGGGAAGTACACCGCGTTAAGACCCGTAAAGGCAGAAAAGAGAACAGACTCACCTCCTTGATGCTGTAGAGTGCTGCAACAAGCTGCAAATCATTCCATGGATGGCCGGTCAAAGTGCAGTCCTCCGTATGCAAACAAATCCAAAATTGCTCCTTCCGACTGCTAGGACCCAAAGGGGGAGGTGGCGCACACTCCGGCGGAGCCTGCCGGTAAATTCAGTCCCAAAAGCTGCAGAGCAATCCACGTGCGCTCTCAGGAGAAAAACCACAAACGAGAGTAATACAGAAAAGGGGTGTTTAATCCACCACGCGTTTCAGCTCGAAAGCCTTGTTCACGTGGATGATCGTGTAAACAAGGTAACTGATAAAGTTTAATACATGAACATAAACATAGGACAAAAGGAAAGTCCGTGGTCAACAGAGTGGGAACTTAGGCAGACATCTTGGAACATTAGATGCTGAATAGCACATAGCCAGATTGCATTGAGATTTGCCACAAAATAATGATACTGTCAACCTCGTCATACGTAAATGGTAATGCAAAGTAAATAAATGATGCAGTGATTCGGACAATGGTCAAATCCTATGTCGCAGTGTGTCACAAAATTGCAAATGCAACAGGGTGAGAACTATGGCAGACATCTTGGAACGTTGGAGGCTACATAGCACAAAGTCAGATTGCATTAAACACTTGCCACAAAATGATAATACTGTCAACCTCGTAATAGGTAAATAAAAAGTAAATACATGCTAATGCAGTGATTCAAACAATGGAAAAATACCATTGCACTGTGCGTCACAAAATTGCATGATAAGATGTCTAGCAAACAGCTGGTAGCAAGAAGGTGTGTTGGAAGAAAATCTACTCAGGGATTGATTGAATTTTTCTATTTCAGGCGCAATGGAAATAAAAGATGGGAAAACGCTGGTTCTCTGTACGCCATTGTCTGAATCATGAGCTGCCCATGAGGAAGGGCTATTGGGCTTGAAACGCGTTGGCAGCGGATTTAATGGGATTGTGCCTGTTGAGCTGAGTGATCCCGAGTGTGCCTCCACCCAAGGGGTAACCTTTCTTTCATATATATATATATATATATATATATATATATATATATATATATATATTCACTGAAAAAACATAGGTTTTAGGGATGTTATAGTTAGAAATTAGCATTTAAAAAACCTTTGAAATTCACTGAAAAAACACAGGTTTCAGGGATGTTATAGTTAGTTGGTCATTTTACTTGTTCAAAACCAGAGAAATTTGGCCGTTAGAGCTAACTATAACTTGCGCTCCTGCAATGCACTTCTGATGATGTCACATATTACATCATTCATGTCATGGTCAGTGACATCACTGATGACATCATCCAGTGAATATGTATTTCTGTACAAGGTGTATTGAAGAATGAGTTGGTGTATAAGTGTCTGAATGCATACTTTATATGGTGTGCGACTCACTGTATAAGTGAGTGATTAATCATGTCTTACTGAATGCATGGGTTACTAAACTGTTTGAATGTCTGTGTTAGTCTGTCAGTTGTTGTGTAAGCAGCTGCATGGGTTGGTGAGTAGCTACATGAGTGTCTTATGGGTTATTGATTGGTTGTCTGAGTATCTGTATGGGTGCCTGAGTGTTTCTGTGGGTGGGTGGGGGATGTGTGACTGTGCATAGAAG
The DNA here is from genome assembly GCF_964204655.1 of Triturus cristatus. NCBI lineage: Eukaryota > Metazoa > Chordata > Amphibia > Caudata > Salamandridae > Triturus > Triturus cristatus. The sequence continues at coordinate 648,943,556 of NC_140581.1, forward strand.
TGTGAGTAGGTGATTCACTGGGTGTATGGGTTCAAAACTGCATCTGTGAAGGGCTATATGGGAGGGTGAGTGTGTGTATGGGTATGTTGGTGTGTGAATGAATGTCTCAGTGGTACATTTGTGAATAACTTCATATGTGAAAGGCAGTATATGTGAGTGTTAGAGTATATAAATGACTATGAGAGAGTGAGTGATTGTGAGAGTAGCTGTATGGATGAGTGTATGCTTGTGTCAGTGAAAATAGAAGAGAGTAAGTGTGTGTTAGTATCTGTATGAATAAGTGAAGTGGTGTGTCTATAACTGTATTGGTGAGTAAATGGGAGTGTGATTGATTATTTGCATGATTGACTAGGTGTGTGAGTAACTCTATGGGTGAGTGGTGGTGTAGGTGTATGAGTGTATATGATAGTGCTGTATTGATGAATGAATGCATGTATGAGTAACTATATGGATGAATAGGTGGACATGTTTGTAGACCTAGGAATCAGGTAGTGGGTATGTAGTAGCTGGTATAGGTGTGTCTATGGTTTCGAAAATGGTATTCTGCGTGTGAGGAGGTGCATCAGATTATCACGTGGATGATGTCATCAGTGATGTCATTTGAGATGTCATCAGTGATGTCACTGACCATGTCATGAATTATGTAATATGTGATGTCATTAGCAGTGCATTGCGGGCGGAGCGAGTTATAGTTAGCTCAACTAACTATAACGGCCGAATTTCTCTGGTTTTGTAAGAGTAAAATGTCCAACTAACTATAACGTCCCTGAAACCTATGGTTTTTTCAGTGAATTTCAATGGTTTTTTAAATGCTAATTTCTAACTTTAACGTCCCTGAAACTTATGTTTTTTTCAGTGAATTTGAAAGGTTATTTAAATGCTAATTTCTAACTTTAACGTCCCTGAAACTTATGTTGTTTTCAGTGAATTTCAAAGGTTACTTAAATGCTAATTTCTAACTATAATGTCCCTGAATCCTATGTTTTTTCATTGAATATATATATATATATATATATATATATATATATATATATATTATCTACTGGCGGTCGCCAGTAGATAGTTATAGTTAGGACCGTGTTTCCATAGGAAATCTGAAAATTCTATTTTGAATAACTTTGGCGCCGGTTGACGAATTCTCGCGAAATTTTCAAAACTAATGGGGCGCTCCGCTCAGCTCCTAACCTGAAAGTCTTGGGGTAATTCGTCAAGCGGGGGCGAGAAAAAAGGAGGGTCCCAAAACGCATTTTCCCCATGCATTTTCCCTTAGGACCTTTAGTTGAAGGTACTGCCCGAACGGCTGAACGGAATTACTTGAAATTTGGCAGAGAGGTAGTCCTCAGGTCAGGGAAGTACCTTTTGCATATATGGAGTCAATCTGTTCAGTAGTTCCTGAGAAAATTGCATTTAAAAGCACATACATATCTATAGCCGTGCACCATGTGCGCACCGTGTGCGCGCAATTCTAATTGGTGGTTACATGTCAGTCAACGTTCGAATCGGTCGAAATCAGGAAGTGTCGGCCGCCATTTTGTTTGTTGTGGGTGCGGGAGTGAAAAAGAGAGGTGGCGAACGTGAAAAGGGGGCAGGGTAGAGAGTTCCTGACCCCCTAGCCTATGTCAGGGGGTCCCTAATGGACCCCAAAGGGTGAAAAAACATTTTTTTTTCTTTAAATCGCGGGGTGCGCGCACGTTGAAAAAACATAAAAAAAAAAAATTAGCATTTAAAAAAACGTACAAATTCACTTAAAAAACCATAGGTTTCAGGCACGTTATAGTTAGGAATTAGCATTTAAAAAACCTTGCAAATTCACTTAAAAAACCATAGGTTTCACACATGTTATAGTTAGGTGGACATTTCACTCATAAAAAACTAATGAAATTCCACCGTTATAGTTAGTTCAGATAACTATAACTCGCGCGACTGCCACTCTATCACAAGGATGATGTCATCAGTGATGTCATGAGTGATGCCACAGACCATGTCATGAGTGATGAAATATGTGACGTCATGAGCACTGGATTGCGGGCGCGCGAGTTATAGTTATCTGAACTAATTATAACGGTGGAATTTCATTGGTTTTTTACGAGTGAAATGTCCACCTAACTATAACATGTGTGAAACCTATGGTTTTTTAAGTGAATATATAAATATTTATATATATATATATACACAGTCCTTCAGTTTCACAACAAAAGGTAAAGTCGCACTCAGGATAATTTTAAAGATTGAAATTTATTGACTGACGCGTTTCAACTTCACGGTCTTTGTCAAAATCACTTCCTGACCCGGAAGTGGCTGTATTTAAGTGCTTTGCAAAGGGTCAAACATAATGTGTAGACATAAAAGAAATACAAACATGATGGTGTCTGTTCTGAGGTGAGGACAGACTCAGTTCACATTATTCTTGCAATTGGTACAAAACATCACAGAAAATAAATGCATGTTAAGTTGAGCACTATAAAACGTGAATCAGCAACATTTCATCAGCGCTAAATAAAAAACCCATCTGGGTCACGAAAAAGTGGGGATACAGCAGTACTCATGGAGGACTCCTACAAACGTGTGCACAGTGACAACAGCTTGAAATTAATCGAGGAGTGATATGAAGTTAGTACGCTCAAAACAAATATTATTACTACTGCTTAAGTAAAGTCACACTAGTTGCAAAACCAAGTGGTACTGCAGACCACTATTCTACCGATGGTGACTGTGCCCAGTGGCAGTATGAATCAACAAGGGTGAATAATAAGGGAAACTGGCCGATTGCCAAATTCACAAGGTCTGAAAAGTAAAATGCCAAGGGGCATCACTGGCCTGAAGTAGAGACTACACACCCCCACTGTTAAAGAAAAGGATTATAATTAGCAAAATAAGCAAAAGGTAAATCAAATACAAAAAACACTCTCGATGCCCCACCCTAGGTGCTATACAAAAATAGTGTGGAAAGGTAGACACCACTTCTTCAAGCAGCCGCTTGAGAAGGGGGAACAGTCCAGCTGTAGCCATGAAGATACAGTTTATATGGAGGGGATAGAGAGAGACTCTGGAGGGGGGAACAAGGGGGAAAAAGGGGAGGATATCCAGAGGAGTCAAGGTACAGGTGGAACAAACCTGGACAGCCAGGGTAGAGGACTAGGAGGCCAACTAGGTAGAGATGATGAAAATACCCAAAAGAGGTTTTGAATTTTCATTACATCAAGTGAGTAAACAGCGGAAGATATCAAAATATATAGTGTCCAAAAGGGGGGTATAAGGGCACCACTTGTATAGTGTATCTCCTCTACCCTAGATGGATGTGAAGTAACCCTGGGCAAAGCACTACGCTACGCTCACATAGTTTGCGAAGTTTGCGCTACTTCGCACTACGCGAATTGCATGTAGCACAGTGCAAACATGCGTAGCGTAGCGTAGTGCAGCGGTAATTTTTTGCTTGCTCGCGGTCCCCAACGTCAAGTTGGCAACCGCGAGCAAGCAAAATGACATTCCGTGAGACTTTTCCTCGTTCGCGATCAGCAACATCAACTTGCCGATCGCGAGCGTTGAAAATAAACCTCCCGGCGGGATTCTCAACGCGGGGAGGTCAGGTTTCTCATTGCGAGTGGTCACGTATGTGTGCAACCGCTCGCGATGAGAAACTACCAGTCCTCCTTGAGAAAGCTGCAGCTCGAGTAAAAACCTACTCGAGCGGCAGAAAACTACAGCCGGATGCTTGTCTGCACTGTGCAATCATTGAAAACAGCATCTTGCACAGTGCGAACAGGGTACGACGCAGTCCGCAAATTGCTACGCGTAGCTCGCGTAGTGCGAAGTGCACTTTGCGTAGCTACTGTAGCGCTACTTCGCAAACTACGCCCAGGGTTAATGTGAAGGTCTTCCTCGCGGTTGAGGCCTCCGGGGATCTTGCTCTGTAAGCGGATGATATACTCCTATTCCAGGCAGTGAAGGTTGCGTTCGCGGTCACCTCCTTGGGGATGAACTGGAATCCTGTCAATTCCAAAATAAGAGATCTTAGCACTAACATCAACAATGTCCCCATGCTCCAACACGCAATGCTTAGCAATAGTGTAGGTCATATCCCTGTTCCTAACAGAGCGCAGGTGCTCTAGAATACGTTTATTCACTGGGAAGATTGTGCTTTCATCATAGCGCAATCCACAGACACACACCAGGGCATACACGACAAATTCTATGTTACAGTTAATGAATGGCAATATTTTCTCACTCCTGTCAATTGGTAGCTGATAGGTCTTCACATTGCAACTGTTGCTGCAGGCCTTGCAACGGCCACATTTGTGAAAACCTGGGAGTTCCCTTAGCCATGTCCCCGAAGTGTTACTCTTGTGGGTTAGATGGCTATGCACCGGTGTGTCCTGTAAGGATTTACACTTACGATATGTGATGTGAGGTTTGGGGCTCACCAGTTTACCTATAATCACATCTTGTCTGAATAGGTTCCAGTGTTTGCTCACTATCCTGTATAAAGCCTGAGAGGCATTGGAGAAAGTGGTGATAAGTCTCACTTCCTGTCGGGTCTTGTTGTGTGTCCTAGAGACCAAGAGGCTGTACCTGTGTCTTATCGATGCCTTCTCAGCTGCTATTTTTATAGTTTTGCCAGAATAGCCCTGTGCTCTGAAAAGGCTAATCATATTCGATTGTTCCCTCATGTAGGTCTCGTTGGAACTACAATTGCGTTTGGCTCTGATGAGTTCTCCGTAAGGGATACTCCTCTTTAGACCATCAGGGTGGTGGCTCCGGGCATGCAACATGCTGTTCCCGGCAGTAGCCTTCCTGAACAAACTTGTATGCACACAATCATTCTGAACCTCAACTAGGACATCTAAAAATTCAATAGTGGCTGAATGGACCTTGCTGGTGAATCTTAGATTTAAGTCATTTATAGACAGCCCCGCAATGAAGTTTTGAAGCGCTTACTGTGGACCATCCCAAATCAGAAAAATATCATCAATGTAGTGGGTCCACAGGATAAGGTTGTCAGTATAGCATTTGTTACCTTGGTGCCACTGGTGCTCCGCCTCCCACCACCCCATAAAGATACAGGCATAGCTGGGGGCGAAGCAACTTACCACCGCAGGCCCAGTGTATTGTTTATACCACGTATCTTCAAAGAGGAAACAATTATTGTGTAGGCAAAAACTGAGCACGTCAACTAATAGCATTGAATGATCATACATGAAAGAGGTCTGTCTGTGGAAAAATATTTAGAAGCTTCCAAACCTAGATCGTGCTCAATGCAGGTATAAAGGGACACCACATCAATAGTGGCAAACAGATAGGATTCTTTCCATGGGATGGCCTGTATTTTAGAAAGAAAGTCCATGGTGTCCCTGCAATAAGAAGACTAGTTAGATACATACTTACAAAGAAAATAGTCTAGGTAAATTGAGGAATTCTCCAGCAAACTTTGGTTGGCAGCGATGATCGTTCTGCCGGGTGGTTAAGTGACACTCTTGCGCACCTTGGGAAGCATGTAGAAAACAGGGACCATGGGTTTCTTCATCATAAGGAACAGGAACTCATTGCGTCTCAAAGTTCCTTGCCCATGCCGTGTTTCAAGAAGTTGATGGTATTGGGTCATTGTCCTACTGTATAATCTGCCTGGTTAGACCTCAGATAGCTCCCTGAGTACTCTAACTGTCGCCTGGCTTCAGCCCTATATTTTTTAAGGTCCCAGAGGACGACATTGCCCCCTTTGTCCGAGGGCTTTATAACAAAAGTGTCGGCCTATTGGAGGGACCGTAATCCCACCCTTTGTGCAGGTGTCAGGTTACTCGCAGAAGGATTGTTTTGTTTTTCCCAAATTGCCATGTGGTCAGATAAAACAGTCTTATGGTACGTGTCAATACCATTGTGCAGGGCCACTGGGTTGAAACTGGATTTCAGTGCAAAGTCATTCCTGGATTTGTGATCAACCACGATATCCATATTGTCAAGAAGCTCGCGGTCCATAAGCCAGTCCTTGCTACCCAGCTCAATCGCTTTAAGTGCGGCAATAGTCTCAATGTCAGACATAGTCAGTGGGTTGACGTCACTACCTCCAGTGTTAGGTTGCAGGGTCCCCGGTACAGTAACTCTGCCTTGCTTCAGCATATGCACCTTAAGGAGTTTGAGCTTTCTTATACATAGAAAGAAAAATACGGGCTCTGGGAAAGTTAAAATTGGCCGTAGGGCAAAACGGTAGACCTAGATCTAGGACTGAGCGTTCCTCTGGAGTAATGTGATTTGAGGAAATGTTAATAATAGAAAGATTGTTATTGTTTTGCTCACCCATTACTTGTTGCGGTTGGAACGCCATTGACCTCTCCCATATGGCGTCGCATTCTCTTTGGTTTTCACCTCCTCTCCTGGTTTGTCTCTTTCTTGTTTGCTGCCTCCGCCTCTTCCTCTTCCTTGTGGTCGCTTCTTTTTTCCACCCAGGCTTTCCCGTAAAAAACGGTACTAAGAGAGAGAAGGGAAGGGACCTCTTGTCGGTGCTGCTGCGCCCTGTCGCTCGTCCAGGTCAGATGGCGCATTCGAGCTAGACTCCGAAGTTCCAGACTCCTGAGTCCTGGCAGTCTCAGTCTGGAGGAAATCTCTTCTCACTGTGTCATACTTGCGGCCAAAGGTTAGTATACGCCCCTGAGCGTAGTCTTTGCGATCTCTAATGAACTTCCAGCGCTTTTTCGCTTTGATGCCTTCTTCATATTTAAGCAGTCTAGCATCCGTGACCTTGAGAAAGCTCGTAATTTCACTCTGGGATTCATGTTTGTCCAGCAAGTCACGCAGTATTTTAATATCATCCCTGATTTGTTCCAGCTCTAGGGCAGCATATTTGGGCAGAAGACCCAGCATGTTTTTGCATGTTGATACCATGAGGGCTGACCAATCCTCCAAGAGCTGGGGGTTAGGATTCTGCTATGTTGGCGTAATCAGGATGCAAAGGATAAAACAAAGGTTAAGAATTACTTATACTCAGTAAAACTATATTCATTCTTTCTTTGTTTGTCATTATTTCAAAGGAGTCGCTCACCCTAAGCAACGGGTGCGCATACCCTACGCGACTTCGCGTCAGAAGGAAAATAAATAATTTGATTGGTTTAAATCATTTTCATTCTGTAAGAGGGAGGATCCATTCATCCTTGTGATATGCCTCTTATTATTTATCTATCTTGGTGACAAGACCTGATTCTTGTTACTCTCTTCTTTTTTTCAAATGTTGTGTGTTTTTGGATTTTCTTTGGACACTATGGCTTCTAGTCATCAAGACATCGACCACTTGGATATGGAGGAGGAAGAAATTGCTGAACCTGTCAAAAAGAGGAAGGAGAGCGCTGTGTGGGCCTTTTTCTCAGTGTCAGAAGGCGAGAAGAAAGTGAATGCCCGCAAGGTAACCTGCACAATCTACAAATGGATTTTATCAAGGGGGTCTGAGAAAAAATATTCATGTGGAACCAGCAACATGAAGAAGCACCTGGAGACTCTGCACCCAGTTCACTTGGCTAAAGATTAGAGGAGGAGACAACTTAATGAAGCAGCGGAATAAGACCCGAATGCCCCTTCTACCTCTTTCCAGCAAGTTCCTCCAGCAGCAGTGCCCCATATTGTCCCTGAAATCTTCGAAGTGACGATAAGCTGTAAAAAGTGCAACACCAAACTTTGCATTGCAGAGCAGTGCATAGACGTTGTGACAGGTGCCATCAAAGCACATTTTTTTTATAATGTGTGTTGGAAGGCGGACCCCGAGGAGTCGGTGAGACCACCAAGGGGGGCCCTCGCACTGCACGAAGTAGCCGAGCGCTGCCGAGAAGTCTCCTGAGAGATCCTTCTCCTATCACGTACTAGCACAGTAACACCACCACACCGGACTCAAGGAGGTTGTCTCAAGACCAGCAATTCTTTATCATCAATAAAAGGTTACGAGTTCAATATTTACACGAAGGGATCGAGGGATCCACAAAAAGTCTCAGTGTCTCTTTGGAAGGGTAGGGGTAGCGGGACAGTCTTTGGCAGGAATGTGGTACGAGGGTACCTGGGGCCCAGTTCTTATCCTCAAGCTGGAGGACCTCCGATCTCGGAGGGGTCGAGCCGCGACGGCGTCAGCAGGGCTCTGGCGTACAGTTCGTGGAGAGCCGCGATTCAATCAGCAGGGCTCTCAAGATGGTTTCTGCTCAGCTCGAGCCGCGACGTCGTAAGCAGGGCTCCGAGGAAGGTCTCAGCGAGGTGGGGCCGCGACGGCGTCTGCAGGGCTCCGATGTTCCAGGTGGTTCAGGAAAGGTTCACAAGAGGGAGCCGCGACGCAGTCAGCAGGGCTCGTGATGGTTCCGACAAGAGTTCTTCTCCGTAGGGTCAGCCGCGATTCGATCAGCAGGGCTCTCGACTCCGGGATACAACTGCCGAGCTGTGGTGGGGTCGCCCCAGATATAGGTCTGGAGCCCTTTGATGTCCGGACCCTTGCGCCCGAGGGGGCGGAGCGGCCGGGTGGAGGTGGCCAGACGCCCAGCAGGAGAGGCGCCAGGCCCATGGGAGTTTGCAGGGCGATCACACCTCGAGAGGGGAGGACAGTTGGGGGTCCCAACGATACCGTCCTCCGCCGGGGGCGATGAATGGTTCCTGCGGCACCCCCTGGCCAGTCCGTGGTGCCTCGAGGTCGGGGCTTCGCTGGGGTCGAGACCGGGTTGAGCGGGGTCGCGCCGGCTGGTGTACGGGGTGACGTAGATGCCAACAAGATGGCGGAGCCATGAGGAGCATGCGACCACGTGCAGTTCCAGGTGAAGGGCCTTGGAGCAGTTCAGGCGGGTGGCCCGTGAAGGCCGGGGCGGGGAACGGCCACAGTCCAGGGGGGTTAAGGACCACGCCACGAGGCCGGGTCCAACAGGCGTCCCCCCCAGCCGAAGGCATGGAGAGTCACCCATCTCCTTGGGGATTCTCCTCGTCAAGGCGGAAGAAGCGGGACAGGCCGTCGGCGTTGGCGTGGTCATTGCCGGGCCGGTGTTCGACGTCAAAGTCCATCCCTTGTAGCGAGATGGACCATCGCAGCAGTTTGGGGTTCTCGCCCCGCATTCGCATTAACCATTGCAAGGGCCGGTGGTCGGTCTGGACCCGGAAGTGGGCGCCAAAGAGGTAGGGCCGGAGCTTCTTGAGGGCCCACACCACAGCGAAGGCCTCGCGCTCAATAGTGCTCCAGCGTTGCTCCCGGGGCAGTAGTCGCCGGCTGATGAAGGCCACTGGTCGGTCGAGCCCCTTTTCGTCAGTTTGGGACAGAACGGCCCTGATCCCATACTCGGAGGCGTCCGTCTGTACCACAAACTCCTTCTGGTAGTCCGGGGCCTGCAGCACCGGAGCAGTACACATGGCCGTTTTGAGGGTGTCGAAGGCTGTTTGGCAGCGGGGTGTCCAGTGTACCTTCTTGGGCTGCTTTTTGGACGTTAACTCGGTGAGGGGGCCGACAATGCTCCCATAGTCCCGGATAAACCGTCGGTAGTATCCGGTGAGGCCCAGGAAGGCCCGGACAGCGGTCTGGGTAGTGGGGGGTTCCCAGGTCTGGATGGCATCTATCTTTGCTTGGAGGGGGGCCACCTGCCCGCTCCCCACTTGATGGCCCAGGTAGGTCACGGATCCGTGGCCGATTTGGCATTTGCTGGCCTTGATTGTGAGCCCGGCCCGCTGGAGGGCGGCCAGGATGGCCTTTAGGTGGAGGAGGTGCTCGGCCCAGTGGTTGCTGTACACGGCAATGTCATCTAAGTAGGCCGCGCTGAAGGCCTCAAGCCCGGCCAAAACTTTGTTCACTAGTCGCTGGAAGGTGGCCGGGGCGTTCTTCATTCCGAAGGGCATCACCCGAAAGTGGTAATGCCCATCCGGAGTCGAAAAGGCGGATCTTTCTTGGGCGCCGGGGGTGAGCTGGATTTGCCAGTACCCGGCGGTGAGGTCCAGCGTGCTCAGGTAGCGAGCGGCCCCTAGGCGGTCGATGAGTTCGTCGGCCCGGGGTATCGGGTGTGCGTCCGTCTTGGTTACTACATTCAGGGCTCGGTAGTCCACGCAGAATCGCAACTCCGGGGGGTGGCCGGGAGCTGCGGCCTTGGGCACCAGGACGACAGGGCTGGCCCACGGGCTGTCGGAAGGCTCGATGACCCCCAGGGCCAGCATCTTCGCTACTTCGGCCTGGATGCAGGCCCGCACTCGGTCAGGCACCCGGTAGGCTCGGTGTCGTATGGGGGGGTTCTCCCCGGTGTCGACGTCGTGGACGCACCAGTGGGTCACCCCCGGGGTGAGAGAGAAGAGGGCTGCGTAGTCCCGCAGTAATCGCTGGCAGTCGTTGCGTTGTTCCGGGGTCAGGGACGAGGCGAGTTGGACCCCTTCGATCGATCCATCGTGAATGTCGGCTTGCAAGAGGTCGGGCAGGGGCTCGGAGTCGTCCTCGCCCCCCTCGTCGGTCGCCAGCAGCAGGCTCAGTTCGGTCCGGGCGAAGTGGGGTTTTAGCCTGTTAGCATGTAGGACCCGGAGGGGGTTCCGGGGGGACTCCAGATCGACCAAGTAGGTGACGGGACTTTTCTTCTCCACCACCTTGAAGGGCCCGGTCCACTTGTCCTGGAGGGCGCCGGGTTCGACCGGGGCCATGACCCATACTTTCTGACCTGGCTCGAATTCTACAGTAGAAGTGTTGCGATCGTACCACCGCTTCATGTCCTCCTGGCTGGCCTCGAGGTTGGCTTCGGCGAGGGCTCGGAACTTGCGGGTCTGGTTTCGGAGGGTCAGGAGGTATCGGTAGACGTCAGGAGGGGCGCCTCGGGGCTTCATCTCCCAGCCCTCCTTGACCAGACTGAGCGGTCCGCGGACCGGGTGTCCATACAATAGTTCAAACGGGCTGAACCCCAGGGACTTCTGCGGGACCTCCCGATAGGCGAACAGGAGGCAGGGCAGCAGGACATCCCATTTCCGCCTGAGTGGTTCTTCCAGGCCCTGGATCATCCCTTTCAATGTTCGGTTGAATCGCTCAACCAGTCCGTTCCCCTGAGGGTGATATGGGGTCGTGAACTTGTATGTGACCCCGCACTGTTGCCACAGGGACCGCATGTACCTGGAGATAAAGTTCGTGCCGCGGTCGCTCACCACTTCGCTGGGGAATCCCACTCGGGAGAAGATCCCCATCAAGGCCCGGCCTACCACAGGGGCCGTTATGGTTCTGAGCGGGACCGCCTCCGGGTACCTGGTGGCGTGGTCCACGAGGACCAGGATGAAGCGGTGGCCCAGGGCGGTTTGGGGGTCCAGGGGTCCCACAATGTCGATTCCGACCCGTTCAAACGGGGTGCTGACGGTGGGAAAGGGCTGGAGGGGGGCCTTGACCCGACCCCCCGTCTTTCCGCTGGCTTGGCAGGTCTGGCAGGACCGGCAGTGGTTGTCCACATCTCTCCGCATCCGGGGCCAGTAGAAGTGGGTCACCAGACGACTGTACGTTTTGTCTTGCCCCAAGTGTCCGGCGAGGGGCACATCATGGGCCAGGTTGAGAAGAAACTCCCGGAAGCGGAGGGGGACCACCAACACGCGGCTGGCCCCGAGTTCTGCTATTTTCTGTTCACTGTACAACAGGCCCTCGGCCCAGTAGATCCAGTGGGTGCCGGTCTGGTCACCGTTGGCTTGCGCGGTCGCCTGCTGCCGGACCCCTTCGAGAGAGGGACAGGACTGTTGCTCTTGCTGGAACTGCTCTCGGGTGGGGCCCCCTTCGTGTTGCCATTGCGTCAGCTCTGGTAGGGCGCTCGGAGAAGTCATCTCTTCGGGGGAGGATTCGCTGGACCCAGGGTCGGTGTCCGCCTCCTCCTCGCTGCTGGCGGGAGGGGGTGTGAGCCCCTCGGGTCGGGCGGTCCCGGAGGTCGAGGATGAGCGGGGGGCCTGGGCGGTCATGGACCGGGTGATGGCGCAGGCCCAATCAGCCAGTCCCAACATCCGGAGGTGCTCTCGTCGTTCTACTTGAGCCCAGGGGGAACTCTCCAAGTCGTTCCCCAGGAGGCAGTCGACCGGGGCGTCGTCGCGCACTGTCACCTTCAGTAGGCCCGTCACCCCTCCCCACTCGAAGGGGACCAGGGCCATCTGGCATAGGCTTTCACTGTTGTCGGCCGTCCGGACAGGGCACAGCACATTCGGTAGAATCTGTTCAGGGGTCACCAGGTGGCAGCGGACAGCGGTGATACTGGCGCCGGTGTCGCGAAGGGCTTCGGCCCGTTGTCCGTTGACCGTGACCTGCTGCCGGTACTTCTGGGTGTTGGTTGGGATGGGGGTGCAGGGTACCATCTCCCGGCTACCCAGGCAGACCAGGGACATGGCTGCCGGCTCCCACTCAGTGTTTTCTCGGTCGAGGGCCTCTTCTTCCTCTTCTCCTCCCCCCAAGGCGGCGGCTGTCAGCTGCCGGGGCGGGGGCCCGCCGGCCCCGTTTCTTCGGTTCAGAGGGCAGGCCGGGTCGCTGGCAAAGTGTCCGGTTTGTTGGCAGCCATAGCAGGTCACTGGTGGCCGTGGTCCGGGTCGGGCCGGGCCCACCCTTCGTGCTAGGCTCGGGGAGAGATGTGGCTGCGGTGGCCCTCGAGGGGGGCTCCTGGGGGCCCCAGCGGGGGGGTCTCGGTTCCTGTTCGGCCCTCCCCCCCCACCGCGCTGGCGTGGGGGTCCGTTGGGGTTCCTCTGGTACTCCCCCATTGAGCTCCGGGGGACCCGGGAGTTGACCCATCGATCGGCCTCGACGGCCAGTTTCCGCGGGTCGGTCATTTTGCTGTCGAGGAGGTGCTGTCTCAGCTCCACGAAGCAATTGTTGGAAAGATGTTCCCACACGATGAGGTCGACCAGCTGCCCGTAGGTGGTTACTTTGCTGCCTTTGATCCACCCTTCTAGGGCCCGACTAAAAAAGTCCACATATTCCACCCATGTGGTACCCGGGATTTTCTTGCAGTCTCGGAACCGCTGGCGGTACATCTCCGCTGTTAGCCCGTAGCGGGTGAGCAGGGCCTCCTTCATGTGATCGTAGGAGGTCATCACTTCCTCCGGTAGCTGGAGCAGCGTGTCCCGCCCTTCACTCAGGAATCGCCCCCACAGGCCTGCGCCCCAGTCTTTTCGGGGCACTCGATGGGAGGTCATGGCCACCTCATAGGCCTTGAACCATTGTTGGATATCGTCATTTTTGTAATACTCCTTGACGACCTCCTTCGGGATATGTACTTTGGCCTCGGCAGGCGGTAGAGTGTCTCTCGTACTGGGGGTGTTGGTCCCTCCGTTCTTGGCCTTGATCTCGAGCTCCTTGAGGCTGCGCTCGTGCTCAAGGGTGAGCTTCTTTTCCTCCAACTCCCGGTGTCGTCTCTTCTCTTCTATCTCTTCTTGAAGGCGTAGCTGCTCGAGGGCCAGTTTCTTTTCTGCCAGCTGGAGTTCGCCGTCCAGTCGCAGTCGGGCGAGCTCTAGCTCGTGGCTTCGGACCTTTTCCCGCTCTCGTATTTCTTCTTCGGAGAGGCCGGTTTCTAGGCTCTTTCGTCCTCCGGTTGCTGGGGTCAGTGCGGTTGCTGTGGTCTCCGTCAGGGGCAAGGGCCCTTCTTCCTGGGAGGGGCCTGCCCTGGCCTCCAGCCATGTCCTCAGAGCTTTCTGCATCTCTTCCTTGGTACCGAGGCTGGTGGTTGCAATGCCTTTGTCTCTGCAGAACTGTTTTAATTCTTTGTGCGTATATTCTTCCAGCCGTTCGGGCTGGAACTCCATTGTCGCGTTGTTTTCCTGGCTGCTCATGATGCTATTCATTTGGATGGGTAGCTAGTGGGTACTGGCTGGTACGTACTGCGTTCGGCTCGGATCCCGTCGCTGGCCACCAAATGTTGGAAGGCGGACCCCGAGGAGTCGGTGAGACCACCAAGGGGGGCCCTCGCACTGCACGAAGTAGCCGAGCGCTGCCGAGAAGTCTCCTGAGAGATCCTTCTCCTATCACGTACTAGCACAGTAACACCACCACACCGGACTCAAGGAGGTTGTCTCAAGACCAGCAATTCTTTATCATCAATAAAAGGTTACGAGTTCAATATTTACACGAAGGGATCGAGGGATCCACAAAAAGTCTCAGTGTCTCTTTGGAAGGGTAGGGGTAGCGGGACAGTCTTTGGCAGGAATGTGGTACGAGGGTACCTGGGGCCCAGTTCTTATCCTCAAGCTGGAGGACCTCCGATCTCGGAGGGGTCGAGCCGCGACGGCGTCAGCAGGGCTCTGGCGTACAGTTCGTGGAGAGCCGCGATTCAATCAGCAGGGCTCTCAAGATGGTTTCTGCTCAGCTCGAGCCGCGACGTCGTCAGCAGGGCTCCGAGGAAGGTCTCAGCGAGGTGGGGCCGCGACGGCGTCTGCAGGGCTCCGATGTTCCAGGTGGTTCAGGAAAGGTTCACAAGAGGGAGCCGCGACGCAGTCAGCAGGGCTCGTGATGGTTCCGACAAGAGTTCTTCTCCGTAGGGTCAGCCGCGATTCGATCAGCAGGGCTCTCGACTCCGGGATACAACTGCCGAGCTGTGGTGGGGTCGCCCCAGATATAGGTCTGGAGCCCTTTGATGTCCGGACCCTTGCGCCCGAGGGGGCGGAGCGGCCGGGTGGAGGTGGCCAGACGCCCAGCAGGAGAGGCGCCACGCCCATGGGAGTTTGCAGGGCGATCACACCTCGAGAGGGGAGGACAGTTGGGGGTCCCAACGATACCGTCCTCCGCCGGGGGCGATGAATGGTTCCTGCGGCACCCCCTGGCCAGTCCGTGGTGCCTCGAGGTCGGGGCTTCGCTGGGGTCGAGGCCGGGTTGAGCGGGGTCGCGCCGGCTGGTGTACGGGGTGACGTAGATGCCAACAAGATGGCGGAGCCATGAGGAGCATGCGACCACGTGCAGTTCCAGGTGAAGGGCCTTGGAGCAGTTCAGGCGGGTGGCCCGTGAAGGCCGGGGCGGGGAACGGCCACAGTCCAGGGGGGTTAAGGACCACGCCACGAGGCCGGGTCCAACAATGTGCCTTTCTTTTTGTTAAACAGCTCATTTGCTGTTTTGAATTTTGTTCTGTTTTCAAAAGCACACAAGAAAAGAAAAAAACGTTATAAACAAAAATTGTTCCAAAAAAAACCTGTTATTACGGAACCGCATCTATTGGTTAAAAAAAAAATTATTACCTGAGTGATAGCATGAGAGCAAGGACACTGTGTGGGTGATTGGAGAAGTGTAAGGGTACTGCATGGTTATTTTATGAATGTTTGGGTAGTGGCAGAGTGATCGAATGAGTGCATGGATACTGGCTGCGTGATTGGAAGAGTGCATGAGTAGTGCATGGTTGATTGGAGTAGTGTATGTGTAGTGTCTGTGTTATTACATGAGTGTATGAGTTGTGTATGGGTGATTGGAGGAGTGTATGAGTAGTGGGTGGGTCACTGCATAAGTGATGAGTTGTGTTTGGCTGGTTGTAGAAATGCATTGGTAATGCTTGGGTGATTTTCTAAGTGCATGAATACTGCTTAGGTGATTTTCTAAGTGCATGGGTAATGGCTGTGAGATTGCATGATTGGATGAGTAGTGGCTGGGTGTTTGGGAAGTGCTTTTGTAATACCTGGATGATTTTGTAAGTGTATGGGTAATGCTTGGGTGATTGCATGCGTTTATAGGTAATACCTGAATAATTACATTAGTGTATAAGTAGTGCCTGGGTGATTGCATGAACGCATGGGTAGTGCCTGGGTGATTGGAAGAGTGCATGAGTAGTGCCTGTGTGATTTTATAAGTGCTTGGGTAGTGACGGAGTGATTGCATTAGTTCTTGGGTACTAACTGGGTGATTGGAGGATTGCATGGGTACTGAATGGGTGCTTGCATGAGTGCATGGGTAATGCTTGGGTTATTGCATTTGTACATGGGTAGTGCTTGGGTGATTGGAACAGTACATGGGTAGTGCCTCGGTGATTGTGTGAGTGCATGGGTAGTGTCTGGGTGATTGCATGAGTGTATGGGTAATTGTTGGTTGTTTGGAGAAGTGCCTTTGTAATGCTTGGGTGATTTTGTAACTGCATGGGTAATGCTTGGGTGATTGCATGAGTTTATAGGTAATACCTGGATAATTTAAGTAGTGTATAAGTAGTGCCTGGGTGATTGCATGAATGCATGGGTACTGCCTGGGTGATTCGAGGAGTGTATGGGTAGTGCCTGGGTGATTGTTGGAGTGCATGGGTAGTGTCTGGGTAATTGAAGGAGTGAATAAGTAGTGTCTAGGTGATTAGAGGACTGCATGAGATAGTTAATGGGTGATTAAAGCAGTGAATGGGTAGTAGCTGGGTTATTGTATAAGTGCATGAGTAGTGCCTGAGTGATAGCAGGAGTACATGTGTAGTGCCTGGATGATTTTGTAAGTGCATGGGTATTGCTTAGTTAATTTTACAAGTGCATGCTTAATGCCTAGGTAATTACATGATTTTATAGGTAATGTGTGGATGATTGCTTGAATACATGCTTAGTACCTGAGTTATTAAATGAGTACATTGGTACTGTCTGGATGATTAAAGGACTGCAAGGATAGTGCATGGTGATTTTATAAGTGGATGGGTATTCACAGAGTGATTGGATAAGGGCATGACTAGTGTTTGGGGGATTAGAGGAGTGCATGGGTAGTGCCTGGGTAACTGAAGGAGTAAATGAGTAGTGTCCAGATGATTAGAGAACTGTATGTGTAGGTGAAAGATGATTGGAGCAGTGCGTGGGTAAAGCCTCAGATATTGCATGAGTGGATGAATAGTGCCTGGGTGATTGCAGGAGTACATTGGTTGTGCCTGGGTCATTTTTAAAGTGCACAGGTATTGGTAATGCGTAGGTGATTTTGTAAGTAAGAGATTGAAGAAGTGCATGGGTTCTGGTAAAGTGATTTGATGAGTGAGATAATTCAGTTTTAAAAATGAGTAACTGCAATCAAAGTGACTGTAAATATTATTTCATAACATTATGCGTGTTACATTACATAATCTTACCTTCTTTATTGAAGTAGATATGAAAGTCATTAAAAACAATTTTGCAGTTTTTTTTATTATAATCTAAATTAAAAATATTTTCAAACTTTACAGTTACTTCCTGTAAAAGAGAAGAAAAAATATTGTTATTGCAAATACTATTATAGTTTTGAGAATGCAACATAATTTCATTACTTAGATAACATATTCAGATTCTCTTTTTTGCTGTTTTCAGATTCTATTGAATTTCACCATACACAGTGATTTCAATGCTGATCATCATGTAACAGCAGGCAAAAAACATACAATCAATAATATTGTAAAAACATCTATGTTTCAGATATTTACAACAAACTCAACTATCTGTTCACATTTTCAAAAATAAACAGTCTCATTTGTAGTGCATATAATACAAATGCAAATATATGAAGTGCTTCTTTTAAACACAATTTTCCAAATGCAATATCAAAGAACCGCAATGATAATTCAACCACTAATTGTTCCCATGTTCCCAATAGGCCGAATGATGTTTATGAAATCATTTGCATTGAAAATATCCAAAATAAACTTGTTAATTCATGTTTACATCTTCCCAATAGGCGGAATGGTGTTTTCAAAACTTTGGCACTAAAAATATCAAACATGAATTTGGTAATCTGTAAGGCAATCGACATTTGAATTCCAATGGGCATCATTACAATGTGTCCATCCTTTATTGCATCTTAAATACACAGTATAGTGTCCAGATGTTGTACTAGTTCCATCATGGAAAATAATAGCCACTGCTTTAAGTTCTTCCTGAAATGGACACTTGACTTGCCACATCATTTTTAATTTTGGTTTCCAATTTTCTTCCATCTGCTCTACAACGTTGTAGCATTAAAATGACACATTGTCCAAATATTTCTATAAATAATGTTGACAAAATTTCAGATTTGCAGTGAGTACATTTCCTATCTTGATTAGCTGATTTTACTAATTTGTTCAAATACACTGTTTTGCGATCGGGTATTGTAAAATATATAAATCGTTCAGTGTCTATTTCAGTGGTAGAAGAAAAAGAACAGCTATCACATTTATGATCCCAACTGTAACGGGGTCCAAACAGATTTCAATTTGTATTCCTTCATCTTCCAATACTGCACATAAGAAACTTGTGATTATCTTGTTGTACATCAAGTTTAAATTGTGAAGAACCAGTACATATATCCAAAAGATGTTGAATGCCAGAAGCAGTATGGATTTTAGATTTATCAGTTGTCAATTTTTCTAAAATATTATGCAACAAAGAACAAAATCTTTTTTCTCAATTCTCCATAATTTGATGATGAAGCTTTCCTAGAAAAAAACCGAAGTTCACAATTGAATTAGTATAGCAGTTGATACCTGAACTATTTTCTAACTGGTATCCCACAATATCATCTACAGTGTCAATTTTCATTTTCTTTGCAGCCTCAACATTCTCTTGAATTGTTTTCTTCTTTCCAACCTCACTAGAGTGTTTCTCATATGTTCGTTTTGGACATACTACACGCTTTTCATATATGGGATATTCACCTCAGTTGGGAGCATACAGTCTTCTTAAATGATTATTCTCTCTTACACAATTTGCATCTGCACTAACCTTTTTCTCATCAAAATCAATCAAATACAATCCAGATAATGTTCTTACTCAAGACAATGCAACATATGCCATACCCTTTTAAAAAACTGTACTTCCAATGTTTACCAACGCACTGTCTACACTTAAACCTTGAGATTTATAAATGGTCACCGCATATGGTAAGGAAAGAGGAAACTGTTTTCTACGAACATACAAATCTTTAACAAGCAAAAAATGAACAGCACAACATCCAATCTGTTTTACCTCTTCAATCTGATCAAATTTGGATAATTAATAAAATCAACAACTTTTCCCATTGCTCCATTTACTAAACCTTTTTCTACATCCAAATTACGCCGTAAAATTACCTGACAGTTTTCACATACATATAAATTCTTCTCTAAACTAGCAGTTTTAGATATAGACTTTTCCAAAGAATCCAATTTGATTTTAATTTTTCTAAGAGAATAATAGTAATTCCTTTGTGTTCTGTTTTATCAATGGCTTCAATTTTCATTATCTGTTGTTTTTGGAGCTTTAAAAGTTCTTGATTGAATGTAGAACATTCTTGCAGTGTTGGCATTAGGCAAATTATAGACTTCTTTTCTCCAAAATTTTTGTACATTATTTCAGGACCAACATTTTATTTGGAAACAAGTTTGTAAGTAGCTGACTTTGTGAAGCTACTTTACCATGTTCTGTCAAAACACCAATTCTTATATCTTGAAGAATGCTTCCATAATGTTCATCACTTGCTTGTCACATATTCTTAATAAGTTCTTTATATTCAAAATGAGACCAAATATTGACATTTCCAATACTTCCCAAAGATCTCCTAGTGTCTTCACGGACAAGTGTTTTAAAAACTGGATGCCCTTTTACAGGAGTAAGTTGCAGTAGGTCACCAAATACGATTACATGTTTTCCTCTAAATAAAACTTCATAATCTGTTTTTAATATCTGTTGCATTCTTAAAGGTACAAAGGCAAGCATTACATTTGAGACCATGCTCACCTCATCAATGATCAGAAGTTTTGTTTTCTTTACTACTCTTGAAACTTCCTAACAAGCTTCTCCAGATAGCTTGTGATGTTCCAACTTATTTTCATGTTCAACTGGTAGCATCAGTAATCAATGTAACGTAATCCTTTAATGTTGTGTGCTGATAACCCAGTTAGAGTGGTTACAACACAAGATAAATGTGATTCAGTGGTTTTCTGTAGGTAAGTGGTCAAAACTTTCATTAAGAAACCTTTTACTGGACAAGCTTGACCACTGATATACATTCGAATAGGTTTAAATGATGTGCAGTTGCATTCTTTTTTTTTCATGAAGTAAACCATGCTCTATCTGTTGTGTAACTTGCTGATATATTTCTTTCTGTTCAATGTTTAGTTGTTCGTCCAAGTTCCTCAACTCCATAATATCATGTTGTGCTTGTTGCATTGCCGTTTCTGCTTCACTCATAGCTATTGCTACTTCGTTTTCAAGAATTGGTTCTCCTAGTGGTTCTTGACTCAGTGGAGCAGAATTTTGACTATCTTGAGAACTGTCTCTAGCAATTTCAGCTGCAATCAATCAATCAATCAAGGAATTTGTAAAGCGCACTTACCCATGAGGGTCTCAAGGCGCTGAAGGGAGGGGGGAACCGCTACTGCTCGAAGAGCCAGGTCTTGAGATGTCTTCTGAAGGTGAGCAGGTCCTGGGTCTGCCGTAGGTGGGTGGGGAGGGTGTTCCAGGTCTTGGCGGCGAGGTAGTAGAATGATCTTCTGGAATGATCTGCTGTCGGTGGTCTTTCATTGGATGCGGGGGACGGCTGCGAGGGCAAGGTTTGCTGAGCGGAGCTGGCGGGTGGGGGTGTAGAAGTTGAGTCTGTCGTTCAGGTAGGCTGGTCCGGTCCGGTGTTGTGGAGTGCTTTGTGTGCGTGGGTGAGGAGTTTGAAGGTGATCCTCTTGTCGACGGGGAGCCAGTGCAGGTCTTTCAGGCGGGGGTGATGTGGCTGTGTCGGGGTACGTCGAGGATCAGACGTGCGGAGGCGTTTTGGATGCGTTGTAGTCGATGCAGGTGTTTGGCTGGGATTCCTGCGTAGAGTGTGTTGGCGTAGTCCAGCCTGCTACTGACGAGGGCCTGTGTAACAGTTCTCCTTGTTTCGGATGGGATCCACTTGTAGATCCTGCGGAGGGTGCTGTAGCAGGAGGAGGAGACAGCGTTGATCTGCTTTGACATGGAGAGGGAGGAGTCGAGGACGAATCTGAGGTTGCGTGCGTGGTCAGTAGGTGTGGGTGCCGTTCCCAGCATTGTAGGCCACAACGAGTCATCCCAGGCCGAGGGGGTGGATCCGAGGATGAGGACCTCCGTCTTGTCCGAGTTCAGTTTCAGCCGGCTGCTCTGCATCCATTTGGCGACGGCCTTCATTCCCTCGTGGATGTTCGTTTTGGCGGTGTGCGGGTCCTTGGTGAGGGAGAGGATGAGCTGGGTGTCGTCGGCATAGGAGATAATGTTGAGGTTGTACTGACGGGCTACTTGTGCGAGGGGGGCCATGTAGATGTTGAACAGCGTTGGGCTGAGTGATGATCCCTGGGGTACGCCGCAGATGATGTCGGTGGTTTCGGATAGGAAGGGTTGGAGTCGGACTCTCTGGGTTCTGCCTGAGAGGAAGGATGTGGTCCAGCTGATGGCTTTCTCATGGATCCCAGCTTCTTGAAGGCGTGTTTTTAGGATGCAATGGCAGACCGTGTCGAAGGCGGCCGAAAGGTCCAGGAGGATGAGGGCTGAAGTTTCGCCGTTGTCGAGTTGTCGCCTGATGTCGTCTGTGGCGGCGATGAGGACTGTTTCAGTGCTGTGGTTTCATCTGAACCCGGACTGGGACGGGTCCAGGATGTTGTTGTCTTCGAGGTGGCAGGTTAGTTGCGCGTCAACGATTTTCTCGATGGCCTTCATCGGGAATGGGAGGAGGGAGATGGGTCGGAAGTTCTTGAGGTCGTTGGGGTCCGCCTTGGGCTTCTTGAGGAGGGCATTGATTTCAGCGTGCTTCCAGCTGTCCGGGAATGTGGCTGTCTCGAAGGAGGTGTTGATGACCTTCTGTAGTTGGGGTGCGATGGTTGCCTCGGCTTTGTTGAACACGTGGTGAGGGCAAGGGTTTGACGGTGATCCAGAGTGGATGGAGTTCATGACCTTGCGTGTTTCTTCGTCGTTGATGTTGGTCCAGGAGATCAGGTGGTTTGTCCAGGTGGTGTTCGCGGGGGAGGAGTCTGGCACAGTCGGGTTGATCGGGATGTTGAAGATGTTGTGGATGTCTGCTATCTTCTGGTGGAAGAAGGTTGCCAGAGCGTTGCACAGTTCTTGTGAAGGCGGGACGTCGTTGGCGTTGGTGTTGGGGTTGGAGAGTTCCTTCACGATGCTGAAGAGCTCTTTGCTATTGTGTGCATTGTTGTCCAGTCTGTTTTTGAAGGAGGATCTTTTGGCCATTCTGATGAGGTGGTGGTGTCTACGAGTGGCGTCCAAGTGGGCTGCGTGGCTGTCAGGTGTGTGATTGTGGAGCCATTTTTTCTCCAGTTTCCAGCAGGCGCGTTTGGAGGTTTGTAGCTCGTCGGTGAACCAGGTGGCTTTCTTGCTGGCGTGGTTGATGGGGGGTTTCCTGAGTGGTGCGAGGGTGTTGGCGCAGTCTTCAATCCACTGTCTGAGGTTGCTGGCTGCTGTGGCTGGGTTGGTGGAGGCCGCAGGTGGGCTCTGGGCGAGGGTGGAGGTCAGTTGGTCTTTGGTGACTTTGCAAAAACAACAGTTGATGGACAGATTGCAGAACAATGTCATACATTCACCGAGATCTGGGCCTAAATCCATCGTTTTTTTGCTCACCATGCTATTCCAGTTTGAACGCAGCCATATGCAAATCAGTCTTGACCCTGTGCCTCATGGGAACAGTCCAGCCCGAACTGCCAAGCCAGGTCCTCCCTGGACTGGAACCAAACATCCTAGGACCGGTTTCGGGGTTTCACCCCTCTTCAGCCAGGATAGCTTGATTCCAGTGGCATGGAGAGCACGGGACTGACGTCTGAGCATACCCGTCCCACTCGGGGTGACAGGTGCAAAAACAACAATTGATGGACAGAATGCAGAACAATGTCATACATTCACCCCAGTACAGTTCAACACTCCGTCCATCCTCCCCTTTGGTTTTGCTTTGTGCGCCCTAAATTGGCAGGGTATGCCCAGATGTGGGTCCCTTGCTCACTTTGCCACTGGATTCAAGATAGCCTGGCTGAGGAGGGTTATGAACCCGAAACCGGTCCCAGGATGCTTGTTTCCAGTCCAGGGAAGATATGGCTTGGCAGTTCGGGCTGGACTGTTCCCATGAGGCACAGGGTCAGACTGATTTGCATATGACCATGTCTGAACTGGGGTGGCGGAGTGAGCTAAAGAATGATGATGGATTAAACCCAGATCAGTTGACTGGGGGTGAGTGCTTGCATTGTTCAACACTCCGTCCATTATCCCCTTTGGTTTTGCTTTGGTGACTTTGCTCCAGCAGCAACGTGGGAGTTGTTGGGTGCGGTGGTGCGTGGTTGGCTTCTTGAAGGTGAAGTGGATGCAGCAGTGGTCGGTCCAGTGGAGTTCGGTGGTGTGGTCGAAGGCAACGTGGGTGCCTGTGGAGAAGATGGGGTCCAGCGTGTGGCCGGCGGCATGGGTAGGTGTGGTGACGAGCTGTCTGAGGCCGAAGTTTGCCAGGTTGTCGATCAGGGTGGTAGAGTTGGCATTGTTGTTGTTCTCGAGGTGGAAGTTCAGGTCCCCGAGGAGGATGTAGTCCATGGAGGCGAGTTTGTGGGTGCTGGCAAGGTTGGTGATGGAGTCGCTGAACGGCGCCCTGGGTCCCGGGGGTCTATAGATGAGTGTTCCTCTGAGGGTGGTGTTGGGGTCGGTGTGGATTTGGAAGTGCAGGTGTTCGGCGGTCTTGAGGGTGTCCTCTGTGTGGGTGGAGACCTTGAGGGTGGACTTGTGGACGATGGCTATTCCTCCTCCGATTCCGTTGGTGCGGTCTCTGCGGGTGATCTTGTAACCGTCAGGGATGGCTATTGCGATGTCAGGCGCTGAGGAGTGGTTCCACCAGGTCTCGGTCAGGAATGCCACGTCGGGGGCGGCGGTGTCGAGCATGTCCCAAAGCTCGACGGCGTGTCTGCGAGCGGAGCGGGTGTTGAGGAGTATGCAGCGGAGGTGGTTGGGTCTGGTCTTTGGAGGTTTGCTGGCTCTGTTGCAGGTGAAGCTGCAGCTGTGGCTGGAGAAAGGTCCGTGAGTGCGCTTCGAGGTGGCCTGGAAGCAGCTGTGGTTTCAGCCGGTATTGAGTGCATGGAGGGCGGTGGCGTCGTAGCGGTGTCTGGCGTAGTGGCGTTCGTGGGGTCCAGGGGTTCTGGCGCTGGGTGCGGGCCAGGCACGGACAGGCGCAATCGGGCGTGCCTCTGGCGCGCATCCGGCGGGCCAGCGGCACGGCCACGCAGCGGCCTGCATTATGAGGGGGGACGAGGGAGGGAGGAGCAGCTGGGAGGGGGGAGCGGGAAAAATCAGGACACGGGGGGCGCAGGAGAGGCAGCGGCAGGAAACGTGGGGCGGTGGGAGGGGGTGTGGAGGAACAAGCAGACGGGGCACAGAGGGGAGCAACAAACAGGCTAACAGAGCAAAGGGGGCACAAGGGGCAACAGAGGGGGTAAAGTTAGCAACAGTATCAACAAAAAGGAATAAAAACGAGAACAAGTGGAAAAACAACAAAAACGCATGGAGCACAATCAGACACACAGTCAGGGGCAGACAAGGATACTTACAAGCCCACCACTGGGCCACCAGAGATGAGGCGCAGGCAGGAGCCTGCGGGTGGAGGAGGGCCTCGAACTCACTGCAGTAGCGGGGCAATGGACACGACACTAACAGGGTGAGCTAGCGCGGTGGGGGAGTGGCCTGACCTGAAATCAGGGTCTAGGGTTGCTCCTTCACCGCGCAGCGGCCTGCATTATGAGGGGGGACGAGGGAGGGAGGAGCAGCTGGGAGGGGGGAGCGGGACGAATCGGGACACAGGGGGGCAATAGTAGTTTCTTGTTCAATATCTTCATGCAACATTTGTAGATAATTTGGAAAAACTGTGCATTCAATGCTATCTTTACATGCATTTAAAGAATCTTCATAGCACTGAAAATCTCCAAATAATTCCATTACAGTACAGCAAGGCTTAAAGAGTTGCAGAAGTGCTAAATAGAAAAATTCATGTTATCTGCAGTATCACAACTGAGTTTCCTGTGATTAATGAGATTTCCTTTGGTATGTTTTGCCAAACATCCATCACATACAATGACTGCATATTTTTCTTCATTTATATTTTCTGTAATGTTTCTCTTAAAGCTGTAATATTGCATTATTTCATAGACATACGTTTTCCAGATGTGGACTTCTTTTAGGGTAGTACGTATCCAAAATGTTTGTTTTAACAATATCTGTGCTTTCTGGTTCATTTAATGCTAAGTATTCAATTTCTTGTACAGATTTCAATACTCAATTTCGTGTTGCAGCAAGACTTACCCAAGTGATTCCTCTTGACTTAGAATATAAATGTGAAGAGGTCAACCAATCCTAACATTCATAGCATCCAATCTCTCGATGGGAAAGCATCTTCACACTAAAACTGTACCATTTGTTACTAAGAGTTTTCTCTGTGAAATTTCCTCCCAAATTTCTTTCAACTCTGTCTTTTCAGATTTTGTTATGTATGATATAACATAGCGAGCGATTCCATATCGTCAAAATCACTGGATTGTAATCATTAATATACTTTGAATCTTCACTCCTTTTTATATTTAAGTATTCTTTGGATATTTTCAAGTTATAGTATGCCTTACTGCTGACATGAAACTGTTGACTCTTCCTTTGGAAATTACTGGACGTGGGAATCCAAAACAACATTTTGTATAACATTTTTCCTTTGACTTGCATTTTCGTCAACAGTATTTCCCACATCAATGACTCTGAAATCGTAAAACTTGTTCTTTTAAGGTATTTTGTCCTCCTGGTTTTGGAAGAGCACAGGTAACATAGTCTTCATTGAAAGATAAACCAGTCTCATCAGAATTGGTTCCAAATTTAGGTGCTTCCTTTGTTCCATAATAGCAAATATATGTGGACTTGGTACCCCTTTCTCCAAAAGAAATCAATAACTTCACCAAGCGGTGGGTTCTTTTTATTGCAGATAAAAGACATCATAGCTTGAAACCTATGATTAAAATATCTTCACACATTTACAGGATTCAAGGAATACAGTTCTCCAGGTGTCTTTAATTCAATGTTTTTAATATTTGAATTTGCCTCTCGTAGAAATTCAAGTAAATCGTACCATGCGTACTCAGCACAGCTTAGTGTAACAAACCATGTAGGGGTTCCTAAGTTCCTTAACATACATTTAAGTTCTCCATGATGATGATACCAATACTCATTAGTACCACGTTGACACACCATCAAATTAATCAACTGAGATTCCAAATGATCGTCTCTTTGTTGTACTTTGTCCATGAATTCCTTTGCAGAAACATGTGAAAGATAAACTTCTGTTTTTTAATATGTGGTTCACTGCATATGAAAGTCCAGACAAGTCACTTTCAAACAAAAGATGAAATATATATGGAATACATTGTCGAAATCTTGGATCTTCTGAGTACAATCTTGTTGTACGATATTCTGAAGCAGGAATCTGCACGGGTCGTTCATCATATCGTCCACATTTTCCAATGGGGTAGTGCTGTGGAAAACAACAGGCTTCTAAACTTCTTTCCCAAACACTCATAGGAGTTCCCTTTGCCTTCTTCATTTGGAATAATTCAGTAGTATTTCCAATCACTTGTTTTGAATATAAAGGATGTACAGTATAATGTTCAGAAATGTCTTCACTCCTGGGAATGTCCCCTGTTTCGATTTAGCCAGTTGAAATTTCTCTATCATCTCCTAAAAATATTTCTTGTTCTTCCAGATATACATTTTTTATAATAAAAATTGTTTTTTATGAGATATAACGTAGCCTTTTGAACTTTGCTGACATATACTAACTCTTGCTATATTTTCCGACTCTTCGTTGTAACACCATTAGCTAGAATAACTACAGGTTCAGTTTCCTCTCTCTCTACACCAATAGTTTTAATATTTTTCTTTAAATCTAAAGGAAAACACACAACCCTTCCTTTTAATCCTCTTTGTAAATCTGTGGGCGGCAACTTACCTGTTTTAGGCTTCAAATGAACAATAGCCTGAAACGGGTGCACAGATTGAATCAGAATGGACTCATGCGTATTTAAATCTACCAGTTCTGGAGGAATAGCTACCAACTCTAGGTTATTATCTACAGCTCTAGCTGGCATTTTGTTCTCTTTTAATTTGCTATAACAATATTTACAAATACGTTGATCACTACCCAACTCACAGCAATCTTGCACCAACAAATAAGCACCAAATTCCTTCCACGTATTATTGTTTTCCTTTTCACTTTTTAAATACAGATCAACATTCCTAGTTTGATTTCTATAGTGAGTACGTCGGCAACAAATGCATACATAGTTTGGTTTCTCACAACAAATTACCTTACATTTTGTAATTTCTTCTACAAACTACTCAGTACTACTATCTTACACCTCTTCTTCAACACCTACACAAATCAAACTCTCACTTTCTCTACACTCCTGTTCAGGACCAAAGAAACGAAACTCTATATCATCACAAACTTTTTTTTTACATCTGATACTGACCCATGCAAAAGAGCAGTGTTTATGTCACTTCAAATTATTGCAGGACTTTTTACATAGTACAATCTTCTTACTAACTTCCGCATTGTAGAGTGATGTACTGCTAACATTCTCAAATGATGAAAAACACTTTAACACACTTTTCTAGAAAAACAAACCAGAGAATGACCCTGCAAGCCACTATTTTTACTCACTTTACAAAGATCTAGTCCTTGCAACATCTTAATCTTTTGTTTAATACTTTTTTTACTATACTCTTGTAACAAATTTTGTAAAATATCAATATATTCCTGTCGTATACTACAAATACTACTACAATCCCATGTATACACTGGAGCTTATCAAAGTCTCCCTTGAACTTCTTCAGCTATCACTTCTTCCACATTTCTAGGAACCATCTTTTCTTTTTCAATTGAACAACCGTTCTTAACTTCATAAGCATGACCACTGGTATCAACTGCGTGAACTAATGTAATGTTTTGAAAATAGCTCTCTTCATTAAAAAATGGTTCTAAACTAGAAGTGTGCTACCATTCACCCCCAAAAAAGTTACGAAAGGTACTTCTTTTAATTAGACTTTTCCATTGAATTTTCTCCTTCATAGAATGCATTCGTTTATCCAATGTTCGCATTCTTTTTAAAACTAATATAAAATATCTTTGTTTCAATTCAATAGCCTTTTTGACTATACTTTCAATTAGTTTTTTCTTTTTATAAAATGCAGATCTTCTTTTTTATTTCTTGCCATCTTTCAATAAATTTTGTAGTACTCTGCTTTTATACATACGTTTTCTAATATCATGATACTGTTTCATCTTTCTTTCATCATAGATTGTTTTCTCAGAATGTTATTTTCTATTAATTTGTCTTTTTTAAATGTTATTCTTCTTCATTATACAACAATTCTTTCTATTTTCGGCATTTTCAAACTTATTTTTAGTCCTTAAAAGTGTTTTAAGAAATTCTTTTGTTTTCTTACCATAAGAGTTTTTCTTCTTTGTCACATGTTGTTGTTCATCTAATTCCTGCTTTTGTCTCTCCTTTAAATAGTACTGTTTTATTTGCTCTTTTCTTTTTTGCGCTTTTTTTGTCATGGTGAATCTTTCTTAATAATAATGGAGAATATCTAAAAAGAAAATAATTAAATTTGATTAAAATGATCATATACAAATATTCTTATCTATTACTAAAGAACAACTTCTATTTAAAGTTACAAACAAATGCATACATGGCTTTCAGAATATGGTGTGACTTTCACCAGAGCTGCAAAATAAGGGAAGAGGGATGCAGAAACAGAGAAAAGGAATGCAGCAGTAATACCTGCATGATTACAGCACTGTATTTCTAGTGCCTGCATCATTCTAAGACTATATAGCGACTAGTTGGGTGTTTGTGTAACTGCATAGGAGTTGCACTCAACTATTGGTGTCTCTATATTGTTAAAAGCACACATACACATGTCTCTATGTTTTCAAATCATCATGATATCTAAAACAAATATGTATATAATATTTCTGGATTATAATGAAACTTAAAAACTGAGACATGTAATAGATCTGTTTCAGTAATTGCATAACTGTATGGGTAGTGCTTAGGTGATTGAATGACTGCAAAGGTAGTCACTGGATAATTGCAGTAGAAGATAAAAAGTGACTCGCTAATTGCATGACTGCAGACAAAAACTTGAGTGCACAGATAAGTGTATAAATACCACCTTAAGGCATAAATGAGTCATACACTAGTGCCTAGGTCAATAAATGAGTGTAACAGTATGGCCTACATGATTCTATGACTACAAGAGTAGTGTGTGATGTATTACATCAGTGCATACATACAGCCTGTGTAATTGCATAACTGTAGGGGTAGTACATAACTAGTGCCTTGGAAATGGCATAATTCCAGAGGTAATATCTGGTGGATTACTGGAGTACATAGCAAGTGAGTGGGTGATTTTATAAGTTCATGAGTACTGCCTGGGTGATTACTAAACTACTAAGATACTGCCTGAGTCATTACATATGTGCAAAGGTACTGATTTTAAAAGCACATGAGTACTGATTAAGTGATTACAATGGTACAAGAGTAGTGCCTACGTGATTGACAGAGTGCAAACATAGTGACTGGCTGATTGAAACACTGTATACCTAATGCATTGCTGATTGCATGAGTACAGGGGTAACGTCCGGAAAATTAAAGGAGTACATAGGTAGCACCTGGGTGATTGCTTGACTACAGAGGTAATATCTGGGGATTTACATGACCACATAGGAAGGGAGTGGGTGATTTTATAAGTGCATGAGTACTTCTTGGCTGATTACAGGACTACTGAGGTACTTCCTGAGGAACCCCGGGACACTGCAGGAGCTGGCCCTGGGGGGTGCCGGTACCGAGGGCCATTGAGGGCTTCAGGAGGGGGGCACCCTCCCTTCATTTACATAGCCCTGGGGAGGTGGTGGTCCCCCCATATTATCATAATCTATGCCCCGGGGAGGTGGTGGTCCCTGTGGCAGTATGGGGGGGCTTGAGCCCCCCACACTAATTATTTTCAAAGCCCCGGGGACGTGGCGGTCCCTGGGGCTTGGGGCGTCCCGCGAGGCCCCCCACCCTAATTTTGAGAAAGCCCCGGGGAGGTGGTGGTCCCCGGGGCTGCAGGGGCCCCCACGGGCCCCTGCAACATAAATTGCCATGCCCACGGGACCTGGCCCACCCGGGGGCGTAAATACAACAAAGCACGGGAGACGCGTTGTTTTTTTTTTTTTTGGCGGCCGGATTTGCGCATCCTGTGTGAATTTGACCATTTGTTTAAAAAACATGCTTTCTGTTGCCCTGGGGGTCCTTGTGGGACCCCCTGAGCAGGCCTAGGGTGTCAGGGTGTTTGTACCCTGCCCCTTTTTCTTGTTTTTCACCTTTTGTTTAAACTCTTTTTTTGTGCGCCTGCTTGTCGAATCACCCCGAAACTTTCAAGACTGCACCTGACCCAACGGAACCTTTTTTTCTAGAACATTTCGCAAAGATTCATCAAACGGCGCTAAAGATATCAGCAAAAGAAAAACGCTTTTTGAAAAGAAACAAGGTCCTAACTATAACTACCTACTGGCGACCTCCTGGGCATCTTTGGAGCATTCTATTTTACATGGCGGCCCGGCTGTGGAGGGAGCACCAGCGCAAGGATTGGAAGCGGGCCATTAAGCTTTGAATTATGCTAAGCTCTACATGGGGCGTGCGGTGCCAGAGAATGTGAGACTGTGCACATGGCGTGGCCCATCAGAGGGCTATGATTTGGGAAGCCTGAGGACACAACACCCATTAGGGTATGATTGCCGCACTACAGGTCCCACAACGCTGTGGGGGACCGGGAGTTAAAGGGCCTATCAGAAGGCAGCTAATTATTTTGAATAAAAGGTGTGGTCAAAAACGCTGTGCACTTGGTGGAACTATGCCTATGACTAAGGATGTGATCCGAAACACGTCAGGCTGCTCCTGCCATGTGTGTGGTCTACTGGGGATTGCTGCAGCCTGAGTACTCCCTCGCCTGTGGGCAAATTTTTGTATGTGTGTATATATATATATATATGCCAGGAATAGCTTCAGAACGTCCTTCGAAGGTGATAAAGCAGAGGAACGGCACACCAGGAGAATGTACATCAGTGATGTCATCAGTAATGTCATTTGAGATGTCATCAGTGATTTCATGAGTGATGTCACTGACCATGTCATGAGTGATGTAATATGTGATGTCATCAGCAGTGCATTGCGGGCGCGCGAGTTATAGTTAGCTGAACTAACTATAACGGGGGAATTTCAATGGTTTTGTACAAGTGAAAAGTCCAGCTAACTATAACACCCCTGAAACCTATGTTTTTTTCAGTGAATTTCTGAGGTTTTTTAAATGCTAATGCCTAACTATAACGTGCCAGAAACCTATGGTTTTTTCTGTGAATTTCAAAGGATTTTTAAAAGCTAATTTCTAACTATGCCTACAGAGATAGGACATGTGAAGAAAGAAGAAAAAATGCACAGAAAGAAAAAAAAGAAGTGCAGAAGGAAGCAACAGAAGTCCTCAAAGATGAAGAAAAGTGCAGGAAGAAGGATACCGTGCAGAAAGAACAAAAAGAAGAGCAGAAAGAAGCCTTGTTGCAAAATCATCCTGTACCCTCAACTTTTTCAGACGGATACTGGTGGTAACTGAGTCTGACTAACCAGTCCTAGAGCCAGTGCTATGTTAAAAGACACTTAGAATACAGTGAAAACACCTACATACACTAGTGAACATTATGCGTTGGGGTCCCCCTGTGATTAGCATGACCTCCTCTGTAAGCCCCTAGTATATAATAGGTCAGGGGGATTAAAACTACCTCTTAAAACAGGCCACAGGGTGTTTTTGCACACGTTAACTCAGGCCCCGTCCCCTCCCTTCACCACCGTGTAAACACGCCCTGTGTCCGTTTTTAGTTGGGACATTAAGTTCATTTGAATCCTGAGGGTCCCTAGGGTCCAACTAGCCCACTAGGTACCTCCAGTAAGTGCCACAGAGCTGCGTTGCAGAGAGGTGTAAAAAGTGGCACGACCTGGACCAACTCTCTACAATGCAGCTCAGTGGCGCTTACTGGAAGCACTTGGTGGGCTAGTTAGCCCCCAGGGGCCCTCAGTATTGAAGAGAAATTATATCCCCAATTTAAAACGTGCCATAGTGCGTGTTTGCACACGTCACCTCAGGCCCCGTCCCCTCCCTTCACCACTGTGTAAACGCGCCCTGTGGCTGTTCTAAGTTGAGAGATTAAGTCCCCTTGAATCCTAAGGGTCCCTAGGGTCAAACTAGACCACTAGGTACCTCCAGTAAGCGCCACAGAGCTGTGTTGCAGAGAGGTGTAAAAAGGGGCTTGGCCTCAGAACACCTGTCTGCAGCGCAGCTAAATGGCGCATACTGGAGATGCCTGTTGGGCTAGTTGGCCCTCACGGACCCTCAGTATTGAAGAGGAATTAATTCCCCAACTTACAACTCGCCAGGGGGCGCGTTTGCAGAGTGCTGCAAGGAGGGGGCATGGCCTCCGGCACGATGCCAGTCTTTTATTTATTTAAATTTTTTAAGAAGGGGGGCTGTGTGGTTCCCCTTCTTATTCTAATTTATTGGCCCTGATGACCCCATCCCCCAGGGCCTGTCTCCTAATTATATTTTTTTGACCCCAATCCCCAGGGCCGGCCACTGTTTTTCATTATATTTAAAAATATATATTTATAGACACACCTAGGACATGCTGGACAAACCGTACGTACCTATCACCATGACGATTTGCGTGATATTCATTAAAAGGCGACTATGCATACAATGAATCCACGTGGAATGTATTTACACCACTAGTGAAGCTCTGACATGTCTGATGCCCTACCGTGCCTAATCCCGGTAGACACCCTTGTCGTTTATTTATACAAACATGGGTAGCTATTGACGGGCACATTTAATACACATGCACACCAAGCCATTCAAAGGGGATTCGACAAAAATTCGACCAAAACTATGCAAGAAACCCCCCTCACGGTTAATAAAACACATCCACTGCCGGATGTGTAATACTTTTTATTTTACTCTCTGGAAAGGGGACGAACATCACTTGAGAGTCACAGCGCGCTCCTGGCAGAGCCCAATGCTGTGTTACACCCACCATTGCCTGCTGAGTGCCACACACCTCTGTGTTGTATTCCACTAGCTAGTGCATATGCTATGACACTCTCTAGCCCATGTGCACTGTAACACCACCCCGTGAATATGTCATGCCACACTTGTCTTCGCACGGGTTATATTGCCCCATCTAACGTGCCTTCCTCGATGCCTATGTTATAACGCACAGTGCTATGCCATACATATTACAATCTGGGATCCATATCTTTGTCACAGTGCATATGCAACGTTACACTCCCCAGCACATATTTTATATTACAACTTTAGAGACTAGCTAGGTTACACAACACTGCCCTGTGCATATTACACTCCAAGGCGCATATCGCATAGCACGCGCTAGTGCCTGTGCTATCTCGCGCTCTCCAATGAATCTGTCATTGCGCACAATGTATTGCATATTATATTTCACGCCCGGTTCATCTTATATCACACTTTTTGGTGCATAGTTTATACCATACACTATATCTAGTTTTCATTTTCAATCGTGCTCTCAGGACTATGTTCTATATAACACTGTGTTCACCTACCCTTTTCACGGGCATTACATTTTGCGATAGGGGGTGGAGGGTCAGGGGGTGTTTCTGCCAAGTGAGCCCG
Organism: Triturus cristatus; assembly: GCF_964204655.1. Classification (NCBI taxonomy): domain Eukaryota; kingdom Metazoa; phylum Chordata; class Amphibia; order Caudata; family Salamandridae; genus Triturus; species Triturus cristatus. Next base: position 648,977,150 of record NC_140581.1, read on the forward strand.
GAGTCACAGTCACAAACGTCCTCTTCTTCCTGAATAAAAGTGAGATTATGCTGCATACTTGTTCATATTTTAAGTAGTTCGCACAGACACACGTTTTAAAAACAATAACGTTCCTAATACCCGCCTTCTCTGAACAGTTAGCTTGCTGCCCCATCCCCCTCCTCCCTATCCTCTGTTGTGTGAATCCATAGACTAGCCTCCTCCCTCCTGCCATGCATGGTCTGATGTGCTGCCACTGCCCTCAATTTAGTATGATGTACCAGTCCACTCCTCCTGCCCTCCATTGCCCAATTCTATGCCCCATCATTGACCTCCTGCTTAAACTCTGTGCTTAGCTTGCTGCCCCTATTCTCCTTCCCCCTGCCCTCCGATGTCTTTGTGCATGCCCCTGCTCCATCCTTTTTGCCCACCATGTTCCATGGACCTGCCACTCCTATCTACTCTGAGTGTTCTGTTGAGCTGCCACTCCCCTCCCACCTGCCTAGCATTGTCAGATGGCTGTAACCTGTCCCTGCCACCTCCACCCTGCCTGTCCACATGCCATGCCCCTATTCTCTTCCTCCTGTCCTACATGGTCCATTGTACTGCCACACCCTTCTGCCCTCCCTGGTCTGTTGTGCTGCAACTGCTCCTCCTGCCTGCCCCGTGCGGTCTGTTGTGAGGCCCCTTCCCCTGAACTTTCTTGTCTGTGCACAGGTCCTGACCCTCCCTTCTATCCTCCATCGTCCTTTGTGCATGCCCCTGCACCCTCCTTCTTGCCCATCATAGCCATTGTGCTGCCACTAACCCTCCCACATGCCGTGCATGGTCTTCTGTGCTGCCATGTCCCCTCCCACCTTCCCTGTGTGGTCAGTTAACTGCCCCTGACCCCCTCCCACCTTCCCTCCATGGTCGGTGTGTATGCCATCACAGTCTCACTGTTGCTCTTCATGGTGTGTCTTGCTTCTAGTGCCCATCCTGCCTGACCTCCATGGCTATCTTGCTGCTCCTGCCCTGCCCCCTTGCCCCCAGCCCTCTGTTTACATGTGCAGACCCCTACTCCCTCCCTCCTGGCTTGTCTGTTCCATTGTAATGCCCCTGATCCGTCCCTCCTGCCCTTTATGGTCTGTTATGCTGCAGCTTTCTCTCCTGTCTGTCCATTATGGTCAGCTAGCTACCATTGCCTCTTGCCCCTCTGTTCTCTGTTGTCCATGTGCATGGTCCTGTCCCCTCCCTCTTGCTTTCTATGGATTGTTGTGCTGCACTCCCGTCCCGCATGCCCTGTGTGGTGTATTGTGCTGCTGCAAACCCTGATGCCTGCCCTGCAGGGTCAGTTTGGTGCACCTCTCCATGTCCCACCTGTCCTCTGTTATCCAAGTCCATGTCCCTACCCCATTTCCTTCCATGATCCAATTTACCATACTTGCGAACATTTTGAACTTGGTAAGAGGGAGATTTTGAAAAAAAACTGGGGTATTGATTTTCCCCTTTGAGTTACATTGAAAAAGAGGAGATTGTAGACAGGAGACAGATCAAATAAAGCCCATTTGAGCTCAAAAACATTGGACGTTTCCTGGCTGAATCGGGTCTGTTGGCATGTATGGTTGTACCACCATTGCCTCTTCCTTCTGCCCACAATGGTCTAATACATTGCCACAGCCTCTCTTGCAAGTCCTGTATTGTTGGTTTGTTGCCCCTGCCCCCCTTTCCACTGCCCTCTATAGTCTGTTGTGCTGCCACGGCCCTTCCTGCCTGCTGAGTGTGGTTAAATTGTCACCTTTGCACCCTCCTACCTGCCTTCAATTTTCAGAGTCCGTGGCCCTGGCCTCTGCCTCTCAACAGTATCCTAATGAACAACTAGATTGCTAACATTCTATATTTATTACAAAAGTGTGGAACGCCTGACGTCATCTTGATGTAATCAAAACTGTAATACCTAGAGCATTTCCTTTAGAAATTACATATATGAGACGGTCTTATTGGCATCAAAATTATGGTTAGTGCTCTAAAAGACTAAAATAAGGACATAATTTGTGAGTTTTCAAATAGCGAGAAAGCACTTTTAAATTCTTTGTTATCTTTATGTTTTTTTATCCAGTTGACCACTTGATTAAATGTTGCACTTAGGGGAGAGGATGTGGTGTTACTTCCAGAACTGCAGACTTTGCAACTGGGGAACCAGGTTGGAGTTTCTGCTTCAGCTCGACATTCTGTGATTCTGGTCAAATCACTTAGTCTCCCCATGTCTACAACCAAAATGAATTTGTTCTTGTGTGATGTAACCAATGCTCATGTAAAGCACTCCAATACCTGACAAGTCTGCACTATATAACACTGCAAAAACACAAAATAATAAGTGTTTTGCACACCTTTGTCATTGGGCTATATTTGGGCTACATCTGGGTGATTTTGGGCTACATTTGGGCTCTTTCGTCTCCGGTGGCCATCTTGGGAGATTTATTTGTTATGAAGTTTCCTAATTTCCTCATGTACTGCAGTCTCCTCAGTAGGAAATGCTTTCAGTTTTTTACTCTGATTCCATCATGAAGGTATTCAGATATGTCACACATTTGCCATAAATTCTGAATGTTAGCACTCTAGTTGCTCATTAGATCACTGTAGTAAAACTACTGTTCACCATGGAAGTCTGCTCCTGGTATTAAAAGTGCATGTTTCAGTCTGCATGTCAGAATTTTTTAATGAAATAGAAGAGGATTTGAGAAGTCACTCAAAATGTGCCCTCATTTTCTTTCTTCAGCATTAATCATAATTTCTATGGCAAAATGAACCCCCTCATTGTGTTCCTTTTAAAATTAAATGTTTTAAGTGTTACCAGTTTATTCCAATCAAGATGGCTTCAGATGTGCCATACTTTTGCCATAATGAAGACAGTAAGCGCTCTAGTTGTTTTTAAGAACACTCTTGGACATTCTGTCATTGGGCTATACTTGGGCTACATCTGGGTGATATTTGGGCTACATTTGGGCTCTTTTGTCTCTGGTGGCCATCTTGGGAGACTTATTTGTTATGAAGTTTCCTAATTTCCTCATTTACTGCAGTCTCCTCAGTAGGAAATACTTTCAGTTTTTTACTTTGATTCCATCAGGAAGGCATTCAGATGTGTCACACATTTGCCATAAATTCAGAATGTTAGCACTCTTTTTGATCATTAGATCACTGTAGTAAAGCTACTGCTCACCAGGGAAAACTGCTGCTGGTATTGAAAGTGCATGTTTCAGTCTGCATGTCAGAATTTTTTAATGAAATAGAAGAGGATATGAGAAGTCACTCAAAATGTGCCCTAATTTTTCTTTCTGCAGCACTAACCATACTTTTTCTGGAAAAATGAACCCCCTCATTTTGTTCCTTTTTGAATTAAATGTTTTAAGAGTTACCACTTTAATCCAAGCAAGATGGCTTCGGGTGTGCCATACGTTTATCATAAGTAGGACTGTTAGCGCTCTAGTTGTTCTTTGGAACACTCTGGGAAGCTGCAGTAGAACACAAAGGAATCAACTGACAGTCTCTGCCCTTGTTGGATGTACATGTTTTACTGAGAATGTCAGACTTCATTCTCACATGACTGAGAAAGATAATGTGAATTTACAGAAAATAAGCTCTCAGTTTAGCTTATAGATCACCTTCCAAACCTCTGTGGGAAAAGCATGAGAAAATATTTTTCTCTCAATCATGATATCCCAGCAGAAGGCTTTTTCACATGGTGAAATCACCTTAGAACATACCACAATTCCTAAAATGAGTATGGTACCATCAACAAATGATTTATAATGTAACTAAAGTCTTAAAACCTTCTATTAACTGCAATGCTTTTTAATGAGGTGCTATCATGTATATTGGTCCCAATATGGCTGCCAACACTTCTTGGATGAAGTGCTGACAGCCAATCAGATCTCAGGATGAGATGTGTGGTTAGGCTCCGCCCACATATAGATATGATTTTACTTTTGATTTTCTCAGGAACTACTGAACAGATTGACACCAGACCTGCAAAAGGCACTTCCCTGAGCTGAGGCCTACCTCTCTGCCAAATTTCAAGTAATTCTGTTCAGCCGTTCGGGCTGTACCTTGGACTAAACGTCCCTATGGACAATTGCATGGGGAAAATGCGTTTTGGGACCCCCCTTTTTCTCGGCCCCCGCTTATATATATATATACATATATATATTATCTACTGGTAGATAGTTATAGTTAGGACCGTGTTTCCATAGGAAATCCGCAACATTCTATTTTGAATAACTTTGGCGCCGATTGACTAATCCTTGTGAAATTTTCAAAATAGGTGGGGCGCTCCGCTCTGCTCATACCCTGAAAGTCTCGGGGGGATTCGTCAAGCGGGGGCTGAGAAAAAGGGGGGGTCCCAAAACATGTTTTCCCCATGCATTTTTCCATAGGAACTTTAGTCCAAGCTACAGCCTGAACGGCTGAACAGAATTACTTGAAATTTGGCAGAGACGTAGTCCTCAGGTCAGGGATGTGCCTTTTGCAGGTCTGGTGTAAATCTGGTCAGTATTTCCTGAGAAAATAGCATTTAAATCAATATATATATCTATAAGCGCGCTCCGAGCGCGTACGGTAAGCTTACCGTACGCGCACGCTGCCGTGCGCGAGCTTAATTCTGATTGGTGGTTACATGACTGTAAACATTCGAATCGGTCGAAATCAGGAAGTGTCGGCCGCCATTTTGTGTGTCTCACACTGATAAACAAAGGTGGAGAACGTGAAAAGGGGGCAACGAAGAGAGTTGCAGACCCCCTAGCGTTTGTCAGGGGGACCAAGAAGGTCCCAAAAGTATGAAAAATACATTTTAAATTTATTTTTTTTAAATCGCGGGGTGCGCGTACGGTAAGCTTACCGTACGCGTACGGCAGAAAAAAAACAATAAAAAAATAGAAGTAAAAATCAAATTTAAGTGTTTAGATATTAGGGGGCTCTAAAAAGAGCTGTTTTGTTTCTGAAGTGTTTTTTTTGTGGTACCTACAAGTAAGTACCGATGCAGAGTCTAAAGTTCAAGAGGAAGACTCTGTTGCCTTCATCAGTGAAATGTACACCGTCTCCTCTATAAATGCCTTGCATGTTGTAACGCAAGTTGTTGTGGTATATAGAACCCATACCATAGTCTCTGAGGAAAGCAGAAATAGATTTGTTGACGTGCTTTCTTGCTTTGTGAATCTGTGGACAAAATTGGTTGGACCAGTTCCACTTTTGCCTTTGGCATATATTAGAATAAACAAAGGCAGATTGAGGAAAAAGCGACATTAATTGCACAAAGGTGTCCTTAACAAGCATTTCCAGACCTACCCCAGTTAAAGTGCCTAGGTCATTTCCACCACAGTGCACAATAATAAGGTTAGGCTGTGGGAGATGTAGAAAGGCTTTCACCAAAGGCATTAATTGGTGCCACTTTAACCCTCTCTGACCAATCCATTTAATGTCTACATTTGGCAAAGCAAGGTCTCTCACCATACCTCTTTATTCTGCATACTTTTCACTCCAGAAGACATAGCTGTGACCTACAATCCACACTGTGAACATCTTTCAAGGAGATCTGGATGCACTCAGGAGGTGTCTTTCAGTAGAATGGCAATATGAAATGAAAGACAGTTGTAAAATTGAGGCATACATATTTTTTTTAAATTAAAATAACTCATTGGCTGATTCAAACCATTTTACAGTTAAAACTAGGCTGTATGTGTACATTTTTAGAAGCATGTTTTGCATTGGTTCAGAAAATGGTGTTCCCACAGAAGATTAATTTGGATTTGCAGTTAGGTTTGACAGGTGAAGCACTCTTGCTCTTTGGAATAGAAACATTGTGTGCTGAACTTCTGACCTCTCTGCTCACACCAGTGTTGCATGAGCTGTTGCTGTGGTAGCAGGCAGAAGTCAAGTTGGGGGAAGGGTTCATTTGGAAAAGGGTTGAAGTTTTCAACCAATAGAAATGTGTGATTTCATTTGAAAAAATGTGGGAAGCACTGAGATTTGTAATTAACATGTATATGTGTGAAAAAAGAGAGGAAACATTGCCATTTACTGGTTCTGGTGAGAGGAGAGAGGTGTAGAGCTCTGAGATTCTGACTCTGATAATCTGCTGTTTGAGTGCCACATTTCTTTCTCAACTAACTAATTTTAAAGGTGAGATATGAGTTTGAGAGGGGATGTATGTGGTGATTTTGATATAAATATTAGAATTGTGATTCTTCTTTTGTATTCTAAAATGTATTATTAAATATTAATACTTTTTTCTTTTTTTTCAGATTGAGAAAGAAAATTTAGGAAAAAATAAACCTTTTTTCTAGCAATTTAAATAAACCATTTATTAATAAATAAGTTATTTTGTTGGTCAGGTAAGTTTGAAATTTCTGTATTTATCACACATTTAGTTTCATGCTCCCTTTTTTTCACTTCTCCTCTCTCTGCTTTTCTCATTTCCGTTGTACTCCCTCAAGGACCTTGTAGGGTGAATAAAAAAATGTTTTGATTTAAAAAAAAAAAAAAAAAATGTGCGTACTGTACCGTAACATTTTGGTTTTTTTTAAAGTTGTGAGGTAAGGTTGGCTCTTAAAAGAGCTGTTGTGTTAATACAGGGACAGGGGAAAGAAAGAATGGGAATATTAACAAGGACCACAGATGTGCTGGTCTATCTTATTGTTTATTAGGGAAATACTGATCTCCTCATGAACAATTAGACCATAACATCTGGAGCACCTCATTTGTACCCTCTGAAATCGAGGGTTCGTTTCCAGAGGAGCAGAAGAGGGTGATGCTCCCACCGCAGACGAAGTGCTCGGCTGAGCTGCCGAAGATGTACTCGGCTGAGCTTCTGCGGGTGTGCTCGGGTGACTTACTGAAGGGTTTGCTTCAGTATGTCGAGCAAAAGTCCTGGGATGTACATCCCTAATGTGTCTCACCATAGTGTGATTACCAAAGGAATACTTCTTCCTTGGATTACCTCTAGATAAGACACGCTCACAAAGTGAGCAGGTGACTAATGGAGCATTTACCTTTTTCTGCCCCTCTGGAAAAGTGAAATACTCCCAAACAAAAGAATTCTTTTGTTTCCTCCTTCTCTGTCTGATGATGCTGTTGCCCTGCTCACTCTCAGAAGAGGACTGCTACTCTGCCATTGTATCCCAAAGACAATTCAGCTCCTTCTCCTAGGGAATCACAAGCAGTAATGAGGGGAATGAGTGTGGTGTAGGAAGATTCTAGAACTGAAAGTAGTTTAAACCAATCAAAAGTGTTGTTTCTTGATCACATGACCAACCATACATGCACGTTAAGCTTACTGAGAGCGTATGGTAAAAGGACGCATGTGCGTACGAAAGACACGTGCATGCGCGCATGTGCATTACAGGCACGCTCGTACACTTCCGCGTAACGTGCGCGTGCACGTATAAAGCATGCGCTTACGCGTCGCGTAAGAAGTACGGACGCATCCGCAAATTGCGTAAGCATGCGCACACGGAGTATAAATATTACTTACGCTCACCGTACATAAAGCGAAGCGTGCGCTTACGGTAAGCTTACCGTACGCGCATGGTAAAAATGTTTTTAAAAAAAAGATAAAGGTTTGTTGAAGATATTAACTATGTTATACAACTATATCTAACCATTTATTTAAAAAACGTGTATCTTTCTATTTTGAAGAATGCATTAAAACCATGAATATATACATAGGTAGCAAAGTGTACAAAGGAAAAAAGAAAAAGAAAAAAAATTATGTAAAAAACGAAGCAAATTCAATGAAAAAAACATAGGTTTCACACACATTATAGTTAGGAATTCGAATTCAAAAAACCATGCAAAAACACAGAAAACCATAGGTTTCACACACGTTATATTTAGGAATTAGCTTTTAAAAAACCTTGCAAATTCACTGAAAAAAGCAAGGTTTCACACACGCTATAGTTAGGAATTAGCATTTAAAAAACCTTGCAAATTCACTGAAAAAACCATAGGTTTCACACACGTTATAGTTAGCTGGACATTTCACTCGAAAAAAACCATTGAAATTCCCCCGTTATAGTTAGTTCAGCTAACTATAACTCGCGCACCCGCAATCCACTGCTGATGACGTCACATATTACATCACTCATGACATGGTCAGTGACATCACTCATGACATCACTGATGACATCTCAAATTTTCAAAACTAATGGGGTGCTCCGTTCAGCTCCTACCCTGAAAGTCTCGGGGTGATTCGTCAAGCGGGCGCCGAGAAAAAGGGGGGGGCCCAAAACGCGTTTTCCCCATGCATTTTTCCATAGGGCCTTTAGACGCAGCTACAGCCCGAACGGCTGAACAGAATTACGTGGAATTTGGCAGAGAGGTAGCCATAAAGTCAAGGAAGTGCCTTTTGTAGGTCTGGTGTAAATCTGTTCAGTATTTCCTGAGAAAATAGCATTTAAAAGCATATCAATATCTATACGCGCAGCGTGCGCGCACTGTGCAAGCCCTGTGCGCGCACGCTGCCGGTTGTTAGATGTCGGTAAACATTCGAATCGGTCGAAACCAGCAAGTGTCGGCCGCCATTTTGTCTCTCGCAGTCTGAAGGGGGTGAAAAACAAAGGTGGAGAACGTGAAAAGGGGGCAGAGTGGACAGTTCCTGACCCCCTAGCCTTGATCAGGGGGTCACAGAAGGACCCCCAAGGGAAAAAAAACAAATTTTGATTTTTTTTCAAAATCGCGAGGTGCGCGCACCCTGCGCGCACTGCGAACCATGGGCGCTCGGTGCGCAAAGCGCACCGAGTGCCCACAGCGCGCGCACGGTGCGCGCACGGTGTAAAACCTGAAAAAAACAAACAAAAAAAAAAACGTACAAATTCACTGAAAAAACTATAGGTTTCACACACGTTATAGTTACGAATTAGTGTTTAAAAAACCTTGCAAATTCACTTAAAAAACCAAAGGTTTCACACATGTTATAGTTAGCTGGACATTTCACTCGTAAAAAACCAATGAAATTCCCCCGTTATAGTTACTGCAGGCAACTATAACTCACGCGACCGCAATCCTCTGCTGATGACGTCAGATATTACATCACTGATGACATATGTGTCTTTCTGAAAAATAAATATTTGTAATATATGTATAGCTAAAGATTACTGGAAGAAGACATGGGTAAATAAGTATCTAAATACAGTGATGTAATATCTGACGTCATCAGCAGAGGATTGCGGTCGCATGAGTTATAGTTGCCTGCAGTAACTATAACGGGGGAATTTCATTGGTTTTTTACGAGTGAAATGTCCAGCTAACTATAACATGTGTGAAACCTATGGTTTTTTAAGTGAATATATATATATATATATTACCTACTGGCGGTCGCCAGTAGGTAGTTATAGTTAGGACCACGTTTCCATAGGAAATCTGCAACATTCTATTTTGAATAACTTTGGCGCCAGTAGATGAATCCTCGCGAATTTTTCAAAATAGGTGGGGCGCTACGCTCCGCTCCTACCCTGAAAGTCTCGGGGGGATTCGTCAAGCGGGGGCTGAGATAAAAGGGGGGTCCCAAAACGCGTTTTTCCCATGCATTTTTCCATAGGACCTTTAGACAGGGCTACAGCCCGAACGGCTGAACAGAATTTAATGAAATTTGGCAGAGAGGTAGTCCCCAGGTCAAGGAAGTGCCTTTTGTAGGTTTGGTGTAAATCTGTTCAGTAGATTCTGAGAAAATAGCCTTTAAATCAATATATATATCTGTGGCAGCTTACGGTGCGCTTACCGTGCGCTTACCGTACATTTTTTTTTTCGGAAAATCGCCGATTACGCTTACCGTACGCGCACGGTAAAAAATTATATAAAAAAAAAACTATCCACATTCTCCCCACCCCGTGTGCAAATGGTGCCCGAAGACTACATTTCACAAAGATGCGCAAAATATGTCCCCCATGTGCGCACGGTGCGCGAAGCGCATCGTGCGTACATGGCCCATCCTGCTTAACGTGGGCACGCGGTGCGCACAGCGCACCGCGTGACCACTGTGCGTGCACGGCACTAACTGCGTAAAGTGGGCGCGCGGTGCGCGAAGCGCACCGCGTGCTCACTGTGCGCGCACGGTGCGCGAAGCGCACCCTGCGCGCACGGAACGAACTGCGTTAACTGGGTGCGCACGCCACGAATGGCGTAAAGTAACTTAGCATTTAATAAACCTTGCAAATTCACTGAAAAAACCATAGGTTTCACACATGTTATAGTTAGCTGGACATTTTACTGATAAAAAACCAATGAAATTCCCCCGTTATAGTTACTGCAGGCAACTATAACTCACGCGACCGCAATCTTCTGCTGATGACATATGTGTCTTTATGAAAAAAAAATATTTGTAATATATGTAAAGCTAAAATTTAATGGAAGAAGACATGGGCAAATAAGTGTCTAAATACAGTATTAGCATCAGCAGAGGATTGCAGTCGCGTGAGTTATAGTTGCCTGCAGTAACTATAACGGGGGAATTTCATTGGTTTTTTATCAGTAAAATGTCCAGCTAACTATAACATGTGTGAAACCTATGGTTTTTTCAGTGAATATATATATATATATACATAGCTGGGCCCTTTACTATTTAAGTGGGAGCTGCTAAGATGCAGCTCCCCATGTGGAAAAGCAATGTGGTTTGGATTTTGAAAGCGAGAGCAGGTTTCCTGCTATCACTTTCAAAACCCAAACCAGAGTTTGCAATGATTGTCATTGCAAACAGCAGTGTGCCGGGGATGGGCACCCTGGGACACTGCAGGAGCCGGCCCTGGGGGTTGCGGTCCCCAAGACCATCACTGGCTCCAGGAGGGGGGTTGCGCAGCCCCCCTCCCAACATTAGCAAAGCCCCAGGGAGGTGGTGGTCCCCGGGGCTCGGGGGTCCGTAACAGACCCCCAAATTTGCATACTTAGTGCCCCAGGGAGGTGGCGGTCCCCGGGGTGTGTGGGGGGCTCGAGCCCCCCCACACAGGTAGTATTTTTTTTTTTTAAACAAGCCCCGGGGGTGGCGGTCACTGGGGCTGCGGTGGGCTTTGAGCCCCCATGCAAATTTGTAAAGAAAGCCCCAGGGGTGGAGGTCCCCGGGGCTATGGGGGGGCTGTGTGCCCCCGCAAATATTTATAGAAAGTCCCGGGGGTGGCGGTCCCCGGGGCCACGGGGGTCCTCCTGTGCCCCCACAAATATTTTTTATAAATGCCCCTGGGACTTGGTCCACCCGGGGGCTAAACAATAACGAAGCGTGGCAGTCCGCGCTTTGTTTTTTTAATTTTTGCGGCCGGATCCACGGATCCTCAGCGCATCTCGCAGGTTTTTAAATAAACAAAATGTTTTTTTAGGCCATAGGGGTCTTTGCGGGACCCTAGGGGGTCAGGGTGTTTTTTTTTACCCTGCCCCCTTTTCTTGTTTTTCGTGTTTGTTTTCCTGTTTTCGTGTGCCTCGCCAACACTTCCTGGTTTGAAGTGTTGACAGCCAATTGGAATGCAGCTCGTGATTGGGAGGGTGCACGGATCCTCTGCGCCTCTAAATATCGAAACTTTTAATTTTATTTTCTCAGCAACTACTGAAGGATTTACACCATTTTTAAAAAGGTGGCTTTCTGAGCCAAGCATTACCTTTTTGCCAAATTTTGAGTAAATCCGTTCAGTAGTTTCGGGTGTATCCGTGCATAAAGTTTCCTATATTTTTTTGAATTTCTCAGCAACTACTGAACGGATTCACACCATTTTAAAAAAAAGGTCTCTTTCTGAACCAAGGGCTACCTTTTTGCCAAATTTGGTGTAATTTCGTTCAGCAGTTCGGGCTGTAGTCGTGTCTAAAGTTTCCTATGGGAATAACATGGAGAAAACGTGTTTTGGGACCCCCCTTTTTTCTTGGCCCCGCTTGGCGAATCACCCGAGACTTTCAGGATAGGAGCTGATCCGAGCAGGACCAGTGTTTTGAAAATTTCGCGAAGATTCGTCAACCGGTGCCAAAGTTATTGGGAAAAGAAAAAATGGTTTTTGAATAGAAACAAGGTCCTAACTATAACTACCTACTGGTGACCGCCATATATATATATATATATACATTGACAGCCTGCCAGCAGGAAACATCAAGGAACAGCATAGCTCGGTATACGCTGAAGAAAGGTTGTTACCTGAAACGCGTCTGGCGTATACCGAGCTATGCTGTTCCTTGATGTTTCCTGCTGGCAGGCTGTCAATGTATTAAAGTGAGCTGAATTCTACCTTCGTGTGGCGTGTCTCTTCAAATGGGTTCCTGTTTTGTTGGATGTAAAGGCGGCCGCAACTGGGTCGCAAAGAGAAGCCCACCGCTGATGGCGGATCAGCAGCGGCACCACGCTGGTGCTGCAGCATTTTGGAACGAAGGTGAAATGGTGCCCTTACAGGGGGGGAGCCAGCTTGTAGCTCCATTTGACAGTCACAAAGCGGGGCAGGCTCCGTCTTGGACTTTTGCAAGATTTACAAGTTTTATTTAGAGACTCCAAGCCATGCACCCACTTGGGTTTACTAGGATTGCACTACATCACCCATAAGGCCATGAGATGGCCACACCCACAAGGACAGGTGCTGGAAGATAAATTGTGCAGTCCTGGCAGCGCTTCTAGTCTTCGTGTAAACTCACCGCCACTGAAAAAAGGTTGTTACCTGAAACGCATCTGGCGTATACCGAGCTATGCTGTTTCTTGATGTTTCCTGCAGGCAGGCTGTCAATGTATTAAAGTGAGCTGAATTCTACCTTGGTGTGGCGTGTCTCTTCAAATGGGTTCCTGTTTTGTTGGATGTAAAGGCGGCCGCAACTCGGTCGCGAAGAGAAGCCCACCGCTGATGGCGGATCAGCAGCGGCACCACGCTGGTGCTGCAGCATTTTGGAACGAAGGTGAAATGGTGCCCTTACAGGGGGGGAGCCAGCTCGTAGCTCCATTTAACAGTCACAAAGCGGGGCAGGCTCCGTCTTGGACTTTTGAGACTCCAAGCCATGCACCCACTTGGGTTTACTAGGATTGCACTACATCACCCATATGGCCATGAGATGGCCACGCCCACAAGGACAGGTGCTGAAGGATAAATTGTGCACTCCTGGCAGCGCTTCTAGTCTTCATGTAAACTCACCGCCACTGAAGAAAGGTTGTTACCTGAAACGCGTCTGGCGTATACCGAGCTATGCTGTTCCTTGATGTTTCCTGCTGGCAGGCTGTCAATGTATTAAAGTGAGCTGAATTCTACCTTCGTGTGGCGTGTCTCTTCAAATGGGTTCCTGTTTTGTTGGATATATATATATATTTTGGAGGATGGGCACAGTGGGTCTGCCTCTGCCAAAACATCTACCAACATGGTATCTGTTGGTGATATTGATGGTTTGGCATCACTGAGGGAATTGGAATTAGGTGAGCGAGTGACTTCAAACCTAAATCCAGGTTCAACCCGATAACACCACATGATAACATTGATACATTCCATGAGGCGGTCCTATGTGACCTCATGAAATTAGGACTGAGGGACAACAACCAGTCTGCAACAAATTTGCCTAAGGACTAACAAGCAGCTTTGGAATCCCTACAGGAAGCCAAGTCCTTTGTCATCAAACCATCGGACAATGGGGGGAATACAGTGCAGTGGGATGTGAAAAAGTACACAGCATAGGCAAGAGACAATTGGACTTTCCTGGTAGTTACAAAAAGACCAATGCTACTCAGAATGGCCTAACGATTGATCTCTTTCACAGTTGGTTGCCAGTTGGCATGAGAGAGGCATCCTAAATATGGATGAATTGTTATTTCTAACTGTCAAAAACCCATGACACCATGTTTTTACATGTTACCGAAGGTACACAAACACAGTACAGAGCCACCGGATAGGCCTATCATATCTACAAAAAATAGTCTCCTTGAGAATGCTTCCATCTATCTTGACCATTTTTTCCCATATGTGTGTAGTCTTCCATTGTACTGCCGGTACAGTATGGATTTTATCTCTTAAATTACTGATATCCCTTGGAAATCAAGCTATATCTTTGCAACAGTAGATGTGGTTTTCCTCTCCATGTGTATAAAGCATGACTTGGGGCTAAAGGCTTGTAGACATTTTTTTAGCGACAGACCACTAGCAACATATGATTACACCATGGTTCTTCTCAGGATGCTACAGTTTTGTCTGGACCACAACTAATTCTTATTTGGCAATCAGTGGTATAAACAGCTCACCAGGACAGCCGTTGGAAGTTGCTTCGCCCAACTTGTATATTCATGGGATGGTGGGAGTAAGAGCACATTTGGTCAGAAAAGTTTGAGGATTATTCACAACACCTGATTTTTTGGACAGGTCATATAAATGAATTTTTTTGATAAGGGATGGTCCACAAAAGAATCTGGGCAGATTTTTGAGTAAGATAACTGAGAATGATCTCAATTTGAAGTTCACAAGCAAAACAGACAAAAGCAGAATAGACTTACTGGACCTCATGGTGGAAGTAAGAGAGGGAACTATACAATACGAACTGCATAGGAAGGCCACTGCAGGAAACATCATTGTGCATGCCCGCAGCTATCAACCCACGAAACTCAAATGGAGCATCCCATATGGCGATTTTCTCAGAGCCAAGAGGACTTGTAGTACTGAACAATCCTATCACATTGAAGAGAAGAGGATGATGGAGAGGTTTTTGAGCAGAGGATACACATACAAAGTGATTGAGGCAGCAGTGAGAAAAGCGAAGGGAGTGGAAAGGAGTATTTTCCTTAAAACAAAACCTAAGGGAGAAGAAGAACAAACAGTGAGACTGATTACTACCTACAACTCCAAATCTGCAGATGTTCAAGCTCTTGTTTAGAAACAATGGCACTTAGTGAAATCGGATTTCACCATTGGTAAGTTAGTCAGTCCCAGTCCGCAGATAACTTATAGGAGATGTAGCTCACTCAAGGACTTGCTGGTGCACTCCTATCAGCATACGGGGTACTCACTTGGAAGCACCTGGTTGAGGGAACTCCCAGGTTTCTATAAGTGTGGTAAGTGCAAAACATACACACAGAGCACAAATGTAAAAATGGCGTCACTACTCAACGGCAGAAAACATAAAATTAGGCATTTCATTAACTGTAATACTGACTTTGTTGTGTATGTTCTGGTCTGTGTCTGTGTCTGTGGCTTATGCTATGTGGGTTGCACCATCTTTCCTGTGAAGAAAAGAGTCTTGGAACATTTGAGAGCAATCAGGAACGATGATGCTTCATACCCCATGGCAAGACGCTGTAACATGCTTCGTGGCCCTAACACTGAAGATCTCAAGATCTCCATTTTTGGCATTGACAGGGTACCAGCACATATGAGAGGGGAGATAGGGAATGAGCGCTGAGGAGATTAGTCGGAATACATCATACTTTCACACGGTAAACAGTCAGGGGGCCTCAACCAGGATGAGGAGCTCCATGTGCACTTGGGTTGAGCTACGACTCTCCTTCTCTAGTGTTCCTCGGGACATCCTGTAGAGTTCCTTCACAATCCATTACACTTCTTGGTGGTGTTTCTTTTCTTAAGTATGTATTATCCACATTGTTTCAGGCAATTCATCCTTTTTCCTCTTTTTCCAATGGTTGCTACTTAATGTATGTTTTTTTTCATAGCACTTCATGAGTGACCGTATGCTATCTGGTGGGCTCTTAAATGTGGTCACTTGACCCAATAAATAGTTGGCGCTTTTGGCTGCACGTCAATTGACCATTTCTGAACAACACATGGGGTGTTGTTTGCTATATATCCCAGTAACTTGTAATGTAGAGCTGCTGTGAGTTGTGATATGACACTGGCCATGTGCAAGATGAAATTTGTGTTATTTGATATATTTCGTATTGATTAATCTATATTCAAATCATGAGTAACCCTGGAATTTCCGGCACCCTTAAAACAATATGTTGCTCTCTACTGAAGAAGGACAATTATCATAAAAACACATGTCTAGAGATAATTAGCACTGGCTGCACCAACAAGTCGTGAAAAACTAACTATCACTGAAGTAAGTGTTATCATGCACTGCATTTACCATAATACACTGAAGCAAACTGAGTGCTGTGATGTGAGGCAGGGTGCTCCCACCCTCTTTTTGTTTGAAAAGGCTACCTTGAGCTAATGAACTCTGGTTGATGCACCTGTGCGTAGTGAGTAATACAGAGACCTGAGAAGACTTTGGGCGGTATCTCCAGCACGCCCCAAATAGTGTGTTGCTCTCCACTGAAATAGGACAATCATCCTAAAACAAGGTTTGTACCTCTTTTGTGGCGCATACATGACATAAAATGCTAGTAGATCTTTACAAAGCCAAGCAAGGGCCAACTTGCTCAGCCTTGCGTGGGTTTGTAAAAAATATGTAACACACTTAAGCGACTTGATCTGCATAGCATTACATTTTATTCTGAGAGGTGTCACATGGGTGGAACATGGACGTTCCCATGCATACACCCATGGATCTCACACCTCCGAGAGGATGATGTAATAGGGATAAAAAAAATTTTTTAGCCTTGTTATTTCCTCTTCTATGCGCACTGCAATCTGCAGTACACATAGAAAGAGGAAAATACCTCGAGAGAACTTTTTTGTACAGGAAGGTATCCCTTCTTGCATTAAAACAATTCTTCTTGTAATGCAGGAACCTTTGCCCTGTGGTGCAAGGGTGCCTGCAGTGGCGCTAGGCTGCCTGAAGTGTGTCAGCACTATGAGAGAGCAGACGTGTGCCATATCTTAGTGGAAGTGGTGCATTTCTGCTCTCTCCCTTTCATGCAGCGCAGCAAGTTGCCTTGCTACACTGTGTTGCATGAAAGGTTTGTAAAACTGGCCCTATCTGTGTAAATTTTTACGATGCATTGGGAATGTTGATGAAACCCCATAATAGTATGGCTTTATCGTTTTTCTTAATTATTTATAATGACCACCCTCATCTTGCCTTGTCCATGATCACGCGAATATTCCTAACAATATAACTTTGCTTTTTTAATATTATTTCTAGTTTTTCCTAAAGTGCTATTTGTCTCTATTTGTTTACTTCAGAGAACTACATGAAATACAGAAAGGGAAAAGGGATACATTTAAATCAAAGAAGGAAGGATTCCAGTCTTATTTTGTTCTGTTAGTACACCTAGGGGTGGGTTTCTTGCTGATTCAGATAATAGGTTCCATTTGGAAGAACAAATGTTCAGACATCCCATTTTTAACAATCTTCACTTTCGCCTACAGATGTCATCTTTTGTATTTTTAAGTTGAACCTATTAGCGGAAAGGGTTTCATAGTTGTAGTGGTGCAGTTCAGAACACAAAACCTCCTCCTGCTCCCACGGACGGAATGACTCCTTAGTCACATGCACATACACACTTAACACGCTGGTGGGGCCCATAACACCAACATTCATTCTCATCAAACTATCCGTGTCTTACAGAGGAGGGATATCCTGATTCCGAACTACAGCTATTCACTTTGGATAGAGGGAACACATCTATTTATTTACTCTAAAAATCCCTCCATCCGGAGGTCGAACAGATCATTTAGTTGATTTGGAATTTTGATGGAAACACTTTAACCCTCATTTTAATCAATAAAATATTACAAGAAATAATCACCCGACACAGTTTTCAAATAATGATTTTCTTTATCTAATTAATTTGCAAGTTAAATCCTAACAATGTCATATTACCTTTTGTCATATTTACCTATTCTGGCTATTTGTCGTTTTCTAAGTCAGCACCAGTCCTCAGAAAGATTATCAGTATTCTAACGTCCCGTCCTCTTCTGTCAGCATGGGGTGTCACATAGAGTAGCATCGATCAGGGTGCGTCTCAAGCTCCTGGGGTCGTAACTAACTTTTCCTCTCTAGACTACTAATATTTATACCAAATTTACATATGATAGTATCATTTTTCTTTATTTCCAGGCCGCTGATTGGCTGAATTCAGCCCCGTCCCACTACTTTAAGAAACATTCTCAAATTTTTACATGCGGATGATGAATAAACTAGGCACATGGGAAAAGCTGTTCCCAGGTCAGGAAAGTATCAGTCTATTGTGAATAGGTGGCTTTTGGTTCCCAGATGGCAACGTTTGCTCCATGTTCAGGGACATTGGCATCTCGCCCAGAGTAGTCTTCATGGACCTGGTTCGGAAGTTCATGGAAAGTCCACGACGAAGTCAGTGCAGGCGCCTTCCTTCATTGCTTAATGTATGAAATCATGTACTTTAGTGAGGATTCAGTCGGCAGCCATCTTTTAGTAGGCCAAAATAGTCAACTTAAGTAAAAGAAACACAAAATCGTAATTAATACATAGAAATGAATAAAACAGTGTTATTCCTGTACTAATACCCTTATGTGTATGCATTTATCTAGCCATATGCACCATTTAGAAGCCGTTAATGCTGGTTTATTTAAGCATAAATCACGTTAACATTGCTTAAGCCAACATATAATTTTTTTAATATGCGTACAACTTAGTTCACTTATTATTTTAGCCATGCAAATGCATTCCCACGTGTATTCTTTTGGTTAATAAGGTTGATTAGTTTAATGTCACAACAATTCATTATTCATTAAAATTAATATTTAATCATTTTAATATGACAAACATAAATGGATTGGGTATACACATTTTTTTTATTTTACCCGCTCCATCAGTAGACCCTGGGCGGGTATGGTGGTGCAACCGGTGAAGTCGCACCTAACCCTCACCTTGGGGTGGGGGGTGATTTGGAAATTACTTACGGGTTTGCAAGTACAGGCAACAGTAAAAGTTAACTCAGGTAATTAATGTTCCTACAAGAAAGACATGCACACATGAAAAGAGGAAAACATGAGTTGAGATAAACATATTTCTCCTTGTTACGTCTCACTTCAGGAGGCATACAGATTTGATGCTTCCCCAGGTTTACATCACTTCGGAAATCTGCAGCAGCATTAAATTCCAAGGGGGTTGCATGGGAAAGCCCAGTGCAACTCTCATGAATGCCTCCCGGGATTTGCGCTGCATCACCTTATTCAAGATCTTTGAGGCCACTTAAAGCCACACAGGGTGACCTTGTGTGGCTTCAAAAATCTTTTTGAGAGCCCTGCTTCATGCATGCACCACTTTACACAGTGCAAATTTGACATATGGCTCTCATAAATAAGCCCCCTTGTTTCTGTAGAACACCAGCACTCTCAGTTTTTGTGTCAATGCAGGATGTAAAGCATGAAGAAAAATTGAATCACAAAAGCCATCCACCATTAGTGTGAATATTTCTGTATAACAATTTGTTATTGCAGTAGCTTTAACATACCTATGTTAACTTTGTTTGTATTATGTTCTTGACATGATTGAATATCAGAAAATATTAATACAATGCATCTTGCCTTACAAAGAATACAGGACATGCCTTCTTAGCATGTATGTAATCAAATAGGTAATTTCAAGGTTGATTGTGTAATTGTAGACTGATATTTTGTAAAGTAGTTATTGATATATCAACTGTTGCCTTCCCATCCTGCTGAGCTTAAGCCTAATAAGCCTAATACATTTAACTTGACTTGATTTGGTTTATAGAGCTCTGAGTGACTTGGGGCTAAAAGTGAATGTTTGGGGTAGTCCACAATTAAAAAGTGGAGAATAGGTGGATTTTAAGTAGTTTGCAGAAAGAAGCTGTTCCTCTAGTTAATTAGGCATCCTGAGATGAAGTGGAAGGATATTCCACTCCTTAATCACCGTTACCAAAAAAGGTTCTGCCACCAAGCCTTGTACTTTGGAAACATGGCACTGTGAATAAATAAGTGCAAGAAGATCGCAAAGCTATTTCAGAAAATAAAAAGTGAAAAATATCCTAAGATAGAATGGAGCAAAGTGAAAGATGGAACCATGTCAAGGGGTCGTACTGGAATGGCAAACCACACAGGAGCAGAATGACGCAACCTTCCAATGCCCTTCTCAGAACTCCCCCCGCTAGGTTTTTAAATTAAAAGGGGATGGGACAGAGAAAAGACAGCTCCAAAACTCAGCAGTTCTGCTTGGTCTTCCTTCTTCCTCTTGTAGTTTTAGCTATAAACATTACATTAGTCAGATATGCTTAATTACCTTAAACTTACTTGTATTCTGTATATAAGATAACTTATCTCAGCAGAAAGTGGTTTGGGGCTTGCCGCTCTTCTTACTTCTCTCAAATGTTGAGTATGTTCTCAGAGAAGCCTTTACTCTAATCACCTGTTCTTATCTTCACAGGAATTCTACCTCAATCTCTGCTCTGTCTAAACATGAGAAAACAAGGTAAGTAGATATTCTTTTCTGTGAGCTGTAAGGTTTGTTTTCCCCTCTCTTTTTTCCCCTACGGAATACTCACTAGACAAGTGAATGAGTTGTTTTGTTATTGGAGTCTGAATGGTTGAGTAGCTCCTTAAATGTTGACTTTTCCTATCAGGAATGCTCCAACCATAATTTTATTTCATATGGGGGAAAAATGGTGTTGTAACGTTTATAATTTCCCAGCCAATTGAGTAGGTACTGACAACTTGTTTATATGCGGAAACAAACGAGACACCCGCTATTTATTAGTTGCCTTCTTCGTGATTTATGCGAAGCGAATGATTAAGTGCTCGCGTTCGCTCTTGCCCATTCTTGAATCAATGTGTCTCTCAAGGAGAAGAGACGCGTTTATTATTGCCGGCAAGATTTCCCGTCACTGAGTTTATCGCGCGCACGAAGAGGAACGTGCGTGCGTCTTTATTTACATTTCCTTCCGAACAAGCGGCACGAAGGAACAATGACCGCTTGTTCTTGAAATTCGAACTGTAATAATCACTAACAGAGAAACGTTTCATTAACGCGGAGAGAGGAATGAACTCGCCCGCGTTCTCTAAATTCAGCCTTTTCCTCAGATTTAAACAGTTTAAATTTTGCTTAATTATTGTGTTTATTTCGTTCTCCCACACTAATTTATTCCTGCAGTTAGGGGGAGATAATCGTAAATCTGAATTACTTCCCAAACAGAGTTTTATTAATAGACTCTTAGTGGATACTTAAGTTATTCCTAGATTTTGACACTAACCTTAATCTGTAATACCGACAAAACTAACCCCGAGAATTCCGTCACTACCCTGACTAACTTTCACGACGCAAAAGAAACAGGTGCTGCTCCTGAAGAATCTTCGGTGAAGTGCGCAGTAGAATGTTAGAGCACACCTGTTATTCACTGCAAGACTAGACTGCTAAACAGCGATATGCTGTTGCAGTGTCAGGATGTTGACGGCCATGTTGGAGTTTCTACGGTGCCAACTAGCACTCCAACTCAAGGGATTAACTGCTCCTTTTCTTTGTAATGAAAGAATAGAAGCTACGGAGGAAGTAGGAGGAGGAAACCTCCCGTGATTCCTGGCAAACCATTGTGAAGCCTTAAGATGAATAATAATGTGGATATGGTTATTTAACCCCAAAATCAGCCAGGCACCAGCATTTTGGATATGTTGGTTCCATCGATTAAATCATAAGAGAGATAAAAATAAGAAGAGAATTGTCCAGGCAATAAGTATCTACCAGTACTAGGTCTTTCCGACAAAAGCCAGGTAAAATGTCAGGGTCTTCTTATAAATTCTAAGGCTAGTGAAAGATTGTTAATGTGGACGCTGGAGGACAGACACATGTCAAAAGGGACCCCTAAGTGATAGCATAATCATCAGGTAGTGCAGGAACATGCAAAGTTTGTAAATACAGCTAAAATGTTCTTTATATCAGATGTATTCCTGGTTAATTACACTCAATCAATATACTGTAAAATACAATATGTAACAAAAAATGACTCAACATTTCTATGACCAGAAGATTCAACCTCCTCTATTTTAGTTTTTAATGTACTGGCATCTGACCAATTTTACTGGTCTACTGTCCTGTAAATAGGTCATCCAAGGTTGAGAAAAATACAGTACTTTGCCCAGTCGGTCACCTTTAGCAGCCACTAACAATTGGTATTCAAGAATGTTTGTTTGTTTGAGGATGTCAGTTGGGTTGTGAGATCTATTGTAGCATCATTTACCAGATGGCCCCTTTAATATGCACCAATAATCGCAGTCTCTTTTCCGGTTTTATTTCTACAAAAGCCTTCAACTCCTATAATAATTTAATGTGTTAAATCAATGGGTTAATATGCATCAGAATGCACAATTTACAACAAAATATTTCCTGAAATTTCCTTCAGGAGAACTCCAGATTCTACATTAAAAAATGTACTGTTTTTTTTAAACCATATAAGCATCTACTTAATATTACTGTCTCATGGTTCTATTAGCCAGTTATCTGAAAGTGTGCTATAAGTCCTTTAGGAAAGTCCAATACCACAGATGTCTCTAAATCGTATTTAGGGTTGGTCAATGCTCGTGGCCCACGGTGCTCCATTTACTCTAACCTTTTGCAAAACTTCCTCAGACAGACTTTCAAGTACCCTCTACCCCAGTAAAGTCATTTACAAATTGTATCAATTTCTGAGCAACGACACTAGCCCATCACATTTTAAAACAATTGATTAATCAATATTTTCTGAAATCGAATTTGTATGCAAAAAATGTCTTAGCCTTTTCTCTCTTCTGTTAAGTTAGCCACTAATTTACAATCAATTCAGACTATTGCCACGATCTTGTTGTGCAATAAAATTCTGCATTCATAATAGCTTGTTCTATTGTTTGCCTTGGATAGAGATTCAATCACCCAAACCCTCAGAAATAAGGTAATTACATTAATTCCATGATCTATACAGCTAGGCCATGTGCTTAAAAAATCAAATTTTACTAGTGAATTACTAACAACTCTTTGTGTGAGAACTCCTGCATACCGCTATAAGGTCTTTTAAACCTATCCAAATCTGACAATGTTTTTTTGATCACTATGTTTTGAAATTCACCTTTGTTGCAAACCTTTTAATATGGGAAATTCTAATTCTATGTCCCCTGTGCCACACACAGTATATGAAGCTCAATATAAAAATATCACACTGATTCAGATTTTGCAAATCCTGCAAGTATGTGGTGATCTAGGCTGTGGTATGCTGCTCATTGTGTTAGGGCTCTAAACCGCATATGTGCATTGTGATTATGGTCCTTGTTGCGAGGAGTTGTAAAGCGCTCATTTACCCAAAGGTATCTTGGCACTTTATATTCAGGGAGCAATGTTCTTTTTTTAATATTTCAAATTGTTTTTATTGATTTTACAAAAAGAATAATACAAAATAATTACACAGTGAAAGTAAACTAAATAACAATATTATTAACATATGAGGAAATCAAGGAAAAATTATAAAAGAAGAAAAAGAAAGCAAATAATCCAGGTGCTATGTAATAGGAAATGCAGTTATGTTGAAGAGGCATCAGAAGACTATGAATATCACAGACTACAAACTAGTTATGATACATTGCAGACAACCCTTGGAGGGCTATGAATAACACAATCTATGTATAATCCGTGACACATTACAAGCGTATGGGAGAGGACATAGTAAATTCACAACAAAGGATGCTAAGTATGTGTAATGGAGTGTATTGGCATGCATGGCGTGTCAAATGTGAAGGGAAAGGCATTAAGAGACCTCCAGAGTTTCCTATGTGGAGTGTGCCATGGAGAGGAATGCAAAGAGATGTTATCCGCCTCTCTGGAGGAAAGACAACCATTCCTGCCATATTCGGAAGGAGACTTCTTTGGAGTTCTTCCATTTATTAAGCACAACTTTCCAGGCCAGTTTAAGCATGAGGTCTAGCAAGTAGCGATCATTTACATCTGGAAGCATTGGGTCCAGGAAGCCCCGCAGGATGTAGGAAAATTCCCTTGGGGGGGTTGATGTTAAATGTTTTGTTTATACACTCGTATATTTTGTCCCAATAAGTTTGTAGGATGGGGCAGTGGACGAGCATATGGGAAAGGTCGCCGACATGTGTGTTGCAGTTCCAGCAAGTAGGGCTCTGGTTAAGTTTGAGTTTAAAAATCCTTTCAGGGGTCCAGTATGTCCTATTTATTAGCTTAAGTTTTGTTTGGGATAATACTGGTGATATTTTATTAGAGAAGGGAGTTATGTGTATCTTATCCCAGTCAAAGGGAATTTCTCTGGAGTTAGTTTCAGATTCCCATTTTATCTCACTTTTTAGCTGTGATGTCCGGGGTTTACGAGATAAGAGATTGTACATTTTAGAAACAATGTGTCCTGACTTTATCAGTTGTAGCATCCTTGTGAGGATCGAAGGGTCATTAGGTTTTATGGAACGCAGCGTGAGTTGTGACTTACGCTTAAGAAACTTGTAAAAATCTAAGAAATCTAAAGCAAATCGTGTTTGGAGGTCCGAAAAAGGCAAGGGGAGTTTCCCTGTGAAAAGGCCTTTGAATAGGTTTACGCCAGTGTGCGACCATTTTTCCCAGAAAAGCATCTTATCATCAGGAAGCAATGTTCTTATTGTGTCTGCAACTACCTTAGAGAACCAAGGGCTTTCTTAAACAGCCAGGTTTTCAAAGCTTTTCTGAAAGATGCGTGGGAGGTTTTGGTTTGGATAGATGTTGAATGTCTTCATGGTGGGTACTGCAAATTTGCAACCTCCTATTCTGATTTTCTAATATCTTAGTACCACTAAAACATTGGCCGCAGAAGAGTGTAAGACCTTGGTAGGGGTGCATTCAGAGATATGCCAATTAAGAAACTGTGGAGCCGAGCCATAGATAGCCTTATAAACTAAACAGCGTGAGAAAATTGGATTTGTTGTTTTATTGGCAACTAATGCAGCTGTTGTAGTAACTGGAATGTGTGTGATCTATGAAGAGCCTTCAAACCATCCTGGCTGCAGCATTCTAAAATATTAGAATATCGCAGTCTGGCAGACCAAAATAAATGCTACTGGCATAATCAATTCTTCCTCAGATTTTTGTCGCTATGATGGATTTCACAGCTTTGGTGGAAAGATAAGGAGTAAGCGTCTTTGTTGTCCGGAGTATAGCAATTTCTGTCACTTTTTTTATTTGTGGCCTCATAGAGTGTTTGTGATCAATATTATACTCATGCTTTTTGCCGCCAAGTTAAGTGTGGGTTAATCCCATTTCCGAGTGACCATTTAAGAGAACAGCTTCTGTCTTGTCAGCGTTAAAATTTTGGTCGTTTTTCTTCATCTACCCATATATAAAACACTTAGAGCCATATGTAGGTAGTTAAATACCGGTTGGTAACGGCCAAAATTCGGTAAATATCCCGTTACCGACCGGTATTTAGGCAATTGAGATGTAGGAGTCCAAAAAGAAGGATTCTGTAATTATGACTCGGTAAATACCGATTCATCTTTACCGAATTCTAAATTACCGATTCATATTTACCGAATTCATATTTACCGATTCGGTAAATATGAAATGGTAAAAAGAGAAAGGAGATATAGGTAAATTCGGTATTACCGAATTCATGAAATTCGGTATTTAAGAGTCAGTAATTAACACTGAGTGAAAGCAGGTGGTAATCAGCCACAGTGCATATAAGCAATCCCAAAATGCAACAGCGTGGACACCATGGCGGCTCTGTATGTGATTGCAAGGCGCCTACGTCTACAGGCAGCAGGTCTGAGGATTTGGAGACGGGAGGAACGCATTTACAGACAGCGCATCACACTCTTTCAACAGACTGAGGCTGAGATACATGAAAGGTACAGGCTACACCCCCAAACCATCATGGACCTGATAAGGGACCTGCACCCACTCCTGGACGATCCAACAACAAGGGGGGATGCCATACCACCACACGTGCAGGTGCTCTGTAGCCTACATCTACTCGCACCTGGCAGTTACCAGGGGGTGATAGCTGCGGTAGGCAGGGTATCCCAGAGTTGCCTGTCCCGTTTCTTCAGGAAGTTCCTGGATGCCATGATGCAGAGAATGCAACACTACATTAGCTTCCCAAACACACAGGCTGAACTGCTGAAAACAAAGACAGACTTTTACCAGATGGCACAGTTCCCGCATGTCATAGGCTGTATTGATGGCACACACATTCCATTCTGCCCACCAGCAGCCACTGAGCACATCTACAGGAACAGCAAGTCCACCCACTCCATAAATGTGCAGGTAATCTGCGATGCAGGCAACATAATCACTGATATTGTAGCTAAGTTTCCTGGGAGCACCCACGACTCCTACATCGACTCCTACATCTTCCAGAACAGTGGGATCTACACACGCCTTGTTGCCGGAGAATTTGGAGAAGGATACCTGCTAGGTAAATCACTGTGACACTCCCTAATACTTACTGCATATGAATGTGTATTGAGGTATGTGACTAATGATACTCTCGTACTCACCTAGGCAATAGTGCATATGCCGTGCGGTCATTCATCCTCACTCCCTACCTACACCCTTCAACCCTGAGTGAGATACGATATAATGTGGCACACAAATCAACACGCAACGTGGTGGAGCGCACGTTTGGACTATTGAAAAGCAGGTTCTGCTGCCTCCACAAAAGCGGAGGCGCACGCCAGTACACACCCATCATCTGCTGCAAGATCATTGCCACTTGTGCAATGCTGCACAACCTTGCCACAAAGACAGGTACAGAGGTGGAAATAACAGATTTTGAGGACAATGATGATGAGTTTGCACAGCCAGAGCCCAACGCAGCAGGAGTGGCAGCAGCACCAGATGGGAGAGTGAGACGGGCAGAGATCACATGCAACTACTTCTAAGTAAGTAAGGGGACACAGCCAGTAGTTGGATGCTATGACGTAGTTTTAATTATCCGGCACTACGCCACAAAACAACGGCAAAACTGGCCTAACAAATTGGTGACATCCCTAGTTGGAAGTCAAGGGTTCCTTCACCCAACTGTGTCCTGTGATTGTGTGCTGCATCAGTGTCTGCGCCCACGCACTACAGTGTGGGATGCCAGTGATTGAGTGTCCTCACTGGCTGTGGAACCAGTGGCAGCCCCATGCCGTCTGATGCTCCTCCGTGTGTCTGTGACAGGGGGGGTAATGCTGCTCCTACTGGTGGTGCCTCGCTGTCCCCTGCATCCACAGCACCAGTGGTGGCAGAGTGGCTTGTAAGCAGCACCTCAAGTGCACTAGTCACCCTCACCAGCCCCCTGGAAACATCATTGCTGCAGTTGCCAAGGCCCTCCTGCATTGCCACGGAGCGCCTGCAGAGCAGAGAAGTGGCAGTTGCTAGGCGGTTCACTGCCCTTGTGTGGCGATCAAGTTTCTGCCTCTCCCGTCGCCGTGTTGCTATGTCCTCATCGATTTTTGTGCACAGCAGCATGACGGACTGGGACATGTCCCGCATGCCCGCAGCCATCTCCCTCATGCCCTCAGCCATTGAGCTTATGCCCCTGTCAATGTTGTCCATTGTGTCATTGAGGCCCTTCATTTGGCGCTAGAGAGACTGGATTGCCTTGTAGGAGCTGCACCTTCACCATGGTGGCCTCCAGCCCTAAGAATACACCATGGCTCTCACCCTCTGGAGGTGGACTGGCACCTGTGTGTGCTCCCTCAGAGGTGGAGGGCAAACCGGCATTGCTTCCATCCAGTGGCACAGTGGATGTTTCCTCCCCCCTCGAGTCTTCTGATGAGGACTCTGACACATGCAGTCTGGCAACTGCACGCTTCCTAGACCTGACCAATGCAGGTGGTGTTGATGTGGGTGAGGCCAGCTGGAGTGGCAAGGCTGGATGTGGTGGCGACGCTGGCTGTGGTGGCGTGGCTGGCTGTGGTGCTGATGCTGGCTGTGGTGCTGTTGTCTGCCCAGCACTCGTGGTGGCCTTCTCTGTGATGTCCTTCTGGGGTGCCCTCTCTCCCTTCTCCTGAGCAGTCCTGCGCAAAGTATCGCCTGTGGACAGAAATTCAACATCAGCTCAGTGTACCTGCAGCCCTGCATTGCTAACATCATAATAAATTTCTGCATCACTATCTCATTGTCCTCTGCCTTCTTCTCGCTTATGTCTGTCACATGCCTTATCGTTCTGTGTGAATCTTGTCATGATAGGGGTTTCACAGACTACATCTCCCATAATGCATTGCTGGTATGCACAAACACCTGTACTGGAATGGGATTCACATTGCCCAATTGGGGATTTGGGATAGGGGAAGGGGGGGCACAATGCTGTGCATGCGTCTTACCTTGTTTGGTAGCAGCTCTGGCAGAGCTGTCCGCATCCCCAATCCCAACAACACTTTTGGGCTCAATCGTGGACTCCACGAGCTCCTCCAGTTCAGTCAGGGCAGGTGCCCTGTTCCTTTCTCCTCCTGTCCGGCTGGCCTCTTTCTTCAGATCAGCCATCTTCCTCTTTGTGATGATACGGATGTCGTACCACTTCTTCTTCAGCACATCAATGTCCCGGGGGGTCACTCCGATGGCATTTACCTGCGCCTGGATTCCAAGCCAGATCCTTCTCTTCTCTGATTCAGCCACTTGCAGGGACTGCTTTCCAAACAGCTTATTGTGCTGCTTCACCACCTCCTCCACAAGTACCTGCAGTTCCTTTGGACTGAATTTGAGTTTCCTCTTCCTTTCCCCTCCATCTCTCTCTGTGTCCTGGCTGGCCATTGTGTCAGATTTCCTGTGAAAGTTCAGCCACTGGCTTTGTTGCTCTCCTCTGCACTCCCAGCCTCTCCAGAGTCTGCTGATTGTGTGCACCTGCCTGGGTGTGGCCACTTCCTGGTTGGGTGGGATGTGGTTTGCACAGGATTGGCTGATTCCTCAATTGCTGTTCATTTGAATTACCGATTCGGTAAATTCCGATTCGGTATTTACCGAATCAGTAAATACCTAAGCGGTATTTACCCATTTGGTAAATACCGGTTCGTAAACTCCGGTCGGTATTGTAGAATCGGTAACATTTACCGAATTTTACTGAATCGGTAAGTGTTACCGAAAAATTAGGTACATAGCAAATACCGATTTCTAAATACCGATTCGGTAAAATTCGGTATTTAGGAATCGGTATTTCTAGGCTACCTACATATGGCCCATAGAGTCTTGACATCCGTGTTGACTCCTCATTCTCCAGAGCCATCATAATCTGGGAATCATCTGCATAATTACAGTTGCGACACCCACTGCTGTCTAGTTCCATTATCAGCGGCTGTATATAGATGTTAAATAGGTGAGTTGAGAGAGTGTAACCTTGGGGAACTCCACAAGTGACTCTGACCTCAGGGGCTGTAAATGGAGCCATATCACCTGCTTAAGTTCCATCACTAATGAAGGGTTTAAGCCATGTATATGCAGCATCTGAAATCCCGGCAGACCTGACATGGCAGAGTAGGATCTCATGATCAACAGTTTCAAAGGATGCTGACAGATAGAGCAATAGTAAGACTATGATTTATCTTTGTCCAGTTCTTTCCTCAAATCGTCAATAGCTTAGATCATTACTGTTTCAGTGTTGTGTTTAGAACAGAACCCTGTTAGTTGAGGATTTAAGATTTTTGAGAACTGCAAATGAGTGCTACCTGTGATCACAGAATTGCAGCACAGTAAGGCAACACAGATATTTGTCTGTTGTTTTAAAATATAACAGGTTTTTCCAGTCATGAAACAACTGCAGCTTTCTTGAACATGTCAGGGACACTACTGGACTGTCGAGACATATGTGTTAGGGAGCTACGGTGCTCTGTTAAGACTGGGGCTAAGGACACCTTAATTCTAGGGGAACATGGATAATTAGGTGACCTGATTTTACTTGTCCCTCAATCATAATAATGAGTCTTCCTTCAGCAGGAAGAATTTATCTAATATGATCATATTCACCATCTCCTCTGTCGTGCCCATTTGTCTGACTTGAGTACTATCTTGCTGTGGATGTGAGAATTTATCTCCTACAATCACATTCTCCATCTCCCTTACCATATCCATGTGTCTAACTTGAGGACTATCTGCCACAGATTCTTTGATCAGACAGATCTTATCAATAAGAAATATATTTAGCTCATTTCAGCGAACCTGCAAAATAGTTGCCGCTAGTTTCACCCTATCTAATGAGAAAAGTTAATACGTGATTTTAAATATAACCCTTTGAGTATTGTGAGATTCTCAAATCATTTTGGAGAAATAATTCTGTTTGGCTTTATTGACCTATTTTTTATAATTCAATAGGGCCTTCTTGTATTTGTCATTGCAGTCCAATGTGTAATGTACTCGCCACATTCATTCCAATTGTCTTAACTCCAGCTTAGCTTCCATTAGATCCTGGGACAACCAGATCTACTAAAGTGTTCTCTCTGAGGGACCATTCTCTACCCTGACTCATTCAGCCAATCATAAAAAAATAACTAGATGTCTTCATTTATTTCTTTTATAGAAACGGGCTTAGTTTTCTTACAAATTTTTTCCGTATCCATTTTATCTCGTTCTCTGAAAGTTTTAGCCACCTATGTTTAAATCATCATGGTATCAGTGGTGGCAAAATCAAATTGAATGAGGTGGCGGTCAGACCATTGACATGAATTGATAATTCAGTTCTTCAATTCACAATCAAAGATCCTTACTTGACCCAAGGTATGTCCCTTTCGGTGGATGGGTTTATTTAGATGTTACTTGAAACCCAGAGAATTCTTGAACTCCATAAACTGTGAGCCTTTTTCTGAGGACTCATTGTGCTCTGCCCAGTAATTGAAATCACCTTTGATACTTAGTTAGCTCTGGTTAATCAGCAAAGAGCAGGCCAATTCATAGAAAAGTGTAACCAATATAATGAGGGGGTGATATGCCACCAGAAACGTAAAACCTGTTTCCTCACATTAAAGTTAAATGATAATCGCTCAGTAGCAGTAATTTGTTCATCCAAGCTTCTATACTTGTTTCATAACAGCTGCTGCTCCACGCCCTAGTTTGCCTTCTAAGCGATGTGCATTTAATAGAGTAGCCATCTGGCAAGGCCTCCAAATTTGACACTCTCGATGTGTCGATGAGCCAGGTTTCTGTAAACAATAATAAATTAGGTTCTCAGTTCTTGGGAAACATGGCGGCAGCTAGGTGAGCTGTCGCGGTGCTCTGACCTGAGTTCCTGTCTGTGTGTGTGGGCGTCTGCCCACAGTGAGGCAGGTGAGAGAGTGAGCGTTCAGCAGTCCTGCGGGTCTGTGGATCCGGTCTTGCTCGTCAGTATTTGGCATCCGAGTACCTCGAGTGCCTCGGCCGTCGGTGTCAGATGTGCGGAGACGAGGAGTGCCTTTTCGGCCCGGGGGCCATTGCTGGTGCTGTTGGCCCACGCAGTGATTTCGCTGGAGATTCTGCCACCGGGTGTTCAGCTGTGCTCACTCCTCCCTCCAATTCCAAGCCGTCTGTAACAGGGAGGCAGCCAGGTTTGCTGTTCGATTTCCGAGGTCCGTGGAAGGCTGTTCCCACATTGCAGCTTTGGAGTTTGTCTGCGCTGGAGCTCCGTCGCGGTAGGAAGATCCGCAGACTTCTATTGGGTCCTCGACGAGGTTTGGAGGGAACCTGCTCCGACATCTCCTTGGTACCTGGAAGGAGGTGTAGGGGGGGTGTGGAGGAGGAGAAGGACACAAGGGAGGCTCGGAGGTGTGTAAAGTCCGGCGCAGAGGTCACTGCGGAGACGGTAGAAACATCACAGGGAGCCCGCGGTAGGTTGGGGAGTCCGGAGGTACAAAGCATAACATCTGTAACACCCGCACCTGTGAATCTGGAGGCCCCTGACACCAGCCCTATCCCCGGTCTGTCACTTCCTCCGCAAAGCATCACTAAAGCGGGTACCCCAACTACAAATTTAAAGCATAAAGTCAGAAGAAGGGGGAGAGGTACTCTAAGCAGAAAGGCCAAAACTACTGGAGGGACCGCCGATCTGGGTGAGGGGGCTGAGGCAGAACTGAGCCCAGAGGAGACACCGGATTTAAGTCAGATCGCACAGTGGGCCCCCTTAAAGAATAAAGCCTCCTCATATCTATCCGGTGAGGTTAAAGCTAAACGTGCTTTTTCTCGTAAAACAGTAAAAGGTCCTAAAACCGCCAAAAATGCCAAGGAAGCTAATTACGCAGGGTCGAGGATGAGGAAGCGGATACAAATACAGAGGGAGATATAGCTGATGCCGGGGCGGAGGATGAGGTTGAGGTCAATATAGATAGCCTTCCAGTCTCTCTAGTCCAGAGTTTTAGTCCTCGGGGACCTCCGACTATCCTCCTGCCCGACACCCAGGCACAAAATCCAAGAGATGTATTACACTCTATGGAACCACCGATTGTCATCCCGCCTGTCACCCTTCTACAAAATGCAATAGATCTTTTGTATTCCACAGAGACATCAACCCTCTTGCCGCCCTCAACGTACCTGGCTACAGAGTCATTTTCACTGGTGCCTAATCCAGGGTTGCGGTCATCAGGGTTACTATATAGTACTGACCGACTACAGGAGGACGCACGGGGGGCTATGGCCTCCGATACACACCCGGGCAGCGGGGTTGATCCACCTCTAGCTTCTTATCTCCAGTCGATGTTCTCATCTTTATCGGCAGACATCAAGAAAGGCTTTGAGGCCTCGGCAATCATCCAATACGATATTCAGAATTTTTGTGAGTCCTTAGATAGAAAAATAGATAGCCTTGCCACAAGAACGGAAAGATTGGAGGATAAAGTGACAGGTATGTCTCTACACCTGGACGAAGCCAAAATGGATATTGTTAAGCTAAAAAAGAGGACCTGATGCTGGCTGAGAGGATGGAGTCCTTGGAGAATAATGCGCGTCGCGGTAACCTCCGTATTCTTAATATCCCGGAAGGCAGTGAGGGGTCGGATATCAAGCAATATATCACCCAATTGTTAAAATCCCTGAGATTGGATCAAACAGTCGAGGAGCTGTCTCTGGACATTCAACGTTTCCATAGAGACCCCTTCAGGAGGAACCCCCAAAGAACAAAGCCAAGGAAAGTATTAGTGAACTTCCACACTTACACTCTAAAAGAGTCCATTCTGAGTCTGGCCCTAAAGCAGAAGTCATTGAGTGGGAAGTGTTTCAACTTCCAGATTAGATCGGACCTCTCAAGGGCCACGCTGGATAAACAGTGGGAATTTGGGAGGAGGTTAGAGGCCTTTAGGAGTTTAGGGGCGGCAGCCAAGTTAGTCTTTCTAGCCGCTCTGAAGGTTATGTACAATAATACAATGCACAACATTCGATCGGTGCAAGCAGCGGATGAACTTCTAATCTCTTTGGGGAGGGGCAGAGATAAAGATAAAAACAAGGGGGCTTTAAGTTAAAGCAGTAGAGTATTGCTTTTGTTGAAAGGAGAGGGAGGGGAGGAGGGGAGAGAGGGAGGGGGAAGGGAAGGAAAAAAAAAAAAAGAGGTTTAGATAATGCCATGAGCAAAGCTAAAGGAGATGGGGAGGGGAATGGGATGCGGCTATCAGAATAACTTCTAGATTAATTAGTAGAGTAACTTAAGGAGTTTATTTATTGGATTAGGAAATCCGTAAAGAAAGAAAAAGAGAAAAGGAAAAAAAAAAAAAAAGGGAGCAAAGGGAAAAAAAAATCTAAGAACAATGTAAATCTAATAAAAACTCTTGTCCCGTTCCTCCTCCTGAATGGTTACTCATCCCTTTTTTTTTTGTTATTGCTTCTTCTGCTCTTCTATTTCTCTCACTTATGCACATATAAAAGGTAATGGTTGGTTAGGACAGGAACTCAGTAGGGGTGCTATCTTCTGGTATTTCCAGATAGATAGAGCAAGGGTTTCCCATGGGGTGGGGGAGGGTTCAGGGGAGGACGAGGGGGGGGTGCAAGTAAAGAATTTAAAAAAGTTCTCATTTTTTGCTCACTGTTACTTTTTTTGGTTATGGAGAGTTATAGGTCCGGAGGTAAACGCTGGTATTGCCAGTAGAGGTCTCTTTGCCTGTGGGGTGAATACTCTGGTGGTGGGGAGTGGAAACTGCTCCTATGGATAATTTAAAAGTTCTTTCATGGAACATTAACGGCCTGCGTTCTAGTCCAAGAAAGTGGAAGATTATGCAGTACCTTCACGACTTTGACGCTCAGGTACGCATACTACAAGAGACCCATCTCACAGAAAATGAGATTCTTTCTCTAGTTAAAAAAAATAGGTGTGTTGATTTTTGCGTATCTACCACACAAAATTCTAATATCAGAGGAGTCGCGATCATCTTTAAAAAATCTCAAAAAGCAAGGCTAGTTGATAAACTTGCAGACTCAGGGGGCAGATGGCTCATTGTCTCGGTAGTTATAGCTGGGGCCCCAGTAACTATAGTAGGCTATTATGGGTCTAACCAGGACGATCCATCAGCTCTAAGTTCTGTGTTCTCTCATCTCCTTCTCTATCCAGAACCGATTATTTTGGCAGGAGATTTTAATGTGGTCTTGGACCCTAACCTTGATAAATCTCCATCTAATAGACCTATACTTCCATCTAAAACTAGGGCCTTCCTACTCGATAAATTGAAGGAGTTTGGATATGTGGACATATGGAGACTTAAATCTGGGCTAAAACAGGGCATCTCATTCCGTAACTATAAATACCACCATCAGTCAAGGATTGATTTAGCGCTGGTCAGTCAGGAATTAGTTAAATTGGTGCAAAATGTTTATTACCTTCCTTTCCATCTTTCTGACCATGCTGCTCTGTGCCTGGAATTGGTCGGGCTGTCAAAAACCATGTTTAGAACATGGTTGTTTGACCGCTCCCTCCTAAATGCTCCAGATGATATTTCCTTCTTAAAAACGGAAGCACAGTGTTTTTTCGATAACAATACCGGGTCCGCTTCCCCAGGTTGTGTATGGGATGCATTCAAGGCCTTTCTGCGTGGTCTAATTACCAACAAGGTCTTGTATAAAAGGAAGATTTATAGAGACACGGTCACCTCGCTGGAAGCCGATATGGCTAGGGTGCAGGAGAACATCTTGTTACATCCTGTTGCTCCACTAGAAACTCAGAAAGACTGGCAAAATAAGCTACTCACATTAAAAGGGGAACTGGGTTCAATCTTGAACCTACGAGTTCTCCAGAGATGGGAGGCCAGTAAGATGGCCCATTTTGAATACGGAGAAGGTGCAGGGAAGCTCCTAGCTTGAAAAACCAAAACGAATCGTGTCAGAAATAACATAGATCATATTATGGTTGAAGGAGTGGTCCACTCAGCAGATAGGGATATTAGAAGTGCCTTTCGCGATTTTTTTAAGGAAATCTACCATGAGGATAAGAATATTGAGGCGAGGCAAGTTGATGATTGGCTAAGTGGAGTATCCCTCCCTTCTCTTTCGCCCGACCAGAACGCTACCTTAGACAGACCCATTACGAATGAAGAGGTTACTAGAGCCATCTCAGATAGTAAGAAGGGCAAGGCATCAGGTCCCGATGGTCTCCCTTCGGAGGTCTATCTGGCCCTATTACCAACAATAGTCCCTTCTTTAACCCAGTTGTTCAATCAGATTTTTCAGGAGGGGCTGTACCTTCCTGACTCTTGGAATGATGCTTCCATCACTCTGATATTGAAGCCTGGTAAACCAGCTGATAGTTGTGGCTCATATAGACCGATCTCCATTTTAAATTCGAACTATAAGCTTTTTACATCTGTCCTTGCCAGAAGATTGGGGGAGGTGGCACCCTGTATTTTACATCAGGACCAACGAGGCTTTGTGAAGGGCCGCCAGCTCTTTGAGCTGACCTATGATCTATTGGGTGCCATCGACATGGCGACTGCGGACTCCTTGCCCCTAGCTGTTATCACGTTGGATGCCACCAAGGCCTTCGACAGAGTGAATTGGACATTCCTTTCGGGGGTCTTGGGGAAGTTCAACATTGGTGAAGGTTTCCGTAGGGCGGTGAGCTTGCTGTATCGGAACCCTACAGCTTCCTTGCTGGTCAACGGGGAGTTATCAGACCCTTTTAACATCACTCGGGGCACTAGGCAGGGTTGCCCCCTCTCCCCTCTCCTATTTGATCTATACATCGAGCCCTTTGCCCAACGGCTGAGGGACGATGTTAACATTAAGCCTTTTATTTATGAGGGATGGGAGAGGAAGGTTGCCCTATATGCCGACGACATTCTTATTTCTCTTCAGATCTGTGTACAGCACTCCCGTGGTCATCGCACTGGCCCATGACTATGGTGAGATGTCTGGATATCAGATCAATGCATCCAAAACGGAGATGATGCTGTGGAATGAGGCTGTGCCAGTGGCAGGGGACCAGCTAAGCCATTCTATGTGTTATCTCGGACTTACCATAGTTAGGGACATAGATAAAATCGTACCGCTGAACCTTGACATTGTGAAGAAAGACTGCCGAAAGCTTATGAGGTCTTGGTCTTCGCTCTCTCTTTCCATTTTGGGTAGAGCTAACCTGGTTAAAATGTCAATTTTACCCAAAATTTATTTTTTGTTCAACACTGTTCCGTTATATTTTGAACCCTCTATCCTAACAAAGTTGCAAGGCCACATTAGTTCTTTTATTTGGAACGATCACATACCACGGATAGCATGGAAAAAGATCAGGCACCGTAGAGAAAAGGGGGGTCTGGCAGCACCTGATTTACAACTATACGCTTGGGCTTTTCAACTCTCCCATGCCAGGATGCTGCTTAAGATGCCGACAAATGTGGGAATAGGTAGCATGTTTGCCGCATTACTGAGAGGAGAGGGAGTAGGCCAGCAGGGTTTTTTGCTTAAATTTGGGGATCCTAAGTTTTTTAAAAGGGTTAAGTTGAAGATTTTGTTGGGTTTCACAAAAGCATGGGTCAAATTAAGAGGTGCCATAAAGGTGGGTTACTTTGCAAGTAGGTTGCCACTGTGGGATTCTCCGGGTTGCCCGGCGTGGCTCCTTGACAGTTTGGCAACACCTTTGAGAGAGGCTGGCCTGGAGGTTTGGGGCGATCTTTTTTTAGATGGTGTTTTGCTACCTTGGGACCACTTATCAGCTAGAGTGGGGTTGGGGCTCTCTAGATTCAAATACCTACAGATGGCGAGTTGGGCCCACACTCAGAGCTCTGTTAGGGGTAGATTCCAACTGGGAGGTGATAGCAGAATACTGATCCTGATGATGGACAAACCTCCTGTATCTAAGGAGATCTCGCTCTGGTACAATCTGCTACTAGAAGAGGTCGACGGGGAGTTTGTCTTACCCAAGACATTGTGGAGCTCCCCTTTTACTGGAAAAGATCTTGAGAGTATCTGGTACTCCTCCTTTAAGATCTTGTGGGTCACAGTGAAGCCAGCGTGGTTGCGTAGGAACCATCTTTTTACGCTACATAGGACGTACTACTCTCCACAGCGGTTATCGAAATTTTCTATTGACTCCATTGTGGCATGCCCTAAGTGTGGGTTGCTAGCAGCCTCGGACCTACACATGTTCTACGAATGTCCATTGCTGTTACCTTTTTGGGTCTCTATCAGTACTATGCTGACAACATCTTTGGGGTATCAAATCTCAATCAACGCATAGCTCGCAATTTTCGGAACATCACTGGAAGTCCAAGGTCCTGTCAAAAAACTCTTGTTCTATTGTATCCTACTAGCAAGGAGAGACATTTGTAAGAAATGGAAGGAACCATTGCCTCCCACTTTGTTAGATTGGTGTATATCAGTACTGCAAACGTCTAAAATCGACCTAGCAAGATCTGGCAACCCCGAAAAACGTGACTTCTGGCACCTTTTGAACTGGGCCTAGGTGATCCTTTTTTTTTTTTTTTTTTTCACTGTCCGATGATTAACGCTGCTTGGCCTGCTCTTCTCTCTAGATTTACCCAAAGTTATGGCCTCCCCGATCCGTAATGGGTATTGAATAGCAGCAACATTGCTCCTTTATGGTTAACACCGCATGGCGCATCCTCTGGAGAGTTTGAATAATACTGAGTGCCATTCTGGGCGGCGATGGCACTACCAGTTTATCTGTGACAGTACAGTTCATTTCTCTCTCCTAGTGCTCCTGTGTGACATTCCAAGAGTAAAATGAGGACAATAAAATAAAAAATAAAAATAAAAAAAATTATAATAAATTAGGTTGTATAGAATACAGAAGATCGAAAGATTCTAAACTATGATTGACCATTCATGTTTAAATAATAGGTTCTCACAGAGTTCCCTTGGGCTATTCCCCTGTGAGGTCTTATCTCAGAATTGAGGCATATCTTATGATGTTTCAGTATCCTTAATGTGGCCAGTGTTTGTAAGACAACCGGAGAAGGTACAGCACTTACAGAGTGACTGTGTCTGGCTTCTGGCCCTGGTCAGGCAAGGACGGACACAGCTAGGCTTGCCTTTGGCACACCAGTGGCATGCAAGTGGTACACTCGCTGAATGCATCTGCTGGGCATCCATGCAGCACATATTATTTTATTTCCACCCCGAGGCATCTAGAGCCCTAACTGCTACTAGATGCTGTGGCCTTTCCTACCCGTAATAGAACGGTCACTGACCAAATGTGAAAACAGTGCAAAAAAGAAGCAAAAGCAATTCAACACATTGACCCAAACTCGTAGATAAAAGGCAGAAAAGATTCCTACAATAAAAAAACACACATAAACCACAAATTAGATAGATCGTTTTCAGCAGTTTGTCTCGTTGCTAACATCAAACACTTCCCTTGTGAGGATTTCTGGGCTTCAAAACTAATATGTCCTGTGCTCCCCTGCTGGACTGCCATGTGAAGCATCTGTGCTGATGGTACTGTGCCTCTACTTCACTACTGGTATCGATCCGTGGTGTGCATTGAATAGTAGGTCAGTCTTTGTTTCCTCACAGGGTCACATAGTAAAGCTTTTAAAGCATGTGGGGAAAGAGTTGATACCTCATCAGTACATTTTGTGGGCTCTAGCTGGGGACACTGGGTTGCCTGTAGTTAGGATATGTGAGTGATATTAGGCGGCTGCCGTCGCAATGTGGTGAGCTGCTTACCATGGAGGAGATACTTAAATCCCATATGTCGAACATATGAGAGTGGTACTGGGCTCCGTTGCACATATGGGCCTCTGCCCTCCTGCTGATTACTTCCTGTGTTATACTGCTCGTAATGGAGCTAATACTCCATATGTGCACCACATAGGGGTCATTCTGGGCTGTGTTTACTCATAGGTTTTTCCCTCTGGTGCACATGTGGAAATTCTTCTGGGACACTTTGCTCTGCTGCAGTACTTTTTCCTAACCTAATCTGGGTGACCACATGATTGAAACCATGAGCATGCTGTCTATTTTTAGCCCTTCAGTAGCATAATGGATATGGCTTGGATATGGCTTTGTAGAAAAGACTTCCAATATGTTCCCATGTTTATTATCTCAGAGTAGAGTTGAAATCAGCACGTGATAATGTGTTATTGGCGTTGTGTTTTGATTTCCTGCCAGGAAATGGTATTTGGTTGGTGGAGGGTGTTTGGATCCCCATCTGTACAGTTTAGGGGTGTTGCATAGTGAAAGAGTTCCAGCGTCTGGGTTAAACGTTGGTGCACGGCTGCCTACAGAGGGGCATATTACCAGGCCAGGCGATAATGGGCTTGATAATATGCTCTATGGAATTCCAATTGAAGCCCATGATAGATGTCCTTCACATCTAACATGGGCTTCAATTGGAATTCCATAGAGCATATTAGCAAGCCCATTATCGCTGTTTTAGCAGCAGTTTTCTGCCGCTACAGCGGCGATAATTTTATCGCCTGGCTTGATAACATGCCCCAGAGTTTTATAGTGGCTTTGGGTTAGACCACTTATTTTCATTGGTTGACTCTCTTCTCAGTCTCATGTGTTTGCTTCTCATTCAATGGCTTTCCTTCCTATTCTTGTGTTTGTCCCTCCCCTGATGTAAATGTAAATATTCCAAGAGTGCAAAATAGCCTACATATCTCACACTTAAAATGATCCCTCTGACTCTTGTTTTTTCACATGCACGTTCAATTATGTTTTATTTAAGTCAGAGAAGTAAAAATTAAGGGTGGGCGTAGTTCGCGAAGTAGCACTTCGCGAAGCTACGCAAAGTGAAGTTCGCACTACGCGAGCTACGCGTAGCACTTCGCGAACTGCGAAGTAACATGTTCGCACTGTGCAAGATGTTGTTTTCAATGATTGCACAGTGCGGACAAGCAACCGGCACTGTGCAATCATTGAAAATGGCATCTTGCACAGTGCGAGCTGTAGTTTTCTGCTGCTCGAGTAGATTTTTACTCGAGCTGCAGCTTTCTCAACGCGAACTGGTAGTTTCTCATCGCGAGCGGTCGCGAGCATACGCGACCCCTCGCAATGAGAAACCTGACCTTCTCGCGTTGGGAATCTCGCCGGGAGGTTTATTTTCCATGCTCGCGATCGCGAACAAGGAAAAAGTCTCGCCAGGATGTCATTTTGCTTGCTCGCGGTCGCCAACTTGACGTTGAGGACCGCGAGCAAGCAAAAAATGACCGCAGCACTACGCAACACTACGCTACGCGTGTTCGCACTGTGCTACGTGCAGTTCGCGTAGCGCGAAGTAGCGCGAACTTCGCAAACTACGCGAGCGTAGCGTAGTGCTTCGCCCAGGCCTAGTAAAAATAAGATTGGGTGAAATATGTGGTAAGAAATGTACTAATTTGGGTCAAAACAATGACAATTTGGCATAAGAAGCAGCCGTTACTTAGAAGGGGTAATACAAGCAAGGATCATAATACGTACACAGTTCGAAACGAGACAGCCCATCACGAAGTATTCTTTTTTCCCGGTTTCCTATAAATGTTCTTATACAGATTGCGTATCCAACCCAGAATGTGTCTGCGTTTTCTGGTGTTTGTTGGCTTGTTGGCTAAATCCATGCATAAAAAGCTTGGGAAATAAATGTATGAGCCTAGACGGAATGGGAGCTACACAGAGAGGAGTGGGGCCACTAAAGTAGGAAGTGGCACACGAGGGAGAGAGCAGGAAAAGGCATATCCTATCTATCAATTTACTTTCAAACGCAAAAAGTGTTTTGCATTGGAAAGTATACTACAAGTAATGCAAAGCAGCGCAAAGCACTGTTTGCGTTTCTTAGCACCAAGGAGCATTACATGGTGGTACATGGGCGTTCTCATGCAACCACCCATGCCTTTTGACGCAAAACCCTATCTACAAAAAATTGTAGACAGGGTGTAGCATCAAAAGTTAACGCTATCTGAAAGGAGGCATTAAGAGGAAAAATGTTTTCATTTCTCCTTTCTTTTCCTACTTTGAATGTGTGCTGCACTGAGCAGCACACGTACAAAGTGTGAAAAGTGTTTGAACTTGTCTAGGCATAGTATTTTGTACAGGAAGGGTACCCTTCCTGTACATCACCTATGCCAGACTCAGGCACGCACCTTAGCACAATGCCACTAAGATGTGTGCATGGCGAACGACAGCTGAAATCAGTGCTGGCACTGTGGAGAGAGTAGGAGTGAGCCATATCTCTGTAGATGTGATGCTCTCCTGCTCCCTCCCTGTCACGCAGCGCAGCACAGCATTCTTTCCTGCTGCACTGCGTTGTGTGACTTCTTTGAAATTCTGCCCCATAGGTTGCCTTGCACAACACCAACCCATACGACACAGTGCCAATGGTTGTATACTTGCATTTCTGATGTCTATATGGCACATTTGTCTTACTAAATCGTGGGAAGACCTTTTAATGTATAAACAACAGAAATGATTGGCTTTGCCAAAGCTTGTTTTTTTAATAAGACTTGTTGAAAGTTCTTACTCTAAAAAGATATATGTGAGGTGTTGTTACTAAAAATAAATAAATGGGAAACAGGTGTGATATGCAATAGATTGAGAAAAGTATAGAATTACCAGTTAAACTGGAAAACGTACACAAATATCTTATTATCAGAGTAAGAGACACATTTCTCTTCCAATGCAACATGATATGCAGGACCTCTCCTCCCAACCACCCCCACCTCAGGGATCAGATTGCCGGGGAATAGTTAAAGAAAGAAGATTGATCATTAAAATTAAGTAAAAGTCTGAAAAAAACTTCATAGGAACAGATTCATTCATCAACACATAGTAAACCTAGGCCAGCTGCCCCCTCCATTGAACATGGAATAGTAACACTTTTAAATGGTGCATAAAACAGTGCTAAGATGAATCCGCTTTGATAAGAAGAAGTGACTCAGTGTGTGAAAACAAATGTTTACATGCATGACAACACCTTAGGTAGTTGAAAACAAAGGCTGAAGGGCACGAAAACATGTCATGAGTGTCAGATGATGAAGGTCATTCTACCTTCTGTACCATTCTGTAATTATCTGCAGCTATGTTGTTCTGTTTTCCATGGCAGTTTTATTCCATTACCTTTGTTTTGTGAATTGTAAACAAATCCTGCGTCCATTTCAGCGACAGGTGACATTGATGTTTCTCACGCATCACCTCCGTTCGAGTGATGGTCCTTTGGTTTCTGTAGCCTCGTTGCTCTTGCAGATAAGGGGGCAGATTTACGTTCCCTGGCGCATCCCTGCAAATCAGCAGGGATGCGCCAGGGAAGATGTGTCACGCAAGTTTGCCCTTGCGCCACCGCAGATGCGCCGCATTTACAATGCGGTGCATCGTGGCGCAAGGAAAAGCAGATGCGTGACGCATCTGCTGGCGTAAGGTTGGCGCAGTGCTGAAGTTGTGTCGCAAGCGCGAAGCAACTCCAGCACTGTTCCAACCTGCGCTATCCCTAACATGGTGCGTCATGCCTTACGCCTGCTTGAAGCAGGCGTAAGGATTTGACGCACCAGCGTCGGAAAAGTGACTGCGTGAAATATCGTAGATTTCACTGCGTCTCTTTTCCGAGGCTGTGTCCGACGTAACGCCCACTCTGCATACATTAAACCTGACGCAGGTTTAATGTGGCACAGGGCTTTACAACATGACGCATCTCCCTAGATGCGTCACGTTGTAAATCTGTCACAGCATGGCGCTAGCTTTGCGCCGCCGCTGCGTCACAAAAGTGACGCAACGGCGGCGCAAAAGTGGCACACAGGGCTTGTAAATCTGCCCCATGGTGTTTCGCCTATTGTGGAACTTCGTGGTGCCTCTGAGCTTTGCCCTGCCTAATGTTTTGCCTTTGCAGATTGGCACTTTGCCGTTGGAGGCACATTTTCCTAA
Source organism: Triturus cristatus (assembly GCF_964204655.1). Taxonomy (NCBI): domain Eukaryota; kingdom Metazoa; phylum Chordata; class Amphibia; order Caudata; family Salamandridae; genus Triturus; species Triturus cristatus. The sequence continues at coordinate 649,020,134 of NC_140581.1, forward strand.
AAAATGTTATAATGATGTTTTTTATTCCATTTGAAAACTGTCTTACAGGCATTATCCGTGACATGATGTTTTTACTTTGCTAGTGCAAAGTTTCACGTATTTTCTCCTGCACGAGTCTACGATTCTCACATGTACCACGACTTCTAGGTGTGGTTTATAAATTCTTCTACATGCCGGTGTTCAGATTAAAATCAGGACATCTGAACCAACTCCAAAAGATCACGAACAGCGTCCAGTTACAAAGTCGTTGGCTTGGAAGACGTCATATTCTTATATTATGACAACACATCTGCAAACCGCACGAAGGTAAATAATTATGAACTATGCTACATTAGGTTTGTCTAAGAAGAACTTTGCAGACCTCTATTAACAGCTGCAAAGTGACCCCCATTTAATTTGCGACGCGTGATGGTATTTTGGACTTTATACTTACGGTGTTAAAAGCAGAACTACAAATACTAGAAAGCCATTTGACAACGGTAAGTGATGAACATTTAGCCAGAACCATCATTCTCATTAATCGTCCAATCACAGGTACACTTTGCTGTCATTTTTGAGAGAAATAAAAAAGCCACTTATTTTGTAAATGTTTGACTGTGTACACAGATGCCATTAAGAGACAACCAAGCTCGATCTGCTGTTAAGTTTGCAATCCAACTTGAGCTTATATGTGATTCTTGTGTTTTCTAACTTTAGCATTTCACATTTGAAAGAAAACCCCTGGCAGTGCATGCAATGTTTTCCTTCCCCCCTGAGGATCTGATCCTTTCCAGCTTAAATGTAGTTTGCAAGTGCTCCCAAGTTGCCAATACGGAATTTCTGTTTGTTATTCTTTGTTACTTCCTCGAATACTAATAGGCAGCATTTATAAGATCTGCTAAATAATGGCATAGTTAAAAATCAGCAGGAGGCAATTTTAGGTACCCTTGGAGACCAGTCTGCGTGGAATAAAGCCCCAAATAGCCAGGTGTGTAATAATTAAAGAAATTAAAGTAGTACTTACGTTGCATGAAATCACAACAACGTGATGCCGAGGACCAGAGAGCCTGAAAGCTTTCGATAATAGTTGAGAGTTTTTTGCTTAATCGTGTTTTATTTCTTATTTTTAATGGAAAGCATGAGCTTTTATGAGATCTCTCCTTGGAGCAGACTAAAGGCTTTTCAAGCATCCTGCAATTTGATTTGATAATATCTAGGGGGAATTAATCTTGTTTTGTAGAGTCTTTGTCTAAAACACAGGAAAATGTGAAAGATTAGGGACAAAACTTGAACAAATCCCTAAAGAGGAAAACACTAAAGAAAATATTTTTACATCCTAATATGCTGTCTAATTTACATCCACAACCTTATCTCATCTGACACAAACATTAACAGTCAATATACTTTTTAAAGGTTGGAAACTGAAATGAAATTGATGTGTTTTGGTAACTGTGTTTTTGTGACAATACAATCCCCAAGAATCACTGTAATGAGAAGAATATGCTGCTGCCTTAGAGATGCAAACCAACTAAATTAAGGGTTCAACATAGCATCTAAAGTATCTATCACTGGCTGAAAAAACACACTACAAGTGAGTGTGTGTGTATATATATACTGGGGCTGGTTTGAGGCGAATAAATGAGTTGCACATTGGAGCCCTACTTTTCTAGTAAAGTGCCAATGATTAGGGGCCAAAGCCCGAAACGAGCCTGGCGGTGAAGCACGAGGACTGGTTTCATGTTACACTGACTGCTGCCTTCATTAGAACAAGTGAGAGAACTACCTATCTGAGTGGCTTTTCCTTGGGGAAAACCTTTTGTTGATGGTTATGATATGCTGGCCCAGGCGCGGAAGAGCCCCGCTGCATGTATGCGCACCCCTGGTGTGGCCAACCGACTTCACTAATTAACCGGAGTTAGCTCGTAATGGATGGCGAAATCAAGCAGCAGCGTTTATGTGGACTGAGTACCTTTCCACCGGTGATTTTAAAGGACACTTTATATGCGAACTGCAAGGCAACACTCACTGGAGATTAAATATTGTGCAACAACCAGACCACATGGCTGCAGGAGTAGTCACGCCCACTGAGGCTGGTTTCAGGTGTATAAATGAGTTGCACATTGGAGCCCTTCTTTTCGAGTGAAGCTCCAATGATTAAGGGCCAAAGTCAACGCGTCGGGCGGTGAAGCACAAGGACTGGTTTCACGTTACACTGACTGCTGCCTTCAATAAAATAAGTGAGAGAACTACCTACCTGAGTGGCTCTTCTTTGGGGCAAAACTTTTGTTGATAGATGTATACATATATATATATATATATACACATATATATATATATATATTCACTTAAAAAACCATAGGTTTCACACATGTTATAGTTAGTTTTCACTCGTAAAAAACCATTGAAATTCCACCGTTATAGTTAGTTCAGATAACTATAACTCGCGCGCCCGCAATCCACTGCTCATGACGTCACATATTACATCACTCATGACATGGTCAGTGGCATCACTCATGACATCACTGATGACATCATCCTTGTGATAGAGTGGCGGTCGCGCGAGTTGTAGTTATCTGAACTAACTATAACGGTGGAATTTCAATGTTTTTTTTACGAGTGAAATGTCCAGCTAACTATAACATGTGTGAAACCTATGGTTTTTTAGGTGACTTTGCAAGGTTTTTTAAATGCTAATTCCTAACTATAACGTGTGTGAAACCTATGGTTTTTTAAGTGAATTTGTAAGGTTTTTTAAATGCTAAGTTATGTATGTTTTTTTATATATTTATTTTACACTTGTTTAAAAAGTTTTTTTTTTTAAAGGTTTTTCACCGTGCGCACCCCGCGATTTTTGGAGAAAAAAAATAAATGTTTTTTTCACCATTCGGGGTCCTTCAGGGACCCCCTGACAAAGGCTAGGGGGTCAGGAACGCTCTACCCTGCCCCCTTTTCACGTTCTCCACCTTTCTTTTTCCCTGTCACACACACAACACACAAAATGGCGGCCAACACTTCCTGATTTTGACCGATTCGAACGTTGACTGACATGTAACCACCAATCAGAATTACACTCGCGCACATTAAGGTGCGCGCACGGTGCGCGCTTACAGATATTTATGTGCTTTTAACTGCAATTTTCTCAGGAACTACTGAACAGATTGACACCATATATGCAAAAGGCACATGCCTGACCTGAGGACTACCTCTTTGCCAAATTTCAAGTAATTCTGTTCAGCCGTTCGGGCTGTACCTTCGACTAAAGGTCCTATGGGAAAATGCATGGGGAAAACGCGTTTTGAGACCCCCCTTTTTTCTCAGTCCCCGCTTGACGAATCACCCCGAGTCTTTCAGGGTAGGAGGGGAGCGGAGCGCCCCATTAGTTTTGAAAATTTCGCGAGGATTCGTCAACCGGCGCCAAAGTTATTCAAAATCGAATTTTCAGATTTCCTATGGAAACACGGTCCTAACTATAACTATCTACTGGCAACCGCCAGTAGATAATATATATATACGCTCCCACTTCCCATCACAGAGCCTTTACTCTGAGCTCTCAGCGGGTGCACCAAAAACACGGGGATGGAACCCGTGTGTCACACAACAAATCCAGCTCAAGAGGTGCACTCGCAGGACGTGTCAAGATTCCTCGCAGACGCATTTCAGCGTTATGCTTTCTTCAGTGCGGTAAAGTATTTGACACTCTGGCACACTGCTTTATATATCCAGTGATTTTACTGGTACATTCATGGCCAATGGGAGGGCAGCTACTCAGTCATTGGAAAGCCGGCAATTTTGAAAAGTTTCTGGCTTAGATGCTTAATGAATGTTGTTCTTTTGAATATTCATAGATGTTAAATGCCTCCAATTGGTCCGAACACAACTCGAAGTTACCCCGAGCTGTCTGCAATGTGCCACAACATCCTTCGCCTGCCACCGGTTTTGAAACACAGCATTCCGTGGGTGTCCGTCATATGGCGGAGAACCCTCAATTTGAATAACTGACAACCTTCATGGTCGACGGAGTTGTGATGGCGGCGGTTCAGTCAGGCCATTAGATTACGCTCCCACTTCCCATCACAGAGCCTGTATTCTGAACTCTCGGCGGGTGCACCAAAAACACGGGGATGGAACCCGTGTGTTACACAACAACTCCAGCTCAAGAGGTGCACTCGCAGGACGTGTCAAGATTCCTCGCAGACGCGTTTCAGCGTTATACTCTCTTCAATGTGGTAAAGTATTTGACACTCTGGCACACTGCTTTACATATCCAGTGAGTTTATTGGTACATTCATGGCCAATGGGAGGGCAGCTACTCAGTCATTGGAAAGCCGGCAATTTTGAAACGTTTCTGGCTTAGATGCTTAATGAATATTGTTCTTTTGTATATATATATATATAAATTCACTGAAAAAACCATAGGTTTCACACATGTTATAGTTAGCGGAAATTTTACTGATAAAAAACCAATGAAATTCCCCCGTTATAGTTAGTGCAGTTAACTATAACTCACGCGACCGCAATCCTCTGCTGATGCTAATACTGTATTTAGACACTTATTTGCCCATGTCTTCTTCCATAAATTTTTAGCTATACATATATTACAAATATTTTTTTTTCATAAAGACACATATGTCATCAGCAGAAGATTGCGGTCGCGTGAGTTATAGTTGCCTGCACTAACAATAACGGGGGAATTTCATTGGTTTTTTATCAGTAAAATTTCCGCTAACTATAACATGTGTGACACCTATGGTTTTTTCAGTGAATTTGCAAGGTTTTTTAAATGCTAATTCCTAACTATAACGTGTGTGAAACCTATGGTTTTTTCAGTGAATTTGTACGTTTTTTTAAATGCTAAGTTACTTTACGCCACTTAACGCAGTTCGTTCCGCGCGCCCACTTTACGCAGTTAGTGCCATGCACGCACGGTGGGCACGCTGTGCGCTACGCGCACCGCGTGCCCACGTTACGCTAGATGGGCCATGCACCGTGCGCACATGGAGGACATATGATGCACTTCGTTTTGAAAGGTAATATTTAAATTTTTCACAACTCTTATAAGCCATGCACAAATGGTGCCCTTCGGGCACCATTTGCACACGGAGTGGGGAGAGTGTGGATAATTTTTTTTTTTTAATATTTTTTTACCGTACGCGTACGGTAAGCGTAATCGGCGAAATTAGCGAAAAAATAAAAATTCCGTTTTTGGCCTTGGGGGATCTTTGGGGACTCCCTCAACATGGCTAGGTGTTTTGGAGCTGTCCAAACAGCCCCTTTACATGTTTTTGTGCTTTGTATTTTAATCCACACTCTCAGTGCGAGAGAGAAAATGGCGGCCGCCGCTTCCTGGTTTCGGCCGATTCGAATGTTTACTAAGATCTAAGAGCCAATCAGAATCGCGCTCGCGCACGCCACCGTACGCGTACGGTAAGCGTACCGTAAGCGCACCGTAAGCTGGCTCAGATATATATATTGATTTAAAGGCTATTTTTTCAGAATCTACTGAACAGATTTACACCAAACCTACAAACGGCACTTCCTTGACCTGAGGACTACCTCTCTGCCAAATTTCTAGTAATTCTGTTCAGCCGTTCGGGCTGTAGCTGTGTCTAAAGGTCCTATGGAAAAATGCATGGGAAAAACGCGTTTTGGGACCCCCCTTTTATCTCAGCCCCTGCTTGACGAATCCCCCCGAGACTTTCAGGGTAGGAGCGGAGCGTAGCGCCCCACCTATTTTGAAAAATTTGCGAGGATTCGTCGACCGTCGCCAAAGTTATTCAAAATAGAATGTTGCGGATTTCCTATGGAAACGTGGTCCTAACTATAACTACCTACTGGCGACCGCCAGTAGGTAATATATATATATATATATATATATATAGTAATATATATATAGTAATATATATATATATATGTTAGACCTGGCATCATTGGCATGAGTCTCTCCTCCATTTTTTTCTGTTGGCCTCCTCTGTTTACGATGTTTTTGCTGGAATATTGCTTTGGGCACTGTGCCACTGCTGATCAGTGCCACAGTGCAAGTGCTCCTTATGTTAAATTGATTGGTGTTACCATGATTGGCTTGGTTGACTTACTGTCAGACCCTAGTCTAGTGCACCGCGTGTGCCAATGGCATGTAAGTTAACTGCTGCTGGTGGGCTTGCAGCACTGGTTGTGCCACCCACAGAAGCAGCTTATAAAATGTGTCCCAGGCCTGCCATCGCAGAGCCTGCGTGCAGTCCCTGACTGCCATGTCGACTTGTCAAGGAAACTTACTTGCCAGTCTCTAAAACCTTCACTTTGCCACATTTCAGACACCTCTATGGTAGGCCCTAGGGCTGGGTGCATTGTTGGTAAAAGGTAGGTCATGCCCTGATGTGTGTGGCATGACCTAATAGTGAATTACAGCCATTTTCGTTTTTCACTATTGAAGGGCTACCTGCCTCCCATAGGCCAGAATGGGCAGACTGATTATTAACTCCAATATAATCTATCTGACTCAGGGAGCATGGTAGGAGGTCGAGTTTAGTATCCCTGAACTCAGAATTTAATAACACACCCTTTAGGATGGATGGTTTTTAAATTCTGTGTTTGAAAATAGCCCTTTTAGAAAGTGGCTATTTTCTTGTCCAACTATCCACCGGTCTCTGCTGGTTTGGTGTGTGTGTCAGGAGCTGGGTGGCTCCAGAGGTCTGAATGAGTCAGTGTGGGGTGAATGAGGCATCTACACTTAGAGTGGGGGAAGAGTAGGCCCTGATAGCCTGCCCTGCCTGACACAATGCTGGCTCCACCTCCTGCAGGGCGACTGATAGACCTGCCCCGGCCAGTGACAATACTGGCTCCACCTCCTGCTGGACGGCTGATGACCCTGCCCTGCTCAGTGAATAGGCCAGGTGCCTCGGCCTGGCAACACCCACAACAAACCTAGGGGGGGAGAATTTCCCTGCGTGGACAAAGGGAACAAAGCAGAAAAGGGGTATAAAAGAAGGACCCCTGAACCAAAGAACTTAGATCACTTCTGACAAGGAAACCTCTACCAAGCCAAGAAGCCTGCTGATCCAAGGACTTGCCTCCCCCTTCTGCCAGTGTGCTGTTTGCTGGGGGGAACCTGAAGCTGCTTCTTTATTGTTGCCAAGGGACAAGGAGAGAGGAACTTGGTGTGTACTCTCAAGCTTGCAAGAAAATCTCCAAGGGCTGGAAGAGTGCCAGCCTCCTGTTGAAGTCACAGGGCCAAAGGACTTCACCCTCTGCTGGATTGCTAGTTGCTGGAACGTGTTGTTTCCAGTACACAGGGGAAATCTGCAGTCTCGACGTCGCCGGACGCCGCCGAATCCAGCTCGACATCGTGAGTACGGCTCCAGTGTTACGAGCCTTCGACGGGCCCGATCGACGCCAGTAGCGATGCCAGTGAGTAGTGGGTTCGGCTCCAGCTCCAAGTGACCCCGTCTCGACGCCGGTATTGACGCCAGTGAGTAGTGAGTTCGGCTCCAGCTCCAAGCGACCCCGTCTCGACGCCGCTGCTGATCGCATCGATGCGACGCCCTTATCGACGCAGTGAGCGCTGCTCCGGTCCAACACCTCTTGACGCCGCTGCGGATCACCCCGAATCCGAGGCAAGATCGACGCCGACCTTGACGCCGACCTCTCGACGCCGAGGATCATCGTTTTTCTTCATTCCAAAGGTACTGTGTTTGTGGGGTCTGTTGCAACTCCAGGCTCGACATAGCGCTCCTCGCGGTCGACGCCGAACCTTGGGAATATCGTAAACTCGACGTCGTGTGACTCCTTTGGGGGTCACATTGTTGCCAAGAACTGTGTTTTCAGAAGAATACTTACTTTTGTTGCTAAAAGAACTATTTCCTAAGAAGAAACTTTACCTGAACTATTATTTTTCCTTCCAAAGAGTATTTATTAAGATTGTGGTATATTTTTGTCGTTATTTGGTCTTGTGCTAAGCCTTATATAAAAATACTATTTTTATAATAACTCCTGTGTTGTGTCCATTCGTAGTGTATTCACTTCATTACTGTATGTGGTCATAAATGCTTAACACACTGCCTCTGAGATAAGCCTGTCTGCTCTGCCAAGCTACCAAGGGGGTGAGCAGGGGTTATCTGAGTGTGTAATCCCCTTGCCCTGACTAGAGAAGGTGGGTCCCTATTTGTCAGAAGTGTATACCTCTGCCAACTAGAGACCGCCGGTTCTAACAATATATATATATATGTTTCAGAAAGAACATTTATGAAGGAACGAGAAGCAATAAGCTTACATAAATTGTTTTATATAACAAAAACACATGGAACGCTTGTGTGCTGTTACAAATAAATATAGAAGCCCAGTTTCAATACAGTGAGGTGGGAGATATGGGTAGGAAAACAAACGTGTACAGGCAGCAGATCATGATCACATGCTGCGGTGTAAGGGTAGATCGCTCAATATTCAGACACTTGATTGGCATTGTCGCTTAGCTATAGATTTCTTGCAATGTGGCAGCTTTCAGTTGTTTCCTAAAGAATAGATGTCTGTCAGTGTTAGACCTGGCATCCTCGGCATGGATTCCCCCTGTAATTTTGCCTCTACCTCCTGTATTTTTTGCTGTGTGCTGGATATCGTTTTTGCTAGTCTAGATGCTTTGAGCATGTTGCCACTGCTAATCAGTGCCAAAGTGCAAGTGCTCCCCCTGTATATTGTGAAAATGGACTGGTGCTTCCATGATTGGCTTGTTTGACTTACTACTAAGTCCCTAGTGCAGTGCACTGTGTGTGCCCAGGGCCTGTAAGTCAAATGCTGCTAGTGGGCCTGCAGCACTGATTGTGCTACCCACACAAGAAGCCTTTCAAAGGGGTCTCAGACCTGCCACTGCAATGTATGCGCACAGTCTTTACTGCCATGTCAACCTTGCCCAAGGTACCCCTGTGGGAAGGGTGCAGTGTATGTGAAAGGTAGGACATGTACTGAGGTGTGTGACATGTCCTGATAGTGAAATACAGTGCATTTCGTTGTTTACTATTGAAACCCTAATTGTCCCATAGGATAGAATGGGAGTTTATTTATTACACCTTATAATTAAAACTTTATTGTATGCATTTATGATTTTTATCAAAATCGAATTAAGCATAGTATTCATTGATTGATTGATTGAATACATGTTGTTCAGAAAATTTGTAACCTTTGTCTGGCTCCAAAGTTCCACTGTTCCTACATGTTGAACTCTTTAATAGCTGTGCTCAAATAGAATTTCAGGTGGTATTTTTCCATGACCTCTGCTCCGGGTCACACTCCGTGTACATAAGTACCAAGTACAGAACTCGCTAAGAAATCATGCAGGACAAACATTTGAATATGTCATGAAGCTTCAAGTCTTTGGAACATAGGCTTAGTGGAGGCAATGTGGATGGGGCAAATGGACTTGCCTCCAGCACACAAAAAGGAATCTGACACTAGACTTTTGTCACCTCACACTTCTTGCAGTCTTGCAAGGGGAAAGGAAAAACTTTTCAGAAAAAGTTGTGAGGGTAACCCAGGATGTCCTCCAACTTCAAAGGCTGGTACCAGGTATAAATATTGAACCCTCAGAACCACTCTTCGGTACACTCCTGCACCTGTGGAATACTTCAGAAAGACTGTCTGGACCCCAGAGGACTGCCCTGCTGCTTGAAGGCCTGCCTTGCTGCATAGAGGAGAACTGGGCCCATGACCAATAGAAGTAACGCCAAGGGCTGGTTGGCTGTCCTCCTATGCGAGAAACAGGAACATAACAAGCTCCGGAGAACTTGAACCCTATGACTGACCTCTGCTGGAGTGATTCCTAACACCCCCAAGCACCCCTAACACCATTGGAAATGGTGTTAGGGGGGCTGCTCCTAACCTTAAAAGTTGAGACTTAGAACGTTTTACACTAAAAAGTGCCAAGAGAACCAAAAAGGCCAGGGCCTACCTGCCAGCTAATTCACCTGAGGTGCTGCACCAGTTGATATGACTTTGTGGTAGCTCCCACTATTATCTTCTCCACATCAGCAACCACTTGGCAAAGGGTTCCGGCCTCATGGAGTCCTTGTTGGGTACAGGCTTCAGCTTTCTACCACTGACCATTTTTGATTTCCAAAAAAGAGACAAAGGTAAAAATCTTCACAGTGATTCTATTCAGTGGCTCTCCTCCTCCTCGGTCACCATCTGCCGCCTTGCCCCACTTAACTTCACCTTCTCAAGAACATTTTTAAAAATGTCTTCTCAATCCAAATGTAAGTTTAGACCATGCCCAGTCAATCTTGTGTATCCGACCTGCACTCCATCACAGTCTGCCTTAACTTTAGACTTTACCCCAGTCTCTTGCAGCCACACACCTGTGGCTGGCACTTTGATCTTTTGGGCTCTATTTTGCACTACAACTTAACAAATCCATAACTCCAGTTCTACTGATTGGTATTAATTCATATTTGCATCATTTTATTCATTACAATTTACTCGATTGTTCTAAATTGGTTTGGGATTCTTTAGCACTGTCTTTGAACTTTATAACTGGTTGTGTGCAGCAAACATACTTTTCACATTGCCTCTAAGTTAAGCCTTACCACTTTTGTGCCAAGCCACCAGAGGTTAAGCACAGATTGATTTAGTAACTTTTGTGGATCACTCTGAAAAGGATTGTGGTTGTTGCCTGAGTTGGGCTTCCACCCCCTCAACCAATTACCCAGTAACCCAGATCTAGGAAGCAAGTGGCTGCTTTGAATTTTCTAAGATGTTTGTAGATACCCAGAATATCGGCCTCCCATGTACTCGCCTTCTGAATGTCCATATTTTTTTACTTTCTCTGTGTCACCTCAGGCCAGTACAAATTCAGTCGGGTCAGTCCACACAGCATGTGTTTGAAGTTTGCTGCAGGGGTGCCACATCCTGGACATATGTCTGAGGCTCCAGGAAAAAGCTTTATGATTTGTGCCATAGATAAAACTAGATCAGCTTCAGAAGAGCATTCCGGGAGATCTTCTATGGGTATTTATGGGCACTCGACAACTCCTTGCCGTGAAGGCTCTACCCAGCTCCCCTTCCCAGGTGCCCCTCATTGATTACAGTAGGGTTTGTATGTGGGTGACCAGAGCCCGGTACAGCCAGGTAATAAGTCTCTGCCCATTGCTCATCTTGTATAAAGTATGTATGAGTTATTTGGTGGCTAGCTCAGAGTCCCCTACAGCCCAGGTGTTTTAAAACATGCAGTGAATATGATCGTTTGTGAGAAACTGCCCTCATGGCATCTGAACTTCTCTGTCAGAGCGGTGATGAACAGGAACTGACCATCCTGAAATAGGTCTCCAAGGCTATTAACTCCCGCTTGATCCCAGGGTAATAAATCCTTCCCTGTCAGGCGACCTCTGGTTGTGAGGAGACTACAAAGAGGCAGCACTTGAGTGTAGGGTGGGGTTTTTACCGGCAATATCTATCCCCTCGGCTAGGCATTTCATGCCACAGATATAAAGCTTGGGAGTTTAGTTCATATGAGACGATTCTGAAATGATGTCAAACTAGAAGACGATGTGAGTGCATGGCGGGGAATGCTTGTGGAGGCTTCACTTTGGGAGGAGGTCGCAGCCTCTCCCTGAGAGAATACTGCCGGGACGCTGGGGGTGCAATCTTAGCACGACGACGGGGTATGTACATTGCCCATGATGGCCTAAAGGGTGCAACTGAGTTATTGCACTGGTTTCATACTGATTATAATGATAAATATGTGGTGGGAGGAGTGTATCTAGCTGACCCAGGGGGGGGAAGGGAGGGAGTTCTGTGTTTCTTTGTAAAGGATTTGGATATTGTTCTTTTGGATCCTCCTATTTAAGGAGGTGTACAGTATATGGCATTGGGTAGATGCTCTTCCTACAAATGACACTGTATTGCATTGTCCTTGATTTATGTAATGAGAATATTTGTTCTATAATTGTGAGAATTCTGGTTGTAACATACTGAGTTGCTCTGTGGAAGAACAAGTTAAAATAAAATAAAAAAATAAAATAACAAAATAAAGCTTGGGAGTCCTAGACAATCAAAGGCAGAACAGCAGCCTGGTCCAAAGGTGGCAGAAAAGAGCCAGTGTCCTCTGGGAAGTGCACAGACAATTAGTGGGTCTGCCATTGTAATTGGGCCACTAATTATATATCTCAAAGTTAGTGGCTCCTACTCCTCCTCTGTATGGAGCAACAGCTATGACAGGGCTACCAGGAGGCAGGAGTTAGCTCCAAGCAATTTGTCAAGGTCTCAGAAAACATTTCCACAGAGCACTATCGAAAGGTTGGCAAAGAGATAAAGATGTAGCCCAAAACTACAAAGGGGAAGACCGCCAAAAAGTATCCTGTGCCCATTTAGATGTTACTTTCATGGAGATACTACCATAGTGAAGATCTGCACTTGCATGGGCCATCCAGATCTCCAAACAGGAGGATGATGTGGCCTCCCCACTCACCAGGACCCCCTACAGGTCCTACTGCACTGGGGTTACTGCGGTGGATAAAGGGAAAAGACAAGATTGGCCCCAGTTCACCTGCAAACCCATAAACTTGCCAAATGTGGTGATGAAGTGGGAAATATTAGAAAGGTTAATCCCAACTGGTACTACTGTAGGTATTAATTCCCCAGTGTGGACTCTGATATTGGGGGGTTGGATATAAAAGCCTGACCAACTGTATGGTGTGCACCCCAAACCTGATCCAGGCTTAGACCTCGAACAGATACTCCCAATCCAGGGAGTTAAATGCTTTTTGCAGGTCCAAAATGAAGGCAGCAGCCTTGGCCATCAATATTAGCTGTCTCCATTATTCCATAAAAACGTTGAATAATGAGAGGTGTTGTGACCGGGAACAAGCCCATTCTGGTCAGCATGGATCAAGTAGGAGAGCACCCTTTAGATACGATTGGCCAAACTCTACTAAGAATTTTGTGGTCCATTTTAAAAATAGCTATTGGGTGGTAAGATGATGGGTTCATTGAGTCCTTGGCTGGATTTAAGAGTGAAACTAAAATGCCCTCCCAGAGGGTGACCTGGAGGTGCTCCTTGCTAAGTACAGAATCATATAATTGAATCAGTTTCAGAGCCAGGGAGCCAGTAACCTTCTAAAACTCACCCGGAAGGCAGTCAGATCCAAGGTTCTTACCGACAGCCAGTTCAGTCATCTCCCCTTCAATATCTTGAATGATGATTGGCATAATATTATACTCACATTCCTCCAAGGACCACTCAGGTAGGGGAACCTCTGCCAGGAAGACCCTGATATCATGCTGGGGGACTACTAGATGAGGACAGTAAAGAGCCCTGTAGAAAGCGGTAAATTTTGTTGTGAATTTCATGCTGCAAATAAGGTAGAGCGCCATGTAAATTACAGAAGGCTGTCAGGGGTTGTCTGAACTCCCTGGTGACCAGCCACTCTAAGAGGTATTGTATTGTGTTAAGTCACCCTCCACGTGTGTAAAGGCATCATAGGCAGTATAATGGAGACAGGTCAACCACTCAATCAGTGTGTTCTCCTTCTCTTGCAGTTGGATGAGGTGGGGTCGAATCATCCAATCTTCAACAGCTACTCTATAAGTGTCAAGGTAAGCCTTTTTGATCCTGCTCACTTCTTGACTCAGGGTCTTCCTCACCCCTATAGTAGATTGTAGACACTCCCCCTTGATGGTTTTTTTATTGGCCGTGCACTCCGTACCCGATGAGGAGGTGGACCCATCATTGTGTTCAAAGTATTCAGTAATGTCGACTGCCAGTGCTACCTTAAAAGGCAGATCTTCTAGGTTCAAAAGTTGGAAACTCCATGTGGGGACAAGAGGAGGGGTTCTCCCCCAAGTCAGACCAAGTCTGAGCCCGCCCTACCCAGGTAATCCGAGGAGGACACCGAAGGACAGAGGTCAGTGAAATATACTCTCCTATGCAATCTGACAAATATATTGTGACTCCCTTTCCCTGTTGATCAGTGGTAAAGTGCTTGTGCCCTCTCTTCAGAACAAGGTATAATTGACCTACACCTGGTTGATACATTTAATTTACTTATAAGTTCTTATTATATGGTACTACATGTACCCAGGCCCTGTAAATTAAATATTAGCAGTGGGCTGCAATACTCATTGTGCCACCCACCAAAGTAACCTGTCACTGCAGCCTGTAGTGCAGTTTTAAACTGTCATTTTGCTCTGGCAAAAGAAATGTTTTTACCAGGCCTAAACCTTACTTTTTAATAATTATAAGTCCCCGCTAAGGCAGGCACAAAAGACTCATAGGGCAGGGTGCATGGTACTTGAAGTATAGGACATGTCTACTTAGGTTTTACATGTCCTGGCAGTGAAAAGCCCCTAAAGTTCTTTTTTGACTGTTGTAAGGCTATCTCTCCCATACATTAACACTGGGTTACATTATTAGACATATTAAGTCATACCTTCAGTTTGGGACCAGATAGATACTATTTTACTGTTTTAGTCAATTGTAAGTTAAAATCATTTTTAATGATAAAGTTGGAGTTCAAGTTACTAACTGAAAATTTGCCTAAACCAAATGCGCCTTTCTGCCAGTGTCCAGGGCCTCATGACTATGAATGGCTCTCCTGTGGTGTTTTGTTTATTCCTTACATACATGGAGACAAAAGGGCCTTGGGTTCGGGGCATGGTGTTGATCTCCTGAGTAGTATGTCCAGGAGCTGTACTCATCCCTTTCTGATTTCTACGGGTTGCCTGCCCTGCCACTGACAGATGCATCTCAGATCTAGGCCTGTTTGTCCTTTGCTACCTTAGACAGTCTGGTGCCAAACCTAGGAAAGGAGGAAGGTTAGACAAAGGACTATCCCCCACCCACAGGCCATCATTGCATGTAAAAGTGGCACCTTCAGAACCTTTCATCAGTTTACTCTTAGACCTGTGTAAGAGGTAGAAGATTGCCCTGAACACAGGCCGCCTAGAAGTGACTCCAAGGGTTAGTTAGCTGTCCACCTGTTTGAGCTACAATGACATACACTTCCAGAAGCTTCTCTGCGACTGACCAGCACCAACTGGGCCTACCAGAGCCCTGCTGCTGGCCTGTAGTGGAGTGTGTCCTGATCCCCAAGAGGTGCACCCCAAGTCCTGGATCCTTGCCTGGCATCAGAGTGTGTGCCTTTTGAAATCAAGATGAAGATACAGATGTTATGGGCTCTTTGCAACCGTGAAGTGACCACTTTTTGCCAAGAAATGAACACCTCTGACAAAAGTCAATGTGAATCTCCAGCAGAACCTTCACTTTGCGCTTACAGCAACAGACTGTGTGGACTGCCAATGCAAAACTCAACCTGCTCCGCATGCCAAAAACGACCTCCTCAAGGCTCCGCCAACACAACCGGCATCTTGTTGCAAAAATTTGAGAAGCTAGTTGTTCAGCTGGACAAACCTGGCAAATGTGACCTGCACTCCATCACCATTGGCCTGCACTTGTGACTCGGACCCAGTTCAGCATTTCCATAGAAACCCAAGGGGCACTTTGTGCTATTTTTACCTACAAAAATGTCAATTCATAACTCCAGTTATCCTGATTGATTTTTGTTACGTTGGTGTGATTTTTTTAAATTAAAATATGCTCCAGTTTTCTGGTTGTGAGGCGGAATCATGCATGCTCTTACCATGCAATCTTAACCATGCATGTCTTAAACATGCATATGCATTTGTCATGCATGCCTTTACAACGAAATATGCATTGTAAAGGCATGTATTGCAAAGACATATGTATGGTTAAGAATTATCAGGTACGTCTTACCCCCGACCCCTACCCCCCTCCCTGGGACCTACAACTACCCCCCTACCTCCTGAAAAACAACCATCTCCACTTGAGCCCTAAAAACTTCCCTTGCCCCCCTAGCCCTAAAAACTACCCCTCCCTGCCCTAAGTCCTAAAAACTACCTTGATCCTCCCAGAGCCCTAAAAACTGCCTAGCACCCCAAGCCCTAAAAAGTATCCCAAACCCTGTCCCCTACCCTGAGCGTATTCAAATGGCTGAATTCTGCCATCGATGAACTTCTTCCCTTAACACTCAAAAACTCTTCATCTCATCGACCTCCTGCACCTTGGTTTTCTGAAGATCTAAAACGCATGAAATCTAGTTGTAAGATTTTTGAGAGAAAATGGAGACGTTCTTACTCCGCCTCCCGTAAAATAGCCTATAAGGAAGCCCTTAGGAACTACCATCATCATTGTAAAATGTCCAGAGCTGCCTTTGTTTCGAATACAGTAACCAATGCTCAAAATTGTCCCCGTACTCTCTTTTCGGTTGTGAAGAAATTAACTGGAGCAGATACGGTACCAGCCCCTCCTGCACTAGAAGAGGCTCAATGTAAATCTGTTGCTAATTTTTTCATATCTAAAGTAGAGCGCATCTATGACTCATTAAGTCCTTCTACATCTAATGATACGTCTCTGCCAGAACCTATCCTGACTCCAGATGTTTCACTCCTCACAAGGACGAAACTTGCAAACTGGTTACCCTTTGATGATGCCTCTTTTTCCCATTGCCTAAATAGCATTAAATCTGGCTCCCCATGGGATCCGGTACCCGCCAAGATTTTAAAACTACTTGAACTCAGCCCACGTCAAGTGCTAATGCAACTTCTCAACTCTTCATTACTTGAGTCATATGTTCCACAGGCGTGGAAGCATGCAATGATAATTCCTTTATTAAAAAAGGCTGGAGCGGACATCACCAACCTGTCTAACTTCAGACCAATTTCATTGCTCCCCATTCTATCAAAGATCCTGGAAAGGCACATTAATACACAATTGACACATCTTGTGGAGAGCTCGTGCTTTTTACATCCATCCCAATCAGGCATTAGAGCGCATCATTCGACTGAAACCACACTCCTAGGAGTCACCGACAGTCTGCGACACAGTGTCGATCGCGGAGAAACATCAGCCTTGATCCTTCTCGATCTAAGTGCGGCGTTCGACACTGTGTCTCATTCCATCCTCCTCGCGACTCTCCGGTCCCTGGGAGTAGAGGGTACGGCTCTTGCCTGGATAGTCTCTTTTTTAAAAGATCGCACTTTTCAGGTGTTTTCTGCTTCTGCTTCTTCTACAACTTATCCCTCGGCGTATGGTGTTCCCCAAGGGTCGATACTCAGTCCCTTATTATTTAACATTTATGTAAGACCCCTAGCTACTATTGTGGGGGAAGCTGGTCTTACACTGTACTCCTACGCCGACGACTCACAGATCATTTTTTCTCTCTCTAATAAAGAGTGCAACAACACCTCTGCTCTGAAAGAAGGTTTGATTCGTGTTTCCAAATGGATGAAGAGTAACTTTTTGAAGCTTAACGGTGACAAAACCGAGGTTGTGATACTAGGCAAGAACAAGGATCTCTGGGGCCTCCACCATTGGCCCAACGATATGGGACCTACCCCGCAACCTGTAACTGCAGTTCGCAATCTCGGGTTTCTCATTGATGAGAAACTTACAATGAGACAGCAGGCTGTAAAGGTGGCCTCTATCTGTTTTGCCACCTTGAGATGGCTTCAGAAGATCTTGTGGATGTTGCCCCTTTCCACACAAAGAACGGTAGTCCAGGCGTTGGTTGTTTCCCGCCTGGACTATGGCAACGTCCTATATCTTGGAGCCGACCTAACAACCATAAAAAAACTTCAGGTTGTGCAGAATGCTGCTGCCCGACTGCTCTGCAATGTTCCTAGGAGAACATCAGCTTCCACAGCACTTCGTGACCTTCATTGGCTTAAAATTCCAAACAGAAATACATTCAAAGCCCTGTGTCACGTTTTTAAAATAAAAGACGGCTCAGCCCCAAAATACCTTCAGGGCCTTTTCCAGGCCTATAAACCCAGTCGAACTCTAAGATCATCAATACACGGTGATTTTTCTGTTCCCAGATTTAGGCTGGCAAAAATGGGAGGCCGTTCTTTTGCCTATTTAGGTCCTAAATTTTGGAATGCTCTTCCTTTGACCCTAAAGACAGAAACCAATCTCTTTCGTTTCCGCAAGGGACTTAAAACTTGGCTCTTCCAGCAGTAATTTGTAGCCCAGTAAAATCAGCTTGCTATTTTTTCTTCTTCAGTCTGTCCCTGAGCGCCGGGAAACCCACTGTGGGTAGCTGCTCGCTTTAGAAGTTTAAATAAATAAATAAATAAATATCCACCCTCTTGAAAACCCACCCCTTCCCATGAACCCTAATAACGTCCCTTCCCCCAGCCCTCAAAACTACCCCACTCTCCCCTAAACCCTAAAAACTACCCTGACCCCCCTGAGCTGAAAAGACTTCTTGAACCCCCAACCCTAAAAACAACCCTACCCCCCCAAGCCTGAAATCTATCCCCAACCCTTAAAAACTACCCCCCAAAACCCAACCCCAACCCAACTCACCTCACCACATCCTCTTCCGGTCCTCCCTCCTTCTGCCCAGGAGGAGCTAGACCACACACTGCCTTAACCATGCATATGCGTGGTTACGGCAAGCGTGGTAGCGCGAGGCCATGACTGCACTGTTCCAACTGTTTCCCTTTTTTTCCAGATTAGTTTGGGATTTTTCCTGTTTTTTGTTTTCACTTTATGACTGTCTGAGTACTTCATAAATACTTTACACATTGCCTATAAATGTTAAGCTTGACTGGTTTTGTGCCAAGCTACCAGTGCCTTTTGTGGTTCACCCTCGCAAGGATTGTGTTTACTGTTGGAGTGGGGCTTCCACACCTGCCAGATAACAACCCAATTTCTTAGACTGTAATCCTCTAACCAGTTTCAATCCTGCTAGTTCCCACGCAGGCATAAAAGTCCAACATTCAGGTGGTCCCTGGGGCAACTCGTGTAAATAGGGGGCATGGAGAGAAGGATTTGTCATCTCCAAAGGAAATCAACCGGTCAAAATTTGTAAATGTTAGAAAACTATGAAACATGAATTCAAAGAGTGGGAGGCAAACAGCCAACTGCTCTACCAGATCAGATTAAGAAAAGAAGAAGTCAGCCAATACAGCTGTGGGCAAAGCAGGCAATAGGGTCGGGTATTTCTCAACTCAGCCTACTCCAATGGTAGTCAAATGAAAGCTAAACAATTTGTTTCAGAGATCATAGGAGTGGTAAATGTATATGACTCTGGGCTTCTTAGTTTATGACAAGAGTGAAGATGAGGTTAGATGGGCATGTGAGGGACTCCAACGCCCAATCAGCTCCAGCCTGCAACCACCGCTGGGGGGTTGGCAGCAGATCCAATGGGCTGCCTGGTATTCGGTTGGGAAAATTAACAAGTGACACATTGTTACCAATGCTATGGTCTGAGATGACCCCGATCAACTCCAGCCTGCAACCACCTCTGCAGGGTTGTCTGTAGATATGATGGGCTACCTTGTGTTCAGTTGGGTAAATTAACAAGTGACCCATTCTTACCAATGTTATGGTCCGGGATTCCCCAACTAATGGACTGCCGGAGTTCAGCCCAACCCAGTTCATCAGCTGTCTGTGGCTTGAATAAAGGGATGATGGTAAACCCTGTAGTGCAGGCAGTGTCCTTGGTGTTGTCCTCCAAGTCCTTCTGGGTGCAATTTGGATGGTGATGTGCAGAGAAGCATTCATTTCCATGGCTGTTCTTTGGTCCTCACACACCTGAGCGGGGAGAAAAGACTGCCTAGGAGTTCACAGCATTGGGCTGTGGAACACCTGAAATGCCGGTGACATTGGCGCCTGGACCTGCTTAACCTCGGCTTGAGTATTATCCTACGTCTTCTGTTTTTTAAGCTGAGCCATCCTTTAAGTTGGTGAAAAAGTTGATTTGTCATTGCGATCACCTACAGGCGGGCCAGAAACATGAATGTGCATTGAATCAATATGTCTATCAGCCTATTCTTGACAGACAAGAACGATGCCCGACGATGCTGGACCATCAATGTGAATTCGGGGAAAACTGAGATATTAGACCCTCTAATTGTAATAGGACTTTTATCTCTCACTCCCTGTAGTCCGATGTTGCAAAAACTGCACTTCAAGAGTTTAGCAATAATGGCCTTAGCAAGAACTGCCGGGCCAGTATTTTTGCCGGGACCCGATGTGCACGCTTGACTACATACATAGCTGACAGGACCTGCGGATCACTTTCAGACAGTTCTTGATGTAGAACATGGTGTTAGAACCCTCAGCCTCATTTGGATCATCACCTGTTTGTAGATTACTGCAACATGAACAGCCCTCTTCATTGTGGGTGCCTCATTCAAGGAATCTCACTATATCAGTGAGCTCCGCAGTTTGGTGGTAACTTCCACCCACTGGGAATGAAATTCATCAATAGCTTGTTCATGGGATGTCACTATCTCTTTAGTTTTACAATGCATACATTTCTTAACCAGTCTGTAATGATGAAGTCCAGTAGCCGAGATACATTTTAAGTAGGTTTATTTAATCTTAGTTGTAGGTTGATAGGTTCATGTAGAGCAGCCCCATCAGAAGAAGCCTGCCTGCTGCTCATCTCATACTCCAACTGCAGGGTTGCTTTTCCTAATTTGAAAAATATACAAGCAGAAAAATACACAAGCAATGAGAAAATGCATAAATAAATATACAAAATAATAAATCACACATCCTCCTCGACTATAAATTAAAAAAATATAGCATAAAATATGGCAGAAGAAACAACATGTTGGCTGAATTACACGATTGCACCTATGACCACCACCAATTGCACCCACTGGCCAGACAGTCATGAGAGGAGGCATGACACAGCACGACATGAACTAGCAGTGGGTGTAGGACAAAGGTAAGCGAAATACCCAGAAACCACAGGGGACACTCACACCCAAAACCAACATCCTTTGTGTAAGGAAGGTAAGGAAAAACTGTGAAAAAGGGTGACACACCCCATACAGCCACTCCATAGGTAAGGGCAGCGAACAAAACATGTGAAAATGGGTGACTAACCCATACAGCCACTCCTAACCTAAATGAAGCAACAAATGTGTAGCACAGGGTGACTTACACATCGTCAACCAATATGTGTAGCACAGGGTGACTTACACACCGTAAAAAAAAACGTGCAGCACAGGGTGACTTACACACCGTCAAGCAAAACGTGTAGCACAGGGTGACTCGCACACAGTCCAAATATCCCTCAAGTAAGGGTATGCAAAACGATCTGCATAAATGGGACTAGTACCCATAGGACACCCACAATGTACTGGTCTACAGTGTAAAGAGTAGAAATAGGACTAACACCCATATCCATCCCTCATGCAAGGGCGTGTACTGACAAATATAGAAATAGTGAAAGCCAGACACCTAGTGATCCCTCATGTAAGGGTACACAAACATACTTTGAAAAATGGGCACCACCTACCTATAACACACTCCCAACTCAATTCCAAGTGTAAGGGATATTTGAAATGTAAATTAAGTACACTAGCATCAATGGAATGTAAAATGTTGAGGCTCAATATGACAAAAAAAGCTAGGACACAGAAAACTATTTTCACACGCAAATAAATGCATAGTACCGTATCTCAGTTGCACCGAGACCTCAAAGAACATTCGCACTGACATGCCAAAATGAACTGAGCATAAGACTGAAAAGAAACCAGCCCCCACAAGACAGAAGGAATATCTCATCCACCCAGCATGCAAAAACACTGAACAACTCTGGAGTATGGACACTATAAATGAAACAGAGTGTACAAGCACACAGCATTTTCAGAAATATAAGTTACTGCAGAAAAAAGAAGAATTAACCAGATAATATTTTGAACACAGGTCAACATGGAAATGTAGGGCCCGAGTCACAGAAGTAATCTGAGACAAAATCCTAAACTTACTACTTTTGGTATTCACAGAAGGCATTTAGTAGTAGTAAAGTTATGATTTTGTCTTAAGACTGTCTGTCTTAAGTCTCTCTTAAGTCTCTCTTAAGTCCTAAGTTTGTCTTAAGTTTGTCTTAAGTCTGTCTTAAGTCTGCCTTAAGTCTGTCCTAAGTTTGTCTTAAGTTGTTCTTAAGTCTGTCTTAAGTTAAACTTAAGGCAAAATCCTAACTTTACCACTACTAAATACCTTCTGTGAACACCAAAAGTAGTAAGTTTAGGATTTTGTCTCAGATTAGTTCTGTGAATCGGCCCCATAGAGTGTCCTGGTGCTCGACGAACTTCTTAAGTATGGACACATTCAATTGTCTGAAACAGACAGCAGGTCACATTGTGCACCAAAAAACACCTGAAACTAGTTTGTAATGAGTGCTTGGCAGTTACTTGAGAACCTTTCAGTACTCGCTTTAAAAAAAATGAAAATTAGAGGTCAATCCGCGGCTTACCAGCTGCTGCAAAATTTCTTGTTTTAGAAATGGTACCAAGAACACCAGCTGACAGCATAATAACGACAACGTCGGTGAATGATATTGGCTATTTCCGACAAGGCTGTCGATTAGTTCAATAAGCACTTTCTCTTTTCACACATATCAACAAAGTTAACTCTGCTTGTTTCTACCCCATGGAAATTTTGTATATGATCTGTTCACTTCTACTCCGGCCTGTCATAATATCATTATCAAGTAAATAACACTTCCCCACCTGGATTATGAAAATTGATATTATATTCTAGCCATGTGAACAATCTCCTATGGCATGTCTTTTTTCCATCTGAAAGCCAATATGTCTTCTCATCTTATCAGCACACATTGTCTTCCGATTGCTAAGAAATTATATTTTAAAAAGGCCTATTTAACAAAGTCATTAGGGCGTATAAGTTCAACTTTCAATCACAAATATCTTATTGTACTCAATGTAATATTACACCGTTTGGTGGCATAATACGTGGTAGTGAATCTGCTCCCATTGGTTGAAAGTCAGGATGCTTGTGAGTAGTCACATGCTTTTTCTCAGTATATCCTCTCCCTGGAAAAGTCTAGAGATGACCTCTGCTGAAGGACAGGAATTTATACATTTTCAGAGTTGAAGTGCACTGGAAACACCACCATAATTTCCCCAGCTTCGAGGTCGACCGCTCTAGCGAGTTGGTCTACAGATGCAAGAGAATTCACTTTTTTCTTTGCTATCTTGCAATTGACTAATATGAATATATGAATATATGAAACACCAAGGCCTAATGTCCTGACACAGGTTTCTGACCCTTTAATGGCATTCAAATGAACTTGCTGACAGAAATTAAATACAGGAATAGTCACTCAGTCCTCATGTTTTTAATTTTACAATAGGGCCACCAATAAACAGTACTTTCTGAACACAAATATGTTAGCTTAGGGCCAAAGGCAAAGAAAGAACACATATGCAAGCTATAGCCACATACCACTCAATATCAGGGAACATATGACTAGTTTGGACACTTCACTAGCTTTCTTGACTGTTAGAGTATTAAAATACTCTCATTGCAACCCAGTGATTGACTGAGAACCCCGAGATGAAGGATGCAGCCAGGTGAGGGTGAATCATCCTTGTGGGTAAATAAAGATCCCAAAATCATAATTCACCGAATTAGTATCTGCTAACAGTTAGGTTCATAAATGCTTTAAAAACTCTGCTAATGCAGCAAATATTTGTTCAATAAAATGTACAGGGTTTGTGAAGGAGAAGAGATGATGAGCTAATCAAATAGGATGCAACACCTGCAAGCATTTAATATGCCATTTTTCACCCTGGAAAAGCTTTGTAAGTATCGACTGAAAGATATCTGCTTCCACAATAATGTCAAGCTAAGTGGATGTTGAGCTAGAATAGTAAATCTACATACCCATATGTATGCTTATATGCATGACATTACTCAAATCATTGTTCTTTCATTATATATAGTTGCAAGAAAACAAGAAAATATATTTATAGTTGATTCTGGATACACAATCCTCTTAAAATACATGTATAAACTACTCCTGCAGAAGGCAAGAAGTCTGTTTCTGGGTTTGCAAATGAAAAGGCCTCCATATAGGCCCATTTTCTTTGTAAACAGTTAGTAAATAGGATTCTACGATGGACAAAAATGTATTTTCTATATGGAAACATGTTTGCTATTCAAATGTGCATACCTGCAGCAACAGGAATGCACAAAAAGGAAAAATGAGGAGTAATAAAGATATTTTTCCTCGTTACGTCTCTGCTGGGAAGGCATACAATTTTGACGCAATCCCAGGATTGCTACATTTAATAAGTCTGAGATTCCATCACAATCTATGGGTGGTAAAAGCAATTACTGGTGGTAACACTCCGGGGCATGAGAATCAAAGACACAGAGAGAAACACAATGACAAGTGATGCTCTGGTGTCAGCTCGAAGTATGTCTATTGCAAAGTTTAATTAATCAATGTGATATGGAGGAAAAGAGCTAATAATAGTGTAATGCAGCATAGAACATGTTTTAAGAACTTGCTCCGCTCATACCAAGTCCGGACAACAAAAGTCAAAATAAAGCAATCATTTATATGGGGTCAGCAGATTTTATTTCCAAATAAAACCCAGCTTATATCCTGGGGAAGGCTCCCTAAGTTTGAACTGTAAATTGAAGACTGGTAGGCTTCTCAGTTTATGTCCTTAAGAACCAAACGTTTCTAAATCACTAATACAACGCATGAATGATCCAGAACAAGAGCAAGACTAACTAGTTCTCTAATATCCCCATTAAAGGTTACTAAAGCTCACTTAAGTTTACTATTTCCTGTACCGTACAGGCTGATTCTCTAAAAGGCAGTGCCAAGAACATATATCCATTACACAGAGAGTTGTATGCATGTAACTTAGCTGGAAGTTCAGGACACAGTCAGAGAAATTGATACATAGCTCTTCAACATGCTGGTAAGCACACTGGCACCAAGAAGGAGTGGCGTCCTAGTGCCCTATTACACATATCACACACTTTCCTTATTTATCTTACGGCACACATTTAAACAGGTGCACCAGATACAAACAGGGAAAGTGCACCCTAGTACATTGAATGCGCTGCCCATTAAATGCGCTAGGGGCTACACATAAGCCTTAGGCACATGTAGTGCACTTTATTAGGAACTTATATGTAAATTAAATATGCCAGTTGGATATGAGCCAATGTGACAACATTTTAAGCCAAGAGCACAAGCACTTTAGCACTGGTTCGCAGTGGTAAATTGCACCTAAAGGCAGCAAAAACAGGACATTCGAAGGCAAAGGATTAGGGGGAACAATGCCAAGGATGTCGGGTCTAAGATCTATGTAGGGACTAATGTTTATGTTAGAGGGGGTGAATAGTTGGTGTACTCAAGGAGATAAGAGTTTCTGAGATCTTGTAGTTCCTACTTGCTTGAACTGTTGACAAAGTTAGAAGTAAACCACTGCAGAACTGTTTTGGAGAAGCCTGTGCATGCTTGTAGTGTCTCAATCAGTGTTTGAAACTCACTCTGTTCATGGTTGTATGGTCTCAATCAGTGTTTGATGCTCATTTGTTCTGAAAGCTGTAGAAAATTCAAGAAGAATCAGGATACAGGGGATGTTTCTCTCCCTGGCAAACAGGAATTGTTTACATCTTAAGGAGTAGCTGACTTCATGCTGTAAAGTGACCTGAAGCCAGATGGATAGTTCTGTAGAAGATGGTTCAATGGAGACTATATTTTACATTTACATTTAAGAGTAGGTCATTGTCTTTCTGGATGTAGAGTCTAGGATTTGTTATTCTGTAGGAGGAGGGTGTGTACCATCTGTTGGGCATTTGGGAAAATTATATATGTATAAATTCAGTTTCTTCACCAAGTCACGTCACCTGTGTGCATATTTTGGGTATATCCCCTGTGTGTGTGTATGTATGTGTGTGAGTACAGGATCCTATCACCTGTAGGCACCTATCCATAACTTGCCTGTATGCAGCTAGACACAACTCCCATATGCACATCTTACCACTTTTAACTGTATGCAAACAATAATATCCCCTGCTTCTACATATAACCTATCATCTTGGTGCATAATGGAACCTTTCACTTTTGTGCGTCTATATCGCTTTCAGTTGTGTGCAGTATGTCTCTCACACCTATTTGAAAAGAAGTAACCCACTACTCCAGCTACTCGTGTTAGGCGGGACAGCTTCAAGTTTCCAGGGTCACCAAGTGTGCACATAACCCCACTCACCTGTATTCCATTTCATCTCTGTACATCTAAATTCCTCTAATGTTTTGGATTTTACCCCTTCTTACATGTGAGTATATAGCCCTAAAACAGCATGCATCAATCTCTCCAAACCATTTGCACCTACTACTTCACCTGTGTTCATATACCTCTCATCATTTGCATTCCAGGGCCCCAACTAGGTGAACCTAACACTATGTCACCTGCAGAAGCACCGCCCGAAATCCCATTTATGCTCCTACTACCCATTAACTGATGGGTATAAAGCCTACTCTAACCTGTGTCCAGCAATTCCTTCCTCACATGTGTGCCCTAAGTGATGTCAGTTATGTATCAACTCCCTCATTTGTTTGGATCTAGAATCCTATCAACTTTGTCAAATCTGCACCGCCCACATTTAACACCTATTATGTACAGACAATGGCATGTATGGGTTCCTAAAAGTCATACATATATTGTGAACGCACACATTCTGGTCCACATTCCTAAAATGCATACACCCACAAATACCTTCCTAACAGTGGTACAACCAGACATAATTTCATAAAGCACACATTAAAAAAGCTCAGTTGAATGTTCACACTTCGAAACATAAAGTCAAATACATATTTCACTTGCTTCCTCTCTCTTGCATACCCACACAAATCCTGCATGAGCTATGTTAAGGTAGGAGGAGTACTTTAGTTTAAAGTACCTTTAAAGTACCTTTAAAATCTCACTAAGAAGGTGGTTCTAACTAGTTGCCTCCTTATTCACACTGCATCCATGGTTCTCACATATGGAGATAAAGTTACCTACCACCAACCTCATGCACCTTAGCTCTCTCTGAATATCCCGATAGGTGTAATATGAAGCGCCGTTTGTTCTAATAAATTACCATCTATTGCCATTTTTAGGTCGAGCCTAGACTTGTCTGGAAGATCTGTTGTATGTACTTTGTGGGATCTGGAGATCAGCCCTAGGACTTGTCTGCTTCCGCCTTTGGTTAGGGTTTTTTTTTCTGTTCAACTGCCTCTTTTTGAGTGTCTTGATAGAAAATGACCAGTAGAGTTCAGTAAAATACCAGAATTGGTTTCTATTTAGGGACTTTATATTTTTCTTTTTCTGGCAGCTGTCTCTATTTAACTTTCTTGATAGAAAATGACCAGCAGAGATCAGTATAATACCAGAATCACTTTACCATTCTCTGGATTCCAGGCCATTGAAACTTGTATTCAACAAGCAGCTATAGACAATATTATTATTTTCAAAGCTTGTATTTTCAATGATATGACCAGCGAAGGGGCTGATTTTATATTAAAAACAGAGCTTTGAACAATACAATTTCCCGCTGATAGGCAGTATTTCTCTCCATGTGTTCCTATACCTGGTGTGTTCCACAGTTTGGTGCTTACGTTGCCTCCATGTTAAAGAACAGTAGATGTTTCAGCACCCAGACTAATGTGCTGCATAGCTGAATACATATAAGGTCCCAAAGGAGAGACCGATTGCATTGCAAATGCTTGTTATGATTGCCATCTATTCCCTTTACCACTGTTCCTAGCGTTGTAGTCATCGCATAGAAAGAAGCTATGCAGGAGGACTCTGCTAGCACTAGCTTTGGGACCAGGCACTCCCCTAGACCCAATTTGTCCACTGACATTTTCATGGCTTTGGCTGTGGCATCCCCTCTTGTTTGTAGTATGTAATCATTGCTAGGACTGTACTGCTCAAACAGGCATTTCTGCGTGTAGTAGGTGGAGTTCCACTCTTAAGAAGGCTTTCACAGGGACTCTATCAGCATGCTAAATGATCCTCTACTGAACTAATGACTGAAGGTTGTGCTAATTCTGGGACAGTTAACCAGTATGATGTTGGCTACTTCTTTTTCTAAGAAAGCCACACACAATTAGGTTGATGCAATATGTTAAACACAGGACCCTGAAGTATGCTCCCATAAACTTATATGTGATGTAAAAAGTGCCTCCTGGAAAGTTATAAAGATAACATTTGAGAATTTTGAGCATCCTTCATTATGCTCTGCCACCTCGATGGCAAGCATTTTGAGCAGGCCTTCTTCTGGATTAATGACGTTTGTCCAGCAGTGCCTCACCTGCTGCTGGATACGCGAGCCCCTGGTGTGAAGGTGCATGTTGCTCTGCAGTCTCACCTCTGCTGCTTGCTCTCCACCTGTCTGTAGCCCATAACGACCCGGCCAGCAGGAGGGTAAGATGGCACTTCATGTAAAAGATTAGTGATGGTATCTCCAGCTTGCTGAAATTGTGGTGGGGCTTTACGTCCTTGCACTGCAATCAGCCACCGGAGGTTCAAGAGTGCATAGTGGCACTGCCTGCCCCTGACTTAGCTAAGAGAAAAAAGATTGGTACAAAAGCATAAAAGCAGGGAAGACAAAAGATAAATAAAAGTGTAGGTACAGTCAAAGGTAAATAAAAAGTGAAAATAGCTTTGAAAACAGGGGAGAAGTAGACAAGAAAGGGTTGGATGGATGTAAATGGGATTTGGCAAGTAGGGGAACACGAGGTAGAGCTAAACACGAGAAAGCTGGAGTATCAAAATGGCGATAACTTGTGAGTTGCTGTTGATCCCCTTTAGGCTTATTCAGGGGGAAAATAGCAAGGCTTACACAGTGAAATATCCTTTAGGTTTTATTTCACACTACCTCCAACACATCATGAATTAGGCAATAAGTAAGCAACTCTCTCTCCTGGTCCAAATGTATCCAATGTGGCTGCATAAAACACCAGTATGTCTAAGTTAATATATCTCACTGTCCGAATGTGTCATTCCGAAATTACATTCTTTGAAATAGGTAAGGTTCCACAACT
Source organism: Triturus cristatus (assembly GCF_964204655.1). NCBI lineage: Eukaryota > Metazoa > Chordata > Amphibia > Caudata > Salamandridae > Triturus > Triturus cristatus. The sequence continues at coordinate 649,048,996 of NC_140581.1, forward strand.
TCAATATATCTGAGCATATGAGGATGAACCTTGGAATATGTTATCTACCTGCGTATGTGAGAAACTACTTATTATATGGGGCTAAAGATAAACATATAGTGAAATGCATAATCACATAAGACTGCACTGAGAAATCTGTAGCCACACATTAGCATAGAAGGCTATATGTTCGCATATGGAATTGTATGCATTTGATATGCATTGCACGTGGGATACAGAAACAGTTCGAGCCAAGCCGAAGCCTATAAACATGTGCCTGGGTATATGGAGTTTTACCTGCACATATATGGCGCCTTGCAGAAATAGGTCTATGCATGAACATATAGGGTGATACCCGAGCACATGAAGATAAACAGGAACATACGTGGATTTAACAGAGACGACTGCATACAGCACAATAGAGTTTAAATGAGCATAGTGAGCATATTGGCACAATTTTGCTTATAGCGCTAAACCGCTGCAGATGAGGTAGGGGTGGGCGTAATTTGAGTAGTTGCGCTACGCAAAGCTCCGCGAAATGGTAAAAAATCTCCGTGAGCACACAAAAGTTCAGCGAACATGCGGAATTGTTTGTTCTGCCCGTTCATGGTGCTTTTTTTTTGTTCGTGAATGCTGTTTGCCTGCTCGGGGAGAAATATCTTGCGAACTCACATTTTAAAACCGCGAACAAGCAAAATATTCCGCGAAGCCGCGGATCGCAGAATTTTTGGCAAATCCGCGTTCTCTGCGGAATGCGAAATTACCCAAATTCCGCAAGCGGAACGGAATTTACCACCCAGGCCTAATATGAAGGAATACTGAGCACATAATGAGAATCCTGAACACTTGAGGCTAAAACTGTGGGCATGGAATATATAGAAATAGAGAGGCAAACCTAAACAATTCATGAATGTAATGAACTCAAGAAACAAAGTTAATAGAAAACGCAGGTCCTGATTGTCAGGCTAGTTGCTTTTCTTTATTGAGTTTTCTCTTATTTCCTTCTCTGTCAGAACTAGCATAGCCAACTCGTTTCACCTTAAAGAAGGCTTCATCAGGGTTGCAAATATGGAAGACTAAACAGATGTATAAAACCTTATAAAGTTCTGTAAAACACAACAATGAGATCTGTTTACAAAACAAGATAATTTCAAAACAACACACTTTACACAATAATAGAGGCTCCTTATCAAACTCCTTAAAGAATGTACATATGAATCTCTATCCTCTAAAGTAAAGTTTTAGAGGAGCTGGCAGGTTAGACCAAATATAACATTAAAATAAACCAGTAAGTTTAAAAAGAAACAAGTGTCTTTTAGGAGCACTCAAAGCACACGTATGGACAGCATCCATAAAGAATATGCAACATACGTAATGGATGACTGAAACAGATACTGTAATAGATCTAAAATGTACGCACATTCCAGGGTTAAGAAACACCAAAAAAACGAATTAAGATAAGATGAAGAGAAAACTCAGAAAGTCCCAAAGCGTGCGTGAGATCTATATGGTCATACAGGAGTACACTTGTGAGCGTCTTTCATCTCTTTTTGAATAGATCACCTGAGTAAAGAGAGGGGGGCATATGTACAAGAGCGCCTCCATAACGTTAATTTTTTGGTGTTAAGGCGGCTTTTTTTCTGGTGAAAACGTGCATTTTTAAGATCGCCACTTCTGTTACAGGGACTTAATGAAAATGAGATGCAAGGTAGGCGTTCCAGGGCAAAAACTGCTGCTAACCCACTTCGCGATATTTACAAGAAATTTCTTGTATGGTGCAAAACCAAAAAAACAGCCTCTAACTGCAGTTAGAGGCAGTTTTTTAAGACCAGAAAATAGATGGTCTTAAAAATGGTGCAAACACTTGGGGCCTCATATCAGAAGGTTTCGCTGCTGGACAGCGCTGCAAGGATTGTTGCTGCGCTGCACTGCGACAAAACTACAGGGCAGGAATGCACACCATCAATAAGATAGGACGCATTCCTGGGCCTCATTCAAGAAAAGTGTTGCATCGCTGTGACAAGACAGCGTTGCAACACTTTTCACTTTGCCCTCGTTGCAACACCATGGATGCAATGTATTCACTGTATTGCGCTCCATGTCGCAATTATTGACAGATGGGTCTGGAATCCTGATGTATCTGTCAGTTTTAAATTCATGTATTGCTGCAGTTGTGTCACAAACATGATGCCACTCCAGCAATGCATGGGGGCAGCCCATCCCTGATGTATGTGAGCGTTAAATTCACTCATTGTTGCAGTTGTGTCATAAGCATGATGCAATTCCAGCAATGCATGGGGCCAGCCTATCCCTGTGACACTGTGTCACCCTTATGCCTGACATGAGACAGGCATAAGGTACTGACGCAGTGGCATCCTAAAATTGTTGCAGTGAAATCTGATGGATTTCACTGTACCACTCCTATGAGGCTTTGTAGTGTAGCAACGCCCACCCTGCATACATCATACCTGATGCAAGTATAATGTGGCACAGGGCTTCACAAGGTCACGCATATGCCTAGATGCTTCATTTTGCAAATACGGCACAACATGGTGCAAGTATCACGCTACAAGTACGTCAAGAAAATGACGCACTGGCAGGGTGAAACTTTCAGAAGGCGCTCATGAATAAGCCCCCCTGTCTTTTTCCCCTACGCTGGCATGCAATGGCTGTCTTGTGCCAACGCAGGTACTCTTGTGCCATGGTGCAAGGGTGACTGTGTTGCGGAGTTGATTTATGTTGTGGCTCTATCACTTCTCGAGACGTCTGCAGGTGCACCTGGACTAGTGGAGGGTGGGAGTGAACCAGTTGGCCTTTTTAGAGTGTTGTTTGCCTGGTCTTTTCTTCAGGGGTGCCATAGTGTCGGCGCAGCTGAGATCCATAGGCGGAAGTTGCAAGCTGTGGTGTTGTCATCTGTAAATGTTGGCGGAGTGATGGTGCTGAGGGAGTTGATTAGAAGTTCTTTGGTGGCCTTGATCCAGCAGTGAGGGGAAGGGTGATGATGGTGGTGGTGTACGGTGGGCTTGGTGAAGACATGAAGTATACACTGATGGTCAGTCCAGGAGAGTCCGGTAATGTGGCTTTAGTTAAACTTCCCTCTGGTGGAGAAGACGTGCTTGAGCATGTGTCGGCTATATGGGTTGGCGCGGTGACTAGCTGCTTGAGTACAATGTTGGCGAGGTGCCCCATGAGGGGAGTGGTGTTCTGGTCACTGTGGTTGTCCAGGTGGAACTTGAGGACTCTGAGTAGGATGTAGTCGGTGGATGGGAGAACCTGGGGTGCAATGAGGTCTACAATTGCATCAGTGAATAGGGGTCCATGGCTCAGGGGGCCTGTAGATGAGGGTGCCACAAAAGATGGTGTTCGGGTTGGTCCTGATCTGAAAGCGGAGGTGTTCCATGGTCACTGTTGGGTCATTAGAGTGCGTGGTCAGTTGGATTATGTTTTTATAGATGATGGCAAGGCCTCCTCCTGGAAGGTCAGGGTGGTCCTTGTGGGTGATTTAGTAGCTGTCAGGGATGGTGATGGTGATGTCCGGTCCAGAGCAGCGTTTGGTCCAGGTTTCCGTGAAGAAGGCAATGTCTGAAGAGGTGACATTGAGGAGGTACCAGATGTCTGTGGCGTATTTGTGGAGGGACCGCACATTGAGGAGGTTGAAGTTGAGCCGGTCAAGAGCGCTGTTGGTCGACTGGGCGGCAAAAGGCGCTGGTGTGCTGATATGGCAGAAGGTCCGTTTGCAGTTTTGACAGGAGCAGGGTGCAAGGGTGTTCCTCGGTGATGCTAGATAGCAGGAGGCGTGGTGTCCAGGGTTGAGGGCAAGGAGAGTGCCGGCCTCGTATCGGTGGAGTGTCCGAGTGGCAGGGTCCCTGGTGTTGGGCATGGTAAAGAGCCAGACGGACATAGACGGGCTTGCCTTTAGATTCCCATCGGCATACCAGTGGCATGCCCATGGCGCATGGCAGCACAGCGTCCGCCATTAAGTAGTGCTGCAGGGGGTCTAGACAGCTGTGAGGCGGGAAAAAAGAAAAAAGACACTGGACGAGGCGGAGACATGGGTGATCTCATCAACAATGAGGGAGAGGATAGGGAAAAAGGAACTGCAAAAAAGGACAGGAAAAACAAAGCTAAACACAGCAAAGATAAAAAATTTAAGAAAGAGGTAGGAAAGCAACAGAGAAGAGCAAAAATACAAACAGTAACAGCACACGAGAGGGACAGGAGGGCAGTCAAGCTGCAAAGCAGTGATGCTCTACCACTGGACCACCAGGGATGAGGCGCAGTCAGGAGCCTGTGGTTGGAGGAGGGACTCAAACACCTGACCTTTGTGTCAGAGGAACCAGCAGCAGCAGATGGGGACGGCAGCAACCAGACGGCGCAGCACTGTGGAAAGAGGAAGTGCACTAAGGGTTAGTCCTCCATACACCCATAAGCAAACTAACAGATCTGACAGTGGCAACCGGATTCTGTGTTCCCCAGTACCCTAGCGGGTAACAGTGGCTCAAGCTGCATACCCAAGGGTCTGGGCCAGAACAGGCCCCTGTGTCCCTGGCACCCACTGCTACCAATGGCCATTCTCAGACACCGCCAGGTCCGCTGGGGAACCTCCTGATGCATGTGTGGCAACAGAGCCCGCTTAGGTGCAAAGTTACAGCGCTCCCGCCACACAAGATTGGCACAGCTCAGGGGCCTTACCCTCCACAGCGTCCGGCCAGCACAACATCCTATGGCTTGTGATGCAGAGAGGCACAGCACACCATTGATAATCTCCCCCATGCACCCCGGGATAGTGGTGGATCGTAGTATGCGATGCAGACCTCCCTTCGCAGGTGCACAGGAGCACGTCTACCATTCACAGCTCCAAGGGGTGCAAGGCGTTCTTCTCACACAGGTCACCAACGTGTCTACATGCGACCTGCCAGATGTCACCACCAGTTAAGGGTGATCGCCACACCTCAATCTCTTCTGCCACAGCCAGCGACTCCACAGAACCTCTGCATCCCACTCCGGGTCCCAGACGCAGCCCCAGCGAGGTCTCTGGGCCCCAGGGTCTGTCCGTTCTTTCAAAGTTTTGGATGCCATGGTGTTGCAAGGAGTGTGCAATGAAAAGCGATGCATCAGTGGTTTGGCACAGTGATGTGCCTCTTTTTTATAGATGTAGCCCTGAATTTCCTCTTCCAATGGGACTCTTGGCTGATGGAGGGCTTATGGGGGTGTTTATCTGTGCTGCACTTAGCCCTGGCTGCTCCATTCTGCATTCCATTGGTTTTATTTCCAATTTTATATTGGAGGTAGACTTATGGGCTATTTTTGCCTGTAGAGGCAAAAAAAGTCACATTGGGCTGACTAATGTGAGTTTCTTGCCGCTAATGGGCCATTCATAAGTTTTCGCCAACTAACGTCAGAATTTGTATCACCTACACGCTTGTGTTACCGGAAGTTTTCACCGCAGCTGCTTGAAACTATCGCCATGTAGCGACATATTGTAAATACATGGCTAACAGGGCGATAGTTTTTAGTGATAGGCCACGTTAAGAAAACTGCCGCTAACTAGCGTTAGCATTATTTAGCTGCATATCTTGTACATACACCCCAGAGAACCATATGATGTCACAATATAATGTGCACTAAAAAGAAGACAAAAGACAAGTACATCATGCTATAGTGAGTGTCTCCTGCACAATCCTGGATCAATCCAAGTGTGTGGGTATACCAAAGGGAAGAAAATTATTAATGACTTCAGGGTAATCTTACAACAAACAAATGATGGACGGAATGCTGACAATGCAGACATTCTCCCCCAGTCAAGAGATCTGGGTTAAATCCATCGTTCTTTTGCCCACTACACCACCCCAGTTTAGACATGCCCATATGCAAATCAGTCTTGACCCTGTGCCTCATGGGAACAGTCCAGCCCGAACTGCCAAGCCATGTCTTCCCTGGACCGGAATCAAGCATCCTAGGACCGGTTTCTGGCTATCAGCCGTCATCAGCCAGGATAGCTTGACTCCAGTGGCGTAGTGAGCATGGGTCCCACGTCTGGGAATACCCATCCCACTTAGGGCGAAAAGCGTTACAACAAACAAATGATGGACGGAATGCTGACAATGCAGACATTCTCCCCCAGTCAAGAGATCTGGGTTAAATCCATCGTTCTTTTGCCCACTACACCACCCCAGTTTAGACATGCCCATATGCAAATCAGTCTTGACCCTGTGCCTCATGGGAACAGTCCAGCCCGAACTGCCATGCCATGTCTTCCCTGGACCGGAATCAAGCATCCTAGGACCGGTTTCTGGCTATCAGCCGTCATCAGCCAGGATAGCTTGACTCCAGTGGCGTAGTGAGCATGGGTCCCACGTCTGGGAATACCCATCCCACTTAGGGCGAAAAGCGTTACAACAAACAAATGATGGCTGACGAGGGCTGAAAGCCCGAAACCGGTCCTAGGATGCTTGTTTCCAGTCCAGGGAGGACCTGGCTTGGCAGTTCGGGCTGGACTGTTCCCATGGGGCACAGGGTCAAGACTGATTTGCATATGGCTGGGTTCAAACTGGAATGGCATGGTGAGCAAAAAAACGATGGATTTAGGCCCAGATCTCTGTACTGGGGTGAATGTATGACATTGTTCTGCATTCTGTCCATCAATTGTTGTTTTTGCAATTGTCACCCCGAGTGGGAAGGGTATGCTCAGACGTGAGTCCCTTGCTCTCCATGCCACTGGAATCAAGCTATCCTGGCTGACGAGGGCTGAAAGCCCGAAACCGGTCCTAGGATGCTTGTTTCCAGTCCAGGGAGGACCTGGCTTGGCAGTTCGGGCTGGACTGTTCCCATGGGGCACAGGGTCAAGACTGATTTGCATATGGCTGGGTTCAAACTGGAATGGCATGGTGAGCAAAAAAACGATGGATTTAGGCCCAGATCTCTGTACTGGGGTGAATGTATGACATTGTTCTGCATTCTGTCCATCAATTGTTGTTTTTGCAATTGTCACCCCGAGTGGGAAGGGTATGCTCAGACGTGAGTCCCTTGCTCTCCATGCCACTGGAATCAAGCTATCCTGGCTGACGAGGGCTGAAAGCCCGAAACCGGTCCTAGGATGCTTGTTTCCAGTCCAGGGAGGACCTGGCTTGGCAGTTCGGGCTGGACTGTTCCCATGGGGCACAGGGTCAAGACTGATTTGCATATGGCTGGGTTCAAACTGGAATGGCATGGTGAGCAAAAAAACGATGGATTTAGGCCCAGATCTCTGTACTGGGGTGAATGTATGACTTTGTTCTGCATTCTGTCCATCAATTGTTGTTTTTGCAATTCAGGGTAATCTTAGCAAAATATTTTTTGTTTGGAATAAACGTCACTCTAGAGGAAGCAAGGATTCTCTTCAGCACATAGTCAGGCTTATTAAAACTCTACAAAAGTCCAAGATCGATAATCAGTATCGATCTTTAACAGCTATTTACATTGTAAATGTACTGCTCAATTGGTTTTTAGCCATTTCAATATTTCCAAAATAAGGGCAGATTATACCCCATGTACATGTTCTCACTTCCCCATAGAAAACAACAAGCATTTGCAATGCAATTGGTCTCGGTTTTGGGACCTTATATGTATTTAGCTATGCAGCACATTAGCCTGGGGGATGAAAAATCTACTGTTCTTTAATGTGGAGGGAAAGTAAGCACCAAACTGCATGACATGCCAGGTATAGGAACACATGGAGAGAAATATTGCCTTTCAGGGGGACATGGTATAGTGCAAAGCTCTGTTTTTTTCTTTAAATTCTTTTTATTAACGTTCATCGACATCAGATATGCAGTACAGAAGAAGCAGTACATTCTCATTTAACGAAGACAATGAGTAACAGTTCTTTGCTACATTACATTACAAAGTCAGGTTACAGGATAGTGGGATCATCCTGCTCAATGCTACTTGGGGGGTGCAGATATCTCCTCGATAGGAGTTCCACAAGCTCCAAATTCGGGACCATTTTTGTGGGCAACCCTGGGCTGTATAGAAAGTCTTTTCCCTATACATGCACAAGTTGAGATCTGATTCCCAGGGCTATACCAAAGGAGGCTGTGCCGCTCCCCACAGTTGTGCAATATTCCCCTTTGCCAACATTAATCACAGCGTAACCCACTGCGTGTGGTAGTTATTCAAATCAGTAGGTTCCCATATATTCAGAAGACAGCTACGCGCTTCGGGCGGTGGACTAGCGTGAGTAGTTCACTTAAAACATTGTTTTTTTCTGCCAATAGGATTGTACATGTTCACATTCCCAGATTATGTACATAAATGTGCCCTCTTGGCTGCATCCCCGCCTACACTCTCCTCCCCCCGCTCTACCCATTTGTACCAAACAAAGCCTTGTAACATTCACCCTGTGGAGAATTTTGAGTTGCACTAGTCTGAGTCTAGCTGAGATTGCCACCACCCTTGGGGAAGATAGCGCCTCCTGCCACTCTTCATCATCCAATTCGATGCCATCTCTCACCCATTTCTCCGGTAGGGGCTGGAGGGGGTCTGCCATGTTATTGATCAATTACTTATATTTTATTTTAATGATATCTTTTTTCAGGTAGGTGGCCATCTAGCAACGGATCTTCCAACGGGGAGGATTTAGGGGGGGATGAGCCTTTAGGGAGGTGTGATTGCAGTGCGTGGTGGACCTGTGAGTATCGGAAGCGCTTTGAGTCCACTAACTCATGTTGTTGCTGTAAAGCAGCAAATGCCTTCACTTCACCCTTCTCCCACAGATCTTTAATTTGCGAGATCCCAATGAGTTTCCATCTATCGAATCCCTTAGACTTCCATAGATTACCCAGCTGTTCAGAGTCCCATAAGGGGGTTGCCAATGTGAGTTTTAGTCCCATCCTAAGGATTTCGTGACGGCATGCCAAATGTGGACCTAGTGCCCAGTGGGGCCCGTCAAGGGGTATCGGTTCGGCTTGGAATAGAGTGCTCTGTTGTAGTTCCCTCCCGGTAGGAGCCATCTATCCATGTTAAACCCTGGCTCATCAGGGCGGCCATAGGTACAATGATTGATGGCCGCAAGATGCGCCGCCCAGTTGTATTTCTTGATATCTGGGAGGTCAATTCCCTCATCACACCATTTCAGCGTGAGCTTGTTCAAGGCAATGCGAGGCTTCCTGTCCCACAACAGGTCCCTCTGGAGGCCCTCAATTTCTCTAAAATATGTCATCGGAATAGGGTCTAGTGACTTCTGCAAGGCATATAAAAACCGGGGTAAAGACATCATTTTAAAAAGAGCCGCTTTGCCCAATGGCAAAAGGGGAAGCGTTTTCCAACTTGCTATATCATGTTAAAGTCTCTGTAGCGGCGGGAGAAGATTGTGATTAAAACGGAGCGTTTGGTCAGAGGAGATAAAGATTCCCAGATATTTAAAGCCCGCTGAGCTACTTTGGATTGGGCAGTCTGGTGGTCGAGAGGGGGGTTTCCCTTGGAGGACGTACAGGAGGTACTTATTCCAGGTGACGGAGAATACAGAGTATCTGCCAAATATTGCCAGGATGTCTTTGACCGCCACCAGGGACTTCCTGGGGGAGACCAGGTACAAGAGAATGTCATCTGCGTATACTGAAATACGGTCCTCCCAGTCAGGGGACCAACGCAGATCTCGTATTACTGGGTCCCTCCGAATCCATGCCCCCAGCGGTTCCAAGGCTAGGGCAAACAGAAGAGGGGAAAGAGGACATCCCTGACGGGTTCCTCAACTCAAAGTGAATGTAACTGACTTTTTATTATTGACCACGACTTGCGCCATGGGCTCTGAGTACAGGAGGCGCAGCCACTGAATAAAGCCTGGGCCAAACCCCATTTTTGCAAGCACTGCTAAGAGATATGGCCATTCAATGGTATCTAATCCATGGTCGCATCTAGTGACACAATTATAGCTGATTCTTGAATCGTGGCTATTCTCCCCAGAACCCCATTGACTCTGGGCAAGTTCATCACCGTGTTGCGGTGTGGCATGAAGCCGGACTGGTCAGGATGCACAAGACCCCCAATTATTATAACTAAGCGATTGGCCAGGTCCTTGGCCAGAATTTTGGGTTCTGCGTTCAGCAGGGAAATCGGCCTGTAGGAGGCACAGTCAGTCTTGGATTTACCCTCCTTATGGATGCTGACTATTGTAGCCACCCTTTGGTCCATTGGTAATATCCCCAGCTCCTTGCTCTCGTCAAACATGGTTTTTAAGTGCCTGAGTTTGTATAATTCAATCGGTATACCGTTAGGACCGAGGGCCTTCCCAGAACGCAGCGATCTAATGGCCTGCGCTATTTCGTCCGGTGTCAAAGCACTGTCTAAAAAGTTACGGTCTTCAGTGTGGGGAGCACTATGTCTTGCAGTAACTCACAAGAGTCATCCTCAGTATAGGGTACAACGGTTGTGTACACCACACTGAAGTGACTGGCAAACTGATTTACGTTTTCTTGTGGGTCATTAATGGATATACCACACGTGGCCCTGAGTTCCAGAACCACTCTACTCACCCACTCCTTCTTATCGAGCCAGGCGATTTGTTTCCCTGCTTCGACTCCCAGGTCGTAAATTCTGCCCAGTTTTTCCCTCCCCAGACTTTTGGCCCTATCAGTCGACAGCGCTCTGTAATCGTCTTGTTTGAGGGGGAGTACGTGTAGTTTCTATGATGTGATCTCAGTTTCCAATTCCCTTTCTAGCCGGTAGATCTCTGCCTCGGCTTCTGAGATTTCTTTCTGTCTATCTTTCTTCATCCCAGCTATTAGTGACAGGGCTAGTCCCCATATTACCGACTTAAAGGCTTCCCAGAGGGTCTGCGAGGAGTCTACTGTTCCCTCGTTTTCTTGAAAGTAATTTTCTATGGCTTTGAGAAGGTCTTTACGGATTACAAGGTCCCGGAGATACCACGGGTTGATGGGGGCAATTTTCCCTACCCATGCCTGGCTAAGGACTATGTGTACCCACATCGGGGAATGATGGGAGATGCCCCTGGCTAGATGTCTAATTTCGTGGATGTGGCCAATTTGTGAAGTGAGGAGCAGGATGTCGTTTTTGAGGGAGAGGCTGTGGTGGGCCCCAGAGTGGAAAGTGTGTTGGACTTTTTCTGGGTTGTATGTTCGCCACCCATCAGCTAGCTCCAGAGCCTCAAGGAAGTCAGATAGCCATCAAGAAGATGGTCCTATTTCACGTGTGGGGTGGCGATCTAGTGTGCCCGAGACCACTGAATTGAAGACCCCTCCAATTACTAGAAGACCCTCCGGGAGCGAGAGTAAGATGGTGCTCAAATCCTTAAATGTGGTATTTTGCAGGCCAGATGGTATGTAGACTGAAATGAGTGTTATACTATGTCCTTCCCACAGACCCGTGACTCCTATATATCTGCCCCGGTCATCTGTCCATGTGGAACTCAGGGCGAGGGGGAAGGAGTTTCTCATCATAATGCCAATACCTCGTGAGCTGGTTGTGAAACCTGCATGTACCACCATTTTCCATCCCCATCTATGTACTGCCTTACAGTGGTTTCCTACCAAGTGAGTTTCCTGAAGCATGATAACGTCAGGGGCCAGCCGGTTAATATATTGTAAGACGACGCTACGTTTGACCTTATCCCTGAGCCGGTTGACATTCCAGCTCAGTATTTTAACACTTTCGGCCCACTGTGCACTCATTCAGACTAGAATAGGTCTTTGTGTCCTCTGCATCAATGCCAACTAGTCTTGTCGATGCTAAAACCATAACAATAAACAACTGCAAACCCCGAACCCAACAACCCCCACCCTGCTCCCCTGCACTCTGGGCGTAGAACTGCCCATTTAGAACTTGCAGAGTGCCTGTCGCCCATCTAGTGAACTAAAAGAAGAAAGATAAGGGGTGCAACACCCCACCCCCCTGCCCCCCCTTCCCGGTCTCTGCTGTGTAATAGCCAAGAAAGTCATACCCCACTGGTCTGAGTTTTAGTCACTGGGAGAAGACTCATCAGATCCAGGCAATTATTGGTCCCAGGAGTTTTCCCACACAGGTGAGGACTCAGAACAGACGAAAGTGGATCCGTCGTCCGTCCAGGCCCCCCCCCATCCTTTTTGCTGAGTGTACGACATGTCACCATAATTGTGATGGTTAGAGCCTTGGTCTGTCCGGTTCTCAAGCCATTCGGAAGCTGCATCTGGTTGTTCAAAGAACCAATCCCGTCCCCCTGCCTCCACTTGAAGTCGTGCCGGGAAGAGCATCGCATATTTTAACACCCTCTCTCTGAGTTTCTTTTTGACCATCAGAAATGATCTGCTCTGCACCTCGTGTGTGAAGTCCAGAAAAAAGGTGATTTTGGCATTATCATAGCGAAGTGGGGGAGCCGTTCTGCCGTTTAGGAGGATCACATCTCTGTCCCTGAAATTCAGCACTCTGGCGAGAATTGGGCGTGAAGCAGCCCCTAGCTTTGGCCAACCTCCCTGTATCCTGTGTTCCCATTCTACGACAAAGAATTTGCTGAGGCCTTTAGGCTGCAGATAATTCAGGATAAGATCCTCTACAAAGAGATCCGGTGCTTGCCCATCTGCTCTTTCCGGCGCCCCCAGTATACGTATGTTGTTACTCAGGAGGCGCCCTTCATAATCCTCCAGCTTGTGCTCAGCAAACTTCCGAAATGTTTGTAAGTCATGAATGTTTCGTGGAGTTGCGTGACATCATCCACTAGGCTCGCTGTGGTAATCTCCACCTGTTTACCTTGCTCATTGATTTTGGTGAGGTCAGCTTGGATGAGATTCACTTCTATCGAGATTGAGTCCATCTTATGCTCCAACAAGGTCTTGACCCCAGTTATCGCCTCCATAACGTCTTTCAATGTAAACTCCTGGCTGTCCCCCCTGGTTCACCTACGGATTTGCCCCTGGTGTGCAAGTCTTGCAGCGTGTCTTTTGGGAAGGCATAACGGTCTAATTTGTTTGTTTGGACAGTTTTGGGGCCCTCCGCACCTGTTATCTTGGTCTTCTTCATATTCGCTTCCCAGTGAGCCGAGGACGTGGCGGCTTAGTCCCTTTTCCTCTCCGATCTCCTGATGTGCGGTATGGTGTGAAGTCGAGCTGTTACCCACAAACGGCACGTGCTCGAGCGAACAAGGCTACGGAGTGAAGGAGCAAGAGAAGGGGAGGGCATGAGTCGCTGCCCCTCGAGCGTGCGCTCTCTGGGTTAGTGGACAGTCTCAGACAGCGTGTGTGGACCCTCAGAGCAGATGCACGTGGTCCTAGGGTGTTGTGGTCCCACATCCCCAGAGGCTAGTTTTCTGAGCCACTCGGCAGGGCTCTAGCCTCCCTGGATCGTCTGCCAGGGCCTCTCAGCCGCTATGAACTCGGTCTTGCACCACCGGGCACCGTCACATCGGGGGGAGGAAAGTCCTTTACCTGTTCCTCCGTCACCCTGATGTGAATGGAAGCAGAGAAGTCAGGAAAAGAGGAAGGGGAAGTGCCGTTCCCCAACACCGACCCCCAGCCCCTCCTCACCGCCTCTTCAGGGTCGTGTTGGAGGATCACGCACCGCCGCAGCACTTTACAGATCTCTTTCCCTGTCCACCCGGCGATCTGGCACCGATGAGGTTGCTCTTGTGACGCTGTCCCTGCCACTTTGTATGCCGCCGAGGTGCATTGTGCATCCACCGGGTGCTACAAGTCTCAGTGCCGTCACTGCCAAGTGGGCAGACCAAGGCCCCAGGCTCGCAGTAGGTTATGGCCGCTCCTCCCCGCTCTTTCCTCAGCTTCAGCCGGCACGCCAGGTCCCGGCTCGTATGGGGGTGCAGGCCACAGATTACCAGGGCTCGTAACTCCGGCTACAGGTGGCCGCCGGACAGGGGAGTGCCTGGGTGGGGTTCCGCACACTCTCCGATCAGCTTTCCTCGTCTTGGGTGGCAAACATATGGGCCAAATAGACATGGGGGAGACAGTGAAGACGGAGCTTTTGGATTAAGCGGCCATCTCGCTACACAGCATGGCCACGCCCCCCTGTTTTTAATATAAAATCAGGGCCTTTGATGGTCATATCACTGAAAATACAAGATTTGAAAAAATATTATTGTCTATGGGTGCTCATGGAAGACAATTTCTATGGACTGGAATCTAGAGAATGCTAAAGTGATTCTGGTATTTTACTGACCTCTGCTGATCGTTTTCTATCAAGAAAGTTAAATAGAGGGAGTTGCCAGAAAAATTAAAAAAACAAAAAGTCCCTCAGCAGAAAGCAATTCTGGTATTTTACTGACCTCTACTGGTCGTTTTCCATCAAGACAGATGAACAGAAAAAAAATCCCTACACTGAAGCAGACAAGTCCTAGGGTCGATCTCCAGAGCTCACAAAGCACATACACATATAAGTATAAACTAAACTAAAGTATAAACAAAAGTTCTTTGCACCTAAAAACGAGTTGCTTCTGTATACAAGAAAAGGAAAAGGAAAACCCCAGAAATCATTATTACTATAAGCGTAAGCCAATAACTGGAGGAATAACTATGCTTTGCTTTCGTGAAAGGTTGAGTAAGTTGCAAATTGCAATGACTCCAAGTATGATGATGCTGTCAATCAGTAGCTTGTGCCAAGTAGTGCGGCAGTTTAATCCCTCTCTGCTTCCTGATCTTGTCAACTGTGGGCATGGTCCTGCATCGAGCATATAGAGTTATACGTGAGCACAAAAAGCTATATCTGAGCAAATGAGGCTACATGCGCCACATGTGACAATGCCTGTGCCTATATGGTTATACCTGTTTGTGAGAGGTGGAACTATCCCTATTAGGGGAGTGATGGCCATGCAACAAGTAACATGAGGCTACCTGGAACATTTGGCTTCCTGCCTTTCGCCCGTTGTTCCACGCCCTCTGGCGGAGTTGAAACGCCAGAAGAGGTTGCATCAAGAGACATTAGAGAGTCATGTGGTCATGGCCTCCAAAGAGAGTACTGAGAGAGAGGAAACCTACGGGTGAATATATTGGTAAACATCCAACAATTGTGAAAGTTTATATTCTAGTAAATAATACATTTCAGGCAGTAAAATGACTTCTATTGAGTAGTGGTTTCGGTCTCAAATAGAAACATAAGCTTTCAAAGAATATGAGTGGTCCGGGGAGTGTGCAGCCTCCCTCCTCCTAACACCATACATCCGTGCTCACTCACCGGTGCCCCTTCAATGCTGCCGACGCCTCACAGGTTTCCAGCCTCGGCAGAGGCTCTGACAAGATGGAGGAGGAGCAGAAACAGAGGCACGTGGGGTGATACTTGAGCAGTACGGGTACCGGTGCAGACGGTGATGTGAGCTCCTCCCCTTCAGCCACGCCTACCCCCGCAACAGACACCTTTCACTGGTTGTTGGTATGCGGTGAACAGCCGTTGCTCGGTTGACCTTTATTTGAAGTTGTGAACTCTGTACCCTTCGCACTTGGACAATCAGAACAAAATGGTACGTTGTCTTCCTTGTGGCAATCAATGCGATTGACCTGACTCACGACACACTACGATTTTTTTTCGGGAAGCAGGTGGCCAGTCACCGGCGCCCCAAAACTTAAGCAACAATTACAAAATGCCTTTATCTGTATGATGTTCTTTTATTATCCCCGACCGTGTGTTTTTTCTAGGAATCAGCTGTTACAAGAAACTATATAAAGAAACACACACCTATGTCATTAACACATTTCAATGAACTATGGTAGTCCAGCAAATCGCTTTTTATCAGAGGTGGTCATAAAATAATAATATACTACGCCTTACCATGCAGGGCAGGCTATAAGTATATTACAGTATATTCTAAACACATTTGACTCTTTTTTTAGAGTGGTCCTTATGGCGTTCGCGCCACATTTTACAGATGTTATATGTTAACACCTTATCAGGCTGAACTATTGCTCCGAACTCATGGTGAATTTTAAAACCAATTTACTTGGCAAGTACCTTTGCTCGTCTTGACATCAATCATTCTCCGGAATTGATTACGTCTTAATCTGCAGCAGACTAATCAAAGATGTAACAGGCTAACCGCTCACAGTATTGGATGCATTTCCCTACGCAATCATGTTCCAGTCTCAATCAGAAAACAGTTTGACATTCCCATTACAACACGAAAGAAATGAAGGCTTAATGCTTCTCCAGCTGAAAACAAGGAGTTTATAAAATCACAGCTGAGAGAAATAGCAGAGTATTTTCATTTAAATTATACCAATGAGAAATGTTCACACACGATTTAGGAAACCATGTACCGGCGGGATCCGGATGTGGAATGCTCAGAGGAAGCCGAGCAATGCTAATAGAAACTGAAGCCGACAGGAATCCAATGAAGGAGCAAGCTCTGGCCACGCGCCACAAACACAACACAGCAGAAACAATAAGTGGTCCCACTGAACACATTTCTCTGCTTGCTTGTTTATCATTGCATTAATAACCAGCAACGAGATTATGCACTCGTTATGAACATGGCACACTAACGGAAAAGCGATTTATGACTCAACATTTCCTGGGCGAGAATCGCCAATAATCTATTTTAGATGCTGTAGTCATTAACCTTCGTACGAGAAGGTAGTCATCCTTTCCTTTGAAGGATTTAAAGGGTTTAATGCTAATCAGCTGCCAAAAGACCCTAATTCTTCAAGAAGGACTTGGGGCTAAATGTGTAATACTGAGGGACATATTTACGAGTCCCTTTGTGTCCCTCGAACAACACAAATTAAAAATGAGATTTATGAAGCCACGCAGGGCCACCGAGCATTGCCCTGAGTGACGTCTTTACTGTCCTCAAGCCAAATAAAGGACGCTGGACGCGGGAGCTCTTTCAGTAGACCTCCTTTGTTTTTCCCCTTCCTACATTCTCCTGCTCCTCCCTTTCCGCCTCCTCCCTAGCCCCTCTTTTTCCTTTTCCTGCCTGCCCTGTCTGTGGATCAGGGTCAGGCATAACGACATGACACCTCCCCTCTTTGTATTTTAAGTGTTCACTGTATTTCAGAGTTCTTCGATGAGTCAAACAGGTCTTCGAATTGTTCTTCGTGGTCGGCTGGCTTGTATCTGGTCAGGCGAGCTTCTTTCTCTCGTGTTGCCAATTTCCAGCGCTCGTCTATACTCCTGGTCACTGTTTCCTTCTTGACTTGAGGAGTCCGTGTTCCAGTCAGGCTCTCGTGCTCGGATATAGGCAGAAGGGTTGCACCTTTTGAAGTGTGATATATTTCTGGTCGTCCGCTTGCCTCCAGATTTGGCTGTAACCATGGTCCCTTTCCTTTCCTGTCACCTGCAGGGGGTGGACAAGGTAGCGGCTGTCCGCTTTGGTTCTCCTGTCCTGTTTCACCAGCACCCAATCTCCCTCACGGATGTCGGACGTCTTTGCGTGTCTGCGGTGATCAGCATACTCTTTCATTTTTGATTTCTTGGCGTGGTCAAGTTCTACCAAATTGTCATGGTCTGTGGGTACAACTCGGGATTGTGTGACAGCATCCGTAGTCGGGAGCCGGGTGCTTGGGGTTCGTCTGAGCATTAGAGTGGCAGGACATTAATTTGTAGGGCTGTGTGGCGTGGTCCGATAGGCTAGCAGCACTTCATTTAGTGCCAGTTTAATGTCACGACGAGCCAGTTCAGCTTGTTGTATGGTCTTTTTGATTGTTCCCATAAAGCGCTCCACCATCCCGTTGGCCTGGGGCCACAGGGGGGTGATTTTCCGATGTTTGAAGTTCAGGTGCTTTGCAAAGTCTGCAAACTCTTGTCCGTTGAACAGTGGTCCGTTGTCTGTCTTTACCACCGTAGGGATTCCCCATGCCGCGAACGATTCGTCGATGACAGGTATGCCAGCAGTCGCTCTGGTGAAGGAAATTTGATGAGCGATGGGAAAACGTGAGTACTCGTCCATGATGACAATGATGTATTTCCCTGACTTCAACGGGCCGAAGAAATCGACAGCTACTTGTTGCCATACAATGTCCAGGAGGTCTGACATCTGCAGTGGGGCGGGTGGTTCATCTCGTCCCACTAATTGACAGGATGGGCAGTGTCGGAGCGTGGCTTCCACCATCTGGTCAAGGGACGGGAACCAGACGCGTTCTCGCAGTGCTTTCTTCGTGGCCACCACTCCTCTGTGTCCTTCGTGTGCCAGGTTGATGGTTCCTTGTCTTAATTTCTGAGGGATCACAATTCTTCGGTCTCTTAGTAACAGCCCGTCAGCACTGATGGAAAGTTCATCTTGGACGTGTTTGAATGCCACAAGTTCTTGAGTATTGACAGCATCACTCATGTTTGTGTTTTCTAAGTGTCTCCATGAGTTGGTGCGGATTCGGTGCATGATGTCTTGGATTGTGGGATCTTGGGCAGACGCTTCACGGATGGCTTCTAGCGGGACTGCTGCTGGACAGGCTTGGTCAATGACGAAGTGGAGGTATTCTTCCATCAAAGAGTGTCGCACTTTCGTCCGGGTTTGTGGATGTCGCGACATGTAGTCTGCCGGGTTTTCCGCCTTCCCTGGTTTGTGGATAATGGTGTAGGTGTAGTCTTGTAGGCAAATTCCCCCCCGTTCAATCCGTGGGGGCATCTTGGCCGGCGGGTTACCAAAGATGGTTGTTAGCGCCTGGTGATCAGTGATGAGCGTAAAGTGTTTTCCGTATATGAAGAGATGAAAGTGCTCACACGCCCATACTACCGCAAGGTTCTCTTTTTCCGGTTTTGAGTAGGCCTTTTCCGTGTTGGTAAGGCTGCGACTGGCGTATGAAACGCTGTGGCGTTGGTCTGCGTCGTCATCATATTGTGCCAGAATTGTGCAAAGCCCCACTGGGCTATCGTCTACAGTAATTTTGGTCTTGCGTTTGGTGTTGAAGTATGCTAAGATGATGGAAGTGCTCACCGCCTCCTTGATCTTGCTGAAGGCGTGTTCATATTTGGCTGACCATTGGAAATGTGGCCCTTGACGTGTCAGTTCTCTTAATGGGTAACTGATGGTGGCATAGTCTTTAATGTAACAGGCGCAGTAGCTGGCCATCCCTAGGAATGAACGAAGGTCACTGACATCACGTGGCTGTGGAGTGTCAAAAAGTGCAGATACTTTCTCAGGGTCAGACCTCATGCCATCCTTTGAGAAGATGTGGCCGAAGAATTTGAGTGTTGACTTGTGGAACTCACATTTGTCTTGGTTGAGTGTGAGGTTTGCGTTGAGCAGAGCGTGACATACCCGGGCAAGTGCTTTGTCGTGTTTTTTCCGGGTCTCCCCGAACACCAAGATGTCATCACTGTAATTAAATGCGTTCGGGATGTTTTGAATCACATGCCGGATGGCCTCCTGAAAGATCTCGGCCGCCGATGAAATTCCGAAATTGAGACGTTTGTATCTGAAGAGGCCTTGGTGGGTGGTGAATGTAGTAATTTATCTCGACTTCTCATGCAATTCTAGTTGGTGGTATCCCTTGTTGAGATCTAGTTTCGAGAAGACTGTTGCTCCGTTTAGGCGTGCGATCATATCGCTGATGTGGCGTCCTGGGTGCCGCTCTCGCTCAATATCCGTGTTCGGGGCTCGCATGTCCACACACAGGCGTACCTTGTTGTCTTGACCTCTCTTGGGCACAACCACGACCGGCGACACCCATGGGGTGGGTCCCGTTGATCGCTCTATGATGTCAGCTCTCAGCAGGTCTTGTAATTCGTCATCTACTGCCTGTTGCAAGTGGCAGGGCACTTTCCTGTGATGTTGCGCTATTGGTGCTATTTGTTCGTTGATATGTCACTTGACTTTGAAGTGAGTTAATTTCCCTAGCCCACTGAATAGTTTCGGGAATTTGTTGACAATGTCTGGTGAGTCATCCACCTTGTATAGGATTTCAACTAGCTTCAGACGTTCTGCCGTTGGCAGGCTGAGGAGGCAATCTGCTGCTTCGGGGCCTTCAATTACATGAATGTGTGCTTGGATTTGCCGGTCCTTGTACGTTAGGGTAGTGCAGAACTGTCCTAGACATGGCAGTGGTTCTTTGTACATCCACGTGTAAACGCGAACTGCCGCTGGTTCCAGCCTCGGTTTGGGATTCATGCTCTGATATTCTGTGGCGCAGATGTAGTTGAGCGATGCGCCAGTGTCTAGTACAAACTTGGCGGAGTGGCTTCCTATTTGAATGTTTAGTCTAGGTACTCCTTTAATCTATCTGGGTCCGCCACCATACACACGTATTCATCAGTGTCTTGTGATATGGGAGTGAGAGACGATAATTCTCTGGATGTTGACTGCTGGGATCTGTATGAGCTGACTGATTGAGCGCTTGACCTTGATGAGCTGGTGGAGCGGTCTCTCCGTCCCTATACAGCTCTCGCGTGGTAAAGGGATCCTATGTTCTGTTTGGTCTGTTTCATGTCTGAGCGGCGTGTTTGGCAAACAACTTCAAAGTGATTTTCTCTTCTGCATCAGTGACATTATTGACCCATTGCCGGGAACTGACCCGCGTGGGGGTAATCTTGGCCACACCGATAGCACTGCGGTGATGTTCTCCGGGGCTGGCTATTTCGGGTCCTGCTGCGAGGAGAATTCGCACGGTGTGTTCTTGTGAGTCTTCCAGATTTGTGGCGGTCAGGGCAACGCCTCAAGTCGGTGTGAGACTGTACTCGAAGAGCTTGTTCTCTTTTCTCGGTTTTGCTGGCCTCCATCTTTTTTGCGTGCTCTTCGGCTTGGTCATTGATGCGGGTGAGCTCTTCTATCTCCTCAAGAGTGTAGTGTTTTTTTAGTAGTCGACGACGCAGTGACTCCGATTGACATCCCAAGATGATATGTAGACGAAGCGCATATTCAGTGTTGAATTTATCAAATTCACAGTATCAGGCTAGGCGCCTGTTGCGGGCGATGAAGTCACTCATGGATTCATCCTTCTCTTGGGATGCAAGGTTGAACATGTAGCGCTCATAGTCTAGGTTCTGTTTGTGGAGAAACTTACTATCTAGGGCTTCTTTCACATCTTCGTAGGATGGAGTATTGGCGGCAGGTAGTTCCCTGATGATTTGTGCGATGTCTGTCCCCACTAGGTTCCTAGGGCTATGAGTTTTTGATTGGGGTCACGAACTTGCGACCCTGTCATGAAGTCTTCAAAGTCTTCAGCCCAGTTTTTCCATTTGGGCCCCATGCTGGTCCCTGATGTCAGCGTCAGAGGCTCGGGAGGGCGTAAGAAGGGTAGCCCCATGAGCACCAGTCCAAGTTGCAGGGCATTTTGTGTTGATCCAGTAGCTGCTGGCGGCGTGGAATCGGCTTCCACGGACATGGTGAGTGAAAATGTGGCTCAGGTAGACTGTGGGGGCTTCAAAACAACAGTTTGTAAGCTCTGGAAGCTTATCCTCTCTCTCTCTCTCTCTCTTTTTTTTTTTTTTGTGAATCGCCTGACTCCTAGATGGCCGCTGTGGTGAGGTGTGGGGTTAGCCAATGCACAGTGCCTGATTTCAAGATGGCCACCATAGGGACGTGATGCCTCCTCCTCACTAGGGTAGTTATAACTCTTGCTTCACCAGGGTAGCTATTTACTCAGACTTACCTGGTCTTTACGTTTTGGGCATCAGTGGGGTCACGCTCTCAGGATCGCGGGCCGCTTCAGAGAGTCGGCCCGGTGCTCGCGCCCTTCTCTCGCTGCCGGAATGCTCTGCAGCGCATTTTCAGCCATACGCTCATTCTGCACCTCAGTGGTCGCGGGGAACACGCGCAGTGGGTCAGCTGATCCCCCCATCCTCACCAGTTTACTGTCCTCAAGCCAAATAAAGGACACTGGATGCGGGTGCTCTTTCAGTAGACCTTTATTTTTCCTCTTCCTACATTCCCCGGCTCCTCCCTTTCCGCCTCCTCCCTAGCCCCTCCTTTTCCTTTTCCTGCCTGCCCTGTCTGTGGATCAGGGTCAGGCATAACGACATGACAACGTCATAAATCCAGATAAATGCAATGCATGGCAAATTGTTGCGTTGCACTGCTCTGTGCCAGGGAGACATTTCAATGGGTGTTGCATGGGTGCTCCCATGCAGTATCCATGAATTTTGATGCATTCCCATAGTTTCCAAAAGTGGTAGACCTGGGAATACGTCAAAATCCTACGCCCTCCTAGGTGAGGCGTAAAGAGGAGAAATATGTTTATTTCTCCTTGTTTTTCCTCTTTCTATGTGTGCAGGCATTCTTGCACCATGGAGCAGGGGTGCTTGCATTTACGCTATGCAGGTATAAGGACGTTGGCGCAGGGCTAAAGGCAGGAATATACCTTATGCCTTAAATACAATGCATTCCTGCCCTTTCTCTGTAACACATGTTTCCGCCCCCATGCTAATATGGATGACGGTGTCTAGCAGACACCGCCACCATATTAATCCAAGCCAACCAGGTGGAAAAGCGTTGGACGGTCTTCCCGTCTGCCGCGGTAACCCCCCGCCATACTAATATGGCGGGGGGTAAATGGGTGGCAGGCGGGGATGGTTGTAGGGCGGATCACCTCTGACATGCAGACAGAGGCGATCCGCCCTACATCCTAATGGGCCTCCTAGTCTCTTTCCCACATAAAAACCATACACAAACAGATAGAAATTACAGCATATGTCTCTGTATATAAGCATTTATTTGTACTATGGATATGTACCGATATATGTGTATTGCTATGTAGAAGCGTGTAAAATACTTATGTTAAAAAAAGTTTTTATAAATAGATATTCATTAGTTCTGCTTAACAAAAGTAGATATTACTAATAGGTACATTATTCTATGATTTTAACATGTATATATCTGACTGCATAAATAAGTAAATCTTTTTATCATAACTATTTATCTACAAATGCTTCACTATCGATCTAAGAAAATATATAAAAATAAATAAAACTAATTTAAAGGACAACAACACTTAAAAGCCAGAGTTTATTTATTGCATCTTTAATCCGCATATACTACCTTCCTTTATGCATTTATGTACTTATGGATCTATATCTTTAATACTTTTGGATCTATATATTTATTACTATTTTTCACCCTATACCACTCTCAATATATCCTGTAGCTCAACTCTCTGACTCATCTAAAACCTCTTTTTACTACTCTTCCCAATGCACTAGCCTATTTCTCACCCTATACCTCTATCAATATATCTATTACCTCTTCTCTCTCATTCATCCCAAACCCCATACCACTACTATGATCCCCAAAATAACCCTTTCGAGACTCTTCCCTACTCTACCCCTCCTTGCATAATCTCATACCTCGTTTTACTATTCTGATCCTCCAAAACAAGCCTTTCTAAACCCTCCCTCTGTCTCCTCCCCCTCCACGTCCCATTTACTCATCCCCCTCCACCTCCCTTTTACTCATCCTAAGCCTCATCCTACTGCTATGAACTCCAAAACAAAAAAAGAAAATACATTCTAAATCCTTTCCTTCTATCCCTCCACTATCCTTTTCAATCCATAAAACATACTAACATGTCCACCACTCAAATTAATTTCATATTTCACTGTCCCTAAGTTCCAGAGTAGCGTGCTACTCGCCGAAAAAGCACTTCAACACCTCATCAGGGGTAGCAAGTGCTAAATAAATGCAACCTTCTAAATAAATGCAAACCTTTGTACCTCTTCGCTATCCTTCTCAATCCAAATAGCTGACCAACATGTCCACCACTCATATTACTTTCACATTTCACTATACTAATTCACCACTAACACTGTAAGGGTTCCAGAGTAGCATGCAACCCACCGAAAAAACACTTTTGCCCCCCATCACGGGTAGCAAGCGCTATATAAATGCAAACCTCTTTTCCCTTCTCTGTCATTCCACTATCTTTCTCAATCCAAATAATCTGACTAACATATCCACCACTCAAATTACTTTCATATTTTCACTATACTAATTCACCAATAATCCTTTATGGGTTCAAAAGTAGAATGCTACTCCCTGAAAAAGTGCTTCAATAACCCAAGCAGGAGTATCAAGCGCTATATAACTGCAAACCCTTTTCCCTTCTCTATTCCTCCACTATCCTTCTGAATCCAAATAACTGACTAACATATCCAGCACTCAAATTACTTTCATATTTTCACTATACTAATTCACTACTAATCCTTTCTGGGTTCCGCAGTAGCATCCTACTCACCGAAAAAGCTCTTCAACACCCCATCAAGGGTAGTAAGCGCTATATAAATGCAAACCTTTTTCACTCTTCTATCACTCCACTATCCTTCTCAATCCAAATAACTGGCTAACATATTCACCACTCAAATTCCTTTCATATTTTCACTATACTAATTCACCACTAATCCTTTATAGGTTGACTTGCTGTGCTGCACTGGGTGAATTGGCCATGAATATGGCCCTAAATGTTCAAGGGTGATCAGGTTTCCTGGTTCTCATTTGGAAACAGTTGTCTCTAAGCTGTAAATATTTGGATAGCATGTTCCTCATGAGAGATAGGTATCCGAGACATGGAGAAAGGAAAAGAAAAAACAGTCTCTCCAGTGTAGTTTGTGGAGAGCTCCCTGCCCTGGTACTTGGGTGAATGAGGAGAGTATTCCCCAGTACAAATTGTAATGATCCAGCAGGTATCTGGATCAATTGTGGCTCCAAGAATAAATGACGACCACAAAAATATGAGTCAAACAAACAGAGCAAGACATAGATGAAAACCAATGGAAAAAAATGCATGGGTCAAGCAACAAGAATTATATTTTGCTACCGTGGGGAGGCAACTATGTGTAACCTTTTAAAAACAGCTGTTAGGCACATTAAGCATTAAGGATCATTATTAAAAAAATATTGAAAATCAAAATATAGTGTAAAAATGATAATGTAATTTAAAACTATTAACTGTATTTAAGCAAAATTAATTTTTAATTGCAAAAATTAGCAATATTAAAAAAAACTTATAATTCACAAAAGAACACAACTACATTTATGATTATATCATTCAAATAGTTATTGTTTTTACAAATAATGAACACATAATATAACATGTTTACATTAAAAACATTCAATACAAAACTATAGATCAGTTAAAATTTTGTTAAAATTATTTTTGCGAACCTATTTATCTAAATATAAAAATATAGTTTTGTATCTTCAGCTTCACAAATAATATTTACATGTATTTAAAATTTTCAATAACGTTTTAGAAATGGTCAACGTTTTAAATACATTTAATTTTTAATAAATAAACGTGAAACTTAAAACAATAACCTAAAGTTACATATTATAAATAAAAAAAAAAAGAATTGCCAAACTAAGTAATTAGTGACACCGAAAACTAAATGTAAAAGTTAAAATCAACCAACAAATCCAAAGTGCGTGTAAAAGCAGCCAACTGCGCAGTTTCACTGCACCTGATGACCAAGATCATAACTAATAATAATGGACAATAACTGGCAATCATTTGCAGCATTGCCAGGCTACATTTAAAAAAATGCAAGGAGGAGAAAATGAGAGGCCAGCGCTTTACTGCTATCATTTGAAAGCATGATCAACTACATGGCATCCTGCATGATGAGTTGCAAAAGCACCTCAGGACATATTACAGATGCATAACAGATTGTATGACCGATTTCATGAACAACTGCATGGCAAATTTCATAACAGTTTGTGACAAATTTTATATATCTGCATGACAAATTGCTTGGCAAACATTTTAAAAAAGGCCTAGCAAAATCATGAATAAGTGCCTGGTGCATGAGGCACCAGGCTAACCGTGGCAACAGTCCTACAGTCTTGGGTGTGTCTGATTTGATAAGGACATGATCTGGCTTGTTATGGTAGACAAGCAGCTAATGGTAAGATAAAGCACTATACCAAATGGAGTGAGAAGCAAGGTTATTATTCCCTGTGCGCTAACATGCCTTACCAGCCGAGGACTCTAGCTCGATCCTGTTGGTTTGCCAAGCCACGTACCAATGATGCCTAAGACGGTGCACACCTAGGCACGGGCATAGGGGAATATCTCTTCATTTGCTACTCATTTTGTTGAGGGCTTCAGCAACCGTGCTTCGAATAATGACACACTCTAATCATATGATTCAATGCACAGTGACTAATACCTTTGACTCCCATACCATTTGGTATAGCGCTTTATCTTACAATTAGCTGCTTTTCTACTGTATCAAGCCAGATCGTATCCTTATTGAATTGGAAACAGAGAAGACCTGCCCCCTACAACCTAGAGGCCCATTAGGATGGCGGGTGGACTTCCGTCCGCCCACCAACCTAGCAGTGCTGGGACCGGCCGCCAGTGGTGCGGTGCTCTGGCACCGGCAATAAGGATGCTACCGCCACCGTGGCAGTGGCATCCTCCATTCCCAGCATTGTGGCACCACAATGCTGGGAATGCACTGCATGCATTGTCATGCACAAGGTGACAGGCACCGCGAGGTGCCTACCACTATGTCCATGACAATGCAGGGGGTACCGTAGGTACCCCCTGTGCACCCCCCACCACACCAAATAACCTGGGGGCCCGCAACGGGCCCCTGGAAGAGAATTCCGCATGCGTTGCCGCCACAGAAAGGCATGTTTCCGCTCCCATGCTAATATGGATGGTGGTGTCTAGCAGACACCACCACCATATTAATCACTTTTCCGCCCAGTCGACTTGTCGACCTGATGGAAAAGCGGCGGCCGGTCTTCCCATCTGCCGCGGGGTGAATGGGTGGCGGTCCGGGAAGGATGTAGGGCTGATCGCCTCCGCCATGCGGGCAGAGGCGATTCGCCCTACATCCTAACTGGCCTCCTAGTCTCTTCCCCACATAAAAACCATACACAAACAGATAGAAATGACAGCATATGTCTCTGTATATAAGCATTTATTTGTACTATAGATATGTACTGATATATGTGTATTGCTATGTAGAAACGTGTAAAATATTTATGTTTAAAAAAGGTTTTATAAATAGATATTCATTAGTTCTGCTTAACAAAAGTAGATATTACTAATAGTTACATTATTCTATGTTTTTAACATGCATATATCTGACTGCATAAATAAGTCAATCTTTTTATCATAACTATTTATATACAAATGTTTCACTATTGATCTAAGAAAATATATAAAAATAAATAAAACTAATTTAATGTACAACAACACTTAAAAGCCAGAGTTTATTTATTGCATATTTAATCTACATATACTATGTTCCTTTATGCATCTATATACCTTTTATGCACTTATGGATCTATATCTTTAATACTTTTGGATCTATATATTTATTACTATTTTTCACCCTATACCACTCTCAATATATCCTGTAGCTCAACTCTCTGACTCATCTCAAACCTCTTTTTACTACTCTTCCCAATGCACTAGCCTATTTTTCACCCTATACCTCTATCAATATATCTATTACCTCCACTCTCTCATTCATCCCAAACCCCATACCACTACTATGATCCCCAAAATAACCCCTTTGAGACTCTTCCCTACTCCACCCCTCCTTGCATCATCTCCTACCTCGTTTTACTATTCTGATCCTCCAAAACAAGCCTTTCTAAACCCTCCCTCTGTCTCCTCCCCCTCCACGTCCCATTTACTCATCCCCCTCCACCTCCCTTTCACTCACCCTAAGCCTCATTCTACTGCTATGAACAGGACCGGACTGGCCGTAGCGGGCACCGGGCAATCCCCCGGTGCGCCACACGGGTGGGGGCCGGTTTTGTGCCCCTGGGGGCCTTTTTTGTTACAGGGCCGTTTTTGCTGCATAGCTGCAAAATCGGCCCTGTAATACAATCGGCCGAAAACCGGCCCAGGCAAAGAGCTCAGCGACACCCCCAACCCCCCTGTGGGGTGGAGGGGGCGGTGGAACACTTTGCCAGGGCCGGTTTTGGTTCCCAGTCCGGCCCTGGCTATGAACTCCAAAACAAAAAAACTAAAGAAATTCTAAATTCTAAATCCTTTCCTTCTATCCCTCCACTATCCTTTTCAATCCATAAAACAGACTAACATGTCCACCACTCAAATTAATTTCATATTTCACTGTACTAATTCACCACTAAACCTTTATTGGTTCCAGAGTAGTGCGCTACTCGCCGAAAAAAGTACTTCAACACCTCATAAAGGGTAGCAAGTGCTAAATAAACGCAAACCTTTGTACCTCTTCGCTATCCTTCTCAATCCAAATAGCTGACTAACATGTCCATCACTCATATTACTTTCATATTTCACTATACTAATTCACCACTAACACTGTAAGGGTTCCAGAGTAGCATGCAACTCACCGAAAAAACACTTTCGGCCCCCATCACGGGTAGCAAGTGCTATATAAATGCAAGCCTCTTTTCCCTTCTCTATCATTCCACTATCCTTCTCAATCCAAGTAATCTGACTAACATATCCACCACTCAAATTACTTTCATATTTTCACTATACTAATTCACCACTAATCCTTTATGGGTTCAAAAGTAGAGTGCTACTCCCTGAAAAAGTGCTTCAATAACCCAAGCAGGAGTATCAAGCGTTATATAACTGCAAACCTTTTTCCCTTCTCTATTCCTTCACTATCCTTCTGAATCCAAATAACTGACTAACATATCCACCACTCAAATTACTTTCATATTTTCACTATACTAATTCACTACTAATCCTTTCTGGGTTCCGCAGTAGCTTGCTACTCACCGAAAAAGCTTTTCAACACCCCATCAAGGGAAGCAAGCGCTATATAAATGCAAACCTTTTTCACTCTTCTATCACTCCACTATCCTTCTCAATCCAAATAACTGGCTAACATATTCACCACTCAAATTCCTTTCATATTTTCACTATACTAATTCACAACTAATCCTTTATAGGGTCCGGCGTAGCGTGCTATTTGCCGAAAAGCACTTTGACACCTCATCTGGGGTTGTAAGCGCTATAAAAAATGCAATTACAATACAATCACAGTACAATATTCAGGCCCTTCTAATGCTCCCACTGCCACTTCTCACCAACACCATAGCCACTCCTGAACACTCAGCACAACTCCTGACCACCACAAAACCCACTCCCTCAACAAACACCCCACTGAGGTCCTGGACCTCATCCACACACACTCATCAGACCTTGCCTTCCTCACAGAAACATGGCTCAACCTCTCATCCACCCCTGACATCGCCAATGCCATCCCAGCAGATTCATGTTCCTGTTCCATGGCCAGCGCTTAAAAGCCTGGAGGAAGCGTCACAATAATTCCCAAAGACAACATTAAGCGCACCGCAACTAACAACCTGGATACTACCTTCCACTTCAAGATCCATTCAGACAGCAAGTCCATAACCAAGGGGATCCTTACCTGCTGACCACTAGGCCTCTGACAGAATTTCAGAAACCTCATTACCGACCTCATCACCCCTGCCGTACCCATCTTCAAGAACTTTCACCTCCTCCTTGGCGACCTGGCCTACACTACCAACCCCAACAACACAGATCTTCTAGAAAGCCTCCCCAGTGTCAGCCACAAGCAGCTTATGACAGGTGCCATACACACAGCAGGCCACCCACTGGACCCCATCTTCTCCAGCAGCAGCACAGCCAAGGTCAGCCACACCCTCCCACTCACCTGAATGGACTACTTCTTCATCCATTTAAACATTCTCACCCCTCACATATGTCCACAATGATACCCCATACCCAGGGCCACAACTGGAAAAGCATTATTCAACAAGCATAGATCAACACCCTCAACCTACACCATCCTACCCTTTCTGATGACACCAACAAATATGCCTAGTGCATCAATGAATCACTCACCACCTGCATCCACTACTTTGCTCACCTCAAGGCTAACAAACCCAGAAGAAACCAAAAACATGTAGCTGGTACACAGAAACCCTCAGGAACACCAAGAGACACTGCAAACAACTAGAAAGGAAGTGGCAATCCTTCCAGAAACCAACTGACAGGGGCACATACAAGAGCTCTCTCAGAACCTTCCATCACAAAGAGACCAAGAAGATGATGCAGTCCCAGAGAAGTGAAGACAGCAACAACGAACCTAAAGGACTCTTCATGGTCATCAAAAAACTCACCCACCCCACAGCAACAATCAACTCCCTCACACCATTGCAGAGCCTCTCCAATCAACTCTCAGACTTCTTCCATGTCAAAATCTCCAAAATCTATAGGAATTACGATCCTCCACCTCCTCCCACTCCCTTACCTCATTAACTGGCCCTCACCGTAGGATTTTCAGAGCTCTCCAACTGGACCCTGTTGACCACCAGAAAAACTGCAGTGATTATGACATCCATCCACTCAGGTGCCTCCAATGATCCTTGCCCCTACTAAGTCTTCCACCTAGACAGCACTATGATATGTTTGGTCCTACAATCCATCATCAACACATCCATTGCCTCTACCACATTCTGGGACATTTGGAAACACAGAGATGTCTACCCTCACTATAAGAAACCATCAGCAGACACGGAAGTCCCATCTCACTGCTTCCCTTCCCTGGAAAAATCATGGAAATAGGAATCAAAAGCCAGCTCTCTCACTGCATCAAACAACACGAACACTGAGACCACTCATAATTTGTATTTTGCAGCAACGATAGCACTGAGATGGCCGTCATAGCAGCAATGGATGACATTCGCACTATCATGATCTGGGGACACTCCGCAGCCCTAATTCTTCTTGACCTCTTTGTTGCCTTCGACATAGTCACCCATCACACACTCATCATCAGACTATCCAAAGCAGAAATTCAAGGGCCAGCATTTCAGTGGATGTGGTCCTTCCTTACCTCAAGAACACAACTGGTCAGGCTGCAGCCTTTCACTTTTGAACTCAAAGACGTCATCTGTGGAGTCCCACAGGGGTCAATCCTCAGCCCCACCCTCTTCAACATTTCCCTGCATCGCTTGCAAAGATCACCTGCTCCCAAAACCTCAGCATCATCTTATACACCGATGACACACATCTCAACCTGTTTCTCACTGAAGATCCCTGGAACACCAAAACAACTTTAAAAGTTACCTGACGGAAGTCACCACATGGATGCGCACAACTGCCTGAAACTCAATGCCAAGAAAACGGATGTCCTTATTTTCGGACCGAACAACACCCCCTGGGACGCCACCTGGTGGATCACTAATTTGGGATCCACTCAGACACCCACTAACCAGAAACAAAACAAGGGCACCATTCTGGACACCAAACTCTCCATGAGACCCCTAATCAACGCCATCATATCTGCCTGCTTCAACATCTTCTTCATGCTCAGAAAGATCTTAAAATGGGTCCCCATGGCACCAGAATGGCCATCCTCCAGGCTCTGATCGTGGGCAGGTTAGACTACAGCAGGTTAGACTACAGGCACCCATGGAGACTCTGGAGCCCAAGTATACATGGGCAGATCGTCTCCCCACTTGCAAGGCACTCCTAATGCTGGAGGGAAGTGATCTGCTACCTCTCCTTTTGCCTCTCCTCCTATCTTTAACCCCTTCGCCGTGGCAGGAATTCCGCCGCGGCGCTGGGGGGGGGCTTGGGGGCACTGCGGTGGCGCCGTGCTCATGACGGAACCACTCCGTCATGAGTCACGGTTGAGCTGTGCTCATGACGGATTGGTTCCGTCATTACTCCGCCCACGGCGCTAATCGCCCGCACAGGCGGGGAATTAGCGCCGCGTGGGCGGAGCGGCCGCCAACGGCCGCAGCATGACGGAACCACTCCGTCATGAGCACACGGCACCCGTGGCTCATGACGGAGTGGTTCCGTCATGAGCAGGGAAGGGGTTAAGGCTCAAGAAAGTGCAATAGGCGAGGTGATGGGAAATGAACACTCTGACAGGTTTTAGGGAGACTGCCCTCGTTTAGCACCTCAAATCACAACCTGGGTTCCCCGAATCTCAGGGTTACATCATCTCTCGGGACTCAGGCCCACTCCTGCAGTGTCAGTTTCTTGGAGCGTTTGTCCATCTATTGTTAGTGCCATGTTCTCAATATGAAATACTGCTTCGGCGATAGTTTAATAGCAAAATGTAAACAATAAGGGTTTCAAATATTTGAGACACTACTAGTGCATTGATTGAAAGAGGTTCTGATTTTGCACTATGTAGTTCCTAACAGATTAGTTTAATGTTTTAAAGGTGTCATTATTTACGAAGGCCATGTCCTCAGAGTTTTTTTTAGAATGTTCCTGTGTTCCAATATCTGCACACATGCACACATTTCTGAATCTTCAACAATTAGAAGGAACAAAGAAGGAAGTAGGTCTCAAACTAAATAGCCCAAAAATATTCGTTAAGGCAGAGAAAGTTTGTATCAACATACCATGCACTTTTGAGTTTGCAACATTACAGCAGAATCCAAAACCAGGGACCTGCTTAAAAGAAATGTATTCGCAATTGATATCTGCAGAAATCAATCCCCATTGGTTCATACTAACTAGTGGGGTCCTTTATGTGCAAAAAACAGGTACAGATAGTATCTGCTGGCATGCCAGAAGTATTTATGGGGATGGAGGCAGAAGCTTTTTTGGCGTCGCTCTGATAAGGAGCAGTTCGTATCAAGAAGATGTACTTGGGGGGGGGGGGAGGGGTGACACACAGTATTTGGTACCACCCAGTGGTGGGGCATGTTAGTGGCATCAAGAAGTAACATGTCAGGCCTCTTGTGTTATTATTTAAAACAGGAGAGTGGCGACTGAATGTGCACAAGCCTGGGGCAAAGAGACTCCCAATTGAATGAATAAAAAAACAATTGTTAAATATTAACGTTGTTTGCGCACAGCACAGTAGATTTGCACACAAAATATGATTTTTATAGTTTGACAACACTATGGCCCATAGAGCTAGAGAGAGGGAGCGTTTGAACATTTTCTGAATCATAAACAAGCAGCTAATTTATGTGCAGCTCGTATCACGAAGGAAAAGGGCACCGTACAGTATGATTCTTTTCGGATTACTCAAAGCTAATATCAAAAGCGCCATAAATCAAAGATAACTGCTTGTAAGGAAAAGCAATCAGAATTTTAAGAGAATGCCGTGTCTCGTCCTGGCATAGAGTAAGATTCAGATTTGTCTTTGGTACCCTTTTACACTGAAGCTGTACTTTAAATTGATTAAAGTAGTTTCAAACTCCTCCCACTGAGAATTGATGCCCTTTTGGTGTAACTACCATAAGTTTTAAATTCGCTTGGAGGCTAAAAAATGTTGTTTCGCATTGCCTTTCTTCACTATTAAAATGGACCAAGCACTGATGCTATGGTTATAATACTGATTATGGCATATGGTGCAACAAGAGAAAAGTGCAAGAGCCATAATGCAGGCTGGTGGTCGTCATTTCCAAAGGACACGTGGGCAAAACCATCAATCAGCAAAAAGAGACATAACATTGAGAACAAACTGAGACGCTATATGAAATGTAGACAAATAAGGCGTCATGAGCCGTTACCTGAATTAAAATAAGTATTTCATCATGCCACACCTATCAGTGTAATTGACTACGGACCTCATGTATCAGAACTAATGCATCGCTGCAGTAAGGCAGCAAGCGTCAGACAAACTTGTGTTGTGGTACGCCAGTTTGAAATGCCTTGGACGCGTTGTATTTACGGCACGGCGCACCATGGCTTAAGGCCCCATGGTGCATCATAAAAAATGAAGCTTTCATTAGACGGCTGCTGCTGAGAAAACTGCGGCAAGTGCAGGCAAAGTGACGTTAGGCTGCTTGGTTAGTCATAAACCAGCATTTACGTGCCGCAAACCACCGTAGTGTCACATTGGAGTGCCTCAAGCAACATAAATCCCTTAAAAACGTGACACATTTTGGGAAAAAAGTTTTCCCACACCTCAAAAGAGAAAGATGGAGCCAACAGCAGGCAGCAGCAGCCAGGGAAACAACTCCAACAACCTCTGCCCCAGCCAGGATGTCCAGGCAGACCCCAGGGAAAGAGAAAGAGTCATTTTAGGAGGAGAAGGAAAAATTAGTAACAGGGTTGACAAAGCATGAACATCAACTCTTTGTCACCTCAAAATTGCCATTAGGGAAGAAGAGACCGTTTGGCAGGCCATAGTGAAGAAGATTAACAGTGTTGGGCAAGCTAAGAGGACAGTACCAGAGTGCAAGAAGCGCTGGCAGGATTATAAGTGTAGGACAAAGGAGAAGCTGACCACCAACCTGAGGAGAGCCATCCGGACCAAAGAAGGAGGACATGAGGAGCCGGAGGAGGTGACCCCTTGGAGGAACAGGTGGCAGCAGTCATCCAGCGGAGTTGGTGGCAGGAGTTTCCTGAGAGGACAGTGCTGGCTATGATGACCAACAAGACCTGCAGGGTAAGTGCAACAAAGGGTAATATGGGGAAAATGTCATGCACTGCAGTGAAGCAACCTGTGTCCCTGCACAGCCCTGTGTACAAGGGAAAGGGTCCTAATCTTTCTTGTGTACAGTCATACATCAAATAAATGTTAGTCACATTGCCCATTTACATGGTGTAGAGCTCAGTCCAGCTCCATGAAGTATGTCCATTCCATATGTAATGTGCAGTACTTGTCCAGGGTGGCCTTTGTATACTTGGAGTTGTAGTGGAATGTATAACATGGGTAACCAGACCTACAAGTCCCACTATACAAAGCAAGACACATAGAAAGGAACAACACATCATTCATGGATATTTGATTACTGTCCAACCTGGGGGTGACAATGCAGACCCCCTTGCACCATAAGGCCAGTGTGTCTTTTGTGCCCATGCAGCCAAATCTAGATTGTAATGCAATGGAATAGAATGAGGTTGTCAGAGGGTTAACTCCTCACCTGAAAGGGGGGGTCAGGTGTCGGCCATGTGAATTATCACCACATATGATCATGCGAAGAGCCACATGCATAGCCACTAGCATGAAAATAATCTGCATGCAGCTCTCCTGGAGTGAGCACACACAGGTGTTGCATGGTAGAGACCACCCTAATACCTGTCACATACATATCTATACTGGGATTAGGGTTGAATGCGAGTGATGCACACCAGAGGACCATGGCCCTCATTGACGGGAATGTAATGGCGGGCAAAGCCTTGCTGTGCTACCTTATGTCAAAGTTAAAGGGGAGGAATGAATCATATTTATGCAATACAATGCATTTCTGTCCTTTCTCCCTTTGCTTGTGCCATTTCGGCAGGTTAGTGCTAAAGCGGTCACCATTGTACCATGGTGTAAGGGTGCCTACGTTTTCTGCAGGATAGTGTTTTGTGAACTAAGGGGAACTTTCCTGCATATAAACAAACCTAGGAGGTATGTTCCTCTTTCTATGTGTGCTCCAGAGCGCAACACACATAAAAAGGGGGAAAAACAAGGCAAAATAAAGAAATTCTGCCTTGTTAGGCGTCACCTCAGAAAGCATAAGGAATTTACACTTTCCCAGGTTTACATGTTTTCGGAAATCTGGTGCAGTGTCTAAATCCATGGGTGCTATTGGAAACACCACCTGCAATGCCCACGGAAGGCATCCCGAACGATTTGCACTGTGATGCCCTACTTGACATTAATGAGGACACTAAAAGCCACACAGACAGTGTGTTTATTGAAAGAAAAGATGGTGTGTGAGCCTGGTGGGTCCTGGTAGTGCAGTGCACTGTAGGTGTTGCTGAGCACATTGAACTTGTACTGTGTTAGAATAGGGAGACATTGTATAACAAGGAGGTGAGAATTGAAATGTGTATTGCAAATTAGCCTCAGCTATACACATGCACTGCTGTGTCTGATAGTGTCAAAATTGTGCCACAGCTGTGAAGGGATTACGAAGAAGAGGGCAATTGTGTACTACATCCTACATGTGAGGTGGGCCTGAGTGAAGATGTGGCACGTGTCAGGAGTGTTTTGGAGAAAAAGAAATGTCTTTCCATGCCGCATATGTCAAAGCATGAGCATGTGAAGCAGGGAATTGTGAAGTGACAGGATGAGCCAGGTTGCCACAACTATGGGCTAGATTCAGGGATGTTTGGAGAGTGAGGTGTATGGGCCTAGTTGTGTGGCACACCTGGGTAGGTACATGTCACAGAATATCATCACTACTAGCATGTGCGGTACAGCTTGACTGACAACCCTCATATACAGGCAGTCATGCCAGTCAATTGGGTATGGTGACTCACGTTGTTGGTGTCACATGAGAGTGAATGTATGATCTGGGTGCCATCAGAGGATGACAGTGTCACAGGGTCTCCAGAACTGCCTACAATACCCCATCTGCCAGCCCAAGCCAGCCCTGGACTTTGAGGACCCCCAAATTGTCTTACAACAGCTGGCTTTAGGAGTCCAGTGACAGCTCGTAGATGAGGTGCGGGTGGGGATAAACACCATCACGGGCACCCAGGTGAGTCAGTAACACATGCTTACACATCCACAGATATCTTGCTCAGTTATCATAATAATCTCATCATGCACATATGTCAACCACAATGCTTCAACTGAAGATATCCTGTGAGTACTATCATAATGCATGCACTCACAATAAGTAGATATTCATGGCTAGACTCCTTCTGCATAGCAGCAATTCTATGCCACTCAAGGATGAAGAAGGTCAGTGCTACACCTTGGATGATATTAAGGATAAACTGCTTCTACTAAGTATTTTGGGGCCTGCCTCAAATGATAACTGGTTTAGTAAGGCACACTGGGATATATAGGGGCATTGTGTCCTGAGACCCCTCTCATGCATTCAGTGTGAGTGTAATCACACATTACTTCAACTGTACCAATACAACAAAATGATGGATGGGGTGCTGAAACTTTTCAACCACTCACCTCCAGTCAAGAGATCTGAGTTTGATCCATAATTCTTTTGCTCACTATGCCACGCCAGTTACGACCCAGCCATCCTCGGACCAGTTTCAGGGTATCACCCCTCATCATTCAGGCTACCTCGAATCTAGTGGCACAGAGAGCAAGGGACCCTTGTCTGGGCATACCCTTCACCACTTAGTGTCCGAAGAGGCTTTTGTCCGGTCCAGGGAGGACCTAGCCTGGCAGTTTGGGCTAGAATGTTCCCATGAGGAGCAGGATCAAGACTGATTTGCATACACTAGGTCCAAACTGGGGTGAGTGGTTGAAAGGTTTCAGCACTCTGCCATCATCTTGTTGTGTTTGCTATGTTTGCCCTGAGTGGCCCTAAGTGTCCAAGGGTATGCGCAGATGTGGATCCCTTGCTCTCTTTGCCATTGGATTCAAGCTGGTCGGCTAATGAGGGGTGATACCGCAAAACTGGTCCCAAGATGCTTCTTTCCGGTCTAGGGAGGACCTGGTCTGACAGTTCGGGCTGGACTGTTTCCATGAAAAGCAAGGTCAAGACTGATTTGCATATGGAAAAAGGAATAAGGAAAAAGAATGTTGAGTTAAACCCAAATCTCTTGACTGGGGATGAGTGGCACTCCATCCATCATCTTGTTGTGTTTTCTTTGTTTAATTGTGCCATCTACATTCTTAACAATATAGAGCAGTTAGAGCACAGACCCTGGAACCAAGCTTCACATCCCTAGGCTAAGAAGAAATGTCAGAGAATTGTGTATTCTAACTTAGCAATTAGTTGCACAAATGCACACGCAGGATGTGCCTAATTTAGCAAGTACTCAATGGCAAGGAAGAAAGACGTTTCTAGGCTGGTTGGGGCCACTTTCATTGATACAAACCAGCAAACAACAATGACATACTACTACAATGTGCAAGGGTGAGACACCAGTGTGTGTTCCAACACAGCAATGAATCGGTTCCATGGGGTGACAGATCCATCCCCTTTTATGGATGTAGCATGACGTACATTCACAATGCTACAGTAGGGACTGTTTCTGTTGGGCTGTGCGTCCGTTCACACAAGAATGACCACTGACAGTGCCTAAATATTCTAGAAAATCCCTTAAGTGACTTCATTGCAACAATGACTTACTCTTGTCCATAGGCATCTCACACAATTACATATATCTGTAAACACTGCAGGGAATCCCAACATCATGTGCACAAATCAACCTAAGCAAGTATAACAACTTTCACACTGTAAACCATTACGCAGTTGTGAAAGATGAAAAGATATTTTATATCAGATTTTTGAAATAATAGCAACTAAAACTACCTACTCTACACTAACTATCACTATCTGAACAAACACTAAACTAACTTACCCTGCCTATCCCACTCTAACTTATCTTAACACTACCTTAACCTACCTAAACTTAACTTAATCTCTGCTACCCATGTACCACAACAGATATGTTAAACATCAACCCCCACAGCTTTTAATACACATATCGCAGCACAACACAAAAGACAAACACATCCTAAATATACACTACCTAAACATATACATCTAAACAAATATAGATTTTGTTTGTTTTTAATATTTTGTTTCCTAAAACACACTTCACATCAACCCCCACCTACTAAAAAAACATCCCCAACCATATACACACCTAAAAAGGTAACAACAATTAAATAACTAAACTAACTTATACTACATTAACATGAACCTATGATAAAACCTGATCTAACCTTTGATAAAATATCTATGCTGCAAAAACAACTGGAAACCAACTGGGAGGAAGCCTGAGGGAGAGTCAAATTTTGGCACTGATCCTCTCCATTGCCTCATGCAAGGTTAGCATACTGGCCTACAAATGTGAGAGTTCTCCCTCCATGGCAGCCATCCTCAGTTTTAATTATTGCAGCTGCTTCATGGCCAGAGCTTCGAAAATTGACCCCACCACATGGGTATTGAGCTTGGCCTGTGTAGCTTGTGCCGGCTGTCCGGAGGACGGTCCTGCAGTGACCAATGTGAGCTATGATATTTATGACATTGTGATATGTAGGGGGTAGCATAATTCACCTGTGGCCAATTTACAGTGCATGTTAATTCACCAATGAAGCAGCACACAGTTACATGCGCAATGTATAAGGTAGATGCGCTGCGTAGGCGAGACCTAAAAAACACGTGTCAGTATATCCAGAGTGATGGAAACAAGAAAGATTACTAAGAAGGGAAGTGTGCTGTCAAGCGACATTCTCCAAACTAAATAAACCCCTTATGTTTACTTGTGTTTCCCTGTGAGAAGTTTACCAAAGCAAATTAGTTCATTGTTCAACACCTGAATACTTACTACAAAGAAATTTGTGTCGCTGTGCATTCCTTCAAAATATAACTATGCACGTTCCTTATGTGTTTACTCTATAAATTAGAAGTCAATCGTCAACCGGGATAAAGGCAAAAGGTGTTTCTGTTCAAATCACAGTGTCATGCCTGTATGCACATACCTGGGTATCGGCTTTGTACATGCAAACCGTTGTTCAACAACATCTGCTGCTCAAAAGTCATAACAAGCGCTGCAGAGCATAAGAAATTCAAATATCTTGTTTAGTCACTGTTGAAGTAAAATATATGGCCTTCCAATGGCCGACTTTCAGGGAATTTTTACCTCACATTATCCTGTCACTATTTAGCTGTACATCTGCTGAAAATCTGTACGAGAAAGCCGGAGAAGAGACTTGAACTGTCACTATCCGCGCTTAGAACGAACACGGCGTGTGCTCGACGTCTTGTTTCATCAGAAATAAACAAAGGAATTAATGTTCAGGATCGGACGCTCTGTCAAACCAATGGCTGCCATCTTGAAGTCGCCTTAACTTTAGTACCAGATTTATGATGCTGTGCGAATTAGTGCCACTAACTGATGTAATTCAGTCTCTACAGTAATAACTCAAGTAATGCAAGATATAAGGGAATGATAACTGAGTCAAGAAATATACCCGTGCTCACTACGCCACTGGAGTCAAGCTATCCTGGCTGATGACGGCTGATAGCCAGAAACCGGTCCTAGGATGCTTGATTCCGGTCCAGGGAAGACATGGCTTGGCAGTTCGGGCTGGACTGTTCCCATGAGGCACAGGGTCAAGACTGATTTGCATATGGCCATGTCTAAACTGGGGTGGTGTAGTGGGCAAAAGAACGATGGATTTAACCCAGATCTCTTGACTGGGGGAGAATGTGTGCATTGTCAGCATTCCGTCCATCATTTGTTTGTTGTAACGCTTTTCGCCCTAAGTGGGATGGGTATTCCCAGACGTGGGACCCGTGCTCACTACGCCACTGGAGTCAAGCTATCCTGGCTGATGACGGCTGATAGCCAGAAACCGGTCCTAGGATGCTTGATTCCGGTCCAGGGAAGACATGGCTTGGCAGTTCGGGCTGGACTGTTCCCATGAGGCACAGGGTCAAGACTGATTTGCATATGGCCATGTCTAAACTGGGGTGGTGTAGTTGGCAAAAGAACGATGGATTTAACCCAGATCTCTTGACTGGGGGAGAATGTGTGCATTGTCAGCATTCCGTCCATCATTTGTTTGTTGTAACGCTTTTCGCCCTAAGTGGGATGGGTATTCCCAGACGTTGGACCCGTGCTCACTACGCCACTGGAGTCAAGCTATCCTGGCTGATGACGGCTGATAGCCAGAAACCGTTCCTAGGATGCTTGATTCCGGTCCAGGGAAGACATGGCTTGGCAGTTCGGGCTGGACTGTTCCCATGAGGCACAGGGTCAAGACTGATTTGCATATGGCCATGTCTAAACTGGGGTGGTGTAGTGGGCAAAAGAACGATGGATTTAACCCAGATCTCTTGACTGGGGGAGAATGTGTGCATTGTCAGCATTCCGTCCATCATTTGTTTGTTGTAACGCTTTTCGCCCTAAGTGGGATGGGTATTCCCAGACGTGGGACCCGTGCTCACTACGCCACTGGAGTCAAGCTATCCTGGCTGATGACGGCTGATAGCCAGAAACCGGTCCTAGGATGCTTGATTCCGGTCCAGGGAAGACATGGCTTGGCAGTTCGGGCTGGACTGTTCCCATGAGGCACAGGGTCAAGACTGATTTGCATATGGCCATGTCTAAACTGGGGTGGTGTAGTGGGCAAAAGAACGATGGATTTAACCCAGATCTCTTGACTGGGGGAGAATGTGTGCATTGTCAGCATTCCGTCCATCATTTGTTTGTTGTAACGCTTTTCGCCCTAAGTGGGATGGGTATTCCCAGACGTGGGACCCGTGCTCACTACGCCACTGGAGTCAAGCTATCCTGGCTGATGACGGCTGATAGCCAGAAACCGGTCCTAGGATGCTTGATTCCGGTCCAGGGAAGACATGGCTTGGCAGTTCGGGCTGGACTGTTCCGATGAGGCACAGGGTCAAGACTGATTTGCATATGGCCATGTCTAAACTGGGGTGGTGTAGTGGGCAAAAGAACGATGGATTTAACCCAGATCTCTTGACTGGGGGAGAATGTGTGCATTGTCAGCATTCCGTCCATCATTTGTTTGTTGTAACGCAAAAGTCATAACAAGCGCTGCAGAGCATAAGAAATTCAAATATCTTGTTTAGTCACTGTTGAAGTAAAATATATGGCCTTCCAATGGCCGACTTTCAGGGAATTTTTACCTCACATTATCCTGTCACTATTTAGCTGTACATC
Source organism: Triturus cristatus (assembly GCF_964204655.1). Taxonomy (NCBI): domain Eukaryota; kingdom Metazoa; phylum Chordata; class Amphibia; order Caudata; family Salamandridae; genus Triturus; species Triturus cristatus. Next base: position 649,090,341 of record NC_140581.1, read on the forward strand.
TGCTGAAAATCTGTACGAGAAAGCCGGAGAAGAGACTTGAACTGTCACTAACCGCGCTTAGAACGAACACGGCGTGTGCTCGACGTCTTGTTTCATCAGAAATAAACAAAGGAATTAATGTTCAGGATCGTACGCTCTGTCAAACCAATGGCTGCCATCTTGAAACTGCCTAAGTCGCCTTAACTTTAGTACCAGATTTATGATGCTGTGCGAATTAGTGCCACTAACTGATGTAATTCAGTCTCTGCAGTAATAACTCAAGTAATGCAAGATATAAGGGAATGATAACTGAGTCAAGAAATATAGTAAACCAAACAAACCCAAAGTCCGTGAAAAAGTTGTTATATAGTGAAAAGATGTGAAAGATCAAAAGTATGTGAAGAGGATAACAGAAATAAAACAATGTTATATACTAATTAACACATGGACAAGAATGCTTTTCATGAAGACTTCTTGGACATAATTATATTACAACAGTTTGCTTGGATTGTCAGACATATGCTTTTTTGTTATTACCTATGCATGTATCTCAAAGTGGAACTCCTATAAGCAACAGCTGATGTCTATTTTGTTGTTCATGCCTGATGGGGTCATTGTGTAAAATTTTTTGATCCAATAAATCTCTCTCTGTGACAATAGTTTAGAGTTGTCTTTGTTATTGTTTGCAAGCAATGCCTCTAGAATCAAGCACCTCAACTGGGCAATGTTGTGTTTGTTTTTTAACCAATAAACTGCACAGATGGGGTTTATGTTTTTATTGCGAATCCTGCTTTGTGTTCAGTGATTCTTATTTTTATCCTGTGTTCAGTTTTTCCTATATAGATTAAGCGGCATGGGCATTTCATACAATAAATCACAAAAGATGTATTGCAGTCTGCCGAATGTTGAAGTTTGACTAACTCTCCTGTTCAAGGATGTACCAGTTTTTTGTTTTTTGCTTTGGATCTTAGGTGCAGTCAATAATTACTTCATGTTTTTTGTTTCTGTGTACGCAAAAAGAGGTCTTTTCTCGAATAAGCCAAATTGAAATCCAGTTCATTTTATAGAAGTTCCCAGTGTTAGTTCATTATTCTCTATATAACCTCAAATTTTTATTGAGGATTTCGACACAAAGATAAAACAGTTTTGTGAACCTTTCTGTTTGTTTGTCAGCAAGTCTTGACGATTTACAGTTGGCAGCCTTTTTTCTGTAATTTCCAAGATGCTCTGCGAGTACCCTCTTTCCCTGAACTTCGGTTTATGTTCCTGGAGTGAGGTCGAGAATGCTTCTGGGGTTGAGAATATTCTTTTAATTCTTATCATCTGTGAATCAGGTAAGTTCATAATGAGATTAAAGGGGTGAAAGCTCTGGTATAGAGGTAGGGGCCACCAACCTCCATGCCGAGGTGATCTAGGAGATTGGCTCATCTGTGTTTTAGTTGGTGTATGGTGCGGTCTTAGCGATACCAAAGGGGATGATGGACTGAGCATTTGAGCAAATCAAACACTCACAACCAGTCAAGCTATCCTGGCTGAAGAGGGTTGAAACCCCGAAACTGGTCCTAGGATGCTTGTTTCCAGTCCAGGGAGGACCTGGCTTGGCAGTTCGGGCTGGACTGTTCCCATGAGGCACAGGGTCAAGACTGATTTGCATATGGCTGCGTTCAAACTGGAATGGCATGGTGAGCAAAAAAATGATGGATTTAGGCCCAGAACTCTGTACTGGGGTGAATGTATGACATTGTTCTCCATTCTGTCCATCAACTGTTGTTTTTGCATTTCTCACCCCGAGTGGGACGGGTATGCTCAGACGTGAGTCCCGTGCTCTCCATGCCACTGGAATCAAGCTATCCTGGCAGAAGAGGGGTGACACCCCGAAACCGGTGCTAGGATGCTTGATTCCAGTCCAGGGAGGACCCGGCTTGGCAGTTCAGGCTGGATTGTACTCATGAGGCACAGGGTCAAGACTGTTTTGCATATGGCTGGGTTCAAACTGGGACGGCATGGTGAGCAAAAAAACAATGGCTTTAGGCCCAGATCTCTGTACTGGGGTGAATGTATGACATTGTTCTGCATTCTGTCCATCAACTGTTGTTTTTGCATTTGTCACCGCAAGTTGGACGGGTATGCTCAGACGTGGGTCCCGTGCTCTCCATGCCACTGGAATCAAGCTATCCTGGCTGAAGAGGGGTGAAACCTCGAAACCGGTGCTAGGATGCTTTTTTCCAGTCCAGTGAGGACCTGGCTTGGCAATTCGGGCTGAACTGTACCCATGAGGCACAGGGTCAAGACTGATTTGCATATGGCAGGGTTCAAACTGAAACGGCATGGTGAGCAACAAAAAAACTGATGGATTTAGGCCCAGATCTCTGTACTGGGGTGAATGTATGACATTGTTCTGCATCCTGTCCATCAACTGTTGTTTTTGTATGGTGCGGTCTTGCAATGAGGCACAGGGTGAAGACTGATTTGCATATAGCTGTGTCTGAACTGGGGTGGCTAAGAGAGCTAAAGAAGATGATGGATTCAACCCAGATCTGTGACTGGGGGTGAATGTCTGAAAAGGTTCAGCGATCAGTACATCATCTCCTTGGGAATGCTTTGTTCTCCCTAAATTGGCAGGGTATGCCCAGACGTGGGTCCCTTGCTCACTTTGCCACTGGATTCAAGCTAGCCTGGCTGATGAGGGCTGATAGCCCAAAACTGGCCCCAGGATGCCTGTTTCCGGTCCAGGGAAGACATGTCTTGGCAGTTCAGGCTGGACTGTTCCCATGAGGCACAGGGTGAAAACTGATATTCATATAGCTGTGTCTGAACTGGGGTGGCGAAGTGAGCTAAAGAACGATGATGGATTCAACCCAGAATTTTGAATGGGGATGAGTGTCTGAAAAGTTTCAGCGCTCCGTCCATTATTTCCTTGTGTTTTCTTTGTTCACCCTAAGTTTGCAGGGTATGCCCAGGCATGGGTCCCTTGCTCACTTTGCCAATGGATTCAAGCTAGCCTGGCTGATGAGGGCTGTTAGTCCAAAACCGGTCCCAGGATGATTGTTTCCGGTCCAGGTAAAACATGGCTTGGCAGTTCGGGCTGGACTGTTCCCATGAGGCACAGGGTCAAGACTGATTTGCATAGAGCTGTGTCTGAACTGGGGAGGCAAAGTGAGCTAAAGAACGGTGATGGATTCAACCCAGATCTGTGCCTGGGTGTGAGTGTCTGAAAAGTTTCAGCGCTCAATCCATCATCTCCTTGTGTTTGCTTTATTCGCCCTAGGTTGGCAGGGTATGCCCATCTGTAGGTCCCTTGCTCACCTTGCCACTGGATTTAAGCTAGCCTGGCTGATTTATTTTATTTATTTATTTGCAGGTTTTTATAGCGCTAGAATCGACTCCAGCTGGAGTATCTCTGCGCTTCTGACGGGATAGTCCTTTAACAAGAGTGGAACATGCGGAAGTCACTAGATCGCATTTGTGAACAACAAGGTTTTAAGTTGTTTCCTAAACATCAAGTGTTCGGAGCAGGAACGAATAGCTACAGGGAGACAATTCCACAATTTAGGTCCCAACACTGATAGTGCCTTACTTCCGTGCCTGGCCTTCTTGGCACGCGGCACGACCAGTAAATGCCCATTGCTGGATCTGAGCATTCTGGATGGAATATATGGAATAAATTTATTTTCCAGATATAGTGGACCTTGTCTATTTAGGCTCTTGTGTATTAGGCAGCAAGTTTTAAATTTTATCCTTTGGCGGATAGAGAGCCAGTGGAGTTCTTCTAAAAGTGGCTTTGATGCTGTTCTTAGAGGGGCATTAAGAACAAGGCGAGCCGCAGTATTTTGTATTACCTGAAGTCTATTCAATACTCCCTCATTTGCAGAGAGCAAGAGACCGTTGCAGTAGTCGATCCGACTCATAACAAGGGCCTGCACCAGCGTCTTCCTGAATTGGTCAGGCAGCAATGGAAAGACTTTACGTAGCAGGCTAATAGTGTGGAAACATACGCCTGCGACATAATTCGTATGTTGTTTTAGTGACAAATCCTGGTCAAGGCGAATCCCCAAGTTTTTAACGATCTGTTTGGGCTCAGGTGCTACGCCTAGACCAGGAGGTCACCAGTCTGGAGTCCAGAGTATTTTCGCTTCACCGAACAGCATGACCTCCGTTTTACTAACGTTGCACTGTAAGTAGTTGGTGGACATCCAACTTGCTACAGCTTCCATGCCTGCAGAGAAAGAGCTCCTCAATTCCAAGGTAAGAGTCTTAAAAGGGAAGAGGAGCTGCGTGTCATCAGCATATGACACGGGGATGAAGCCAAATTTACGCATCACTCTTGCCAGGGGAGCCACGTTGATGTTGAAAAGCGTTGGGCTTAGACAAGAGCCCTGTGGTACCCCTTTCAAGACTTTTTCCTCTGCTGAGCGATACGTACCCATGGTGACAGTCTGGGTGCGATCAGAAAGGAAGCTTCTCAGCCATGCCAGGGCTTTGTTCTTAACCCCCATGTTCGACAACCGGTCAATAAGAATGTTATGAGACACGGTGTCGAACGCTGCTGATAGATCTAATAAGACTAAGATCACAGAATAGCCTTTATCTTGGAGCATGTGCAGGTCGTCCATAACAGACAGTAATGTAGACTCTGTACTGTGTTTTGGCCTGAAACCAGATTGAGAATGGTCAAGGCCGCCCACAGTTTCAATAAAGCTGGAAAGGAGTCTATTAACATACTTTTCTGTAAGTTTCCCCAGAAAAGGTAACAGTGAAATTGGCCTTAGGTTGGATAATTCGGTCCAAGCAGTGGTGGTATTTTTCCTGATAGGCCTGACTAGTGCACGTTTCCATTCTTTGGGGACAGATCCTGTGCTCAGGGACAGATTAATGAGTTAAATGATCGTGGGACATAGTGTGTCAAATAGAGTGGGCATTAATCTGGCTGGAATAATATCGTCTGGACTACCACTTTTAATCTGTTTGACCAATACAGATAGATCCTCATAAGTAATGGAGGGAAAGGTGTCCAGAGTGTTTATGCCATGATCGAATTCTGTGTTTTGAAAGGCAGAAACTGTGTCAGTGGCCATGGCATTATTCGATTCCACAATTTTCTCATAAATAGTGTCAATTTTATTGGAGAAAAAAGATGATATACCATTGCAGAGCTGTTGAGACGCAAGTTCGGTGCTTTCACATGCTACTGGTTTAACAAACGAGCTGAGCACCTGGTAAAGGACCCTGGGAGAATTCCCTGCTGCCGTGATTTGAGATGTTATATGAATTTTCCTCGCACTCCGGATTGCTTTATGATAGCTGGATAATGAGTCCCAATAGTGCTTTCTATCACTCTCCAAATGGGAGGTCCTCCATATTTTCTCCAGCTTCCTGGCTGCTTGTTTTAATGTTTTAAGGTCTTTGGAGAACCAGATTTCCTGTTTATTAGCAGGCCGAGATTTAAAACTCTTTATGGGGGCTATCTTATCTATGGCTGCTCTAGAAGCCGTTTCCAGCTTTTTTAGAGCACTTTCCACATTTTCTAACATAGTAACAGAGGGCTCTATAAAGTTACTGGTAAAGACTTCTTTATTAACTTTGTGCCACTGCCGTCGAAGACAAGGAAGAGAAATTGGTCTGTGCAAAGTGTTATTAGGGTGGGAAGAATAAAATTCAATAATATAATGGTCAGTCCAACTTACTTGAGTGGGAGGAGAACATGTGACTGCAGGGAATTTGGATAGAATCAGGTCTAAAGTGTGTCCTGCCCGGTGCGTTGGCCCAAAGTTCCTTTGGGTTAGCCCAAGTAGAGATAGATCATTTAACACAGACTGTGCCTCTTTGCAGTCTTTCAGATCACTGTGTATGTTAAAATCCCCTACCATTAAAAAGTCCCTGTCAATGCTAATATGAGGGGCAAGAACCTCAATTAACGTATTAGAAAAATTAGTGCATGGTCCTGGGGGGCGATATACTAAAGCACCCATCTGAATGTTTTTAGGAGAATAATAAAATTTAAAAACCAATAATTCAATAACTGGCGAGCTCAATTCAGCCAAGATGGTACAATGAATGTCTTGTTTGTGTACAATGGCTATCCCCCCTCCTACCTTACTAGGGCGGTCCGGCCTAATTATTTTGTACCCTGAGGGAATTGCTAACGTAATCGCTGGATTAGAATGGGGTTTGAGCCAAGTTTCTGTGAGAAAACAAAAATCCGGCTCACTAGTAGAAATTAAATCCCACACTTCTGACGTATGTTTGGGAAGAGACCTAATATTACAGAGTAGGTTTTTACTTCCGACAACGGTTTTACTTCCATTCGTATTAACGCTAGCAGAGTAGGTACTTTTATTAGGACAAGTCTCCTCAATAAATATGCCAAACTGAGCTCGACAAAAGCGGCAAGAAAATAGGCTGTCTAACTGGAGACACCTTCCCATCATACACTCTTGTAACTGATGTTGATTTCCGCCTATCTCATGAAGTGCCTGTGCTGAATAGGTCATCCTTGGAGTAGGCGAAGATGGGTGGTCAGTGTTGTTTGGCCCCATAGCCCCTGACCCCGTCCAGTCGTGGACGGGCGCAGACGGGCAGGTCTTTGGCTTGTCTTCGGCGCCGTCAATGGCGCCCCTCTGCGCGCAACCGCTGCGCGCTATGACCTCCGAGGAGCTAAATAGCTCTGTGTGGAGTGATGTTAGAGCGCTAACCGCTCGACAGTTCCGGGGTTACTGGGCGTGTCTTGCTCTTGTCTGCCCGCCCTCCGCTCAACGGTATTGGCTACCGAGTCGGACCAGGGCGGGTAGGCTGAAACACCGAGCTAAGACAGAATCCGGCCCCCAGAGCCCCTCACAGTACAGAAATGAACAATAGGCTGTCCACTAAATAAAATACAACCCAAGATGAAAGTGGTTGTAATTATGCGTGCAAGTTAAAATAACGCCGCAAGTGATTTTAAAATCGTATTAAACAATGCCAATAACACGCTACATATGCTGACTGCTCGATGCTCAATGCTCCGCTCTGACAAGGGTTTACCTGACGCCAAGCGGAGTCGGGAGACACTGCCACTGTCCTCCCTTACCGCAAATGACCGGACCTCCTCGCCACCTAAATAGCCCTGTGTGGAGTGATGTTAGAGCGCTAACCGCTCGACAGTTCTGGGGTTACTGGGCGTGTCTTGCTCTTGTCTGCCCGCCCTCCGCTCAACGGTATTGGCTACCGAGTCGGACCAGGGCGGGTAGGCTGAAACACCGAGCTAAGACAGAATCCGGCCCCCAGAGCCCCTCACAGTACAGAAATGAACAATAGGCTGTCCACTAAATAAAATACAACCCAAGCTGAAAGTGGTTGTAATTATGCGTGCAAGTTAAAATAACGCCGCAAGTGATTTTAAAATCGTATTAAACAATGCCAATAACACGCTACATATGCTGACTGCTCGATGCTCAATGCTCCGCTCTGACAAGGGTTTACCTGACGCCAAGCGGAGTCGGGAGACACTGCCGCTGTCCTCCCTTACCGCAAATGACCGGACCTCCTCGCCGCCTAAATAGCCCTGTGTGGAGTGATGTTAGAGCGCTAACCGCTCGACAGTTCCGGGGTTACTGGGCGTGTCTTGCTCTTGTCTGCCCGCCCTCCGCTCAACGGTATTGGCTACCGAGTCGGACCAGGGCGGGTAGGCTGAAACACCGAGCTAAGACAGAATCCGGCCCCCAGAGCCCCTCACAGTACAGAAATGAACAATAGGCTGTCCACTAAATAAAATACAACCCAAGATGAAAGTGGTTGTAATTATGCGTGCAAGTTAAAATAACGCCGCAAGTGATTTTAAAATCGTATTAAACAATGCCAATAACACGCTACATATGCTGACTGCTCGATGCTCAATGCTCCGCTCTGACAAGGGTTTACCTGACGCCAAGCGGAGTCGGGAGACACTGCCACTGTCCTCCCTTACCTTACTGATGAGGGCTGTTAGCCCGAAACCGGTCTAAGGATGCTTGTTTCCGGTCCAGGTAAAACATGGCTAGGCATTTCGGGCTGAACTGTTCCCATGAGGCACATGGTGAAGACTGATTTGGGGTGGCAAATTCATCTAAAGAACGATGATGGATTCAACCCAGATCTGTGACTGGGGGTGAGTGTCTGAAAAGTTTCAGTGCTCCGTCCTTCAACTCCTTGTGTTTGCGGTCTACTCCAAAGACAGGCTCATGTGGCAGCGCACTCTCTCCCACCACTGCTTGCCCTCCTCGGTGGGGCCACCTTGGATGACCCTAACCCTGTAGCTATCATGTTTGACATATAATGTGCTAGCAGCCAAAGGAGGCCCCCAATATCTCCCTCTGACAATTTCTTTGCTCTTCCCTTCCCCGACAAGGCCCTACCCACACTATCCACCCTTCCCACTATGTTAAATAGTCCTTAACCTTACCCCTACCCCTTAAACTACATAACCCCAAAGTGACAAACACCCAAAATCACAATGTCAATAACAATATTATGCAAAATACAACACACAATTGACTCTATTGGCACATGGCAGGGACAGCACAGGTAGCGGCAATACCAAAAAGCTCCAAATTCAATTAGACAAACCACAAAACACCGCCTACAGCCAGCACAGACAAAAAGACTGTAAATGAAAGTGAAAGTAACTTCACACTTACTAGTTTGAAGCCTGCCAAAGCTGTTGTGTCATTTCTTGGGTGTGTCTCAAGCATTTTCGACAAATGTGTGATTTTGTATGACGCAATGGTACAGAAATAGCCTATGCGTGACCAACGCACAATGCAAGCTAATGCACAGTGCATTGTTATTGACGCATTTGTGTTGATTCATGGCTTCTGACTGGTGCTCCAGGTGCAGTGTGATATGCCCTGGGGTCAATGTGTGGGTTCAAACCCATGCAACTGGCCTATTGTTTGTAATACATTGTAGTGATTTGTGGAATGTGGGCAAACACACCTGGATTCACTTTCCTGGCATCACCTTCCGTACCTGACAACCTTGATTAGTTTGGATGCGTTGAAGGTCAATGGCAACAGTGGACCTATGTGTGAGTATTTGCCTTCATTGTGCTGCCATTACGGATAACTATTTTGTTTAGTAAAACACATGCATATTGGCATGTGTAGAAACATTACAACTCTTTTTTTAGTCCTATGGTGTGTAGTATGCTTGGTCAAAGATATTGCAGTGCTATACAAATGTAATACATCATAGTTTTCACAAATATTTGCAAAGTCTAAAATCATACTATCTGTTGGCATTCCTGCCATAGGTTGTGTTACGGATGCTATACACACTCAGGAAAGAACAGACAATGGCTGCTTCTGAAAGTATACAGTGCATGTAGTCTCCAGGTCACTGATTAACTGGTTAGATATGAAAGGTATTAGGCCAATATGACACCTGTGATCGTCGGGTAGACATCATTTAGCAAACTAAAATAGCCAACACCACCATGGAATGTTGTGGCACAGATACATCTGCTGCCTGGGCTTTGTGTCTGGAATATTATGTATGGCACATGCACAATGCACCTGACTAAAGGTGTTTACAAAATCAGTTTGACTATTGTTTGAGCATCACAAGTCCAGCTTGAATAGGCCAGAAAAGTGTGCGGAATCACAAGTGCCACTATCCATTGAAATTCACTGCATCACATTACTCTGCACCAGAAAAGGGGTCTTGAGCTATGAATGTGGGTAGCCATGAACGCCAGATGGTCATATGTGAATGTACTTACATATGACACCACACAAACATGCAATGCATCAGTGAATACTACCTTGACAGGAGTGATAATACATGTAGTTAGACCTTGACATCTTATGTTCACTTTGATTTTATTTGAGTCCTGGCAACAGAGGGCACACATAGAAGGAACACTAGGACTCACATCATTGTTTGGATTACAGTAAGATGCATCATCACATTCATTCCTGCATGCAACAGTTGTATCCTTGCCCCATGGGGGTGCATGTGCCTGCATTGGGCCTAGGTAGCTAATTCAGCATCAGCACAGGTGAAGAGTACACATTTTTAAGTGTGATGTTAGATCCCATATTAATCTTGCTATGTGCTTGCAAACATTGCTGTGGCATAAGGAGAGTATCTGTGCTGCCCTGTGTGGCCATGACCATTATATGCCCCCCAGTTTACACTAACAGGAAATCATGTGAACTGTATTTGATCGACATAGAGGGCAGCATACATCATGAAGTTCATGACACACTCAGTCATTGCACACTGTTTGGTACTATACTCCCTTTGGACTGTGGCAGAGGGTCTGTAGCTGAACACACTGTATCTGCACACACAATTTTTGCATGAGCAGACTGTTACACTTTGCAGACTTACTGTTGTATATGTCTTGCATAGGCACACGTGTCCTGCACCTGGGGCTTCATTATGATGTCAGCTAGAAAGCATTCTGACTGACTCTGTGTCAGAATCGGTTAAAAAATGACTCAGGTTTGGCACGTTTGACCAACCAATTACGATGTTTCCGACATCCGTTGGTCGGACTTTCATTGACTTCAATGGGAGCCTGTGTTCTGACCGACCAGGATCCCTTTGAAAAATGGGGTGGTGGTGGAAAACCTTGAACCCTTTTGCAAGTACCCCATGGTGCCTGCCACACTATGCATGGTTGGAAAGAGGGGTCCCAGGGGTACCCCCACAGGCCCCAACCAGAGGTCTCCGGGTGAAGACAGACCTGCTACAGGGCCCCAATTCAGTCCGTGTCAGACAGACCTATTCAGAAAGGTTGTCCGAATCCGACTTCGTAATACGTCGGTCGGAAACGCAGTCCATAGACTTGTACGATTTGGCTCCGATCAACACGGAGTCTCTAAATGCTGGTCAGAACAGAATTGGAATCGGTTCGTCGGAAATGTGTCCGAGTCAATCGTAACTATGGGGTCCGACACGGGTTACGAAAATCTGAATGCCGTTCGGAGCCTCTCCAACCGACATCGTAATGAGGCCCATGGTGTTATCATTCACATATATATCAAAAACCATGATGTGGCTCTGGGGTTAGGGAGTTACACAGCAATAGACTTTTTGAATAGGTGAGTGGGCCATCAGTTACCACTGCAGTAAAACGTGGTTAAATAGTGCATTGTACTTGCAATGTTCAACTTACAAGATGCTGCCATTCAAACATGATATTTAACTTACTCCTATCAATGTTAGAAGCACTACAACAACTCAGAGGATAGGCCTTAGCATGTGCCTCCTGGTACAAGGATACAAGGATACAGCATTCCCTGATACAGGCTTTTGTAATGGTAAACACTCAACTTACTTTTCACTTTTGTGTGGATAATACATTTGTTATCTGCTCAACTATAAAGATGTCCAATCAGGTCAGAGGTACACAACTATTGTGATGCTAATCTAAGTTCACATCAACATCACTCCATCTAAACATGTGCAATGAGTTTTGATCCATTTGAGATCAAACATTTGACATCTCCGTATCCTTTAGGTGTTCAGATGTTTGCATATGACCCATCCAATTTCATAGTGCACTAAGACATTTACACACCGTACAATGTAGTCTGATCATGTTATATTTTGTAGGTGCAATCCAAGGTATACAAGTTGTTTTGAATCTGGGGATACATCAAAATCCAAGGGAGTTGAGTGGGAACAACCAAGCAATGCCCATGGAATTCCTTCTCAGGGAAGAGTAATGCAACACAGCAATATATGGTGCGAAGCATTACTCCAAGATTTTCAGCCGCTCAGAGCCACGCAAAGTTGCGTTGTGTTGCTTCAAAGACTTAGATGTTTGTATCATGCATGCATCACGTAGCATGGTGCAAACATGATAAAATCCTTTCAGAAATATGTCCTTATGTGTATACCTGTAATCAAGGACTCAGCAAGATTCATGCTTGTGCAATTTAAAATGTGTACACCTTTAGACTCAGTGTCACAATTGGCATCATTGAAGACATCATTGAAGAATCTAACAGGAAGGTGACATAGCTATTTCTTCATTTGAAATGTACCAGTTCCACAAGGCTGCAGGTGGGAAAAGCATTATGGTAACAGAAGTCATCTTATCCCTGAAGTCATATATTGAGAAGCAGAGGTCAAAGTCGAATGTCAAAAGTTAATTTATTTTGGGTACTAAGACACAAAAAAGTAGTACAAACAATATAGGAATTAAACAAAAGATACTTATAGTATTTAAAATTCTAAATTTGCTAAACAAAAAGGTGTACTTTGCTGATAATAAACCTCACATGTCAAAATGCAATAAATATAAGAATGTGCCTGTGCTACACACAACTATGATGCAAGTCAGTCTACAGATATCACCTATGATAGGTTCCCCCACTGAGACAGTTGATTTTTTTAACATAGGGTTTTGTGTATGGCTCATATTGAAGCCTCATAATATCTGAGTTCATTATAAATCATTTTTCCAGCCCATTTCAGGGACCTCATACTACATGTCGAGCCTAATCAAAAACAGGATATAATGTTTGTTGTCCTCCCCCAATCACAAACATGAGCTTATGCACTAGATTCAAAACTCTAAAAGCTAAGATGCATCAACTGAGTAAAGAGGCAGATTACAAAGTCCAAGTGAAGACCACATAAATGTCACAATTCCAAGAAGTGTGCCTCCAACAACCTAATACATATTCGAAGTCTAGCTCTTGCGTAAATCACTAATGGTGCTACTGAGCATTCTAAAACTGTGTGAAGGGATAGCTGAATAAAATTTGTTTTAGACATACCATTCACAAGGTTAAAAGTCAATTAAGAGCTCCCTCAAGCAAGCCGATATTTTTGTCAATTGAACTTCCCAATTGTTCTTGTTCATTTACTATGATTAGGTTCAGTGTACACTCATACACCTCATCAGACAGTATAGCATGACATTCTAGTGCAGATGAATTTGTGGACATCTCGCAGTTATTATAGGTCTATTTGAATATCAGTGTGGTAGCCCGTCTCTGACCATCACTTAATGGAGATGTATGGTTGCAGTCTCCCACGTTAGTTGACCCCTGCTTACGTGCACTCATCAAGTTAGAAACAAGAAGTTCACAGATGTATGATGCTCATTCTGTCACTACATTTTCTCATCGGTCACAGAGTGAGCTAAATTGCCCTCACAATCATAGTGGTGGTCCCCCTGTACATTATGCACTTTAATGTTGCATGTACCACATTTCCAAACATAGCTCATTGCATCTATGAAGCCAAACATTACTCGTAGGTAGAGGCAGGTCTTTCTAATTGTGATACAGTGATCTATGTTCAACCAGGTTTTAATATGTTGTAAGTGTGGGCTGAATACTTATTCAGATGTAGAAATTCTTCCATGTAATGGTCTGACTTAATGTCCCACATTCTTCATATAACTTTCCAATTCCTTTATGTATGGTGTGAAATGTCTTCTATACAACGTCTAGTAATAACAATAATAATAATACTACTACTACTACTAATAATAATAATAAAGAATCTTTATTGTTGATTAATAAAAATCATTATAATCAAAGAATACATAGAATACATTAATTTGCTTAAAATAATAAAATTATAAATACATAATCGAGCAATTCAATTGTATTTTCTTCAATCAACAAGTGCAAGACGGTGTATTACTAATACTGTGATAATTTTAACATACTAATTCACTGTTGCCGCAACAATCCATCGCTAGAGTGGCATTTCATTCTACAATTTAAATTTTAAATCATACATCTTTCTTTATTAAAACAAAGCTACTTATTATATACTAATTAATATCTTCCATAAAACTATCAATACTACATTACTTTTTAAATTCCTGTATTAAAGTGTCATCATGCATTTCATTCAAAAAGTGCTCTTGAATCATCTTTCTATATTATTATTAAAATGAAATTAAAATATTTATCACAGGTCACTATACACCAAGTAGATCAAATAGTTAAAGTTATTACAGATTACTACAATCAATTAATGCCATATAAAATTCCCACTCCTTAGCCACACTAAACATCTTCAAAATCGATTTTTTAGGGAATTAAAATTAATAATCTCACCATGTTCAGGTCTCACAGCACCTTTTAAAATATGGAATATCAGTAAAAATAGATTACTAGTCGTTACCGACCACCCTTTATATCTAGGTTTCACTCATAATTAATCTTTTTGTCTACTATGAGGATGAACTTTGCAAACTGAGTTGTTAAATGGGCGTATTTTCCAGAAAGGCAAGTTGTAATTGCTTGGAGACATGTTCTCACTCAATTTTCTTTGAGGATTGACTTTAACAGTACTTTCCGCTCCTGTAGCAATTGGGGACAGATATATGCAATATGCGATAAGGATTCATAATAACAGCCGCATATTCTACAACTGTTTGTTGACCAGTTTTGTACCCCTGTTGGAGTTCCATCCTTTGTGGGATATCAACCTAATCATAATAAAAGAAATGTATCTCTTAAAAATAGTTTTAAATAGGAAATAAGGTATGGTTGTGACTCCAATTTAATAAATGAATTAATGACCGACCAGGCATTCCTTTTTTTGGCAAACTCCTCCTTATCCAGTATGATTGATAAGAAGTTAGCTGATTGATTTAATATCTGTCTAAACATAGCTCTATTTCTAGCAATAAGTTCAAAGGGCTGGGACTTAAAAGTGTTAAGGCTCTCAGTTAGATAAAATCTCCAACCGCTTGCATACCTATGCTTCATAATTTCCTGCCAGAAATGATTTGCAAGGGTGCCGGGGTCCAACAAAAAACCGAATATAAGCATTTAACCCCTTCAGTGCCCATGACGAGCTGGACTCGTCATGGGCTGCGGTGGCGCTGTGCCCATGACGAGTCCAGCTCGTCATGAACTCCGCCCGCTAATGAAAGGCGCGGCACTGGGCGGGGAAAGGGGCGGGCATGCAAGGGGTTAAAAAATGCAGATTGTCTAATTAAGGTTTGTCTTTTCATGCCAAATTCCAATCTGATGTTAGCATGCCTGACATTCCTTGGAACCCTGCAATTTGATTTAAAAACATTTATTTGTAGGTTATCAAGGATTTTCGAGTCTTTGCATTTGAAAATTACTGACCCATAAGCCAAGGAGGGAATCAGCTTTGATTTCATTACCTTAAGTAAATGCTCATGGTTCGGACATACCAGCATATTTCACACCTTTCTAAAAGCAAAAGACAGAGCAGTAGCTTTAGCTTTACATTGATAAAATGTTGCTTAAAAGACATTCTGTCATCGAACGAGACACCTAGATACTTGTACTGTTTCGATCTTTAACCCACTAATATTCCATATTTTCATATCTGATTTACTCGAACCTATTGTCCTGATTTAAGTTATTTTAGTATTCATTTGTAAACTATTAGCTAGAATATAATTATTACATGATTCTATCAATCTTTGTAGGTCTATAGCAGTTTGGCTTTGCAATAAAGTATCATATGCATACTGTAAATATTTTATATTTTGTCCTGCGAAATTTCGTGACTGAGCATTAACATTTTTAAAATAACATGGTAAATCAGCCATAAAAAGGTTAACAAGACATGGGGCTAAAACTCATGCTTGTGTGAGACCACCATGGGTTTCCAGTCGGACAGTAGTACATCTGCCCACAATAGATTGGGAAGAACAGAGGTATAACTTTGTCTTTTATACTTTGCTCTTTCTGCCAATAAAGTCAGAGACATCAAGTTCTAGATCATTGACTGTCCCCTGCGAAAACCAGCTTGGAATATCAGTATAATTTCTTTTTTACAGCCCATTCTTCCAAGTCCTTAAGCAGATAAGTAGCAAAGATTTTTGCCTCAAAATCTGTTAGGGCAATTAACCGATAATTGGCTGGATTGTCTAATGGGCCACTATTACAGATTGGCAGAATTATACTTCCTTGCCATTATTCAGGAAATATTTTAGATATTACAACACCATTAAACAATGACATTAACATTTCTGACCAAAGAACTATTTTTGCTTCAAAAACAGAGTTCAGTATCCCATTGGGGCCTGGCGCCCCGTTTGATCTAATCCTACTTATTGCCATTTTAACTTATTCTTCTTGCAATGACACAGTTACTAATGGTTTGACTTCATTATAATGATATTCATTTCCCATTATCCCGCTACTTATGTTAGTCAGTGGACTTGGCATGTACTGTTCGATGCTGATGTCTGAGACAGCAACTGAAGAGGTCCCTTGTAGATTATTAATGAAGGATGCCCAGCATGATTTAGAGATGTTGGCACTGTTAGATTTTCTACTGCATATTCAAGATTGTTAATTTATCCCCAAAAAGCTTTCAGATTATTCGTTTTGCTAACAAAGTGCAGTTTTGTCCATATTTCTTCATGGTATGTTCTTTTTGCTTTCCATATTTCATTTTTGTATATTCTGCTCAAGCATTTTAGGGAGCACAATTTTGAGAATTTGAAGGCACTGTTCGGTTGTTTAAAGATGGCCCGTGGTCCTTTATTAAGGGTCTTTTTTTGTTGGTACAACCTATCCGAATACCATCTGGTTCTCACTGGGCCTGTAGTGTATCCCCTAGTTGTTGTTTTTACCCAGAAGCTAATTCTATTGCGGGTTCTATGAATGCCTATATCCCCGTTTGTTTTGTTGGGTGCCACACTAGCCTTTTCAGATTGTAAGCGATTGATCCAGTTACCAAGAACCTGGGCTCTGGCAGATGATCAACTGTTAACAACAATGACATTGTTTGTGGGTTTTGATCACTTTCCACTGTAGGGGTCACTTGATACTCAAGGAGGGAAGATACAATATCCTTTGAGATAATGGTGTAATCAATCATAGAATGTTGTCGTGAATTTTTAATTGTTAGAGCGCTCTCAATGTATGTTGATTGACTTCCTGTAGTAGCATAAGGTCGTATTTATTTAGCTGAGAACAACACATCTGTATTAAAGCTCTACTTGGTTTATCTGCTCGTTTTTAGAAAGCAAATGCATATTTGAGTATCCTGAGATAATTAAGGTAATGGCAGGGTTTTGATGATTCAAGAATTTAACTATTTTCCAAAGCAGAGTAAATTGAGATATCTTGTCTGATCTCTTTGTACTTAAGTACACATTTAAGAATAATATCATTTTTTTAAAGTCTATA
The DNA here is from genome assembly GCF_964204655.1 of Triturus cristatus. NCBI lineage: Eukaryota > Metazoa > Chordata > Amphibia > Caudata > Salamandridae > Triturus > Triturus cristatus. The sequence continues at coordinate 649,107,437 of NC_140581.1, forward strand.
TTAATACATAATAACCATGTTAATTGGACCTATTGCTCCTTTGAAAACATTGTGATGTGCCCTCCACGTATTTCACTTGTCATGGGGTTTGACTGAACAGTTCTCTTTAACGCAGGCTTTGGAATTAATAGGGTTGGATATTGGTTATCATTATATTTCCTTAGTTTGATTCCCCAATTTTGGTCTGTTTTCTAGGATTTTATTAATAATCTCTTCACTATGCCAAGTAGTACTAGACACCTCTTGTGTGGGATTCCTTGGATCTTGTTTAAATTGGACTGAGTCTAAATCATCCGATGTTAGATCATTAAGCTCTGGAATTGAGTTTAACAGTTTAAGAATGTTACTACGATTTAAAGTATCGTATGCGCCCCTTGAAACACACCGTGGAATAAATATTAATTTCACAGAGGAAGCAAAACTCCCATTGTCATTGCATTTTTTGTGTGTCCACAATTCGTAAGTAATGACAATAAGCCTTGTATCTTCCTGCCTCCTGATTGGTCATGTTCTGCAGCAATGACACTTAAAACATAGTGTTTTTCTAGAGTATCTTTTTTTATTGGATCTACACTTTTCCCAGATTGTGAGGCTGATGGAGGCTTTATATTTGTTGATTTGCTTCGCAATAAAACTGTTTTGTTATTTCGCCTTCCCCTGTCCGTATCTTGCACTGATATCTGCAGGTCTCCACTTCCTGGTGGAAGCCGTTGTCCAACGCCTTGTCCGGGCGCTGGGCAATTTAATATATCTATGGATTGAGGTATTATTGACTTATTAACAGCATAATCTGAAGAAGAGAGTGACACGTCTGGTCTACTTAAGCTTGTGTTCAGCCCATCTTTCACTTCGCACTGTTGTATTACTGAAGATTAAAAAATTGGATAGTTTTCTTTTGGTTTATGAAACAAACTTGTATTCATTGTTTTATTTATTTTCTTTATTCTGTTATGCGATTTTCTTAATATTTTCTTTGCTCTTTTAGTTAGCCCTTGTTGTATTGTTTTGGAAGATAAGTCCGTATTATTGGTAACTTGAATATCTTTGTCAGTTTGTGCTGATGTGACTCTATAGTTTCATTATATTCAATAGGATCAGGAGGTTTTTGTAGACCACTTAATATACTTTCTTCCCTTACTAAGTGATTTTCCCTTCTTTCGTCTTTCATTATAGATGGTATTATGTTCTTTCGCTGATATTTATGCCTGTGGGATCCTTTTTTATTGTTTGTTAACTTTTTTCCAATCCCATTCTTTTCCAATGAGTTTGTAGATTGGCTAGGTGTTGGCACTGTCGGTGCTTTGGAATCGTGCCACTGGCAGTGACCATGCTCTATTGTGCCTACATGCTCCTATGTGTTCTGTACCGACATAATCATGACTTCCGCCACCAAAGAACCAACTATATTGGGCAACTCTGAGATTTTATCTAACATGTGGGCACAGGTACAGGTGATCAATTGATTATCTCTATCAGATTATGCCTTTACTACTAGATTAGTTAAATGTAGTAACTTAGAGTCAATTCCAGCATCATACAGGGCTAGCGTGTTTAGTAAATCCACCTGGATGTTCAATTTAAGTGAGTGATATTTAAGAGCATTAGTGATAGTATTCACAGTATTATGCAGACTAGCCCATAATCCTGTTTGGGGCTCTTTTGGATTTTCTATCACTCATGGTCCTACCAAGAAATGTTCGTCATATTTAGCTAATAATGACAGGTCAGCTGAGTTAAGGGGTTTGTTCATAGAGTCAGCTTGCTCTGCCTTACTTTGTCCATTTATAGTGAGTGCACTCTCAATATCAATTATCTTCGGGATCAAAGTTGGTTTAAGATCATGTATAATAATTCCTGTTTCCGAGAGTGGACTGAATGGATCCATTTCAATGTTGTCCTTATGATCCATAGGGCTTGAAAAATCTTCAGGTTTAGTATTTTGTTGCATCATTGATTTTTGTGGTGTCCAGTTTTAGATAACTTAAATCTTGCGTTGTTTTAACTTTGCCCATTGTTATTTGAACTCCAGGATCTATATTACCTTCCCTGGTACCTTTTCTTGTTCTTCCAAGAGTTTTGAAGTATTCTATGATAGCTGGCTGGCAAGCCACATTATGGATTTTTGAATATTTTCCCTCAGAGACATTTATAGGGGAGGTCGGAGATAATTTTGTTGTATTAGCTGTTTCTCCTGTTGAGGTGTTTAGACCACTACATGATGCTTTGGCCCCAATTTTTCCCAATCGCCTCCTCCCCTGCTTTATTTGTAATTGAGGCATTGACCCGCGTAGGTGGCCTGACCTCTGAGCTATCTTTGATCGAAGGTATCAAGGGTCTGTGAGCCGATCAGGACAGGCTTGTAGAGTGGTGGATGGCTCTGAGATCGGGGGCGTAAGGGAAGCACCTTTACTTTGAACCCCCTCTCCCTCTTCCTCACCTCCAGTGCGCTGCTTTCCAATAACTGCCAGGCATCTTTATCTCATCACGGTCACACCCACATCTTCTCTCTTCCTGGGGCATCGCAGGTACAGAGTGCAGCCTTCAGAAGGCAAATGGAGGGCAGGCAAGCCCCCTACCACACCGTCTGCCCCCTGCTATGTGTGCTTGCCCCCAAACCGCAAGCCGTACCCGGTCTTCACCACAGCGGGCCGCCTCCGTGGGTAGAGAGACTGGAGTTGGTTAATTATTTGATTCATTACTTAGTGGTAACAGCAACCGTCTTGTCCTCATCCACAGCATGTGCTACGACCTTACACGGCCTCACTGGGGCAACAAAAGGACACTGAAAGCACTGAGATGTAGGGGAATTGATGATTGATGTATGGCTGCTTCCCTTCATCCAACCCTATGGGGGCTCCGTGTCTCCACTGACCACATAGCTGACCACCTAGCAAGTGGGGACCAGCAGGCATCACCAGACCGCACCCGAACCTAGACGTGCCATCTCCGCAGCCTGCCTATGGGAAACATCCATTACCATGCGGGCATTGCATTACATCGCGGGTAATACAACTCAAGTCATTACAACGACTTGCGCTGGATGGCACTCTAACCTTAGGAATAGTATGATTTACTATTCCAACACCTTCCCTACTGTACGTAGACTGGTGTTAGAATAGTAAATCATACTATTCCTAAATCCAAGCCCTCCAACAACTTGTGTTGTAAAAACTGCGATGTAACGTTCCGCGATCATTTTGATCTCATATTCCCCACCTACAGACCACACTCGGCGGCTGCTAACTACCAGCAATCAAACTCACAGATGAAGGTAATGGAGGGTAATGGCAGTAGCGGGTGGCAACCACTGTGCACAAACCTCCCGAGCCGGTCAGGATCTTATGAGAGTGGCAGCGGAGTGGAGGTAGAGAGAAACACCAAGTTCGACCTTGCTCGGTGCTCGCCACGCCCTCGTGTCCTTGCGACCTCACATCTTGGCATAACTGACTCAGCCATCCATCACTGACCGATGCACAATCTACTAGATCCTGTGTTATTTGTGAAATCGTAATATAATGTTATGGTGTACTATGTCATATTCACACAATATGATGACAACTATAATCAGTGTCAATATTAACTGTTCTGGGTCCTAGGTGATAATCAGCATTATTGAAAGGAATCTTTTTATTCTTTTTTTCCAAAAGCATAGCACCAGGAGACTCCATCTGCTTTTAGCAAGTGAAGTCTATGGGGGAAAGACACCAGAATAGTAAAGTTACTGCGGATTTCGTAATACCATTGGTCAGACCTAGGAGAAGAAGACTTCATGATGAAACCTCTGGATATGTATGTTGATGTATGACATCATCTCTAGCACCAATCTCTGATCATCCTAGGATCTGTAGGATCGAATTGGTAGAGCAGAATGAGTGGATGCTGAATGTCCCAAGGCTTTGTCCAGCATCAACTAAGGTAACCTCAACTGAACCATCGTATTAATATTACAATAGAAATGACAAGTCAAATCATCACACATGAAATATGCACCATTACCTGTTCAATATTCATCAGCCTTCTCTTACCGTTCTAAGCTAATGAAAAAACATGCAACAGAGTTGACCCTTTCTATTTGCCACATGTGCCTGGAGGTGTTATAACTAGTGTCAGACACATAAGTTTAAGTACTACCTTTAGTTATCAAGTATGATAACAAACATTAGTTATGTTTCAGTGGGTTTACAGGGTAACTGATCCTATATCTGTTAATGCCGCCTCCCTAGTCCCAAACAATGAAGCATGGATGAGTGTAAGCCTGATTCCTAGAGAGCACTATCTCTAACAGCTCTTACAAAGTACCAGCCTCCTTACTATTCCTGACAGTTTAAAGAGGTCTCAGAGTGAGGGAAAAATCTAGTCAAGGACACAGACACCCATAGACATGAGCAAGTCGAGCTTAGCCATATGCTCCACACAGTGCAGTGTCCTTGTTGTGAATTTGTTTACATATTTGTTTACATATTTACCTGATTGTACCTTTTGCACATATTAATGTTTGCAGAAGAGAGTCTGAGCTAGGGACTTGCGGATACTATTAATATTTAGCAGACCATTGTCAGAATTTTGTGCTTTTTGAGGAAAAAGCAAGGGGAGAAAAGAAGCTTCATGTAGGTAAATAAGATGAGTAGTAACTGTAACAGAGCCGCAATGAAGTACAACAAACAGAGGTTGGAAAGAGTGACTTCATAGGAAAATGGGATGGAGAAGGCCATATCACTGCTTTGATATTTGGAATGGGTACATTAGTCTGTTGATGGAAGAGCATGGTAAAATGTTATTCACCTTCTATTTAGTATTTAGATACTGAAGTCCTTGATGCTGGTATTCTAAGTTTGTCATTTAACTCAGGAAGAATAACACACATAAAAACTACGACCCTGGAGGACATTTTTCCTTTCCTCCGAATTTATTCTATACAGGTGTTTGTGATACACATTGTCTTGTATTTTTCAGGACTGAAATCACAAGTGTTTATCCAGTATGGTCTGCTCTGTTTTCCATAATCAGACTTGCATCTACTTTGCAGGTGCTCATGATTTGTGTGACTTTATACACGTATAATCTTTTTCGTATGTTAGTGATGTTGTATTCCTCTGGTTCTTTACAGTACTTTTGTCCAGCTAATGAAGGTTGCTGATGGGCTGGTTATTGTTTTCTTGTGGATCTGCATATTGTTGTAGGAAGGAGCTTTGGAGTATGCGTATTACACCTAAAAATATTGACCTTTCCTCATAACACACCATGCATTGCTAGAATCTTCTGAGGAGAGGAGAATAACTACAGAAAAAAAAGTTTCAGATTCACAGTACAAAGTAATGTCAGAAATCGTACCACAATAGGTTTAGTTATTCCATTACAGTTGGCATTCTAACTTTTTGAGTATACTGACAACTGTTAGGATAAGCATGCCAGAATTGGTCATTATCACATAAAACCTTTTTTTTTCAGGAAAAATTGCTTTTCCTACATGGCATTAGAACCGCTGAATCAACCCCAAGGTCTAAACTAGTGAAAAAAATAGCATCATAAAGTTTGAATTTACAATGCTCTGTCTAAACCGCGGATGGATGCCATTTCATCCAAGAATCAGTGCCGCCTCCTGTGCATGCTCACAGTAGCCATGTGACAGGAGGTTACTCTCCCACTCTGCTGATTGTACTAGTTGCCTGTATCATCTCAATCGGCGAGGGCTTATGGCACAGACGAGAAAAGTGCATTCATATATGGATGATGGAGAAGTCATAGGATTTTGTGTCAGATTGTGGGACAGGAGGTCAGCATAGTTGGAAGGGATCATTTATGTTAGAAGGGCCGACCAGAGGAAGTACAAAGTTTGAGAATAAGAGGTGGGTTCACTGGCAGCTGTTGCCACACTTAAGTGGATTGCCCTGAGTTCAGCAGAAGGGGATAGGAGGTCAGTGGAAATCATTCCCAGCAGTGCAGGCCAGTTGATATCTGAGCAAACACAAGGAGATGATGGACGGAGCACTGAAACTTTTCAGACACCCACCCTCACCCCCAATCACAGATCTGGGTTGAATCCATCATCATTCTTTAGCTAACTTCGCCACCTCAGTTCAGACCCATCTATATGCAAATCAGCCTTAACACTGTGCTTCATGGGAACAGTTCAGCCCGAGCTGCCAAGCTAGGTCTTCCCTGACCAGAAACAAGCATCCTGGGACCGGTTTCTGGGTAACACCCTTCATATGCCTGGCCTGGCAGTTCTGTTCCAATTGCGTGCAGGGTCAAGACTGATTTACATATATATTTTTTTTTACAGAGTTTTATATAGAGCGAACTTGACCCGAATCGGGTATCAGAGCGCTTTACATAGCACCAGTTGCATTACATGAGGACACTTTTTTTTGTTAGGCACGGGGAGATTAAGTGATTTGCCCAGAATCACAGGATGTTCAGCGTCATTGCCGAGACTCGAACCCAGTTCCCCAGATTCGAGGTCGAACGCCCTAGCCGTTAGGCCAACTCCTCTCCCATAAGGCTGGGTTCAAACTGGAATGGCATGGTGAGCAGAAAAACAATGGATTTAGGCCCAGATCTCTGTACTGAGGTGAATGTATGACATTGTTCTGCATTCAGTCCATCAATTGTTCTTTTTTCAGTTGATATCTGAGACCAGGCAGTGTTGGTCGCCTGCCTCAGCCTCCGTGAAATGTGCTCCTGCCTGCTCTGAGATGCCAGCCTGAACATCTTCGGCTGACTATCCTGCTAGAAGCCATACTTTTCCCTGGGGCTGCTTCCAATGGTCAGGCTGACCATCTGTTTGTGCTTTTTATTGTTCCGTTTTACTGTGGTCTCTGCTTCGCCGTGTTTCATCATCTGCCAGTCAGTAAAGTCTGGAAAACAATTGCTTGAAGATCAGACACATCAAACTATATGAAACTGGAGATAAATAATAACTGGCCCTTTGAAGCAGCATATGAAATAATGTAGAACACGAATTCCACAGATCACAAGTAAGAACAAGGGAGGCCAATAATGCTGTGATCAGAGGACACTCTGGAGCAAGACAGAACAGTCAGGAAAACTGTTTTGACATCCCACTGCAGGAGTATCTTGTGTCTGCTTTAAGCGGGATATCAACACCCCTCAGATGCAAAAAATATACACAATCTCACATGTTTGAGAATCATAGATGAAAGGAAATGATGTAATCAACTTGCAAGCTTGTTTATGAGCTAGTTTTATTTCCACAAACATAAAAATAAACCTCCCCGATATAACATCTGGAGTTTGTTGAATTCTCTAAGTCGTCACCGACTCGCACATATGGCTAGCAGTAATTTCAAGCAACAGTTACAAAACGTACATTTTTACCCTACTTTTTGGAGTACTGTGTGAACATTTAAAAGTATACCATCATTTTTCTATGCAATTGACCACTACGCATTAGTGAGTGCAGGATAGAAACGTCCTAGACATCAATATATATTCATGTCTATGCATAAATCCAGGGGCTATAGCGTTGATCAATGGAGTTCATTCGAAACTATTTGCAAGTAAGAGGTAAACTGTCTTAGCTTAACTCCTATTATTCTCAATAAATAAGCTGCTAATAGTGTGTATATCTAACTTAATCAAGATGTTCATAAAATGAAATAGGGGCAGAATGATAATCCCAGGTTTGGAAAAGTTTTCATATACATATCCAAAAGTAGTAATAATGTTTAAAGAATCGTAGTATGAATGTAGACGATTCTTCACAAACACAGCACCCACGGGCAGTTAAAGATAGATTCTGGGATCCATTCACACAGTTTTTTTGCACAGAACGAAAAAGAGATTTATGATTATCTTCTACAATCTGTAGAGTACATAGGGGCAGATTTATGTTTCCTGGCGCATCCCTGCAAATCAGCAGGGATGCGCCAGGAAAGATGCGTCACGCAAGTTTACCCTTGCGCCACCACAGATGCGCCGCATTTACAATGCAGTGCATCGTGGCGCAAGGATAAACAGATGCGTGACGCATCTGATGGCGTAAGGGCGATGCATTGCTGGAGTTGTGTCGCAAGCACGACGCAACTCCAGCAATGTTTAGGGGCTGCCCATACCTAACATGCTGCGTCATGCCTTACGCCTGCTTCAAGCAGGCGCAAGGTTTTGACGCAGCAGCGTCGGAAAAGTGACTGAGTGAAATCTTGTAGATTTCACTGCGTCACTTTTCCGAGGCTTTTTCCGATGGAACGCCCACCCTGCATACATTAAACCTGACGCAGGTTTAATGTGGCGCAGGGCTTTACACCGTGACGCATTTCCATAGATGCGTCACGATGTAAATGCGGCGCATCGTGGCGCAGGGTTTACGCCGCCGCTGCATCACAAAAGTGACGCAACGGCGGCGTAAAAGTGGCGCAAGTCTAACATAAATCTGCCCCATAGATCGAGACAGTTATGATTAAAATGGCTCCTGGTGACACAATCCCGAAAATATCAAACTTCTGCAGAATGCAAAGTCAAATTGAAGGCACCTTGTAATGCACGATGTACCTTTGCACGAAGTCACGATTACATCTCTGCCCCTCATTCTGCTCTGGTGTTAGAGTTAGCAATTGCTTTTTCACCTGCCAAAACTTCAACTTCTTCAATACAGAAGACCTCGCCCGTACCCCCACCCACAGTGTTCAAGAACAAGAAATGCAATTCTGCAATTGAAGTCAGTCAAACAGAAATTGATGACCTTATCACATCGATGTATCTCAAAATTCCACTATGCAAAAAAACATTAATTCCTTAGAGCGGCAAAATAAACTCACTGGATATTACCAGGAGGATAGTAGATACCGTTGACTACATAATCGGAAACAGACAAAACACCATGATAATCAGTGTTATCGGGTCAAACAAGGCACTACCAAAACAATGATTGCTCACAGTCATTTACTTATAATCATCCCACTGCCACTGACAGCAATAACTCTGACCTCAGGAAGTCTACATCACCGAGGAATAAGCATATTGAGTTTTAAAGCCTCTGTTAATCAAGAACTAACAAAGCGTTGTTAAAAATCTAATCCAAAAACGTTGAAGTGAGTTTTGCTAATCTGCCAGCATTAGGATTGAAAGCAAAGTATCATCACGCCTGACTAAGTCACTCTTGTTTGCAGACCCTGCATACATCACTCTTTGTCAACAGCTAAGTATCTGGATACATGGCACCTTAGAGATACCATTCTATTTCATCAGCAGTGAATGCACCTATCACTAGAAATGTCTCTGTGATACTGATAAATGCATATTGTCCCTTACCCATTGATTGATGTAGGTAATCATTTTTAAACTTTGGAGGGTTGTTGGACCTGTCGGCCTTAGGGTGGTTTTCCCCAAAACGTTTTGCCTTGACCCTTCATTTTTTGCTGCACTTTATTTTTGTTGGCTCCAGCACTCTGTGCATTTTAACATTGCTAACCTTTGCTAAAGTGTGTGTCCTTTCATTTAAACATGACAAAATTGGCTTACACATGATTGGCATAATTAATTTACATATACGTCCATTGTAGAGTGGTATACTGTATACCTAAGGCCTGTAAATTAAATGCTACTAGTTGGCCTGCAGCACTTTTTTCGCCACTCACTTAAGTAGCTCCTAAAAACATGCCCCAGACCTGCCAATGCAGCCTAGATGCAGTTTTAAACTGCCAGTTCGATTTGGCAACACAGCCCCCTTGCCAAACCACAAACTCTCCTTTTTGTTGCATATAGATCACCCCTAAGGCAGGCCCTAGGTAGCCCATATGGCAAGGTGTATTATAATTAAAAGGCTGGATATGTACTTTTACGTTTTACGTGTACTGGTAGGGAAAACGCGTATATTTGTTTTTCACTACTGTGAGGCCCACCTCTCCCATAGGATAACAATGTTTTGCCTTATTACATTTAATAAGTGATAACTTTTGACAAGGAATGGGTGAAAATATCATGTTTAGTGTCTGAGAAATTATCATTAAAAATCCTCTTTAATGGTAAAGTCACATTTTAAGCTACAGTTTTGAAAAATGGAACTTTCAGAAAGTTAGCCGTTTCCTGCTCGAACTGCTTGATGCCTGCAGCTATCCTAGGTTATATGGCTGGGTGTACTTGGCAGTTGTACTTTGTTTATTCTTCCCAGCCACCCACACAATAGATGGATTAGGTGTGCCTGGATGGGCCATCACTAGCCGAATGGGAGGGATGTCATACCAGTCTGCTAGAGTACTTTTTGGCACTGATTAATAACTGCTCTTCTCTTCCCAACATGAACATTACCCAAGCATTGTATAGCACAGGTATGAACACTGTCACAAGCATGGAAGATCTGAAGAAAAACCAAATCTATCTAATGTATGATGTAGTGTTTAGACTGTCAAGTGCAGGATTATTGCCCATCTCACATGGTATAACAAGTCCTTTTACTAAGTTTATTGCCAGCATTAGATAACTGATTTCTTTCTTTGTGTCCGCAATCCAGCATTTATGTTCCCACATGTCCAATGAACAAGCGACAGTGTCATACTTTGGTCACATCATGCTCTCCATAGCAACGCCACCTGGCATAAATGGCTGATGTTGGGCACTTGTAGTGGAGATTCCCACCTACAGGACCACAGGTAGCGAGGCAGCATCTTCTTAAGGATTCTTGGTCTCCCCGGTCAAATCAAATTTGGGGGCCCCTGACTAGAACAAATTTGATTTTTATAATCCATTTCCTGCTGGCTCAAGCCCCCATGATGCTAAACAATACTAAATTGTATATTAAACTTTAACACAGTCACACAAAGTTGAAATATGTCTTGCTCGGGAACCTAGAAATTCTTCAAAAAAGAAAGAACAGTATGAAAAGAGAGAGAAAATAGAGAGAACATTCAGTTTCCTGGGTGACTCTGGAAAGATGAGGACCTTAAGCAATTGCCCACATGGTCCATGCATTGAAACTTCTCTGAAGTGAGCTCATGGAAAGGCTTTGAGCTAATCTTCAAAAGGTGTGCATTGAAAGTAAGGTGCAACATCATTTAGCCACTGGAAAATGCTGGAACCTTACGATGGTAAATGCTGAATTTTCGAAGGACATTTAAACAAGATTCTCATAAAATTACTGTTAGTAAAATTAAATTTGTAATTTGTGAATATCAAAACAATATTAAACTTTCACCAAAGTGTAAGTTTATCTCTGTGAATCAGGCCGAGAATTTGTGAACATTTTATTCAATTATAACTGGCATGAGAAATAGCTGCTATTAATGCTCATGAATTATGAAAAGGGACTTCATGAACATTTATAGGTTTATAGGGTTCGGATGATAGAAAATGATGGCTACTCGCAAAGGATAACCTCAGGCAACACTTTTTACTGCTCTTCCTTTGTTTGGCATCGATTGAAGGGAATACTGTTTTGCTTCCCATCAGAGAAGCCCTTGCAGGGTTAACTTGTGCACGTGTCAAGAAGCTGAGTTTTCTGCTTTCCCCAGCTCCTCTCTGCGGAGAAAAAATGGACACAATCCTAACACAATGGCATTTTGATATAGTGAGATGCTCTGGGCTTCAGATTACAGCTCAAGTTTATGACAGACAGCCGTTGTGGCCTGTTTAATACTATACTATGTGGAAAACCCTTCCCTAATGCACTAAAATTTCAAACATCCTCTTAGAGGTGTATATTTGCTGTATAAATGCCACAGAGCCTTCTAAAACTGTAACATAAATGGAAACTTCAATTTCGCATCCTTTGAGTGGAAAGTACTATCAAACTGGATCTGCAGCCTAACATAACGTGTATTTGTAAATCACATGTTCATCCAAGGGTATCTTGGCACTGAATAGCAGATTTTTATTGCTACCCATCTCAATTGTACTAATTTTATAGACCTCAGAAGAATGAAAGGCTGAGTGGACCCACCAAGATTTGAACCTGTGACCATGAGGTCAAACACAGGCTCCTGCAGTGGACGCACTAGTCCACTAAGGCACCAGACCTGTAGGTTATCTCATATTAAAATGGAGATGCACTCCCATTAATATCCTCACGAGTCTGCTGTATCCATAAAGTCTGCAAAGTCCATATATAAGCCTATGGCTTCTCTTCCTGAACAGTTTAATCTGTCATTTGGTTGAGGTGGGGCTTCACAAAAGAAGGACCTTAAAGTTCAATTCATCGCCATAACCACCTCAAACTTTACACACTCAAAACTGATTTCCCCTTAATCTCACCACCCTACAACACTCCCTACATCTAACAGCCTTGAATTGTACCCCCACACATCATCGTTTAATAAAAATCACTAGGAATAATCTTGGACTATTGCAGGATCACATCAGCTCCTCCACCAGTGATGCAAAATACCAACTGTATGCACTAAGGAAATTAAAGTGTTTCCTTTCCACTGCTGATGTCAATACAGTGGCTGAAGCACTTGTGATCTCCAAACTAAACTATGGAATTGGAACCTCATGGGCCTATCAACATTGGTATTCAGACAAAATATCAAAGGAAAATAGAGGAGCAGAAATATTGAGGTTCAAATATCGTGATGCACAAATATAGTGTAAACAAATATCATTGACAGGAATATTGCTTTTAAGGTAAGTAATATTGATGTGAAAAATACATATGTTGCTAATATCGATGTTAAAAAAAACCTCTATGTTGCTAATATCATTTACTAAAATATTGTTGTCAATAATAATGTTTATTAATTATTTTCATCTATTTTGTTATATATTTTAATTGTATATGTTATAACTTGTTTGTGTAAATACTGTCATGTTTTTTAATATGGTTTAATATGCTTGTTTTTCAATTTTATGTAATAGTTTATTTGTGTTTTTTGTGCCAAAGGGGGTTGTGGGTTTATAGAGGTACAGGGTGGGAAGTAAATTAATTATAATTAATATATACTAATTAATTAATATACATTATTTATTTAATAATTAATTATCCTAATTGTGGGATTATTTTTGTTTATTATGTCAAGTTTTCGTTGTGGGGTTGGTAGGTGTATAGGGTGGGAAGTAATTTAATTATAATTAATTAAGTTAATTATTAACAATTATTTAATTGATAATTATGTGAATTGTGTAGTTAATTTAAATAATTTTTTTGGGTGTGCTGTGTTTTTTGTAGGGGTAAAGGGTGTGAAGGAAATTAATTCTAATAATTAATCATTTATTTTCATTATTAATAATTGTTTAATTGAAAATTACTTGTGTAAATTGTGTTTTTAAGAATTATTTTAACCTATATTTGAGGTGCAGATTGCTGTGTTTGTAGGGGTAAAGGGAGGGAAGTTAGTTAAATATAATTTATATATATATATATATATATATTCACTGAAAAAACCATAGGTTTCAGGGACGTTATAGTTAGTTGCACATTCCACTCATGCAAAACCAAACAAATTTGGCCGTTAGAGTTAGTAGAGCTAACTATAACTCGTGCCCGTACAAATTACATCATTCATGACATGGTCAGTGACATCACCTGATGATATCACTGATGACATCTCAAATGACATCACTGATGACATCACTGATGACATCATCCAGTGAATGTGTGTTTTTGTAAACTTTAAATATATTTTATATATGTTAATGCCAAGGTGTATTGAAGAATGAGTTGGTGTATAAGTGTCTATATAAGTTAGTGATTAAACAGGTGATAAGCTGCGTTAGCAGTAGGAATGTACCATCTGCCTTTTACTGGTGTAAAGTAGGACGACTACCTACAGTGCGAAAGGGAACCCAGCCCAGAATCACATCTGAAGACCAACACATGTCAAAGAGCTACTGATCATGCACCTCCGACACCCAAGAAGGCCACAAAACCCACTGCCACCACCCTCAGGACCTCCCCCGGACCACCCCCTCCCTACTATCACCGAGACAGCGCACAACAGGACAGTGGACCTTCCAAAAATGGCATGACCCCTCAGCCACACAATAGCTGAATATTGAGAGACGTGGTAACCAAACATGTGTGAAGGACGCAAGTCACCCACCAATAATAATGCCCACAATACCAAGTGTAGCGGTGATGTGCTGGACAGACCTCACTATGCAGAGCACAAACCTCTCCATGTGCACATATACTGCTGGTGCTTGTAGTGTTGCGGACAGTGGACGCAACCATGTTAACTCAGGCAGTGGGGAAGATCTCGGTCATGTACCTGTATCATCTTCCCCTGTAAGCGGAAGCGCAGTGGGCTGGTCCAAAATACGCCACTCCAGTGTAGAAGTGTGAATAAATAGGCCGGGATTCTGGGCGTGGTTCACTTGTGTGAAAGCCAACGAGTCGGCCCTCACCCTGCCACGTAGCTACTGCCATATCTGCCGGCCTCCTTGACACACGCCCCCTGCGAACACAGTGACACAGCACCGCAGACTTATGTCTGTACAGATTACTGCCTTTAAACTACACTGTGGACAGCATGGCTCACAATACAGATTGAGTGGCGATTGCAGATGAAGCAGTCCAGTAGGCAAGACACATTCCTCCCAGTGCAGCCCGCCCGGACCACGCATAATCGCTGGCTGTGTACACGCTGAGCGCCAGAGGTACCACTAACTCAGTGCACCACAACTCAACGCCACGTGGCCTAATTAAGGTAGAATGCATTAGACAAAAGACATTGCTAGCAGTGTAGCCTGCCTGGGCCACGCATCATCGCAGGTTGCGCATACGCTGAGTGCTTCAGGTACCACTAACTCATTGCACCACAAGTCATCGCCATGTGGCCTTACTAAGGCAGAATTCATTAGACAAAAGACATTGCTACCAGTGCGGCCCGCCCGGACCATGCATCATCGAAGGGTGCGCACACGCTGAGTGCTTTAGGTGCCACTAACTCAGTGCACCACAAGTCACCACCATGTGGCCTTACTGAGGCAGAATTAATTAGACAAAAGACACTGCTACCAGTGCGGCCCGCCCGGACCAAATAGTATTGCAGGGTGCGCACACGCTGAGTGCTTCAGGTACCACTAACTCACTGCACCACAAGTCATCGCCATGTAGCCTTACTAAGGCAGAATTCATTAGACAAAAGACATTGCTACCAGTGCGGCCCTCCCGGATTACGCATCATCGCAGGGTGCGCACAAGTTGAGTGCTTCAGGTGCCACTAATTCAGTGCACCACAAGTCACCGCCATCTGGCCTTGCTGCGGCAGAATTCATTAGACAAAAGACATTGCTATCAGTGTGGCCCGCCCGGACCACGCATCATCGCAGGGTGCGCACACGCTGAGTGCTTCAGGTGCCATTAACTCACTGCACCACAAGTCATCGCCACGTTGCCTTATTATGGCAGAATTCATTAGATAAAAGACATTGCCACCAGTGCGGCCTGCCCGGACCATGCATAACCGCAGGGTGCGCACACGCTGAATGCTTCTGATGCCACTAACTCAGTGCACCACAAGTCACCGCCACTTGGCCTTACTGAGTCAGAATTCATTAGACAAAAGACATTGCTACCAGTGCGGCCCTCCCGGACCACGCATCATCACAGGGTGCGCACAAGCTGAGTGCTTCAGGTGCCACTAACTCAGTGCACCACAAGTCACTGCCACATGGTCTTACTGAGGCAGAATTTACTAGACAAAAGACATTGCTACCAGTGTGGCCCACCCGGACCATGCATCATCGCAGGGTGCGCACACGCTGAGTGCTTCAGATGCCACTAACTCACTGCACCACAAGTCATCACCTCATAGCCTTATTAAGGTAGAATTCATTAGACAAAAGATATTGCTACCAGTGCGGCCCGCCCGGACCACTCATCACCGCAGGGTGCACACACGCTGAATGCTTCTGATGCCACTAATTCAGTGCACCACAAGTCACCGCCATATGGCCTTACTGAGGCAGAATTAATTAGACATTTCGCCCAGTGCAGCCCGCCTGGACTACGCATCATCGAGTGCTTCAGGTGCCACTAACTCAGTGCACCACTTATCATCGCTGGCTGCACACACGCTGAATTGCCAATAACTGTACAGCTCTACTGAATGCCACGTGGCTGTGGGCCCTTTCTGACCGCTGCCTCTGGCCTACACTGCGGTCAGCACGGCTCACAATTAAAATTGAGTGTTTATTCATTAATTACAGAGTCCAGTAAGCAACAAACTACAACCTCTTCGAAACCTAAATAATATCCTTTTAGTATCCTTGCTTCAAGAACTTTTTTGATATCAATTATAGCTTTAGTACAATCACGAAATTCATCTTGCAAATCCAAAGGAACACTGAATGGCAGTCTACACTGTGGCCAGCAGAGCTCACAGTTCGAATTCAGTCTTGATTCATGAATTTCAGATTCTAGTAGGCAACTAACTATAATGTACCCGAAACCTACACATTTCGACAATGTATTCCATACACATTTCATCTTTTGTTACCTACACTGCGGTCAGCAGAGGTCACAATTTAAATTGAGACATGATTTATTAATTGCCGACAGAATTGTACTCTAAGTCCTCAGATTTTGTCAAGAGGAAGTGACAAAAAGCATTCCTCGATGTCTGTGCTGACTTCTGCCTTCCATCTACATTGCGGATAGCAGGGCTTACAAGTCACATCGAGTCGCAATTGCAGATGACGCAGTCCAGTAGGCAAGAGACATTGCTCCCAGTGCGGCCCGCCCGGACCACGCATCGTCGCTGGCTTCACACACACTGAATGCTTCTAATGCCCCTATCTCAGTGCAGCACAACTCATGGACCCTTTATGATACAACATTTTGTGTATAATTTCACATCTGGTGCCCCTACCTCAGTGTACCACAAGTCATGGACCCTTTACAATAGAATCTTTTATGTATTATTTCACATCTGGTGCCCCTACCTTAGTGCAGCACAAATCATTGACCCTTTATGATTGAATCTCTGTGTCTGATCCAATGATTACGGTTCTACTTGTTGCCAGCAACAACCATTCCCGGAGGGCTGGCTTACACTCACCCGACACGCATCCAGCACAGACGTCACTGGACATGTGACCCTGGTAATAAAAAGGAGTTGAGCGCATGTGCCCGTACCCAGTTCCACTATCTATCTGTGTCCGTGTGTTCATTATGTATGCAACATGCTGACCCTGGGCCCTACCACATTACATTGTGCTCTGGACAGCGTATGCAACCAACTTACCTTTGACAGTGGGAGAAAACTTTGGTTATGTAACTTTGTCTTGGTCATTGTACAAGTATGTACGTAGAGACTGGATGATTAGAGTACTGCAAGGAGAGTGTATAGTGAATTTATAAGTGCGTGGGGATTGGCGGAGTGATTGTATGATAATAATACAGCTATTTATAGAGCGCAAACAGCTTCCTCCGAAAGGAGGTGTGCCGGCGCTATATTGACAAGTGACAGCGAAATATAAAGGTCTGACACCAGCCCTCTAATTGCATTAATCCAAGTTAAAAAACCAAGTCTTAACTGCCTTCCTGAATTGACATTCTGATTCAATTTGCCGGAAAGCCGGTGGCAAAAAATTCCAGAGCTTAGCCACTCTTGCCACAAAGGATCTGCCACCCCAGCGCTCCTTCCTAACTCGTGGGGTGACAAGCAGATTCTGATTGTTGAACCGCAACAGGCGAGTCTGTTTGTAGGCAGATAGACGTTGTTTCAAATATCTGGGACAGAGCCCATGGAACGACCGAAAATCCAAAGGTTAGGACCTTAAATTTAATTCTATTGGCCACCTGTAGCCAATGCAGTTCCTTAGTATGCGGTGAGATGTGCTGACGCATGGGTACGTATCAATCGCGCCGCCGCGTTTTGAACCAATTGTAGTCTCTTAACCATGTAGGCAGGTAGGCCCAGATAAAGACTGTTCGCATAGTCCAGCCTGGACATCACAGTTGCATGAACTACTGTTCGACAGCAGTTTTCTGGTAGCAGGTGTAAACATTTCCTTATATACCTCAATTTTCCAAAGCAGGAATATGTTACTTGCTGAAAATGAGAGGAAAAGGACAGATCAGCCTCCCATTGTACTCCTAGATTTTTAGCAGTGCGTGTTGGGCTAGGTGGCATCCCTATTTCCTGCGGCCACCACAGGTCCGGGTCTGGAGGTTTGTTGTTCTCAAAAAACATCACTTCTATCTTTTCAGCATTTAATTTTATTTTATTATTATTCATCCAAGCTGCCACATCTTTAAGGCAATTCTTGAAGCTTTTAAAGGAAACAGCCGACTGGTCTTTAAAAGGGAACACCAGCTGGGTGTCTTCGGCATAAGATATTGCCTTCAACCCCAGTTGGCAATAAGTGAAAATAGGGGAGCCACATAGATGTTGAACAGCAGTGGGCTTAAAGCTGATTCTTGTGGCACCCCACGCCACAAGCGCTTCTGCTCAGACTGATAAGGTTGTAGAGCCACCCTTTGAGTCCGCTTGTGGAGGAATGACCTCACCCACTCCAGGGCACCTCCCCTAATGCCGAAGTCATGAAGGAGTCGAACCAAAATAATATGATCTACCGTATCAAATGCGGCAGATAGATCCAGGCGTACCAGCATAGCTGATGCCCCTGAATCTACCACCTCCCTCACTGATTCCGCCACCTCTACCAGAGCCGTCTCTGTACTAAAGCCGGCACAAAAGCCAGATTGAGTATCCTGTAAAATATTATTGCTCTCAGAAAATTTATCCAATTGACGCTGGACAACCTTTGCCAGCATCTTGGCTGGTGCCGGCAGTAAAGAAATAGGTCTATAGTTAGCCAATACTCCAGCATCAACATTGGGATTTTTCTTCAAAGGCAGAAGTGTGGCATGCTTCCATAAATCAGGGAAGGTGCAAGAACCAAGAGAGGAGTTCCATATGTGTAATAACACATGAACGGCGGAGTGAGCTACTTCCTTCCAGATTTTGGGGCAGCAAGGGAGCCCTGGGGCACCTGACCTGCACTTCAGCATCTCAGCCAAAACCTCCTATAGAGAAATAGGGGAAAAACAGGATAGAAAGGATTGAGGGTTACTCCTCTCATTGACATCTGATTTGACTGTTTCTACTCCATATTTAAAAGAATTGTAGACTGCCTGAATTTTATTGCCAAAAATTCAGAGAGTTCCTCACATAGTAAGTGAGATGGCTGGATGTCAATAGCTAATTTGCGGGGTTGAAGAAAGGTATTAACCATCTTAAACAGTTCTTTGCCTGGTTTATCCAAGTTATTAATCTGTGTAGCTATGTAATCTTTTCTAGCCACCTTAATTGCTCTGTGCAGCTCTTTCAAAGAGGCTTTATAAGCCTGATTAGCGGCAACAGAGTAGTCCACACTCCACTGGCGCACCAGGCGTCTGCAACTGCTTTTTAGAGACCTGAGGAACTCTGAAAACCACGAGGTGGAAGGTGAATTTCTCAGTGATTTGGAGGGTCTAGCAGGGGCAGTAGCCTCAACTGCAGCCGCAATCCACTTATGAAAGGTCAGGGCATCAGCATCGGGATCCCCCGATAATTCAGGTTGGCTTGTCTGCAGGGTAGGCCCTAAAAACTCCTCAGTCATATATTTCCAGTTCCGTTTTAAAAAGGAATGGGAGTTTGCATGTGCCAATGATCTTCCTAAGCTAAAGGAGCAGGGTATAAGTCAGTGATCTGTCCAGATCAACTGCTTTGGGGTATCCATGTTTAAATTCTGGATATGAGTAAAATACCAAATCGAGGGTATGTCCTGCTTTATGTGTGGGAGCTATGACATGTTGAGACAGGTTAGCCCCCATGAGAGAAGTCACAAGTTGCCAAGCCTGGGTGCAATTACCGTCGTCTATATGATGGTTAAAGTCCCCTAAAACCATATAATTAGCGAACAAAATAGATTTTTCTACCACAAAATTACAGAAATCCAACGGTATACCAGGACTGTAGTCACGAGGGCTGTAAAGCAATAGTCCGGTGAAAGAGGAGGTCGGGCTAACCTTAATACAAAAGTTGAGCCCTTCGATCTTATCCATGTCAACCAGCACTGACAAGGTTAATTCCCAGGGGTCTTTGAAAATAATAGCGACTCCTCCTCCTCTTTTCTCACCATCCCTATTGGTGCAGCAGATTTTAAAACCCTGGGGGATGGCTAATGCCACCACTGCCATAGAGTCTTCCTTTAACCATGTTTCAGTTAGAAAAACAACCTCACACTCATTTTCTGCCAGGAGTAACCATATATCTTCTGCATGTTTTACCAGTGATCTACAGTTAATTAAGCATGCTCTAATCTGAGTAGCGAGCTTAATCTTCCTTATTTGTGAACCAGCCTGTCCTTCCTGATTGTTGGTCCCCCCCCGGGGCCCAACTGCAGGCGGGACACAAGCTAGGGATCGCCCCAAAGGCTAAATTACAGCAGTGGTGCATCGCACACTGATTGACATTGAAGGCTAGCAGCTCTTTTCTTGGCCAATGATTTACCTCCAGCCTCGGCAATCAGGCAGCATGGCTGGCACTGGCCGTGGTCTGGTCGCGGATGGGCGCTGTCGGGCTTGCCTTTGGCGAGCCGGCGGTGCGCCCGCTGCACGCATCCGCTGCGCGGCCGAGCACAAATGGGAATTAAATACTGCTCAGGATGCAGGGAGAGCGAGATCAGTGGGTGGAGCCACGTCCCTCCACTCAAACAGCACACAGCTGCAGTGGAACGGGGACCGGGAGCGGGGAATGTGCAAGTGCTTCATGAAAGAGTGCAAAATCAGCCCAAAAGTACTGTCTGTATTTCACATGTCTTATATCACCAAACTAAAACCAGCACAAAAACAGCGTCAATCCCCCCCACTAAAACACAAATAGAAATATCTTAAAAGTAAAGTAAAATGC
Source organism: Triturus cristatus (assembly GCF_964204655.1). Lineage (NCBI taxonomy): Eukaryota > Metazoa > Chordata > Amphibia > Caudata > Salamandridae > Triturus > Triturus cristatus. Next base: position 649,128,229 of record NC_140581.1, read on the forward strand.
CTGTCGGCGCGCTGCCACCTATCATTGTGCTGCTGAGCACCCAGGCGAATTAAATACTGCTCAGGATGCAGGGTGAGCGAGATCAGTGGGTGGAGCCGCGTCCCTCCACTCAAACAGCAAACAGCTGCGGTGGAATGGTGACCGGGACCGGGGAAAGTGCAAGTGCTTCGTGAAAGAGTGCAAAATCAGCCCAATAAGTACAGTCTGTATTTCACATGTCTTATATCACCAAAGTAAAACCAGCATAAAAACAGCGTCAATCCCCCCCACTAAAACACAAGTAGAAATATCTTAAAAGTAAAGTAAAATGCCTGTCGGCGCGCTGCCATCTATCGTTGTGCCGCCGAGCAAACATGCGAATTAAATACTGCTCAGGATGCAGGGAGAGCGAGATCAGTGGGTGGAGCCGCGTCCCTCCACTCAAACAGCACACAGCTGCGGTGGAACGGGGACTGAGAGCGGGGAAAGTGCAAGTGCTTCGTGAAAGAGTGCAAAATTAGCCCAGTAAGTACAGTCTGTATTTCACATGTCTTAAGTAAAATGCCTGTTGGCGCACTGCCACCTATCGCTGCATAAGTACATATGTTGGTACAGCCTAACTCCGACAATGAGCTTGTCTCTAATTGGCTGCCCTCCATGTCCCAAAAACTGAATTTTGGACTTTGCATGGCCCAGTATTGCTACAGCTGCAATACTCCACTGAATGTGCAATAAACATTCACATCCACACTGATGTGTCATGTCCACCATCTTTCTTGTGTGGAACTATGGATGAATGTAGAGTCAGTGATTCCCCGTATCTTCCATGTTGGCCATTTTGTGAGGCTTGGCTCACAGAGTGGCACATTGACGCTTGAGACCCGGGTGACGACAGCACTACAACAAGAGCACCCGCATGCCAGTGTTGCCAGATTTTTTAAGCATTCTCTAGCTCAAAGACAACCAAAAAGTAGCCCAATATTGCTACTTGAAGGAAGGAGGTGCAGGGACATCGTCAAGCAGGCGGTGCATGCATTGGAATTGCTGTTGCAGCAGGCTGCCAAGTAAATATTTGTCTAATAAACAGCTTGCGGAGAGTGCAGAGTTTGGTTTCATCTCCGTGCCTCTCCGCATAGGTCCCTTACGCACATTACGCCCACCCTTAGTTTTGTCAACAGTATGGGCACTCACAGTCCCTCTTCATCTCTTCCTTTCTCTCCTTCACACTCTTTCTCTTCTTCTCACACTGTTTCTCTCTATCTCTCTCTCTTTCTGTTTCTCACACTCTTTCTCTCTCTCTCTCTTCCTCTCTCTCACTGTTCTTCTCTCTCTTCATCTCCCTCACTCTTTCTCTCTTTCTCTTTGTCTTCCTCTCACTCTTTCTTTCTTTTTCTCTCTCTTCCTCTCACTCTCACTGTTTTTCTCTTTCTCTCTGTAATCCTCTCACTCTTTATTTATTTTTCTCTCTGTCTTCCTCTTACTCTTTCTTTCTCTCACTATCTCTCTCCTTTGATGGACACATGATGCACAATCTTATCTTGCATTTTTGTCTTGCAGGCCTGCTATGATGCGTGGCCGTCCTGCAATCAACACTCAACATGAATTGTGAGCTCTGCTTTGCTGTGTGTACACAACGGTTGAGGAGCTTTCTTTGGCACGTGGTGGACCCTCTTCAACACACCCGGTGGTGTAAGGTGAGCAGAGAGGCTTGTTTGCACAGCAGCAGGCAGTCACCTCCGGGCAGAAGGAGTCAAAGGGGTGCAGCAGCCTGGGTGCGCACCGGCACTCAGCCACCTCCGGACAGTGGGAGTGCTTGGAGTGCAGCAGCCTGGGTGCGCAGCAGCCATCATACACCACTGGGCAGTGGGAATAGATGGGGTGCAGCAGCCTGGGTGTTCAGCAGCGAGTAGACACCTCTGGGCTGTGGAAGTGGATGGGGTACACTAGCCTGGATACACAAAGGCGGGACAGCGATTTAGGCATGCGCAGTTGTATGTACTCATCCCTTACTGATTCCATACTATGTTTCAGATGACTAAGCTTGTGGGCTGCCCTATATCCCGGCACGTGGTTTGAGACACGCCGGTGGCCGAAAGGTGAGCTGTGAGGATTTTCTCCACCGTGTCAACACTCACTCTTTCTCTCCATCTCTTCCTTTCTGTCACTCACACTCTTTCTCTCTCTCTCACTCTTTAGCTCTTCCATTCTCTTTCTCTCTCTCATTCTCTATCTCTCTTTCTCTGTCTCTTCCTCTCTCTCTCATTCTTTCTTTCTTTCTTTCTCTCTCTTCTCTCCCACTCTTTCTCTCTCTCTCTTCCTCTCTCTCACACTGTTTCTCTCTGTCTCTGTTCCTTGTATCTCACTCTTTCTCTCTTTCTCTTTCTCTCTCTCACTCTTTTTCTCTTTCTCTGTCTTCCCCCTCTCTCTCTCTCTCTTACTCTTTCTTTCTTTCTCTCTTTCTTCTTCTCTCTCACTCTTTCTCTCTCTCTCTTCTTTGCTGGACGCGTGATGCGCCATCTTATCTTTCTCTTTGTCTTGCAGGCTGTGATTCACAAATTGTGCACTTGTATGTACTCATCATTACTGATTCCATACTATGTTTCAGATGACTAAGCTTGAGGGCTGCCCTATATCCCGGCACATGGTTGGAGACACACCAGTGGCAAAAAGGTGAGCTGTGAGGATTTTCTCCACAGCATCAACACTCCCTCTCCCTCTCCAGCTCTACCTTTCTGTCACTCATACTCTTTCTCTCTCTTTCACTCTCTATCTCTTCCTTTCTCTCTCACACACTCTTTCTCTGTCTCTTCCTCTCTCTCTCATTCTTTCTTTCTCTCTCTTCCACTCTCTCACTCTTTCTCTCTCTCTTCCTCTCTCTCACACTGTTTCTCTCACTACCTCTCTCTCACACTGTTTTTCTCTCACTCATTCTCTCTTTCTGTCTTCCTCTCTATCACTCTTTCTCTTTCTCTTCCTCACTCTCACTCTTTCTCTCTCTCTCTTCCTCTCTTTCACTCTTTCTCTCTCTCTTCATCTCTCTCACTCTTTCTCTCTGTCTTCTCTCGCTCTTTCTTTCGTTTTCTCTCTCTCTTCCTGTCTCTCCCACTGTTTCTCTCTTTCTCTCTGTCTTCCTCTCACTCCTTCTTTCTTTTTCTTTCTCTCTTCCTCTCACTCTTTCTTTCTCTCTCTCTCTCTCTCTTTCTCTCTCCTTTGAAGGGCGCATGATGCAAATCTTATCTTGCTTTTTGTCTTGCAGGCCTGCGATGATGCATGGCCATCCTGCAATCAATACTCAACCTAAATTGTAAGCTTTGCTTTGCCCCGTGTACACAACAGATGAGGAGGTTCCTTCGACATGTGGTGGACCCTCTGCGACACACGCCGGTGGTGTAAGGTGATCAGAGAGGCTTGTTTGTGCAGCGGCAGGCAGTCACCTCCGGGCAGTGGGAGTGGATGGGGTGCAGCAGCCTGGGTCCTCAGCAGCATGCAGTCACCTCCGGGCAGTGGGAGTGCATGGGATGCAGCAACCTGGGTGCGCAGCGGCTGTCATACACCTCTGGGCAGTGGGAGTGGATGGGGTGCAGCAGCCTGGGTGTACAGCAGAGAGTAGACACCAGGGTGCAGTGGAAGTGGATGGGGTAGGTGAACACCCTAAATATCGATTCCGAAATATCGACTGCCCAGAATATCGAATTTAAAATATAGAGTGGACAGAATATCGAATTATCAAAATATAGATAGGTCAGAATTTTAAAATTGGGGTATGAAATATCGATTTCCATAATATAGAATTTAAAAATATAGAATTCCATAATATCGGATTTTAAAATATAGATTACGATAATATCGAATTTAAAATATAGATATCTATAATATCGCATTTTTTTTAGTGTTATGTATTGTAGAATATGTGTTAACATTATGTATTATTTTTGTAATGTATGTTTAATTTTTTTAAACTAATGAATGTTATGTAATTTAATTTTTGCGTAATTTAATTCCGTAGCGGGTTGTGGGTTTATAGGGGAATAGGGTGGGAAGTAATTTAATTAAATATTAATTATATTTATATGTTTTGATAATTAATTGATTGATGATTGGTAATTAATTTATATTAATTGATAATTATGTTCATTGTATTTTTTATTATTAGGAGCGGGTTGTGGGTTTGTAGGGGAATTGGGTGGGAAGTAATTTAATTGTAATAAAGTAAATATTTTTATTTTTATTTATGTGTATTGATAATTAATTGATCATTAATTATTAATTGGTAATTAATTTGTATTAATGGGTAAATAATTTGTATGAATTGCTAATTAATTTTTATTAATTGCTAAATAATTTTTATTAATTGCTTAATTGATAATAATGTTAATTATATTTTTTATTATTGGGAGTGGGTTGTGGGTTTATAGGGGAATTGGGTGGGAAGTAAATTAATTGTAACAAAGTAAATATTTTTTTTTTATTTATGTGTATTGATAATTGATAATTAATTATTAATTGGTAATTAATTTGTATTAATTGGTAATGAATTTGTATGAATTGCTAATTCATTTTGATTAATTGCTAAATAATTTTTATTAATTGATTAATTGATAATGATGTTAATTGTATTTTTTATTATTGGGAGTGGGTTGTGGGTTTATAGGGGAATTGGGTGAGAAGTAAATTAATTGTAATAAAGTAAATATTAATTTTTATTTATATGTATTGATAACTAATTGATAATTAATTATTAATTGGTAATTAATTTTTATTAATTGGTAATTAATATTTTTCAATGGTAATTAATTGTTATTAATTGGTAATTATTTTTAATTAACTTTGTATTGGTATTGATAAATAATGTAATCTTATTTTTAAATTAAATCATTACTTTCCCTACTTTTGCACTCTCAGGAGTGGGAATAGTATTTTTTACCCTCCCGCTATCCAACTCTTTCCCTACTGTTGCACTCACTGGAGTGGGAATAGTAATTTTTACCCTCGTGCTATCCAACGCTTTCCCTACTGTTACACTCTTTGGAGTGGGAATAGTAATATTTACCCCTACACTATCCAGCGTTTTCCCTACTGTTGCATTCACTGGAGTGGGAATAGTAATTTTTCCCCCTACGCTATCCAACGCTGTCCCTACTGTTGCACTCACTGGAGTGGGAATAGTAATTTTTCCCTTCCCGCTATCCAACGCTTTCCCTACTGTTGCACTCTCTGGAGTGGGAATAGTAAATTGTATCCTCCCGCTATCCAACACTTTCCCTACTGTTGCACTCTTTGGAGTGGGAATAGTAATTTTTACCCCTATGCTTTCCAACGTTTTCCCTACTGTCGCACTCACTGGAGTGGGAATAGTAATTTTTACCCCTACGCTATCCAACGCTTTCCCTACTGTTGCACTCATTGGAGTGGGAATAGTAATTTTTTTCTTCCTGCTATCCAATGCTTTCTGTACTGTTACACTCTCTGGAGTGGGAATAGTAATTTTTACCCCTACGCTATCCAATGCTTTCCCTACTGTTGGAGTCACTGAAGTGGGAATAGTAATTTTTCCCTTCCCGCTATCCAACGATTTCCCTACTGTTGCACTCTCTGGAGTGGGAATAGTACTTTTAACTCTCCCTCTATCCAATGCTTTCCCTACTGTTGCACTCTTTGGAGTGGGAATAGCAATTTTTACCCCTACGCTATCCAACGTTTTCCCTACTGTTGCACTCACTGGAGTGGGAATAGTAATTTTTACCCCTACGCTATCCAACGCTTTCCCTACTGTTGCACTCACTGGAGTGGGAATAGTAATTTTTCCATTCCCGCTATCCAACGCTTTCCCTACTGTTGCACTCTCTGGAGTGGGAACAGTAATTTTTACCCTCCCGCTATCCAACACTTTCCCTACTGTTGCACTCTCTGGAGTTGGAATAGTCATTTTTACCCTTACGCTATCCAACGCTTTCCCTACTGTTGCACTCACTGGAGTGGGAATAGTAATTTTTACCCCTACGCTATCCAACGTTTTCCCTACTGTTGCACTCACTGGAGTGGGAATAGTAATTTTTACGCTCTCACTATCCAACAAAATCTCTACTTTTTTACATTACTTTTATTATGTTTACATTTTAAGCTTTTTTATATTATATTATGTATGTTTTATTTAATTGTTTTTAATATTTAATTACTTTTATATTATTTTTAATACATTTAAAAAATTCGATATTTTAGCTAACTATATTTTAACATTCTATATTTTGGAATCGATATTTTAGTACTTACCTATTTGTAGATAGGGAGTCGATATTCTGTCCTTCTATATTTTTGCGTCGATATTTTGGGCATTCTATATTATGTCCCTCGATATTTAGTCACTGAACCGATGGGGTACACTAGCCTGGATACACAAAGGCGGGACAGCGATTTATGCATGCGCAGTTGTATGTACTCATCCATTACTGATTTCATACTATGTTTCAGATGACTAAACTTGAGGGCTGCCCTATATCCCGGCACCTGGTTGGAGACACACTGGTGGCAGAAAGGTGAGCTGTGAGGATTTTCTCTACAGTGTCAACACTCACTCTCCCTTTCCATCTCTTCTTTTCTGTCACTCACACTCACACTCTTTCTCTCTCTCTCACTCTCCATATCTTCCTTTCTCTCTCTCACTCTCTATCTTTCTTTCTCTGTCTCTTCTTCTCTCTCTCTCATTCTTTCTTTTTCTCTCTTCCTCTCTCTCTCACTCTTTTTCTCTCTCCCTTCCTCTCTCTCACACTGTTTCTCTCTTTCTCTCTTCCTTGAATCTCACTCTTTCTCTCTCTCTCTCTCTCTCTCTCTCTCTCTCTCTCTCTCTTCTTTGCTGGATGCATGACGCACCATCTTATCTTTCTTTTCGCCTTCCAGGCTGTGATTCACAAATTGTGCACTTGTATGTACTCATCCATTACTGATGAGCTGTGAGGATTTCCTCCGCAGTGTCAATACTCCCTCTCCATATCTTCCTTTCTGTCACTCACACTCTTTCTCTCT